>NW_025814852.1:3402500-3976664 GCF_022079265.1 Lynx rufus | reverse complement strand
GCCTGGGGGGCTCAGTCGGTTGAGCGTCCAACTTCGGCCCACGGTTCGTGGGTTCGAGCCCCGCGTCGGGCTCTGTGCTGACGGCTCGGAGCCTGGAGCCTGCTTCGGGTGCTGTGTCTCCCTCTGTCTCTGCCCCTCCCCGCTAGCTCATGGTCTCTCTCTCTCTCAAAAATAAATAAACCTTAAAAAAAATAAAAAAATAAAAATAAAAAGCATCCGACATAAAATTGGAGCCGTTTACGGCGGCAAGTGACCCAGAAATTGTAACAGTTGGCCAACGTCACGGAGAAATAGCAGTGGCAACGCGGACCGCCCTGTCCTTGATGTGAGAAGGGAGACGCGAGGCGGAGAGACTGCAGCACTCAGGCCTGGCCGGGGCCTCGAGGAAGCGCACAAGGCAGGTTTCCGGGACAACCCGCAATTCCCGTCATCCGCCAGAAACATTTTAGTGGCAGTGACAGGGCAAGCGTGACACCCACAACACCGCAGTGACTGAGGGAGGCCAGGGGGTGGGGGGGCTGTCCTGCCCCAGCGGGCGGCGGGCTGTGCCCCAGGCTGCCGGGAAGCCAGGCGCCAGCCAAGGGGGTCCTGATCCGGCCTCATCTTCACGTCCTGCCCGCGGCTGCAAGCGACCTTTCAACTCTGACCAGGAACCCGAAGAGCAAGGGGTCTTACTGGAGCTGTGGCCCCCGGCAGGCCCCCGGTCAAGCCTAACTGTGCCCGTGCCCGATGCGGGCGGCGCCGGGCCTCGGCGATGTCCCGCGACCGGACAGAGAAAGGGAGCGGCGACAGGCCATCCGCTCTGACGGCTGGGGTCAGGGTGGCACCCCTGACGGACACTAGGCCAGCCCGTCATCAGTCCCGGATGCCCCGGTGACTCTTGGGCACGGTCACATACCTCAGCTTCTTCACGACGGCGGGCCAGCCCAGCAGTTGTTCGTCCCACAGGTACTCGGGGGACAGCACCTTGGTGGGCTTGTGGTCCAGCAGGTACCTGTTCAGGTGGCTCTCGTCGTGCCACACGGCCTCGATGCCGTGGGCCCGGTCGACCACCGTGGCCTGGTGACAGGCCGACGTGAGCCTCAGAACCTCGGCCACCGACCCCCCGAAAAAGCCTCCCGCGTAGTAAAAGTCGCCCTCGTCCCTGGGGACGTGTGCCTGGGACTGCGGCCGGCGCTCGTAGGTGAAGGCCTCGCGGGCCACCCCGTAGAAGCCGGGGTGCAGGGTGCCGAAGAGCGGGGACGGGATCTCCACGCCCACGTGGTCGCGGAAACTCACGTCCACGTCCGCGCACACCGGAGAGTCCACCTCGTGGAGGAAGCGCCGCCGGGAGAAGTTGCGGATCATCTCCACGCGGTGCACGGACACGTCCTGCCGGCGCGAGTAGCTCCGGACCTCCAGGACCCCCACCTGCCTCCCTTCCCCGAGGGGCATGCGGGGCACATCCCCCGGCCGGTCGGTGAACACGTAGCAGGTGACCCTGTGTCCCGCCATGAAGTGCTTCTCCGCCGTCTGCAGGAGCAGCTCCAGGAAGGCCACGTATCTACAGGGACAGGGGACAGGGCGGGAGGAGGGTCACTGCCAGAGGCTGGCGGCAGGAGCCCAAAGCCGGGGGCCGCGGACCTGTGCGCCTTATCGAGGAGGCAGACCCTGGGCTGCTTAAGGAACAGCCGCTGTCCTGGCCTGTCCTGGGCGAGTGTGCCCGCGGCGCCTCCCTAACCTCTGCCCCGGGGGACGGGGGACCACCAGCGCCCCATCTTACAAAGGGGAGCGAGCCTGAGGCGGAGGAGGCTGGAAACCCGTGCAGCCTCGAGTCAGCATGCTGGAGCCAGCAGCGCACCCCCGTGCCGAGCTCCCCTGGCAGACCCCCTCCACCCGCAGGACCCGCCCCTGGCAAATCCCCTGCAGGTTCCCCCCTGCTGTGAGGGAGTCGAGACCCTCCGGGCACAGCTCTGGTCAACGTGCCCTCGCAGACTTCGCAGAACCTGCAGGGCCGGCCACCTGCCCCTCTTGGCTCAGTGGTCGGTCCCTGGCCCCCCAGGACTGTGTCTGCCCCTGCAGGGCCTCCCTTGAAGGCTACTGGGCCCTCAGTCAACGGCAGGTATTCCGAGGAGGGGTCACCCCCCATCTCCCCCAGATCAGGACTCAGGCCCAGCCTGTGGCCAGGGGAGGCCAAAGAGGGCCCCTGGAGGAAGAGGGGGCTTGCTCGCGCCCCAGCACTGAACCCGAGCGTGAAAGGTTCCGGGTCCAGGTCTGTATCTCCCCAACCCCAAGAGGTTGGAAGTCTTCTCCAACCGCCTCCCATGGCTGGTCCCTCTTCGAGGGGGCTCGCTGCTCCCCACCCTGCACACAGCAGCTCCCCCGTCATCGGGCAAGTGCGGTGAGCCCCTCGGTGACAGTGTTTTGAGCAGGCCCTAAGGCTGCTTCCCGGTGCCTGGCCCAGAAACCCCTCCCACAGGGAAGGTGGGCACTCCGTGTCAATAGGGGACATGCACACACACACACACACACACACACACTCACACACACACACCCCTGCCCAGCCACCAGTCAGGTCACCAGGGGCAAGCCCAGACCCAGCCGATGTGATCGTGGGTTCACAGCTCGACTCGGGGAGTCTGGTTTCCTCTGAGGACATGCCCACCACCTGCCCACCTGTGCGCTCACTCCTCTGTCCCGGCTGTTACTGGCCATGTGAAATTCTGGAACGAAAGGTTGGGCCAGTTTCAGGTGGAATACAAAATGTAGACACTGCGGGGAGGGCTGAGACCCAAGTAACACAGCAGCTTTCCGGGGGAGATGTGCGTCCCCCAACATCCCCGCCCCTGCCAGGCGGCCCTGCCGCCCCACACCCTGCACGCCAGCCACGGTGTCTCCCGCCGGGGTGCTGGCCGGGGTCCAGCGTCTGCCATGACCCTAATTGTAGAGGACCTTGTTTCAGATAATCTAGAACAGGGTGTTATGCAGACATCGTGTGTGATACCTTGTTCCAGTTACTGGCATGTTTCCTACAGGATGTAGAAATGAGAAAGAGAACAGTGATGGGCCCGGAGACACCCCATAATCCCACCGCTGACCTCCACCTCCCCTGGCTCCCAGGTGGGTCCTGGGCGTTTGAGTCGGCATCAAAGTGGGAAAAGGGTGCTTGGCTTTCCGCGGCATCGCCCTCGGACGCCCCGGTGTCGGGGCTCCAGGACTGACCGGCTAGAGGTCACCTGCTTAGCCCACACGCGTGTCCAGACGGGCAGGCTGCAGGCCCCGGGCGCTTCTCCCTGCCCCTCCGCGTCAGCTCTGTGCTGCCCCTGCCCCTCGCCTGGGGGCCGTGTGGACTCCGCTCCCTCCCGCTGCTCCCTCTGCCGCAGGCCGGCGGCCACCACGTCCCCAGCCGGAGAGGGAGGGCCGACGAGAACACCCGCAAGCGACGTATTTCTGGCGTCTGTGCCCGGCTCGAGCGGCACCCGCTCCGGTCAGCTCCATGCGCACACACCCCGTCCCGTGCCCTGCTGAATTCTCAGCCCTCAAACTGTGCCGGGTGAGGAATAACACTTCACGTCGCGCTGACTCACTGGGACCGTCCCAGAGCCGCATGACGCGGGCCCCGCTGTTTACAGCGACAGATGGGAGCCGCGGCCCGGTGTCCGTTCACTCATCCCCGCACGCGTCAGCACCCGTGTCTGTCTGCTGCCGTGTGCAGGCACCCGCACACGACGGTGAAGCCCAGTCACCACCCCGCCCTCGAGCTCACAGCCTAGGCGGTGGGACGGCGTCTCCCCCACAGTGAGCAGCTGGGGGCCACAGAGGCAGAGCATCCCCACCCTCCCCAACCTGCAGTGACCCCCGACTCCTGGCCCGACATCCGGCGCCCTGCGTGAGCTGGTCCAGACGCCCTCCCCTGTGGGCACCCCTCACCCCACTCCGGCCTCCCTAGGGCCTTCCTCCAGGGAGCCCATGGAGCCCCGGCCCCTCAGAGGCCCCTGCCGCCACCGCCCCTCCCATGGCCCCCACCCAGGACGTCCTCATCTCCAGGGTTGGAGCCTCCTCAGGCTCCCGTGCGAGCTCAGGCTTTGGGTGGGATTGTCCGGGGGACAAACCCACAATAGGGCCATGCGGCACGGATCAGCGGCACGGACTCCCCCGGGGAGGGCACACAGCCGTGCCAGGCCGAGGACACGAGGCCCAGCTGCCCTTTGCTAGGGAGGCCTGTGTGCCTGGCACATCTCCTCTCCATCCACCCAGGAGGAGAGCCTGGGCCCTGTCCACGCTGACGTCACTCCACGCCCAACCTCAGGGCCAGGTGGGAGACTGAGGCCAGGGACCGGCCAAGGATACGTGAGGTGGGCAGAGTCCAAGCAGTGGGGGTCTCCGTCCTAGGCCAAACTCAGTCCTCCCCTGGGGTTCGCCCTGGGAATGAGACCCCTGAGATCCCGTCGCATCCCTATCAACCCCAAACGAGGTGGGGCTGTTATATCTGGATGTCCCCAGACCGTACAGGCAAGCACACGCACACACACACAGACACACACGCACACTGACCACCCGGCAGCGGCTCAAGGGGAGTCCACCCTGGAGGGGGGAGGTGACACCGGGGCAAGAAGAAGGGGACTGGAGGCAGCTCTGCCACGAGGCAGGGGCGCCCAGTGTGCTGGCAGCATGACCAGGGCTCATACGTGGGGTGGGGAGACGTGCCAGCCTGATGGCCAGCGGGGTCTCCCGGGTACCCAGGGGGCTGCCTGGGCTGGGCACTTTCCCAGGGCACCCGGAGAAGTCGGGGTTTGGGGTCTTGTGTCCGCCACCCGCCTGGAGCTAGAAGGAGACACCCCCCCTAGTGGGAGGGGGCTAAGGGACGGACCTCAGCTGACTCCTGTGTAAATTGGGCTGCATAGACGTGGTGTCCCAAGGGTCCCACAGGCTTGTCTGCTGGCCCTGGACCTCCACCCCTGCCCCAAGATGCTCCTGGTCCTGGGAAAATGCTTTCTCCTCCCTCAAGGTCCTTCTGAGCGGAGGGCAGCCTGGGGGCTTGGAGGACCGAGGACCTGGGTGGGCAGCACGTGGCCGAGCATGGACCCTGGTGTGAACACCGAGGTCAAGACCCTCCTTGTCGGAGCCCCGGGGCCTCATTAGGAAGGACTTCCAGAGGTAGTGCCCTGGCTAGGGTGAGGAAGCCTTCGGAATGAACGGGGCACCAGGACGGGAGAGGTGGAACGGGGGACAAGGGAGGCTTCTGAAGTCCTCACACCGCCCCTGGAGCCCGCAGGTCCTGCCCCTGTGGCCCCCTAGGACCAGGGAGGGCTGCTGCCTTGACTACATCCAAACAAAGGTGTGTGTTTTGTTTTCTGGTTTCCCTGCCTGGGGCTGTCATGCCGGTGCTGACCACCAGGGGGCAGGCTGTGTCCACTGTGCTCAGTGAAGCCTCTGGAGCGGGAAGGGACGCTCAGGGGTCAAGCTGGGCGTCCACTGCCCCCAACCCACATGTACCTCTTACTATTAGTCTGCATGTGCACAGCTTGAGCTGCTCAGAGGCAGGTAGGGACTCTGAGATCCTCTCTGGACACATACAGCTCCTGTGCCTCTCACCCTGAGCAGGGGATGTGTTGGGCCCGGGGGCCAGAGTCAAAGGTCCCGCGAGGTCCCAGCCCTCCAGGAGCTCACAGCCCAGAGGGGGAGGTGGGTCAAGGCACAAGAGGGAATCCGTGTGAAAGGAAAGACCAACACTGTCGGGAAATGAAGCAGGGTGAAGGAGGTTGGCCAGGGGCCCCTGGGTGGGGGGGGGGGTGTCTCACTGGCCTCCAGGGTGGCCCTGATGCTGGGACCCAGAAGGACAAGAGGAGCCAGTCCCGCACACGTCTGCAAGCAGTGTGCTGTGTGCTGCGGGGACAAGCAAAGCTGCAGAGACTCGGAGGCACAGAGGGTTTGTCCGGAGAGGAGCTGAGAGGAGCCAGTGTGGCCGGAGAGAGAGCTCGGGAGGGAGGAAGGCGGGCCCGGGCCCCAACCTGGAGGATGGACTGTTGTCTGTGCTGGGAGACACATTCGCCTTACTTGGACCACCTCACACTTTCTGTGCCAGTCTCCCGGCTCGGCTCGGCTGGGAGCCTCAGCCCCACGGTCACCCAGGAGGCCAGGGCTGCAGCCTCAGCTGAGGCTCGACTGGGGCAGGGTCCGCCTCCAAGACCGCGACCGGGCACGTGCTCTTGGCAGGATTCGGCTGGGACTGGGGGGTCTCAGGACTTCTGTGTCTCAGCCCAGAGCCTCTGCAGGTTCTTGGCACTGGGCCTCCTGGGGCAGCTCATGTTATCTGCTCTTGCTTCGTCAGAGAGAGACGCACACACAGACACACACACTGACACAGAGCCAGAGAATGGACCCGGGAGAAAAGGAACCCGGAGACACCACAGGCTTTCATGAACCAGCTTGGAAGCGACACCCATTGTCATATTCTCTCCCTCAGAACTGGTCACACGCGCCTTCCACCGGGGAGGGGAGGGGATGTCACGAGGATACAAGAGGCTGTGTTAGTAAAAGAGGGCACATGTCGGAGATAGAGACCCTTGTGCGTGCTGTGACACCACAACCTGACGCCAGAGAGGACACGGCTGGTCCTCCCGTGGCCCAAACAGAAACCGGGAGATGCAGAAGGCCGGACGGTCACACCACAGAGGGGAGAGCATCCCTCACGACCCAGGGCCAGAAGGTTCACAGGCCTCTGGGCCAACTAATGCTCGAAATTGGTGCGTTCCCCGGGATGGAGGCCAGACCCGTCCCAGTCCAAGGGGAGGCGACCCCCATGGCAGCAGGTGTCAGAGATGCAGGACCTCCCAGGGTGGGACTCGGGCAAGTGAGACCCGAGGGAGGCAGCGGTGGTCGCCTTCAGAGGGGCAGGTTTCTGCTCTGGGGACCAGCTGCCCTGGTGACAACGTGAGGAAGCAGAGGTCCCCAGAGACAGCTGTGACGGGCTCCCGTCTCTGGGAGAGAGTCCTCAGGCAGAGAGGAGGGACCGGGGGCTCCTGGAGGACGCTGCCAGCCTGCTGGGAACCAGCCCCTCCGGCTGTAGGTGCACCCAGGTGGCAGAGGGACCTGAACGGGACAGCGGTGCGTGGCCGGCCTCGCTTTCCCCATCCAAGGCCAACGTCCTCTGCAGCCCTTGCCACTCCGCCCCTCGCCTCAAAGCAAAGTGGTCTCTTCACTCAGGTTCCCTGGTGCCCGTTCAGGACAAGGATGCCTCCCGGGAAGAAAGAGGAGAACCGGCGGGGCTCACCCAGCCCGGGGGCCCTGGCAGACAAGCCGGCACTCGGCCTGTGGGCCACGGCCCTCTCCTGCCCCCACCGGCACCGTCTGCCCTCTGTCCCCTGACCCCACCTCTCAGGAGAAGACTCCAGCCCGAGGACCGCCTCGGGGCCGGCCTGGGAAGAGCTGGGTGGAAGGACAGGTGAGGGAAGACACAAGGGGTGTTCTTGACTCCCAAATCTGACGAGCGAAGTCTGGGAGGCGAGAGGAAGATGGGAGGAAATGCAGGGTGCGCATTTGCACGTCTTCCTAAGAGGAGAGGTGGGTGGGTGACCCAGGGACTCAGGCAGAGACCTGACGCCTTCAAGGGAGCCAGGAGGAGGATCCGAGAGAACCAGAGCAAACCCACAAAAGCACAGGGGCGGCGGGAGAAGCCGGAGACATCCATGTGCAGGTCCTCCAGGGCCCCACCCTTCGCTCTATGTGTGTGTGTCTGTGTGTGTGTGTGTGTGTGTGCGTGTGTGTGTGTGATGGTTAAAAACCTTGGTGAATATGGCTTACGTGTCTTCTTAGGGTGAGGAGGGCCATGGGGACGGCGCTCCCCCTTGCTGGCTGCGGGTCAGAGGCCGCACCACCTCCTGGGTGGGTCTGGGGCTCCCTTTTGGGGTCCAGGTGCGTGCACACAGCGGGGAGCAGACAGGGTGCTGAGGGCAGGCATGGACACATCCACAAAGGAGCAAGGACAGCAGCGGTTTCTGTCTGGGGGGTGGGGCAGAGGCTGTTAGGGTCTTGTGCTTGGAGTTGGGGAACTGGGGCTGGCAAGGCACAGCTGTCCCGGTGACGCCCCCTCAGGGCGCCCGAGTCCACCTGCCCCTGGGGGAGCACCTGCGACCCTCCTCTCTGCCTGAGGGCTCTGTCCTGCCCCAGGGGCGCCTCCTCTCCTGCCAGCCGGGGCCAGCCTGCCACCTGGGAGCGCAGGTACCCCGAATGCCCTGGGGACAGGGCCGGTCCGGGTAGGACACCGTCTCCCAGCGGACTTGAGCGCCAGGCCGCCACGGTGCTCCCCCTCCTCCTCCGGGCTGCGTGGGCCCAGGTCCTCCTCTGCTCAGGGACCACCCTCTGTCCAGACTCCACACGCTGGCACTTGGGGCAGGTCGTCTGGACCTTCTGGACTCGTGCTTCCTTGTCGGGAACGTGGGCAGAGCCCTCCTCCCAGACTCACCAGAGGGGACACGGCCAGGAACATTCAGACCCTGCAAAGGAAGATGCCACGTGGGGGACCTATCGGGTCGTGCTCACTGGAGAGGTCACGGTGCTCAGCACACAGCAGGCACCTGAGTTCCCCAGCTGAATTAGGGAAGGAGGAAGGGAAGGAGGGAGGGAGGGAAACCATAGAAGTGGGGTCCACACCACGTCAGGTCAGAGGTCCGGTCAGAGGGCGTCACAGCTCGGGCCCTGGAAGGGGGCACGGGACACGTCCTTCTGTCCCTCCAGCGCTGACCTTCCTCCACGTGGGACCTGCTGACCTCCTGGATCGTCTCTACCTCCTCCACAAACAACGCTGAGTGTTCCCAGAAGGGGGACAGCGGGCAGGGGCCAAGGAGGGGCTTCCGGAATCCTGTGCCCTGGGGGACTCTGGGACAGCCTTCCAGGTGGCCCTTTTATGTCCTCCAGGCACCAGGCCACGATTCTACCTCATCTCTCAGGGAATGCGCCAACCCATCTAGAAGGCCCGTTACGTCCCCATGTCACAGATGGGGACACCGAGGCTAATAGCACAGCCTGGGTCACTAGTAAGACGAACTGGGTCAGGAATCCTTGACTTTGGATTGTTCTACCCGCGGGCCTGCATCTTGGCGTCCTGGGGCTCGGGGTCCCTCTTCCTGGGAAACCCCACCACCTGCCGAGGGTCCCCACCGAACTCATGGGAGCAGAGCTGACCAACCTGCCTGGGGCCCCACATGGGGCTGGGGAAGGGCCGACTCCGGGCTCTGGGGGCTCTCCCAGTACTGGGCCAGCCGGTCCCCTGCAGGACGAGGACTTCTCGCTGGGGATCGGCTGGGGCCTCTGCTTCCTCACGTGGATACCTAGGCTGCCAGTCCCCAGACCAGAAACCTGCCCGGCTGAAGGTGACCAGCGCTGCCTCCCTCGGGTCTCACTTGCCCGAGTCCCAACCCGGGATGTCCCGCATCTCTGACGCCTGCTACCACGGGGGTCAGCTCCCCTTGGACTGGGACGGGTCTGGCCTCCATCCCGGGGAACGCACTGGCTTTGGCGCATTATTTGGCCCAGAGGCCTGTGAACCTTTCTGGCCCTGGGTCGTGAGGGATGCTCTCCCCTGTGTGGTGTGACCATCCGGCCTTCTGCATCTCCCGGTTTCTGTTGGGGCCACGGGAGGACCCGCCGTGTCCTGTCTGGCTTCAGGCTGTGGTGTCACAGCACGCACAGGGGTCTCCACCCCGAGACCATTGTCACCGAAGGGGCCTCCATTTTCCCACCTAATCCTTAATCCATTGTGATTTCAATGTCAATGGAGAAAAAGTCTATTTCAAACGGCCACAAAGTACAAAAATGAATCTGTCTCGTCTGAAAATTCGGTACAGACCCAAAGGTATCTCTTGTGAGATTGCACTTGAAAGAAACCTCCAGAGGAGGTAACAGAACATGGAGAGAAAGCAGACTGGGGGTTCCCAGGGGCTGGCGGGGGCACGAATGGGGAGCGAGGGGTCCGGATACACGGTGACGCTTGGGGACCGAGATATTCTGCCGCAAAATTCTGTGGCGTGGTTCACGGCGTCGTGAGCGTACCCAGTGCTCAGGAATTGCACAATGTAAAATAAATAAAACTTTTTATTGAAGATTAATATAGATTATAACTAATGAACAAATAAAGTAACAGCTATGAAGTAGAAGAGAACAAGTATAAGGGAGAAGAGGAAGAGATATTCTGGTGGGGGGTCGGGGTCAGGGATTGGAGAATAAATTTGAAATAAAATATAACAAAAATAAAGTAAACACCCCGTGTAGGCCTTCAGGCCCTTGATTTGTGACTGCCATCCATGTGGGAGCAAGGGCGGGGGCAGGGGCGGGAAGAAGGGCGTTGACAGGGGCGGGGGCAGGGGCGGGGAGAAGGGCAGTGGCAGGAACAGTGTTGGGATCAGAAGCAGGAAAGGCGGAACCAGGAGAAGTGGGAGCAGAAGCAGGACCCAGCTCACTCTGCTCAGGTGCCCACTGTCCCCGCACAGGTCCCAGGTCACCTGCTGGCTCTCCGGCCCCTGCAGGAGTCGCTCCAGGCACCACCCCTGCCTGCAGAGCAACCGAGGCACACGATGCTGTTGGGTTGATCTCTGGAGCTGCACCAGCTTCTGCTCCTGTCCCAGACACTTGAGAAAGAAACAGAGTGATGGTTGCAGGGGCTCCAAGGCCTCAGGGTGAGAGGAGGGAAGGACCCCCACCCCACCCAGCGCCGGCCTCTCCAGGGGCCTTTGCAGAGACACAACTCACCCCGGAGCCTCCCCGAGAAGCCGTGGCCAGGAACGCACACCAGGACCTCTGCCCCCCTGCAGGCCGCAGCCCGGGGCTCTCAGTCTCTGCTCCTGGCCTCACACCAGCCCCCGGGGGCTCCTCCATTGGTGGCCCGGCACCGCCCTGGCCCTGTGAACCCACATATTCCACCCCCAGCCTTCTCACCCTCGGGCTCTAGCTCCGGGGGCTCCGGGTCATCATCCCAGGACCGGTGAACCAGGACCCTGTGGAGGGGCCAGGGCGGTGAAGGAGGCCTTCCCAGGCCAACTCCAGGCCCTGCTGCCCGAGATCTCCGTGCGGCCACTCTCTCCCTCGATCCAGGGTGGCCCTCCTGGGCGACGGGGCACTCGCACAACTCTGTAGGACAGGTGAATCGGGATTCCGACAGTCGCCTCCCGATTTCATCGGTTGATTTCTGTAAAGACAGTGACCCGCGGACGGCCCGGAGACATCACAGCCCCGCCCAGCCATCCTCAGTGTCCTTCCACCCTCCCTCCCCGCTGCTCCCAGATTGGACACAGACCTGAGTGTGCACAGACCTGTGCCTGGGACACAGTGACATCCACCAGCAGGGCTCGGGATGAACCTTGGGGATGAGAGAGCCACCCCAGCACACCCTGTCCCTGCCCTCCAGCCATGACAGGGGTGTGAGCCTGACCCGCCCACCAGGCATCTGACCCCTTCATCAGCCTGCACCTGCTCAGGTGGGCCCTCCACACACGACACCTCCTTCCACGCGCGCACACACACACACACACACACACACACACACGGGAGGGGACGTGGGGCCGCACAGGTCAGATCAGAGCGGTGTTGGGCTGGACTGGCTGTCTCGGGGTCTCCTGTGTTACCTTTGGGTCCCTGCGAGCTAGAGACCTGAGGCGTCCTGTGCACGACCTGACCCACTGTCTCCAGGGTCGGGAAGCGTCACGGCCACGGGCTCCCCTGAGCCGGCAGCCACGGGACATGGGCACACAACAGGAGAACATGTTCGTCAGGAGAAGGTGTCCCAACGAATGAGCCCAGTCGGGCGCTGTCTCCAGAATGTGGGTGCCTGGTGACCTGGGTTCCGAGTTCTGTTGGGGTCTGTTACCAGGGAGGTGAGGTCACTTCCTGGGGTCCCCTTACCCGGCTTCCTGCTCCTACAAGAGCCCCGCCCAGGCGGCAAAGGAGTCCCCTCCACCCCATGCCCTGTCCCTACAGTGACACCAACACAGCCCAGACACGTCCCCGCGAGGCCTGGTGCGGCCGGTGCCGCGGCTTTGGGGCCACAGAGCTGGGTTCAGACCTGGGTTTTCCCCCTGACCAGTGCTGAGACCCTGCACTGTGCCTCCCGGGGCCCCCGGTCACCCGTCTGCACAGTGGGGTCCTTGTGGCATCTACTTGTAGGGGCGCCATCAGGCAGCCACCTGTAGACACGTCCCGTGCCTGCTATCCCGTGAGGCTCGTGGGCACACGTGGCCGTAGAAGGACGAGGAAGGGGTCGGCCTGGCACGGAACACACTCACGCGGGCCTGGGTCCTCTCTGGGTCCAGGCACAGCCACCCCTCCTGCCTGGGTCCCAGGCCCAGGGAAGGTGGAGGTGAACTCGTTCACACCCTGTGCCCACCAGACACGCATGCCAGGGGCTCCATTACATTTGGGCTCGGGTCTCAGAGCCTGGTCTGGGCCTACGTGCTGGGCGGTCCCCACTGTGGCTCCCAGCCTTCCCGATTCCTGGTCCCACGTGCCTCTGTCACCCCCTCCCCTCCCGGGTGGATGGCCCATGTGACCGGGTTCTAAGGGCTAGAATATGATGACCGGGTGTCATTTCTGAGCCGATTCATGGAATTTCTGGTTTCCTCTCTCGTGGGTCCATTCTCTGCCTCGGACTCTGTCTCTCTCTTTGTGTCTCATAGGCGCAGGTCCTGTGGGCTCCAGGGTCCAGGTGACAACCCTCCCTTGTGAAGCCTCCCTTGTGGCCCGTGTCCCTCCCCTGGCCCAGTGCTGAGGTCCCTCACGAGGCCTCCTCGCCCCAGCCAGGGCTCTGCCTGGGGAACCACTTCCTAATGAGGACCCGAGGCTCCAACAAGGAGGCCCTTGACCTCGGTGTCCACACCAGGGTCCACTGCTTGGCCACGTGCTGCAAACCCAGGTCCTCGGTCCTCCAGGCCCCCAGGCTGCCCTCCGCTCTGAAGGACCTTGAGGCAGTAGGAAGCATTTTCCCAGGAGGGGAAAACAGAGGGCCAGGGATGAAGATCCCAGGACACAGAGTCGTCTATGAGCCTGTGGGACCCTTGGGACACTGTCTATGCAGCCCAGTTCAGGAGGAGGAAGCTGAGTCCTTCTGTGCCGTAGCCCCATCCACACTTCTTAGTTCCATGGGCTCAGCGTGGTGGACACAGGACCCCAGGCCCCGTCCTCCCCTAGTTCCTGGCAATCCCCCCGGACACCTTGGGGACCCCCTGACCCTCAGCCGGCATGTCTCCCTCCCTGTGCTGTGGGTCCCGGGCTTTTGCCAGGAATCCTGATGTCCCTGCCCCATGGCCCCACTGCCTCCAGCCTTTCTCTTCTTTCCCCCGTATTACCCACCCCCTCCCAGTGTGGACTCCCCTCTGATCTCCAGTGGGACAGTCAGAATATGTGTGTGTGTGTGTGTGTGTGTGTGTGTGTGTGTGTGTGTGCACGCGCCTTCTGGAGATGCCCAGAGGTCACAGCCTCACAGGGACGGGGTGGATAGGGACCCCCGAGCATCTCAGGGGCTCTCATTCCCAGGGGGAACCCCATGGGGGGGTAGAGGCTGGCCTAGGACTGGAGACCAGCCCTGCTCCTTGGACCCTGCACACCTCACTTGTCCTGGGCCAGTCCTTGCCATTCCTCAGGGTCCCTCTGTCCCTGGGGATCAGACGGGGAAGTGCATCAGTGTGGCCACGGCCCAGGCTCGCCCCCGGGGGTAGGTGGATGGGAGGTGCCCCGGGTACACAGGCCTCCCTCTCCAGGGTCAGCCGGGTCTGTGTCATGGCCAGGTATGCCCAGGGACCGGCACTCAACACCTGTGGATGATCCAGAGGTGACGCTGACGTGCATGACTGCAACCGCTCCCCACCTGGCTGGTCCCCCATGTTCCCACCTCCGCCAACTACTCTGGAACCCCAACCTTCCTGAGCCCCAGAACCATGCCCTCCTCATCCAGGCAAGCCTCAGGGTGTGAGGCCAGGTGGGTTGGACATCTGGGGACACGACAGCCAGTGACTACACCCATCCCGCCCAGCTGGCCTGGACCGCAGACTCCACCCCAGGGTCCAGGTGCTTGGACCCTGTGGCATGACTTGACCAGGGCTCCTGGAGGCAGGAGTGGAGGCCGACTCAGGGCAGGGAGAAGTCGGTCCGCCCCTTGCCCTTCTCCTTTCCTCCTTCCGCCTTGTCTTCCTGGCAGGACCTTGGACAGAGGGCCGGCCTGTGCCTGGCTGCAGCCCTGGGCGGAGTCAGAGGGTGGGAAGAGGCCCCTGGAGGCCAGGGGGCACCTCCAGGAAAACCAAGTGTCAGGGGGCTACTTTAACTGGCCATCCCCGGGGCACTCAGTGATTTCAGCCCTTTGTATACATGAGCCGTGACCCCGGGACCAGGTCCTGGCCTCTTCCTCACCCCAAGAGGGCCTCATCCTCCCCAGCTGAGGCCCCGTCGGTGGCCGGCCCTCCCTCCAGCCCCGACAAGACCAGCTGCTCCACAGGCTCTACATCTTTCCCGGCTGGAGCCCGAGCAGCCATCAGGGGCCTGGATCCGGGCCCTGGAGCCCCTCAGGGAGGACAGGTGAGACCGGGCAGGAGCCAGGAGAGGGCCGAGTGGAGGCTCCTTGAGGTCATGGCCTCCTGCTCAGCCCAGACCCAGGTGTGTGCTGCCCCCTATGGCACCTGGACCCCAGCTGCCGGGCAGGCTCGGGGACAGAGACCACAATGTGGCTCCTGGTAGCTCACAGGTGTCCCTGTGTCCTGTAGCTAGACCTGTCCTACCAGCTGGACTCCCTCCTGGTCGGCCAGCAATATCTGTGGCCAAGAGGAACAGGCCACCTTCAAGGTCTGGGAAGAATGAGTGACCAGGCAGAAGGGGACGGCTCGCCCTCGGCTCGGGTGGTCCCTGCCGGGATGGCGGGGGCTCCGGAGGTGGTTTTCCAGCTCTCTGCTGACCAGCCCTGTGCCCAGAAACAGCTGCCTCCCTTCTCTGGGCCTCACTCTCCTGCTCTGTGAAATGGGTGATGCAGAGCGATCACTCCCACGGCAGGAACAAGGCGGGACCCCAGGGCCCGGGATGTCCTCCCGATCCTTCCCAGAGACTCCAGGGCCCAGGCTGTCCTCCCATTCACCCCCAGAGACCCCAGGGCCCAGGCTGTCCTCCCGGTCCCTCCCGGAGACCCCAGGGCCCTGGCTGTCCTCCCGGTCCCTCCCGGAGACCCCAGGGTCCGGGCTGTCCTCCCCGTCCCTCCCGGAAACCCCAGGGCCCGGGCTGTCCTCCCCGTCCCTCCCGGAGACCCCAGGGCCTGGGCTGTCCTCCCCGTCCCTCCCGGAGACCCCAGGGCCCTGGCTGTCCTCCTGGTCCCTCCCGGAGACCCCAGGGCCCTGGCTGTCCTCCCGATCCTTCCCAGAGACTCCAGGGCCCAGGCTGTCCTCCCCGTCCCTCCTGGAGACCCCAGGGCCCGGGCTGTCCACCCGGTCCCTCCCAGAGACCCCAGGGCCCGGGCTCTCCTCCTGGTCCTTCCCAGAGACATCAGGTGTCAACCTAGCCTCAGCCTCCACACGCCCCGGGGCAGCCTTGGGCGCTCACGAGCTCTGTGTCTCAGGGTCCGCAAGCACAGCTCCTCGCTGTCCCTGTCCCCCCAGCCGGCGGGCGACACCGCATCACCGGTGCCGGCCTGGACGTGAGGATCAGCAGCTTGGACGAGAGCATCCGCCGAGCTGGCAGGGGGAACGCCCCTTGGTCCCCTCTCCGAGACCCCTCCGGGTACAGAACTCACTTGAACAACTCCTCTGACAGGAGACCATCTCTGGACCTGCCGGGGAATCCAGCCCCGGGAGGAGGCGACGACCTGCTCTGCTCTACAGAGGAGGAGACTGAGGCAACATCATCCTCCCAGGCCAGTGCCTGGGAATCCATGCTTGCCTGGGGGCAAATACCAAGCCCGCGAGCTCCCTCCACATCTAGGATGCCGTGGCTCTGACGACACTGCCTGGTCACGTCCCCTGCACCTGGCAAGCTGCGGTGACCCCCGACTCCTTATCTGACGTCCGAGCCCCGTGTGAACTGGGCCAGATGTCCTCCCCAGGGTGTTCCCCTCCCCCCTCCCTAGTGTTTTCCTCCCCCAAGGAGCCCACCATCCCTGCCCCTCGAGCCCCCTGCTACCACCGCCCCGCTCCATGGCTCCCATCCAGAACACCCTCATCTCTAAGGCTGGCTTCAGAGGTCACCTCCTCGGGGTCCTGTCAAAGCCCAGGCTTCGGGTCAGAGCGACCCGGGCTCACACCCACAGGGGGGCCACGTCAGAGTCCTGTGACACGCAAGCTCTATGCCAGCTTCTGGGACCTCGGTGTTCTTTTTGAGATGGGGTCGGCGGCTCCCACCTCCGGTGGGTGTGTGGGGGATGAAAGCAGGGAGGTGAAGGTGTCCGAAGTGGGGAGCTTGTGGGGGGAGGGGCTCTCGGGAAGGCAGGGGGAGGAGATGGGGAAGAAGGAAAGGCGGCCTGACCTCTCCCTGCCCAGACTGGTGTCCACCTCCCCCTCCCCCTGCTCAGCCAGGCGCCCGGATGAACAGTGGAGTGGAGTGTGGGGGCCAGGTCAGCAGGGTGGGGGTCTGTCTCGTTTCCCTCTTGACCCAGGTCTCCATACCCGCTGCGTCCAGCCGCCCTGCCTGGGTGGAGTGGCCGTGGCCCCAGGCCTAAGAGGATATGAGGGTCACTGAGCGGGCGGTGGAGATGGGATACGTGCGACCCCAGGTGTCGTGGGCTCCTGCCGCGAGGTGGTCCCGTGCGCGCAGTCCCATGGTCCCGGCGCACCTGCGCAGGCTCCACCTGCCTCGACCTTTGGTGGGAGCACCTCCCCGCCCCCTAGGCTCCCGCGCCACATCCTGCCCGAAGGTGGGAGCCAGGGGCCACTCTAGCCGGACTGGCGAAGCTCCTCCTCCAAGCGCTCATGGAACAGTCGGGAACCTGAGGCCAGGAGAGGCAGGGACTGGCCAGGGACCCACCGGGTGAGCAGAGCCTAGAGGGGCTGGGGGAGGTTTCGGGCTCCTAGGCCAGGGCTTCACTTTCCCAGGGGGTTTTCGAGGGAATGAGAGCCTCTAAGATCCTGGAGGACCACTGAACCCATCCCGTGTGGGGTCCTTTCCTCTGGGCATCCCCGAGTGGGCACAGGTCCACGCAATTGCATGGAAACACAGTCCCCCGCCCCCCAGTAACTAACCACCCGCGTGGGGGTCAAAGGATGAGTGGACCCTGGAGGTGACAAGCGTTGGGGGAGAGACGAGGTGTGGGGCGGGGACATTGTCTCCAGGGAACATGCCCAGGAGGGGAGCCACGCCAGGCCGAAGGCCAGGGGATCCCCAAGATGCCCCCGTGTGTATCACAGGCACCCCCATTCTAGAGAAGCACCCCACTCAGCTCCCGTGGTTGGAGACCTTCGAATGCGCAACGTGTTCTCATGCTGTGTCCTGATATCTCGAGGCCGTGGTCTCAGGAAAGCCCACAGGGAGAGCCTTTTCCCACGTGCAGACGGTGGGTCCGGTCTCACCCCCGAAGCCTCTGGTCACGTGCCCGGAGGGACGCAAAGGTGACACCGGGAGGCCCAGGACTGGCCGGTCTAGCCTGACACGGCCCTGATCCGACTGGTGAGTCGCACGAGCCTCCCTGTGTCTGTGAGTGTGTGTGAGGCTGTGTGTGTGTGTAAGGATGGGACGTGGGGGGGAAGCCACCCAGACCAGGAACAGGCTGATGGGAGGGTCACGTCCACACCCCAGGTCAAGGGTGACTGGGAGGGACAGGGTGAGTTGTGTAGAGCTACAGGACACAGGGACACATTCTGGTGTCCGTCCCCGAGCCCGGCCGGAAGCTGGGGTCCAGGTGCCCTAGGGGTCGGCACACACCAGGGTCTGGGCTGAGCAGGAGGCCATGACCTCAAGGAGACTCCACTCTGCCCTCTCCTGTGGTCCCTGCCAGGCGCGCCCCTTCCTCATCCTTCCACGGCCACGTGTGCCCACGAGCCTCACGGGATAGCAGGCACGGGATGTGTCTACAGGTGGCTCCCTGATGGCGCCCCTACAAGTAGATGCCACAAGTTCCCCACTGTGCAGATGGGGAGACCGGGGGGCCCCGGGAGGCACAATGCAGGGTCTCAGCACTGGTCAGGAGGAAAACCCAGGTCTGAACCCAGCTCTGTGGCCCCAAAGCCGCGGCCCCGGCTGCACCAGGCCTCGTGGGGATGTGTCTGGGCTGTGTTGGTGTCACTGTAGGGACAGGGCATGGGGTGGAGGGGAGCCCTTTGCAGCCTGGGAGGGGCTCTTGTGGGAGGAGGAAGCCTGGTAAGGGGGCCACAGGATGTGACCTCACCTCTCTGGTCACAGGGCCCAATTGAACTCACAACCCGGGTCACCAGGCACCCACGTTCTGGAGACAGTGCCCGACTGGGCTCATTCGTTGGGACACCTTTGCCTGACGAACATGTTCTCCTGTTGTGTGCCCGTGTCCCGCGGCTGCCGGCTCAGGGGAGCCCGCGGCCGTGACGCTTCCTGACCCTGGAGACAGTGGGTCAGGTCGTGCACAGGACGCCTCAGGTCTCTAGCTCGCAGGGAACCAAAGGTAACACACGGAAACCCAGAGACATCCAGTCCAGCCCGACACCGCTCTGATCTGACTTGTGCGGCCCCATGTCCCCCCCCGTGTGTGTGTGTGTCTGTGTGTGTATGTCTGTGTGGAAGGAGGGGTTGTGTGTGGAGGGCCCACCCGAGCAGGTGCAGGCTCATGAAGGGGTCAGATGCCTGGTGGGCGGGTCAGGCTCTCACCCCCGTCAAGGCTGGAGGGCAGGGACAGGGTGTGCTGGTGTGGCCCTCTTGTCCTCAAGGTTCATCCCAAGCCCTGCTGGTGGATGTCACTGTGTCCCAGGGGCAGGTCTGTGCACACTCAGGTCTGTGTCCGATCTGGGAGCCACAGGTGGAGAGGGTGGAAGGACTCTGAGGATGACTGGGCACGGCTGTGATGTCTCCGGGCCGTCCGCGGGTCACTGTCTTTACAGAAATCAACCGATGAAATCGGGAAACGTCTGGCCGAATCCCGATACACCTGCCCTACAGAGTTGTACGTGTGCCCTGTCGGCCAAGAGGGCCACCCTGGACCGAGGGAAAGAGTGGCTGCAGGGAGGTCTTCAGAAGCAGAGCCTGGAGATGACCTGGGAACGCCTCCTTCACCGCCCCGGCCCCCCCACAGGGTCATGGTTCACGGGTCGTGGGATCAGGACCCGGAGCCCCCGGAGCCAGAGCCCGAGGGTGAGAAGGCTGGGGTGGGAGATGTGTGTTCACGGGGCCCGGGCGGTGCTGGGCCACCCATGGAGGAGCGCCCGGGGGCTGGTGTGGGGCCAGGAGCAGAGACTGAGAGCCCCGGGCTGCGGCCTGCAAGGGGGCAGAGGTCCTGGTGTGGGTTCCTGGCCGCGGCTTCTCGGGAGGCTCTGGGGTGAGTTGTGTGTCTGCAAAGCCCCTGGAGAGGCCAGCGCTGGGTGGGGGTGGGGGACCTTCCCTCCTCTCACCCTGAGGCCTCGGAGCCGCTGCAACCATCACTCTGTTTCCTTCTCAAGAGTCCGGGGCAGGAGCGGAAGCCGGTGCGGCTCCAGAGCCCGACCCAAGGGCATCGGGGGCCTCGGCGTCTCTGCGGGCAGGGGTGGAGTCTGGGGCGACTCCTGCAGGGGCCGGAGAGCCAGCAGGTGACCTGGGACCTGTGCGGGGACAGCGGGCACCTGAGCAGAGTCAGCTGGGCCCTGCTTCTGCTCCCGACACCGTTCCTGCCACCGCCCTTGTTCCCCTATGGATTCCGGCCACAATCAAGGGCCCAAAGGCCTTCGAGGGCTGTTTATTGTATTTCTAATTGTTGCTCCAGTCCCAGTCCCCGGCCCCTCCACCAGAATGACGGTTCCTCTTCTCCCTTATCCTTTCTCTCCTTTACTTTTTAGCTGGTACATTATTGGTTCATGGTATGTTTAAAATCCACATTAATCTTCAATAAAAATTTATTTATTTTACGTTGTGCAATTCCTGAGCACTGGGTACGCTCACGACGCTGTGAACCAGGCCACAGAATATTGTTGCAGAATATCTCGGTCCCCAAGGGTCACCGTGTACCCGGAGCCCTCACTCCACGTTCGTGCCCCCGCCAGCCCCTGGGAACCCCCAGTCTGCTTTCTCTCCGTGTTCCGTTACCTACTCTGGAGGTTTCCTTCAAGTGGAATCTCTCCAGAGATACCTTTGGGTCCGCACCGACTTTTCAGACGAGACAGATTCATTTTTGTACTTTGTGGTCATTTGAAATAGACTTTTTCTCCTTTGATATTGAAATCACAATGGATTAAAGATTAGGTGGGAAAAAGAGGCCCCTTCGGTGACAATGGTCTCGGGGTGGAGACCCCTGTTTGTGCCGTGACACCACAGCCTGACACCAGAGAGGACACGGCTGGTCCTCCCATGGCCCAAACAGAAACCGGGAGATGCAGAAGGCCGGACGGTCACACCACAGTGGGGCGAGCATCCCTCACGACCCAGGGCCAGAACGGTTCACAGGCCTCTGGGCCAAATAATGCTCCAAATCACTGCGTTCCCCGGGATGGAGGCCTGACCCGTCCCAGTCCAAGAGGAGGAGACCCCCACGGGAGCAGGCGTCAGAGATGTGGGGCGTCCCGGGGAGGGACTAGGGCAAGTGAAACCCAAGGGACGCAGCGCTGGTCACCTTCAGACGGGCAGGTTTCTGGTCTGGGGACCAGCAGCCCAGGTGACAACGTGAGGAAGCAGAGGCCCCAGCCGATCCCCAGCGAGAAGTGTGACGGGCACCCCTCTCTGGGACAACAGAGCCCAGAACCCACCCACGGCCGCAGGCGCGGACCCTCCCCCAGCAGGGCTCGTCCCAGGACCAGCGGAGAAACTCTGGTGCAGCGTGTGGGGTGAGGCGGGTGCCGGGTGTGTGCTCTTCCCGAACCAGCTTTCCCCGGGGCTGGGTGCTGGCCACTCAAGTCTCTTCCTCTGCATCCTGTGTCCCCACATCAGAATTTCCAAAGCGCCCAGGCCCTGGAACATGGGCCGCCTCTGAGTTTTCACTCCCAGCTTCCTCAAGGGATCAACCGTGTCCATAAATCTCTCCTTTTTCAGGACACAAGCCATCAAGTGGAGTTTCTGGGTCAAATTTTATATCATTTGTCAGGTACAAGCCTCGGCTTTCAGCCTCCACGGTCTCCTGGTCCACTGAGAGCCTTGCTTGGGAAAACGGGGGTGCAGAGTCCCCGGGACCATGATCTCCAGGAGGGATCGGGCAGGCGAGCTCTGAGTGGAGTGACCAGGGTACCTGGGGTGGCCGGCCCAGCAAGGACCGTCCTGACCCCGGCCCCATACCGCCCCACGACGGTGGCGGTTGACGAGGAAGGAACGGACACTCGTATGGGTAGTTCCACAGCTGGTGCTGGAGCTGCTCTGGCTCGAACGGGGGCTCTAATCCCGGAACTGGCCCCAGGGCTGAAGCTGGAGCTGGCCCCATCTCTGCAGCTGGGGCAAGAGGCGGTGCTGGACGTGGCTCCAGCTCTAGGGAAGGTGCTAGAGCCGCAGGCACCTCCAGAGAGGACCCAGACCTGCTTCTGCAGCCGGATACAGCTCTGGAGCTGAAGCTAGAGCTTCTGCTGTAGACTCTGGCTCTGGCTCCCGAGTGGGTGCTGAAGCGGCTTCAGCTTTGGCCCTGGAAGTGCAGCTGGCCGTGCAGCCAGTGCGAGCGACAGAGCTGGTGCCAGAGTCCCGGGGGGTCCAATCCTGGAACCGCTGCGGGAGCTGTCCATGGTGCTGGAGCTGCTGTGGTTCGGAGCTGGCTCTCGTCGCGGCTGCCATGCTGGACCCGGTGCCGGGGGCCCTGCTTGCATCGCCGGTCCTGGATCTGGCCCTCCGGCTGGTGGGGAGACCGGCGGGGGAGCTGGTCGGAGCCCCGGCGTGGGCTCCACCTGCGGAACCGGTGTCCGGGCGGACGCCGACACCAGAGCCGGCGCTGGAGTCGACACGGGCCGTGATGGAGCCGGTGCCAGAGCGGGACGTGGCTGGGATGTCGGCGCCGGAGCTGGTTCTTTGTCCGGAGGTGGCGTCGGCTCTGCGTCTACCACTGGTGCCCAAGGCAGCTTTCGCTCTGGAGCTGGCGCAGCAGCTGGCACTTGCGGGGGCTTCTGCTCCGGATCCGGTATGAGAACTGCTGCTGTCGCAGGCTCTGGCCCTGAACTCGGCCCTGACTCTAGTTCTGGAGCCGATGCTGGAGCCGATGCTGGAGCTGGCTCTTCCTTGCAACCTGGCACCGGCGCTACATGGGGCTCGAGCAGCTTCTCACTCTAACGTGGGCACTGGAACAACCACCGGGGCTGACACCGCAGTTGGCGAGAGAGCGGCCGCCGTCTCTGGAGGCAGCGCTACAGCCGGCATCGAGCCAGGGCTGGCTGGTGGGAGAACACCGACCCTGACCTTGGACCTGGCACCAGAGCTAAAGCTGGAGCGGCCTCGATCTCGGCAGTTGAATCAGTGCCGGACCTGGAGTTGACTCGAGCTGGCAAGTGGCTTGACCTCGGGCTCTGGAGCCGGTTCTGGCTCTGGTTCTGAGCTGGTGACGGAACCTGCTGTGGCAGTGGCTCAGACGCAGAGGCCGGGGCTCAGACTGACTCTGGGTCTGGAGCTTTGGCGGGAGCTGGCTGGCTCTGCAGGTCTCTCAAGCTCTTGAGCCGGTGCCGGAGCTGACTCTAGGGCGGGGTCTGGCGCTGAGGCCACTTCCGGTGCTGACGCTGGCTCTGGAGACGGTTCCAGCCCTAGAGATGCCCGTAGCTCTAGTCGTGCTGCCGGAAGCGATGAGGACCAGGTCTAGTTCACTCCTGCCTTGTCCGTTGCTCTGGAAAGTACGTCGGTCCGACCCACACTCCAGAGCTGGCTGGTGCCGGACCTGGCAAGTCGGTTGACGACAGAGCTGCCTCTGTCTCTGCAGCCGGTGATACCGCGGGTGCCTGTGCTGGTTCCAGCCCTTCCGCTGGTCCTGGAGCCGGTGCTGGAGCTGGCTGTGGTTCCGGGGCTCTCACGTGAGCTGATGTCAGAACAACACCCCAGGGCGTCTTCCTCACCTGTAGACCGTCTGCGTGAGTATCAAATACCTCTCTTTTCTTCCCTTCCTTGTCTTCTTATCGTGTAACATAAGATGCATTAATAATGGGTAAATTCACATCATAGGATGTAAGTCACGGGATATCAAAGACAAGCGTGGACGTCCCCTGAGAGCTCAGCATCCTCCTCGGGGAGAGGATTTGTATGGTTTGCGGTGTCCGTGGGACAGCTGTGCTACGTTAGGAGGGAGGATGACTTTCTCACTCTCTTTATTTGGAGCTCAACCTGGAGAACCTCAACTACCACAGCGCTAAACTGCCTTCCCGTTCCCACTTTAAGAGTCTCTGTCACTTGCGGGCCTTAGAGACCGAGCGCCACGTAGCGTGCAAAGTGCGTCCCAGGTCCAGGCCTCGTGCTGCGTACTGGGCTCTGCGGGCACCTCCTGGGAATGCCGAGAAGTGCGAGGCTGATGCTTTCCTGGCTGAGGACACAGGTGACCCCCCAAGCCCTCTTACCTGGAAGAGGCCACATTGTGGGCTCAAGCTGTCGCTCCTGAGACCGGCCAGAAACACACCGTCAGCACGCAGACTCCCGGAAGAGAAAAGCAGGCCTCCCGACGCGAGGCCTCAGAAAACAAGCCAGAAACGGTCTTTTCGGAACGTGGACTTCCACAAAGGAAGTCAGTACAGAAGATGCTGTCTTCCCTCTGACATGCGTCTCGGGTGAGCAGGGGTTTTTGCCTCCTGGTCATTACCCGTTAGGACACATGCTTGACATGCTCTGTTTCCCATTCAATGTCTCCTTTAATGCTAAAAGTTCTCACTCTACAGTCGGGACAGAGAAGAGGAAATCATGGCATACGCATGCGAGAGGCAACCACCACCTGGAAGATTATCATTCCTATTTTGATTTCTAGTTGTCCCTTGTGGGGCGTGTCCTCTGAACGGGCCCAGCCCCAGGCACACAGCGGCCCGAACGAGGCTAAACAGGACCAAAGAGCTCCCATCCGGATCTGATGAGCTTCCAGAGAAGTTCTATGTGTTTGTGTGAGGGAGAAAGACAGAAGAAGAGGGAAAGCGACACGACTTCGTGGTTTTCAAGCTGCTGTAAAATCCGATCGCCACTAAGTACAGAAAACCCTTGACAGAATCCAACACCATTTCGTGATACGAACGCTCAAAGCAGGAACAGAAGGGAACTTCCTGAGCGCTCCTACAGCCACCTGCGAACAAGCCACAGCTCCCGTCACCCGGAAAGGAGGAAAGACTGGAAGCCTTGTCCCTGAGTTCAGGAGCAAGACGGACGAGGCCCAGGCCCCCGGCAGCAGCCCACGCTGTCCTAGAGGTCTCGGCCGAGTCGACGAGGAAACAAGGGGGGTAACAGACATCTAGGTCGGAGGGAATGAAGGAAAGCCATCTCTACTTGCAAACAACATGACTGGGTATACAGGAAATCGTACAGAATACACAGAAAAGCTTCCGGAAGTAATAAAATAGTTCAGCAAGGCTGCAGGATACAAGCACGGTACCAAGAAAGAAATTGTACGAGACAGTAAACTGGTGCAGCCAATGCGGAAAGCAGCATGGAAGCTCCTCAAGACATCGAAAATAGAAACACCATGTAACCCGGCAATTCCACTTTCGGGTATTTATAGGAAGAAAACGAAACACTCACGCCAAAAGATATCTTACCCCCGCCCCCCAGCATTACGTACAGAGTCGAGACGTGGAAGGAACCCAAGCGTCGACGATGGATGGACGGAAAAAGAGGATGTGGGAGTGTGTGCACACAGACACGTACATATCATAGAATACTAGTCAGTCATAAACAAGGAGGAAACCCATTTGTGACAACACAGACGAGGATATTATGCTAAGTGAAATAAGTCCGACAGAGAAAAACAAATATCATATCTCCTTTGTAAGTGGGATCTTAAAAACAGAGCTCAAAGAACTCACAGATCGAGTGATCACACCGCTGGTTGCCAGAGGCAGGGGCTAAGGGATGAGCGAACCGGGGAAGGTGGTCGAAAGGTACAATCTGCCGGTGATAAAAGAAATAAGTCTAGGGACGTGATGTGCAGCGTGGTCACTATAGTTACTACTGCATTGCACGTGTGGAAACTGCAAAGGGGTAAATCTGAAAAGTCTTTGTAACAAGAAAAAATGTGCAACTATGTGTGCAGATGGACGTTGACAGGACCTGCTGTGGGATCACTCGGCCATACACACAGCTACCCAATCATCGAGGTATATACGGAACTGACTGAACGCCACGTGTCAGTTAAACAAAATCAGGGGCGCCCGGGGGCCCAGTCGGTTAAGCGGCCGACTTGAGCTCAGCTCATGATCTCACAGTTCGTGGGTTCAAGCCCCGCATCGGGCTCTGCGCTGATGGCTCAGAGCTGGAGCTGCTTCGGATTCCCTGTCTCCCTCTCTCTCTGCCCCTCCCCCACTTGCACTCCGTCTTTCTCTCTCTCTCTCAAAAAGAAACACTGCAAGTAGGTGAACCGAAAGACAGCATCACGAAGGCTAGAAGGCACCCTACTGAATGGGACAATGAATCGGCTAAGGACATATATCCTAAGAGACTTGCATGTGGAATGCATATTAAATCTTACAACTCAATAGGAAGAAACTGCGCATCCAATTTAAAAATGGGAAATGCAGGGGCGCCTGGGTGGCTCGGTCGGTTGAGCGTCCGAGTTCGGCTCAGGTCATGATCTCACAGCTCGTGAGTTCGAGCCCCGCGTCGGGCTCTGTGCTGACCGCTCGGAGCCTGGAGCCTGCTTCTGCTTCTGTGTCTCCCTCTCTCTCTGCCCCTAACCCACTCACAATCTGTCTCTGTCTCTCTCAATAATAAATAAACATTAAAAAATATTTTAAAAAAACGGGAAATGCAGCTGAGGAGACATTTCTCGACAAACGATAAACAAGTGACCAACAATGTTCCACATCGTTCTTTAGGATGGAAATCCAATCAAGGCCACAATGAGATACAAGTTCACATCCACCAGGACGGCTGTCATTAAAAAGATAGATATTCAGAAGTGTTGGCAAGGATCCGTAGAAGGATCCCCCTCAGAGGCCCCTGCCGCCACCGCCCCTCCCATGGCCCCCACCCAGGACGTCCTCATCTCCAGGGTTGGAGCCTCCTCAGGCTCCCGTGCGAGCTCAGGCTTTGGGTCGGATTGTCTGGGGGGCAAACCCACAATAGGGCCATGTCCCAGCCCTGTGACCCACAAGCTCACGTGGTGGGTGTCAGAGCCTCATTTTCTTCGTTGAAAATGGGGTCTGTGACTCCCATCTCAGGAAGGTGAGCAGGAGGCACGGGGGTCACCTGGCTGGGGGAGCCCCAACCCAGGACAAGACCTGTGACAGTCAGGGCAGGGCTCCATGTGGGTGAAGACTGAGTCCCTCGTTCCCGTTCACGGCTGGACTTGGTCACTCAGAGCTGAGTGCCCTTGATCCCGGGGCCGCAGTTCATGTATAAGAAGGGGTGAAGTCAGTGAGCACCCCGGGTTGTCCCTAGCAACTCTAACCACCCCCAACACTCAGACATCCCCACGATGTGCCCCCTCCTTCCTGGGCTCCCTCCCACCTCTCTGACCCGGCCAAGGCCGCAGCCAGGGACAGGCTGCCCCTTGTGTCCCGGGTTCTGGCAGGAAGACCGTGGGAGGAGGTGGAGAGAGGAGGGGGAGGGGGAGGGGACAGGCCGATCCGCTCCTTGCCCATACTTGGTGTCCACCGTCTCCTCCAGGCCCCCTGCCCCGGCCGTGCACCCAGCTGGACCCTGGGGGGGAGCATGGGGTCTGTGACAGCTGGGACGGTATAGGTACATTCGGCGACCCTCGTGTACCCGCGTGTCCAACCCACCCGGCCCTCAAGTCTGCAGCCCACTGGCTGGGGTGAGGCTGATCCGAGGGCTCACAGGATTTGGGGTTACAGGGCAGCGGTCTGGAGGCAGGGTGCACACGGAATCAGAGGCACGGAACCCCCCCTGGAGGGCACACAGCCGTGCCAGGCCGAGGACACGAGACCCAGCTGCCCTTTGCTAGGGAGGCCTGTGTGCCTGGCACATCTCCTCTCCATCCACCCAGGAGGAGAGCCTGGGCCCTGTCCACGCTGACGTCACTCCACGCCCAACCTCAGGGCCAGGTGGGAGACTGAGGCCAGGGACCGGCCCAGGATACGTGAGGTGGGCAGAGTCCAAGCAGTGGGGGTCTCCGTCCTAGGCCAAACTCAGTCCCTCCCTGGGGTTCGCCCTGGGAATGAGACCCCTGAGATCCCGTCGGATCCCTAACATCCCCATACGAGGTGGGGCTGTTATATCTGGATGTCCCCAGACCGTACAGGCAAGCAGACGCACACACACACAGACACACACACACACACACACACAGACACACACGCACACAGACACACACGCACACTGACCACCCGGCAGCGGCTCAAGGGGAGTCCACCCTGGAGGGGGGAGGTGACACCAGGGCAAGAAGAAGGGGCCTGGAGGCAGCTCTGCCACGGGGCAGGGGCGCCCAATGTGCTGGCAGCATGACCAGGGCTCATACGTGGGGTGGGGAGACGTGCCAGCCTGATGGCCAGCGGGGTCTCCAGGGTACCCAGGGGGCTGCCTGGGCTGGGCACTTTCCCGGGGCACCCGGAGAAGTCGGGGTTTGGGGTCTTGTGTCCGCCACCCTCCTGGAGCTAGAAGGAGACACCCCCCTAGTGGGAGGGGGCTACGGGACAGGCTTCAGCTTACTCCTGTGTAAATTGGGCTGCATAGACGTGGTGTCCCAAGGGTCCCACAGGCTTGTCTGCTGGCCCTGGACCTCCACCCCTGCCCCAAGATGCTCCTAGTCCTGGGAAAATGCTTTCTCCTCCCTCAAGGTCCTTCTGAGCGGAGGGCAGTCTGGGGGATTGGAGGACCGAGGACCTGGGTGGGCAGCACGTGGCCGAGCAGCGGACCCTGGTGTGGGGACCGAGGTCAAGACCCTCCTTGTCGGAGCCCCGGGGCCTCATTAGGAAGGGCTTCCAGAGGTAGTGCCCTGGCTAGGGTGAGGAAGCCTTCGGAATGAACGGGGCACCGGGACGGGAGAGGTGGAACGGGGGACAAGGGAGGCTTCTGAAGTCCTCACACCGCCCCTGGAGCCCGCAGGTCCTGCCCCTGTGCCCCCCTAGGGCCAGGGAGGGCTGCTGCCTTGACTACATCCAAACAAAGGTGTGGGTTTTGTTTTCTGGTTTCCCTGCCTGGGGCTGTCATGCCGGTGCTGACCACCAGGGGGCAGGCTGTGTCCACTGTGCTCAGTGAAGCCTCTGGAGCGGGAAGGGACGCTCAGGGGTCAAGCTGGGCGTCCACTGCCCCCAACCCACATGTACCTCTTACTATTAGTCTGCATGTGCACAGCGTGAGCTGCTCAGAGGCAGGTAGGGACTCTGAGATCCTCTCTGAACACATACAGCTCCTGTGCCTCTCACCCTGAGCAGGGCCTGTGTTGGGCCCGGGGGCCAGAGTCAAAGGTCCCGTGAGGTCCCAGCCCTCCAGGAGCTCACAGCCCAGAGGGGGAGGTGGGTCAAGGCACAAGAGCAAATCCGTGTGAAAGGAAAGACCAACACTGTCGGGAAATGAAGCAGGGTGAAGGAGGGCGGCCAGGGGCCCCTGGTTGGGGTCTCACACGCCTCCAGGGTGGCCCTGATGCTGGGACCCAGAAGGACAAGAGGAGCCAGTCCCGCACACGTCTGCAAGCAGTGTGCTGTGGGGACGAGCAAAGCTGCAGAGACTCGGAGGCACAGAGGGTTTGTCCGGAGAGGAGCTGAGAGGAGCCAGTGTGGCCGGAGAGAGCTCGGGAGGGAGGAGGGCGGGCCCGGGCCCCAGCCTGGAGGATGGACTGTTGTCTGTGCTGGGGGACACATTCACCTTACTTGGACCACCTCACACTTTCTGTACCAGTCTCCCGGCTCGGCTCGGCTGGGAGCCTCAGCCCCACGGTCACCCAGGAGGCCAGGGCTGCAGCCTCAGCTGAGGCTCGACTGGGGCAGGGTCCGCCTCCAAGACCGCGACCGGGCACGTGCTCTTGGCAGGATTCGGCTGGCACTGGGGGGGTCTCAGGACTTCTGTGTCTCAGCCCGGAGCCTCTGCAGGTTCTTGGCACTGGGCCTCCTGGGGCAGCTCATGTTATCTGCTCTTGCTTCGTCAGAGAGAGACGCACACACAGACACACACACTGACACAGAGCCAGAGAATGGACCCGGGAGAAAAGGAACCCGGAGACACCACAGGCTTTCATGAACCAGCTTGGAAGCGACACCCATCGTTATATTCTCTCCCTCAGAACCGGTCACACGGGCCTTCCACCGGTTAGGGGAGGGGATGTCACGAGGATACAAGAGGCTGTGTTAGTAAAAGAGGGCACATGTCGGGGATAGAGACCCTTGTGCGTGCTGTGACACCACAGCCTGACGCCAGAGAGGACCCGGCTGGTCCTCCCGTGGCCCAAACAGAAACCGGGAAATGCAGAAGGCCGGACGGTCACACCACACAGGGGAGAGCAACCCTCACGACCCAGGGCCAGAACGGTTCACAGGCCTCTGGGCCAAATTTTACACCAAAGCCAGTTCTTTCCCCGGCATGGAGATCAGACCCGACCCAGTCCAAGGGAGGTGGCCCCCACGGGATCAGGCGTCAGAGATGCGGGGTGTCCTGGGGAGGGACTCGGGCAAGTGAGACCCGAGGGAGGCAGCGGTGGTCTCTTCAGACAGGCAGGTTTCTGGTCTGGGGACCGGCCGCCCAGGTGACAAGGTGAGGAAGCAGAGGTCCCCAGAGACAGCTGTGACGGGCTCCCGTCTCCGGGAGAGAGTCCTCAGGCAGAGAGGAGGGACCGGGGGCTCCTGGGGGACGCTGCCAGCCTGCTGGGAACCGGCCCCTCCGCTTCAGGTGCACCCAGGTGGCAGAGGGACCTGAACGGGACAGCGGTGCGTGGCCGGCCTCGTTTTCCCCATCCAAGGCCAACGTCCTCTGCAGCCCTTGCCACTGCGCCCCTCGTCTCAAAGCAAAGTGGTCTCTTCACTCAGGTTCCCTGGTGCCCGTTCAGGACAAGGATGCCTCCCGGGAAGAAAGAGGAGAACCGGCGGGACTCACCCAGCCCGGGAGCCCTGGCAGACAAGCCGGCACTCGGCCTGTGGGCCACGGCCCTCTCCTGCCCCCACCGGCACCGTCTGCCCTCTGCCCCCTGACCCCCACCTCCCAGGAGACGAATCCAGCCCGAGGACCGCCTCGGGGCCGGCCTGGGAAGAGCTGGGTGGAAGGACAGGTGAGGGAAGACACAAGGGGTGTTCTCGACTCCCAAATCTGACGACCAAACTCTGGAAGGCGAGAGGAAGATGGGAGGAAATGTAGGGTGTGCATTTGCACGTCTTCCTGAGAGGAGAGGTGGGTGGGTGACCCAGGGACTCGGGCAGAGACCTGACGCCTTCAAGGGAGCCGGGAGAAGGATCTGAGAGAACCAGAGCAAACCCAAAAAAGCACAGGGGTGGCGGGAGGAGCCGGAGACATACGTGTGTGGGTCCTCCAGGGCCCCCACCCTTCGCTCTATGTGTCTGTGTGTGTGTGTGTGTGTGTGTGTACGTGAGTGTGTGTGTGCGTGTGTGTGTGTGATGGTTAAAAACCTTGGTGAATATGGCTTACGTGTCTTCTTAGGGTGAGGAGGGCCATGGGGACGGCGCTCCCCCTTGCTGGCTGCGGGTGAGAGGCCGCACCACCTCCTGGGTGGGTCCGGGGCTCGCTTTTGGGATCCGGGTGCGTGCACACAGCGGGGAGCAGACAGGGTGCTGAGGGCAGGCATGGACGCATCCACAAAGGAGCAAGGACAGAAGCGGTTTCTGTCAATGACAGCACCTTACGCATATCAATTCACCTGGGTATTCGAGAGAAGGTGAACGTCCACTACATTGCGGGAAGGTTCTGGGGACTTGGACTTAGAGCAATGAGCCAACCTAGTTCCTGCTCGCATGGAGCTGACTGGAGCAGGGAGGGGTTCACTGAGCAATTCTGGTGACAGCCGTGTGGTCTCGCTGGGATCAGCGGGCTCGTCCAGCAGCTTAGGACCAAGCCAAGTGAGGCCCGCGGTGGAGGGCCTATGCCCCAGCGACCCCGGAGAACCAAGCCTCGGTTCCCTTGGCCTGTCCTTACATTTCCCATCTGTCAAATGGGTGTGTAGGGAAACACGCCCCTCGATTTGTCCGTGAACGTGGTCTCGACAATTCCGGGCAGATGAGGAAGAACTTCCTGGTGGTTGGTCTCCCCGCTGGTAACTCCAGGAGAGGGGTTGCCATCACCAAGGGGATGGGGCGGCACCCCCGGGGGAATGGCTAGGGATCCTTTTCTGGTTAGCGGCCAAGCTGGACCGGGAGCCCTGGCCTCCAAACTCCGTCCTCAACCCCCCTACCACCCAGATCCTCCCGCTTGATCCCTTGCTGTGACCTCTGGGCATCTCCAGAAAGGCACGTGCACACACACACAATCACACACACACACACACACACACACACACACACACACACACATTCTGACTGTCCAACTGGAGATCAGAGGGGAGTCCACACTGGGAGGGGGTGGGTAATACGGGGGCCTGGGTCTGCTCCGGGTCCAGGTACAGCCACCCCTCCTGCCTGGGTCCCAGGCCCGGGGGAAGGTGGAGGTGAACTCGTTCACACCCTGTGCCCTCCGGACATGCACTCCAGGGGCCCCATTACATTTGGGCTCAGGTCCCAGAGCCTGGTCTGGGCTTACGTTGTGGGCGGTCCCCACTGTAGCTCCCAGCCTTCCCGACGGGGACGGGGTGGATAGGGACCCCCGAGCAACTCAGGGGCTCTCATTCCCAGGGGGAACCCCATGGGGGGGTAGAGGCTGGCCTAGGACTGGAGACCAGCCCTGCTCCTTGGACCCTGCACACCTCACTTGTCCTGGGCCAGTCCCTGCCATTCCTCAGGGTCCCTCTGTCCCTGAGGGTCGGACGGGGAAGTGCATCAGTGTGGCCACGGCCCAGGCTCGCCCCCAGGGGTAGGTGGAGGGGAGGTGCCCCAGGTACACAGGCCTCCCTCCACAGGGCCGGATGGGTCGTGCGGAGGCCAGGTGTGGCCAGGGACCCGCACTCAGCACCTGTAGATGATCCAGACGGACCGGTGATGTGCATGAATCCAACCATTCCCCACCTGGCTGGTCACCCACGTTCCCACCTCCGCCAACTGCTCTGGGAACCAAACCTCTCCTGAGCCTCAGAACCACACCCGCCCCTGCCAGGCAGACCTCAGGGTGCGAGGCCAGGTGGGTTGGACATCTGTGGACACGACGGCCAGTGACTACACCCACCCCACCCAGCTGGCCTGGACCGCAGACTCCACCCCAGGGTCCAGGTGCGTGGACCCTGGGGCATGGCTGGGCCAGGGCTCCTGGAGGCAGCAGTGGAGGCCGACTCAGGGCAGGTAGAAGTCGGTCCTCCCCTTGCCCTTCTCCTTTCCTCCTTCCGCCTTGTCTTCCTGGCAGGTCGTTGGACGCGGGTCCAGCCTGTGCCTGGCTGCAGCCCTGTGAGCAGTCAGAGGGTGGCAAGCTGCCCGGGGAGGCCGGGGGCCACCTCCAGGATGACCAAGTGTCAGGGGGCTACCGAAACTGGGCATCCCCCGGGCACTCAGTGATTTCAGCCCTTTGTATACATGAGCCGTGACCCCGGGACCGGGTATCAACCCATTCCTCACCCCAAGAGGCACGTATCCTCCCCAGCCGAGGCCCCGTCGGTGGCCGGCCCTCCCTCCAGCCCCAACAGGTCCAGCTGCTCCACAGGCTCTACATCTTTCCCGGCTGGAGCCCGAGCAGCCATCAGGGGCCTGGATCCGGGCCCTGGAGCCCCTCAGGGAGGGCAGGTGAGACCGGGCAGGAGCCAGGAGAGGGCCGAGTGGAGGCTCCTTGAGGTCATGGCCTCCTGCTCAGCCCAGACCCTGGTGTGTGCTGCCCCCTAGGGCACCTGGACCCTAGCTGCCGGGCGGGCTCGGGGACAGAGACCACAATGTGGCTCCTGGTAGCTCACAGGTGTCCCTGTGTCCTGTAGCTAGACCTGTCCTACCAGCTGGACTCCCTCCTGGTCGGCCAGCAATATCTGTGGCCAAGAGGAACAGGCCACCGTCAAGGTCTGGGAAGAATGAGTGACCAGGCAGAAGGGGAAGGCTCGCCCTCGGCCCGGGCGGTCCCTGCCGGGCTGGCGGGGGCTCCGGAGGTGGTTTTCCAGCTCTCTGCTGACCAGCCCTGTGCCCAGAAACACCTGCCTCCCTTCTCTGGGCCTCACTCTCCTGCTCTGTGAAATGGGTGATGCAGAGCGATCACTCCCACGGCAGGAACAAGGCGGGTACCGGTGATGGATGGAACACCCGTACAGGACCCGGATCGCAGACCGCAGTGCGAACGGGGGGGGGGACGCCAGTGAGGCCCCGCCCCAAAACCATCCAGCCTTTCCATGCAGCCACCAGGGCCTGGCATGGCCCCAGGAGCGGTGGCCGACCAGACTCCTGACACAGGTCCCTGTGGCCTCTTTCTCAGCAGTGGGGACCCGGGGGCGGGGACACCCAGGGTGCAGGGGTGCTCGGGGCAGCTCCTCCCTTGGAGGGAAAGAGAACAATGGAGACGTTCTCTGGGGTTCCCCCAGGTCAGGAGAAATGGGAGGAGCGCTCCCCCAGCCCAGAGAGCTCTTCCCCGTGACTATTTCCCTGGCGGGGGTAGGGGGTCAGCGGGTTATATTGGCTGTAGACAGTGACTCTGCACTTGAATGTGTGAGCCCCCAAATTCACCATGTACACTGAAAGGCGGTTTCATTGAAAACTCGGCAGGAACTTGCCTCGGCAGGAACTTGTGAGTCTCAGTTTGGAGCCCAGTCCCTGACAGAGTCCCCAGGGCCCGTGCTGTCCTCCCAGTCTCTCTCAGAGACCCCAGGGCCCGCGCTGTCCTCCCATTCACCCCCAGAGGCCCCAGGGCCCAGGCTGTCTCCGGTCCCCCCCCCCAAGGACCCCAGGGCCTGGACTGTCCTCCCGGTCCCCCCCGGAGACTCCTGGGCCTGGGATGTCCTCCCGGTCCCCCCCAGAGACCCCAGGGCCCGCGCTGTCCTCCCATTCACCCCCAGAGACCCCAGGGCCCAGGCTGTCCTCCCGGTCCCTCCCGGAGACCCCAGGGCCCTGGCTGTCCTCCCGGTCCCTCCCGGAGACCCCAGGGCCCGGGCTGTCCTCCCAGTCCCCCCCGGAGACCCCAGGGCCCGGGCTGTCCTCCCCATACCTCCCGGAGACCCCAGGGCCCTGGCTGTCCTCCCGGTCCCTCCCAGAGACCCCAGTGCCCGGGCTGTCCTCCCCGTTCCTCCCGGAGACCCCAGGGCCCTGGCTGTCCTCCCGGTCCCTCCCGGAGACCCCAGGGCCCGGGCTGTCCTCCCCGTCCCTCCCGGAGACCCCAGGGACCTGGCTGTCCTCCCCGTCCCTCCCGGAGACCCCAGGGCCCTGGCTGTCCTCCCGGTCCCTCCTGGAGACCCCAGGGCCCGGGCTGTCCTCCCCGTCCCTCCCGGAGACCCCAGGGCCCGGGCTGTCCTCCCGGTCCCTCCCGGAGACCCCAGGGCCCTGGCTGTCCTCCCGGTCCCTCCCGGAGACCCCAGGGCCCTGGCTGTCCTCCTGGTCCCTCCCAGAGACCCCAGGGCCCTGGCTGTCCTCCTGGTCCCTCCCGGAGGCCCCAGGGCATGGGCTCTCCTCCTGGTCCTTCCCAGAGACGTCAGGCGTCAGCTCAGCCTCAGCCTCCACACGCCCCGGGGCAGCCTTGGGCGCTCACGAGCTCTGTGTCTCAGGGTCCGCAGGCACAGCTCCTCACTGCCCCTGTCCCCCCAGCCGGCGGGCGACACCGCATCACCGGTGCCGGCCTGGACGTGAGGATCAGCAGCTTGGACGAGAACATCCGCCGAGCTGGCAGGGGGCACGTCCCTTGGTCCCCTCTCCGAGACCCCTCCGGGTACAGAACTCACTTGAACAACTCCTCTGACAGGAGACCATCTCTGGACGTGCCGGGGAATCCAGCCCCGGGAGGAGGCGACGACCTGCTCTGCTCTACAGAGGAGGAGACTGAGGCAACATCATCCTCCCAGGCCGGTGCCTGGGAATCCATGCTTGCCTGGGGGCAAATACCAAGCCCGCGAGCTCCCTCCACATCTAGGATGCCGTGGCTCTGACGATACTGCCTGGTCACGTCCCCTGCGCCTGGCAAGCTGCGGTGACCCCTGACTCCTTACCTGACGTCCGAGCCCCGTGTGAACTGGGCCAGATGCCCTCCCCAGGGTGTTCCCCTCCCCCCTCCCTAGTGTTTTCCTCCCCCAGGGAGCCCACCATCCCTGCCCCTCGAGCCCCCTGCTACCACCGCCCCGCTCCATGGCTCCCATCCAGAACACCCTCATCTCTAAGGCTGGCTTCGGAGGTCACCTCCTCGGGGTCCTGCCAAAGCCCAGGCTTCGGGTCAGAGCGACCCGGGCTCACACTCACAGCGGGGCCACGTCAGAGTCCTGTGACACGCAAGCTCTATGCCAGCTTCTGGGACCTCGGTGCTCTTTTGGAGATGGGGTCAGCGGCTCCGATCTCCGGTGGGTGTGTGGGGGATGAAAGCAGGGAGGTGAAGGTGTCCGAAGTGGGGGAGCTATGGGGGGAGGGGCTCTCGGGAAGGCAGGGGGAGGTGATGGGGAGGAGGGAAAGGCGGCCTGACCTCTCCCTGCCCAGACTGGTGTCCACCTCCCTCTCCCCCTGCTCAGCCAGACGCCCGGATGAACAGCGGAGTGGAGTGGGGGGGCCAGGTCAGCAGGGTGGGGGTCTGTCTCGTTTCCTCTTGCCCCCGTGTCTCCATACCCGCTGCGTCCAGCCGCCCTGACTGAGTGGAGTGGCCGCGGCCCCAGGCCTAAGAGGATATGAGGGTCACTGAGCGGGCGGTGGAGATCGGATACGTGCGACCCCAGGTGTCGTGGGCTCCTGCCGCGAGGTGGTCCCGTGCGCGCAGTCCCATGGTCCCGGCGCACCTGCGCAGGCTCCACCTGCCTCGACCTTTGGTGGGAGCACCTCCCCGCCCCCAAGGCTCCCGCGCCACATCCTGCCCGAAGGTGGGAGCCAGGGGCCACTCTAGCCGGACTGGCGAAGCTCCTCCTCCAAGCGCTCATGGAACAGTCGGGAACCTGAGGCCAGGAGAGGCAGGGATGGCCGGGGACCCACCGGGTGAGCAGAGCCTAGAGGGGCTGGGGGAGGTTTCGGGCTCCTAGGCCAGGGCTTCACTTTCCCAGGGGGTTTTCGAGGGAATGAGAGCCTCTAAGATCCTGGAGGACCACCGAACCCATCCCGTGTGGGGTCCTTTCCTCTGGGCATCCCCGAGTGGGCACAGGTCCACGCAATTGCATGGAAACACAGTCTCCCGCCCCCCAGTAACTAACCACCCACGTGGGGGTCAAAGGATGAGTGGACCCTGGAGGTGACAGGCTTTGGGGGAGAGAAGAGGTGTGGGGCGGGGACATTGTCTCCAGGGAACATGCCCAGGAGGGGAGCCACGCCAGGCCGATGGCCAGGGGATCCCCAAGATGCCCCCGTGTGTATCACAGGCACCCCCATTCTAGAGAAGCACCCCACTCAGCTCCCGTGGTTGGAGACCTTCGAATGCGCAACGTGTTCTCATGCTGTGTCCTGATATCTCGAGGCCGTGGTCTCAGTAAAGCCCACAGGGAGAGCCTTTTCCCACGTGCAGACGGTGGGTCCGGTCTCACCCCCAAAGCCTCTGGTCACGTGCCCGGAGGGACGCAAAGGTGACACCGGGAGGCCCAGGGCTGGCCGGTCTAGCTTGACACGGCCCTGATCCGACTGGTGAGTCGCACAAGCCTCCCTGTGTCTGTGAGTGTGTGTGAGGCTGTGTGTGTGTGTAAGGATGGGACGTGGGGGGGAAGCCACCCAGAGCAGGAACAGGCTGATGGGAGGGTCACGTCCACACCCCAGGTCAAGGGTGACTGGGAGGGACAGGGTGAGTTGTGTAGAGCTACAGGACACAGGGACACATTCTGGTGTCCGTCCCCGAGCCCGGCCGGCAGCTGGGGTCCAGGTGCCCTAGTGGTCGGCACACACCAGGGTCTGGGCTGAGCAGGAGGCCATGACCTCAAGGAGACTCCACTCTGCCCTCTCCTGTGGTCCCTGCCAGGCGCGCCCCTTCCTCATCCTTCCACAGCCACGTGTGCCCACGAGCCTCACGGGATAGCAGGCACGGGACATGTCTACAGGTGGCTCCCTGATGGCGCCCCTACCAGTAGATGCCACAAGGACCCCAATGTGCAGACGGGTGACCGGGGGCCCCGGGAGGCACAGTGCAGGGTCCCAGCACTGGTCAGGGGGAAAACCCAGGTCTGAACCCAGCTCTGTGGCCCCAAAGCCGCGGCACCGGCCGCGCCAGGCCTCGCGGGGATGTGTCTGGGCTGTGTTGGTGTCACTGTAGGGACAGGGCATGGGGTGGAGGGGAGCCCTTTGCAGCCTGGGAGGGGCTCTTGTGGGAGCAGGAAGCCGGGTAAGGGGACCCCAGGAAGTGACCTCACCTCCCTGGTCACAGAGCCCAACAGAACTCGGAACCCGGGTCACCAGGCACCCACGTTGTGGGGACAGCGCCCGACTGGGCTCATTCGTTGGGACACCTTTGCCTGACGAACATGTTCTCCTGTTGTGTGTCCATGTCCCGTGGCTGCCGGCTCAGGGGAGCCCGTGGCCGCGACGCTTCCCGACCCTGGAGACAGTGGGTCAGGTCGTGCACAGGACGCCTCAGGTCTCTAGCTCGCAGGGACCCAAAGGTAACACAGGAGACCCCGAGACAGCCAGTCCAGCCCGACACCGCTCTGATCTGACCTGTGCGGCCCCACGTCCCCTCCCGTGTGTGTGTGTGTGTGTGTGTGTGTGTGTGCGCGCGCGTGGAAGGAGGTGTCGTGTGTGGAGGGCCCACCTGAGCACGTGCAGGCTGATGAAGGGGTCAGATGCCTGGTGGGAGGGTCAGGCTCACACCCCCGTCAAGGCTGGAGGGCAGGGACAGGGTGTGCTGGGGTGGTCCTCTCGTCCCCAAGGTTCATCCCAAGCCCTGCTGGTGGATGTCACTGTGTCCCAGGCGCAGGGCTGTGCACACTCAGGTCTGTGTCCAATCTGGGCGCAGCGGGGAGGGAGGGTGGAAGGACACTGAGGATGGCTGGGCGGGGCTGTGATGTCTCCGGGCCGTCCGCGGGTCACTGTCTTTACAGAAATCAACCGATGAAATCGGGAAACGATTGGCGGAATCCGGATTCACCCACCCTACAGAGTTGTGCCTGTGCCCCGTCGCCCAGGAGGGCCACCCTGGACCCGTGGAGAGAGTGGCCGCACGCAGGTCTCCGGAAGCAGGGCCTGGAGTTGGCCTGGGAAGGCCTCCTCCAGCGCCCCGGCCCCGCCGTAAGGTCTTCGTTCACCGGTCCTGGGACCAGTACTTGGAGTCCCCGGAGTCAGAGCCTGAGGGTGAGAAGGCTGGGGGAGGGCGATGGGGGTGCACGGGGCCCGGGTGGTGCTGGGCCACCCTGGGAGGAGCCCCCGCGGGCTGGTGTGGGGCCAGGAGCGGACTGAGAGCCCCGGGCTGCGGACTGCAGGCTGCAGAGGTCCTCGTGTGGGTTCCTGGCTGCGGCTTCTCGGGGAGGCTCCGGGGTGAGTTGTGTCTCTGCCAAGGCCCCTGGAGAGGCCGGCGCTGGGTGGGGTGGGGGACCTTCCCTCCTCTCACCCTGAGGCCTTGGAGCCGCTGCAACCATCACTCTGTTTCCTTCTCAAGAGTCCGGGGCAGGAGCAAAAGCCGGGTCGGCCCCAGAGCCCGGCCCAAAGGCATCAGGGGCCTCGGCGTATCTGCAGGCAGGCGAGGTATCTGGAGCGACCCCTGCAGGGGCCCGGGAGCCAGCAGGGGACCTGGGACCTGTGCGGGGACAGCGGGCACCTGAGCAGAGTCAGCTGGGTCCTGCTTCTGCTGGTTCCACTGTTCCCGCTTTTGCTCCCAACACTGCTCCTGCCATCGCCCTTCTCCCCGCCCCTGCCACTGTCCTTGATCCCGCATGGATGTCGGCCAAAAACCAAGGGGTTGAAGACCTATACAGGGTGCTTTTTTTATCTTATTTTATTTTTTGTTTATTATATTTTATTTCAAATTCATTCTCCAATCCCTGACCCCGACCCCCACCAAAATGTCTCTTCCTCTTCTCCCTTATCCTTTTTCTCTTCTATTTTTTAGCTGTTATGTTAGTTGTTCATTAGTTATAATCTATATTAATCTTCAATAAAAAGTTTTATTTATTTTACGCTGCGCAATTCCTGAGCACTGGGTACGCTCACAACGCTGTGAACCGCGCCACAGAATTTTGCTGCAGAATATCTCGATCCCCAAGGGTCACCGTGTACCCAGAGCCCTCACTCCCCTTTCGTGCCCCCTCCAGCCCCTGGGAACCCCCAGTCTGCTTTCTCTCCGTGTTCCGTTACCTAGTCTGGAGGTTTCCTTCAAGTGGAATGTCGCCAGAGATACCTTTGGGTCCGCACCGACTTTTCAGATGGGACACATTCATTTTTGTACTCTGTGGTCGTTTGAAGGAGACTTTTTCTCCGTTGATATTGAAATCACAATGGATTAAAGATTAGGGGGGAAAAAGGAGGCCCCTTCGGTGACAATGGTCTCGGGGTGGAGACCCCTGTGCGGGCTGTGACACCATAGCCTGAAGCCAGACAGGACACGGCGGGTCCTCCCGTGGCCCAAACAGAAACCGGGAGATGCAGAAGGCCGGACGGTCACACCACACAGGGGAGAGCATCCCTCACGACCCAGGGCCAGAAGGTTCACAGCCTCTGGGCCAAATAATGCGCCAAAGCCAGTGCGTTCCCCGGGATGGAGGCCAGACCCGTCCCAGTCCAAGGGGAGGCGACCCCCATGGGAGCAGGCGTCAGAAATGCGGGTCGTCCCGGGGAGGGACTCGGGCAAGTGAAACCCGAGGGAGGGAGCGGTGGTCACCTTCAGACGGGCAGGTTTCTGGTCTAGGGACCGGCAGCCCAGGTGACAATGTGAGGAAGCAGAGGCCCTAGCCGCTCCCCAGCGAGAAGTCCTCGTCCTGCAGGGGACCGGCTGGCCCAGTACTGGGAGAGCCCCAGAGCCCCGGTCGGCCCTTCCCCAGCCCCATGTGGGGCCCCAGGCAGGTTGGTCAGCTCTGCTCCCCTGAGTTCAGTGGGTGGGGGGGCCCTCGGCCGGTGGTGGGATCCCCCAGGAGGAGGGACTCGAGCCCCAGGATGCCAAGATTCACGCCTGCTGGTAGGACAATCCAAAGTCAGGGAGATGGGCTTCCTGACCCAGCTCATCTTACTAGTGACTCAGGCTGTGGTATTAGCCTCGGTGTCCCCATCTGTGACATGGGGACGTAACGGGCCTTCTAGATGGGTTGGCGCATTCCCTGAGACATGAGGTGGAATCGTGGCCTGGTGCCTGGAGGACATAAAGGGCCACCTGGAAGGCTGTCCCAGAGTCCCCCAGGGCACAGGATTCCGGAAGCCCGTCCTTGGCCCCTGCCTGCTGTCCCCCTTCTGGGAACACTCAGCGTTGTTTGCGGAGGAGGTGAAGATGATCCAGGAGGTCAGCAGGTCCTACGTGGAGGAAGGTCAGCGCTGGAGGGACAGAAGGACGTGTCCCGTGCCCCCTTCCAGGGCCCGAGCTGTGACACCCTCTGACCTGACCTGGTGTGGACCCCGCTTCTGTGGTTTCACTCCCTCCCTCCATCTCTCCCTCCTTCCCTCCCTCCTTCCGTAATTCAGCCGGGGATCTCAGGTGCCTGCTGTGTGCCGACCACCGTGACCTCATCGGTTTGCACAACCCAACGGGGTCCCCCACGTGGCATCTTCCTTGGCACGGTCTCAATGTTCCTGGCCGTGTTCCCTCTGGCGAGTCTGGGAGGGAAGCCTCTGCCCATGTTCCCGGCAAGGAAACACGAGTCCAGAAGGTCCAGACGACCTGCCCCAAGTGCCAGCGTGTGGAGCCTGGACAGAGGGTGGTCCCTGAGCAGAGGAGGACTTGGGCCCACGCAGCCCGGAGGAGGAGGGGGAGCACCGTGGCGGCCTGGAGCTCAGGGCTTCTGGGAGACGGTGTCCTAACCAGACTGGCTCTGTCCCCAGCGCCGTCGGGGTACCCGCGCTCCCTGGGGCACGTGGCCCTGGCTGGCAGGAGAGGAGGTGCCTCTGGGGCAGGACAGAGCCCTCAGGCAGAGCGGAGGGTCGCAAGTGCTCCCAAGGGGCAGGTGGACTCGGGCGCCCTGAGGTGGCATCACCGGGACAGCGGTGCCTGCGGCTGGGGTCCCATACCTGTCCCCTCCTCGGGCCCAGCAAAGGCCCGTCTGCGTGGCATTTACCCCCAAACACAAAGTCTGGGCCGGGAACCACCCTCTTCAAGGCCTTGCCCCCATTCTCTCTGCCCACCTCAAGTTACAAAAATGGACAATAGTTCAGGTGGTGGTGGATGCCCAGAAATGTTTGTGTTTTCTGACCCACGTTGTGATGTCGCTGTGTCCGGCCGGCCGTGGAGTCGCGGAGAAGCAGGTGGAACATCTGGCAGCCACCAGGACCCGGCCCTGCAGGGGGCGGGGCTTGGCTCCAGTGGAAGGTTGGCGACCCGCCCACCGTTCAGTTCTGCAGCCCCCGCTCCCCGAGCCTCATCATTGCTGCTCCGTGAAGCTGCTACTGTTTGCTTTTCGGGGCCGTGACTTGTCTGAACCGCGTGAGGTCTGTTTCCTTTGTTGTGTGTGGCCCCTGGAGTCTCTGTGCGGCCAACTCAGGGGTCACTCAGCGGCCGGGCAGAGAGGTCGCCCGCGTCTCTAAGTTATAGAGAGGAGGTTCCCACAACCTTGCCCTCGGGTTCGAATAACGTTGGAGCGGCTCAGAGAACTCAGACAAGCCTGTCACCTCCTAGATCGCCCGTTTGTCACACGGGACAGCACTCGGGACCAGCCGGGTGGAAGGGATGGGGAGCACAGGGCAAGGTGGAGCGGAGGCTCGGAGCCCCCCTGCTCTCTGCCCATCATCTGTGCTTCCTGACCGATCGGGTCCTTCCTCCCAGCTCATCTCGTAACGCCAGCCAAAGACCCTGAGGGCAGCCAAACTAACCCTCAAGCAACAGGGACGGACGTCCCTGACGTCAGCAAGACCCCGCGGGTTTGACCCCAAGACAGCGATCGGCCCGACCTTCACTGTCCACCTCAAGTACCCACTGACCGTTGTCCTAGATTGTCCTCATGTAAAATCCTAGGAAACAAATAAAACATCACAAGGGGGGGGGCACCTGTCATGATCTCGCAGCTTGTGAGTTCGAGTCCCACATCAGGCTCTGTACTAACAGCTCCGAGCCTGGATCCTGCTTCCGATTCTGTGTCTCCCTCTCTCTCTGCCCCTCCCCTGCTCGTACTCTGTCTCTCCTGTCTCAAAAATAAATAAACATTAAAAAATTTTTAAAAATTAAAAAAAGAAAGAAAAAGAGAGAGAGAGAACCACCACCAGGACTGTCTGCAGCACCTTGAGATGTCAGCCCCCCGTCTTCCCAGCGCCGGCCTCACCGAAATGGATCCTTTCTTGAGTCACCACCCTTTCCTGTGTCTCTCTGCCCTTGGCTTTTGTCAGCGGTGAGTGGCCGAACCTGGTCTGTTGGGACCCTCGAAGCCAGTGCCCAGCACACTCGGGCCCCGTGACAGTAACCGAGCATGTCACACTCTCTGCTATCTCCACGTGTTCACCAGTCAGATGGGCGTTCGGGGAGGCTTCATTACACGGGCACGATTGATTGGATCACTGGTCACTGGGGAGCAAACGCCGTCTCCGGCCCCTCTCCCTCCCCAGAGGTGGGGGGAGGGGATGGAAAGTTCCAGCCATCTAATCACAGGGTTGGCTCCCCCAGCTGCCAGCCTCCCCCCTCAGGTAGAGTCCAAAAGCCACCCATGAACACAGCGAAAGGCAGTGTCACGGTTTTCATCACTCGGGAAATTGGGGAAATCTGTGCCAGAAACAGGGGCGAAGACCAAATATATATTTACCGTGAAGCACAGTGTCACGGTGCATATTCAGTGGTGCACAATCGATGCCCAGATCTTTGCATCTTGCAGAACCGGAACTCTATACCCGGTGGACAGCAACTCCCGGTCTCCCTCGCCTGCCCAGCTCCCCAAAACCACCCTGCTCCTTCTGCTTCTGTGAGGCCGACCACCCTACATGCCTCATCTCATAGAAGTGGAACCATGCAACGTTTGTGTTTTCGTGACTTGCTTAGTTCACTTAGCATCCTGTCCTCAAGGTTCACCCACATGGCACGTGTCAGCAATTCCTTCCCGCTGAAGGCTGGGTGATGTACCAATGCACGTTCCTACCACATTTTGTTCATCCATCACCCACTGGTGGAGGTGGACACTGGGGGGTGCTCCTGCCTCTTGGCTGCTGGGAATTGTGCTGCTGCAAACTTGGGTGTGCAAATAACTCTTCACAATCCTGCTTTCAATTCTTTGAATGTGTATCCCGAAGTGGAATGGCTGCATCCTATGGCGGTTCCATTTTTAATGCTTGAGGAAACACCACACTGCTTTCCAGAGCGGTGGCAGATTTTACTTTCCCACCAACAGGGCACGAGGGTTCTGATTTCTCCACATCCTCACCAATACTGGTTATTTTCTGGTTTTTCTCTTTGCTGTTTATAATAGTAGCCCCATCCTAGCCTGATCGGCGCTGGGGGGGAAGTAGACTCAAACTGTTAAAATCAGGAATGAACATGGAGACATCACTACCAACCTTACAGAAATAAAGAGGATTATAAGACGATACCACACAGAGTTTTCCACCAGCACATCAGACAGCCTAGATAAAACGGGTAAATTTCTGGGTGCCTGGGTGGCTCATTCATTAAGACTGACTTCGGCTCAGGTCACGATCTCACAATTTGTGTGTTCAAGTCCCACATCAGGTGAGCTCGAGCCCCACTTCAGGTAAAACACAAGTTCCAGTGAGCCCCACTTCTCCATCTCTCTCTCTCTCTCTCTCTCAAAAAAAAAAAAACAACAGGGGCGCCTGGGTGGCGCAGTCGGTTAAGCGTCCGACTTCAGCTCAGGTCACGATCTCGCGGTCCGTGGGTTCGAGCCCCGTGTCGGGCTCTGGGCTGATGGCTCAGAGCCTGGAGCCTGCTTCCGATTCTGTGTCTCCCTCTCTCTCTGCCCCTCCCCCGTTCATGCTCTGTCTCTCTCTGTCCCAAAAATAAATAAACGTTGAAAAAAAACAACAACAACAACGATAAATTCCTAGAACTAAAAACACTACCAAAAGCAACTCAAGAATAAATAATAAATCTGAATAGACCTCTAGTAAGAGATTGAATCAGGAATCAAAACCCTCCCAACAAAGAAAATCTCAGTGCTAGGATTCACTGCTGGTTAATTCTACCAACCATCTGACAAAGAATTAACACGACTTGTCCCCAAATTCCTCAAAAAGAGAGGAGGGGACACTTCCTAATGCATTCACCATTGTTATCTTCTCCCTGGGGGATATTGTTCTCGTGGTTTCCTTTAGGTATTTGTGCATATTTGAAATAGTTGGTTTTAAGTAAGTCTAGAGAGTCTAATGCATGAGCTTCCTCAGGAACGGTTTCTGTCAATTGCTTTGTTTTCAACAGTCTACAGGGTCCATGTTCCTGTTTCTTTGCACACCTCAAAAGTGTTTTTTAGTTGGGGTGCCCGGGTGGCTCAGTTGGTTAAGCATCCGACTTCAGCTCAGGTCACGATCTCACGATTTGTGAGTTTTGGCCCCGCATCAGGCTCTCTGCCGTCAGCACAGAGCCCACGTAGGATCCTCTGTCCCCCTCTCTCTCTGCCCTCCATTCATTCTTTCTCTCTCTCAAAATAAATAAACTTTTTGTAAAACGTGTTTTGGGGGAGGCACCTGGGTGGCTCAGTCAGTTAAGCGTCTGACTTCAGCTCAGGTCATGATCTCATGGTTTGTGGCTTCGGGCCCCACGTCGGGCTCTGTGCTGACAGCTGGAGCCTGGAGACTGCTTTGGATTCTGTGTCTCCCTCTCTCTCTGCCCCTCCCTACTTGCGCTCTGTCTCTGTCTCTGTCTCTCTGTCTCTCAAATAAACTTTAAAAATTTTTAAATGTTTTTGTTGAAAATTGACATTTTGAATAGTATAATGTACAACTCAAATATCAGTCTTCCCCTCCAGGGTTTACTGGCACAGCTCGCAGTAGTTGCTACTGTAGTGACTTTTCTGAACTAATTGTGTAAAATCTGTATGCCTTGTCGTGTGTGGTCACCGAAGTGTCTGTTCTGTGAATGTAGTGCTCATTGGGCAGACATTTCCTTAAACACGCGGAACCACCGCCCCTCCCCCCCAAAGAAGAAAACAACCTCCAGTCTTTACAGATGGGGAGGAGATGGTCTGCAAAGATCAGGATACACCTTCCACACCACCCAGGCTGTTTACTACTCTGCCTTGACCTTTACTTCCTAATTGCAGAGTCTGACAGTCACCAGAGGGGAGAGCCGGGGCCCTTCTCAGGTCTTTCCTGAACATGCACCCAGCCCATGCACGCAAGCGTCCTAGAGGCTCAGGAATAATGGGCCAGAGGTTCTAGGTCCTTATTCCCTAAAGCTCCTCACCACTCGGCCTTTCTTCCAGTCGTTCTGCTCGGTTCAGCCATTGCCTTAGGCAGCCGAGACTAACATATGCCTTGAAATGTCTTGAACATTTAGTGCCCTCCGGTAGCCACCTCACCACTGGGAGAGTTGGTGGCCAGCAAGAAGTCACAGATGACACCAAGGGTCTGGACCTGGTGTCTCTCTCCTGACATGGGGACACCTGCGGGAGGAGCAGATACCTGACACGGACGGGTGGGCAGGGGAGGCCCGAGGCCCCCAGGGGTGTGTGTCTGGCATCTGGACTGAACAGTTCGGTTCGGATGGGGTGGGATCGGTGAGGCCCAAGGGACGGGGCCCCGGGGTCCTTCAGGCTGAGGAGGAAGATGAGGGGAGCACAGGGGACTGAGGAGGCTCAGGTTAGACAAGACAGAGCTGAGCAACTCCTCTGGGGGAAAAGTGGGGCAGGTCCAGGCTCACGGGGACAGACCTTGAGGCCACTGTGCTACGGGAAATAAGCCAGTCCCTAAAGGACCGATATTGGAGGACCCCGCTCATGACGGACCGAGAACAGTCAGATTCAGAGGGGTGGGAGGAGCAGTGGGTGCCGGGCCTGGGGAGGGGGATGGGTGTGGGAGGGTTAGGGTCTAGTGGGCAGACACAGAGTTTGGGGTGACGAGAAAGTCGTGAAGATGGACGGAGGGGACAGTTGCAGAACAGTGAATGTACCTATTGCCACTGAATTGGACACCTGGACATGGTTAACATTATCAAGGTTTAGGGGCGCCTGGGGGGCTCAGTCGGTTGAGCGTCCAACTTCGGCCCACGGTTCGTGGGTTCGAGCCCCGCGTCGGGCTCTGTGCTGACGGCTCGGAGCCTGGAGCCTGCTTCGGATGCTGTGTCTCCCTCTGTCTCTGCCCCTCCCCGCTAGCTCATGGTCTCTCTCTCTCTCTCTCTCAAAAATAAATAAACCTTAAAAAAAATAAAAAAATAAAAATAAAAAGCATCCGACATAAAATTGGAGCCGTTTATGGCGGCAAGTGACCCAGAAATTGTAACAGTTGGCCAACGTCACGGAAAAATAGCAGTGGCAACGCGGACCGCCCTGTCCTTGATGTGAGAAGGGAGACGCGAGGCGGAGAGACTGCAGCACTCAGGCCTGGCCGGGGCCTGGAGGAAGCGCACAAGGCAGGTTTCCGGGACAACCCGCAATTCCCGTCATCCGCCAGAAACATTTTAGTGGCAGTGACAGGGCAAGCGTGACACCCACAACACCGCAGTGACTGAGGGAGGCCAGGGGGTGGGGGGGCTGTCCTGCCCCAGCGGGCGGCGGGCTGTGCCCCAGGCTGCCGGGAAGCCAGGCGCCAGCCAAGGGGGTCCTGATCCGGCCTCACCTTCACGTCCTGCCCGCGGCTGCAAGCGACCTTTCAACTCTGACCAGGAACCCGAAGAGCAAGGGGTCTTGCTGGAGCCGTGCCCCCCGGCAGGCCCCCGGTCAAGCCTAACTGTGCCCGTGCCCGATGCGGGCGGCGCCGGGCCTCGACGATGTCCCGCGACCGGACAGAGAAAGGGAGCGGCGACAGGCCATCCGCTCTGACGGCTGGGGTCAGGGTGGCACCCCTGACGGACACTAGGCCAGCCCGTCATCAGTCCCGGATGCCCCGGTGACTCTTGGGCACGGTCACATACCTCAGCTTCTTCACGACGGCGGGCCAGCCCAGCAGTTGTTCGTCCCACAGGTACTCGGGGGACAGCACCTTGGTGGGCTTCTGGTCCAGCGGGTACCTGTTCAGGTGGCTCTCGTCGTGCCACACGGCCTCGATGCCGTGGGCCCGGTCGACCACCGTGGCCTGGTGACAGGCCGACGTGAGCCTCAGAACCTTGGCCACCGACCCCCCGAAAAAGCCTCCCGCGTAGTAAAAGTCGCCCTCGTCCCTGGGGACGTGCGCCTGGGACTGCGGCCGGCGCTCGTAGGTGAAGGCCTCGCGGGCCGCCCCGTAGAAGCCGGGGTGCAGGGTGCCGAAGAGCGGGGACGGGTTCTCCACGCCCACGTGGTCGCGGAAACTCACGTCCACGTCCGCGCACACCGGAGAGTCCACCTCGTGGAGGAAGCGCCGCCGGGAGAAGTTGCGGATCATCTCCACGCGGTGCATGGACACGTCCTGCCGGCGCGAGTAGCTCCGGACCTCCAGGACCCCCACCTGCCTCCCTTCCCCAAGGGGCACGTGGGGCACATCCCCCGGCCGGTCGGTGAACACGTAGCAGGTGACCCTGTGTCCCGCCATGAAGTGCTTCTCCGCCGTCTGCAGGAGCAGCTCCAGGAAGGCCACGTATCTACAGGGACAGGGGACAGGGCGGGAGGAGGGTCGCTGCCAGAGGCTGGCGGCAGGAGCCCAAAGCCGGGGGCCGCGGACCTGTGCGCCTTATCGAGGAGGCAGACCCTGGGCTGCTTAAGGAACAGCCGCTGTCCTGGCCTGTCCTGGGCGAGTGTGCCCGCGGCGCCTCCCTAACCTCTGCCCCGGGGGACGGGGGACCACCAGCGCCCCATCTTACAAAGGGGAGCAAGCCTGAGGCGGAGGAGGCTGGAAACCCGTGCAGCCTCGAGTCAGCATGCTGGAGCCAGCAGCGCACCCCCGTGCCGAGCTCCCCTGGCAGACCCCCTCCACCCGCAGGACCCGCCCCTGGCAAATCCCCTGCAGGTTCCCCCCTGCTGTGAGGGAGTCGAGACCCTCCGGGCGGGCACAGCTCTGGTCAACGTGCCCTCGCAGACTTCGCAGAACCTGCAGGGCCGGCCACCTGCCCCTCTTGGCTCAGTGGTCGGTCCCTGGCCCCCCAGGACTGTGTCTGCCCCTGCAGGGCCCTCCCTTGAAGGCTACTGGGCCCTCAGCCAACGGCGGGTATTCCGAGGAGGGGTCACCCCCCATCTCCCCCAGATCAGGACTCAGGCCCAGCCTGTGGCCAGGGGAGGCCAAAGAGGGCCCCTGGAGGACGAGGGGGCTTGCTCGCGCCCCAGCACTGAACCCGAGCATGAAAGCTTCCGGGTCCAGGTCTGTATCTCCCCAACCCCAAGAGGTTGGAAGTCTTCTCCAACCGCCTCCCATGGCTGGTCCCTCTTCGAGGGGGCTCGCTGCTCCCCACCCTGCACACAGCAGCTCCCCCGTCATCGGGCAAGTGCGGTGAGCCCCTGGGTGACAGTTTTTTGAGCAGGCCCTAAGGCTGCTTCCCGGTGCCTGGCCCAGAAACCCCTCCCACAGGGAAGGTGGGCACTCCGTGTCAATAGGGGACATGCACACACACACACACACACACACCCACAGTCACACACACACACCCCTGCCCAGCCACCAGTCAGGTCACCAGGGGCAAGTCCAGACCCAGCCGATGTGATCGTGGGTTCACAGCTCGACTCGGGGAGTCTGGTTTCCTCTGAGGACATGCCCACCACCTGCCCACCTGTGCGCTCACTCCTCTGTCCCGGCTGTTACTGGCCATGTGAAATTCTGGAACGAAAGGTTGGGCCAGTTTCAGGTGGAATACAAAATGTAGACACTGCGGGGAGGGCTGAGACCCAAGTAACACAGCAGCTTTCCGGGGGAGATGTGCGTCCCCCAACATCCCCGCCCCTGCCAGGCGGCCCTGCCGCCCCACACCCTGCACGCCAGCCACGGTGTCTCCCGCCGGGGTGCTGGCCGGGGTCCAGCGTCTGCCATGACCCTAATTGTAGAGGACCTTGTTTCAGATAATCTAGAACAGGGTGTTATGCAGACATCGTGTGTGATACCTTGTTCCAGTTACTGGCATGTTTCCTACAGGATGTAGAAATGAGAAAGAGAACAGTGATGGGCCCGGAGACACCCCATAATCCCACCGCTGACCTCCACCTCCCCTGGCTCCCAGGTGGGTCCTGGGCGTTTGAGTCGGCATCAAAGTGGGAAAAGGGTGCTTGGCTTTCCGCGGCATCGCCCTCGGACGCCCCGGTGTCGGGGCTCCAGGACTGACCGGCTAGAGGTCACCTGCTTAGCCCACACGCGTGTCCAGACGGGCAGGCTGCAGGCCCCGGGCGCTTCTCCCTGCCCCTCCGCGTCAGCTCTGTGCTGCCCCTGCCCCTCGCCTGGGGGCCGTGTGGACTCCGCTCCCTCCCGCTGCTCCCTCTGCCGCAGGCCGGCGGCCACCACGTCCCCAGCCGGAGAGGGAGGGCCGACGAGAACACCCGCAAGCGACGTATTTCTGGCGTCTGTGCCCGGCTCGAGCGGCACCCGCTCCGGTCAGCTCCATGCGCACACACCCCGTCCCGTCCCCTGCTGAATTCTCAGCCCTCAAACTGTGCCGGGTGAGGAATAACACTTCACGTCTCTCTGACTCACGGGGACCGTCCCAGAGCCGCATGACGCGGGCCCCGCTGTTTACAGCGACAGATGGGAGCCGCGGCCCGGTGTCCGTTCACTCATCCCCGCACGCGTCAGCACCCGTGTCTGTCTGCTGCCGTGTGCAGGCACCCGCACACGACGGTGAAGCCCAGTCACCACCCCGCCCTCGAGCTCACAGCCTAGGCGGTGGGACGGCGTCTCCCCCACAGTGAGCAGCTGGGGGCCACAGAGGCAGAGCATCCCCACCCTCCCCAACCTGCAGTGACCCCCGACTCCTGGCCCGACATCCGGCGCCCTGCGTGAGCTGGTCCAGACGCCCTCCCCTGTGGGCACCCCTCACCCCACTCCGGCCTCCCTAGGGCCTTCCTCCAGGGAGCCCATGGAGCCCCGGCCCCTCAGAGGCCCCTGCCGCTACCGCCCCTCCCATGGCCCCCACCCAGGACGTCCTCATCTCCAGGGTTGGAGCCTCCTCAGGCTCCCGTGCGAGCTCAGGCTTTGGGTCGGATTGTCCGGGGGACAAACCCACAATAGGGCCATGCGGCACGGATCAGCGGCACGGACTCCCCCGGGGAGGGCACACAGCCGTGCCAGGCCGAGGACACGAGGCCCAGCTGCCCTTTGCTAGGGAGGCCTGTGTGCCTGGCACATCTCCTCTCCATCCACCCAGGAGGAGAGCCTGGGCCCTGTCCACGCTGACGTCACTCCACGCCCAACCTCAGGGCCAGGTGGGAGACTGAGGCCAGGGACCGGCCCAGGATACGTGAGGTGGGCAGAGTCCAAGCAGTGGGGGTCTCCGTCCTAGGCCAAACTCAGTCTTCCCCTGGGGTTCGCCCTGGGAATGAGACCCCTGAGATCCCGTCGGATCCCTATCAACCCCATACGAGGTGGGGCTGTTATATCTGGATGTCCCCAGACCGTACAGGCAAGCAGACGCACACACACACAGACACACACGCACACTGACCACCCGGCAGCGGCTCAAGGGGAGTCCACCCTGGAGGGGGGAGGTGACACCGGGGCAAGTAGAAGGGGACTGGAGGCAGCTCTGCCACAGGGCAGGGGCGCCCAGTGTGCTGGCAGCATGACCAGGGCTCATACGTGGGGTGGGGAGATGTGCCAGCCTGATGGCCAGCGGGGTCTCCCGGGTACCCAGGGGGCTGCCTGGGCTGGGCACTTTCCCGGGGCACCCGGAGAAGTCGGGGTTTGGGGTCTTGTGTCCGCCACCCGCCTGGAGCTAGAAGGAGACACCCCCCCTAGTGGGAGGGGGCTAAGGGACGGACCTCAGCTGACTCCTGTGTAAATTGGGCTGCATAGACGTGGTGTCCCAAGGGTCCCACAGGCTTGTCTGCTGGCCCTGGACCTCCACCCCTGCCCCAAGATGCTCCTGGTCCTGGGAAAATGCTTTCTCCTCCCTCAAGCCCTTCTGAGCGGAGGGCAGCCTGGGGGCTTGGAGGACCGAGGACCTGGGTGGGCAGCACGTGGCCGAGCATGGACCCTGGTGTGAACACCGAGGTCAAGACCCTCCTTGTCGGAGCCCCGGGGCCTCATTAGGAAGGACTTCCAGAGGTAGTGCCCTGGCTAGGGTGAGGAAGCCTTCGGAATGAACGAGGCACCAGGACGGGAGAGGTGGAACGGGGGACAAGGGAGGCTTCTGAAGTCCTCACACCGCCCCTGGAGCCCGCAGGTCCTGCCCCTGTGCCCCCCTAGGACCAGGGAGGGCTGCTGCCTTGACTACATCCAAACAAAGGTGTGTGTTTTGTTTTCTGGTTTCCCTGCCTGGGGCTGTCATGCCGGTGCTGACCACCAGGGGGCAGGCTGTGTCCACTGTGCTCAGTGAAGCCTCTGGAGCGGGAAGGGACGCTCAGGGGTCAAGCTGGGTGTCCACTGCCCCCAACCCACATGTACCTCTTACTATTAGTCTGCATGTGCACAGCGTGAGCTGCTCAGAGGCAGGTAGGGACTCTGAGATCCTCTCTGGACACATACAGCTCCTGTGCCTCTCACCCTGCGCAGGGGATGTGTTGGGCCCGGGGGCCGGAATCAAAGGTCCCGTGAGGTCCCAGCCCTGCAGGAGCTCACAGCCCAGAGGGGGAGGTGGGTCAAGGCACAAGAGGGAATCCGTGTGAAAGGAAAAACCAACACTGTCGGGAAATGAAGCAGGGTGAAGGAGAGCTGCCAGGGGCACCTGGGTGGAGGGGGGTCTCACAGGCCTCCAGGGTGGCCCTGATGCTGGGACCCAGAAGGACAAGAGGAGCCAGTCCCGCACACGTCTGCAAGCAGTGTGCTGCGGGGACGAGCAAAGCTTCAGAGACTCGGAGGCACAGAGGGTTTGTCCGGAGAGGAGCTGAGAGGAGCCAGTGTGGCCAGAGAGAGCTCGGGAGGGAGGAGGGCAGGCCCGGGCCCCAGCCTGGAGGATGGGCTGTTGTCTGTGCTGGGGGACACATTCACCTTACTTGGACCACCTCACACTTTCTGTGCCAGTCTCCCGGCTCGGCTCGGCTGGGAGCCTCAGCCCCACGGTCACCCAGGAGGCCAGGGCTGCAGCCTCAGCTGAGGCTCGACTGGGGCAGGGTCCGCCTCCAAGACCGCGACCGGGTACGTGCTCTTGGCAGGATTCGGCTGGGACTGGTGGTCTCAGGACTTCTGTGTCTCAGCCAGGAGCCTCTGCAGGTTCTTGGCACTGGGCCTCCTGGGGCAGCTCATGTTATCTGCTCTTGCTTCGTCAGAGAGAGACACACACACACAGACACACACACTGACACAGAGCCAGAGAATGGACCCGGGAGAAAAGGAACCCAGAGACACCACAGGCTTTCATGAACCAGCTTGAAAGCGACACCCACCGTTATATTCTCTCCCTCAGAACCGGTCACACGGGCCTTCCACCGGGGAGGGGAGGGTTTGTTGCAAGGATACAAGAGGCTATGTTAGTAAAAGAGGACACATGTCAGAGAGAGAGACCCCTGTGCATGCTGTGACACCACAGCCTGACGCCAGAGAGGACCCGGCTGGTCCTCCCGTGGCCCAAACAGAAACCGGGAGATGCAGAAGGCCAGACGGTCACACCACACAGGGGAGAGCATCCCTCACGACCCAGGGCCAGAAAGGTTCACAGGCCTCTGGGCCAAATAATGCGCCAAAGCCAGTGCGTTCCCCGGGATGGAGGCCAGACCCGTCCCAGTCCAAGGGAGGTGGCCCCCACGGAAGCAGGCGTCAGAGATGCGGGGCGTCCTGGGGAGGGACTCGGGCAAGTGAGACCCGAGGGAGGCAGCGGTGGTCGCCTTCAGAGGGGCAGGTTTCTGCTCTGGGGACCAGCCGCCCTGGTGACAACGTGAGGAAGCAGAGGTCCCCAGAGACAGCTGTGACGGGCTCCCGTCTCCGGGAGAGATTCCTCAGGCAGAGAGGAGGGACCGGGGGCTCCTGGGGGACGCTGCCAGCCTGCTGGGAACCGGCCCCTCCGGCTGTAGGTGCACCCAGGTGGCAGAGGGACCTGAACGGGACAGCGGTGCGTGGCCGGCCTCGCTTTCCCCATCCAAGGCCAACGTCCTCTGCAGCCCTTGCCACTCCGCCCCTCGCCTCAAAGCAAAGTGGTCTCTTCACTCAGGTTCCCTGGTGCCCGTTCAGGACAAGGATGCCTCCCGGGAAGAAAGAGGAGAACCGGCGGGGCTCACCCAGCCCGGGGGCCCTGGCAGACAAGCCGTCACTCGGCCTGTGGGCCACGGCCCTCTCCTGCCCCCACCGGCACCGTCTGCCCTCTGTCCCCTGACCCCACCTCCCAGGAGACGAATCCAGCCCGAGGACCGCCTCGGGGCCGGCCTGGGAAGAGCTGGGTGGAAGGACAGGTGAGGGAAGACACAAGGGGAGTTCTCGACTCCCAAATCTGACGAGCGAAGTCTGGGAGGCGAGAGGAAGATGGGAGGAAATGCAGGGTGCGCATTTGCACGTCTTCCTAAGAGGAGAGGTGGGTGGGTGACCCAGGGACTCGGGCAGAGACCTGACGCCTTCAAGGGAGCCGGGAGGAGGATCCGAGAGAACCAGAGCAAACCCACAAAAGCACAGGGGCGGCGGAAGGAGCCGGAGACATCCGTGTGCAGGTCCTCCAGGGCCCCCACCCTTCGTTCTATGTGTGTGTGTCTGTGTGTGTGTGTGTGTGTGTGCGTGTGTGTGTGTGATGGTTAAAAACCTTGGTGAATATGGCTTACGTGTCTTCTTAGGGTGAGGAGGGCCATGGGGACGGCGCTCCCCCTTGCTGGCTGCGGGTCAGAGGCCGCACCACCTCCTGGGTGGGTCCGGGGCTCGCTTTTGGGATCCGGGTGCGTGCACACAGCGGGGAGCAGACAGGGTGCTGAGGGCAGGCATGGACGCATCCACAAAGGAGCAAGGACAGCAGCGGTTTCTGTCTGGGGGGTGGGGCAGAGGCTGTTAGGGTCTTGTGCTTGGAGTTGGGGAACTGGGGCTGGCAAGGCACAGCTGTCCCGGTGACGCCCCCTCAGGGCGCCCGAGTCCACCTGCCCCTGGGGGAGCACCTGCGACCCTCCTCTCTGCCTGAGGGCTCTGTCCTGCCCCAGGGGCGCCTCCTCTCCTGCCAGCCGGGGCCAGCCTGCCACCTGGGAGCGCAGGTACCCCGAATGCCCTGGGGACAGGGCCGGTCCGGGTAGGACACCGACTCGCAGCGAACTTGAGCGCCAGGCCGCCACGGTGCTCCCCCTCCTCCTCCGGGCTGCGTGGGCCCAGGTCCTCCTCTGCTCAGGGACCACCCTCTGTCCAGACTCCACACGCTGGCACTTGGGGCAGGTCGTCTGGACCTTCTGGACTCGTGCTTCCTTGTCGGGAACGTGGGCAGTGCCCTCCTCCCAGACTCACCAGAGGGGACACGGCCAGGAACATTCAGACCCTGCAAAGGAAGATGCCACGTGGGGGACCTATCGGGTCGTGCTCACTGGAGAGGTCACGGTGCTCAGCACACAGCAGGGACCTGAGTTCCCCAGCTGAATTAGGGAAGGAGGAAGGGAAGGAGGGAGGGAGGGAAACCATAGAAGTGTGGTCCACACCAGGTCAGGACAGAGGTCCGGTCAGAGGGCGTCACAGCTCGGGCCCTGGAAGGGGGCACGGGACACGTCCTTCTGTCCCTCCAGCGCTGACCTTCCTCCACGTGGGACCTGTTGACCTCCTGGATCATCTCCACCTCCTCCGCAAACAACGCTGAGTGTTCCCAGAAGGGGGACAGCGGGCAGGGGCCAAGGAGGGGCTTCCGGAATCCTGTGCCCTGGGGACTCTGGGACAGCCTACCAGGTGGCCCTTTTATGTCCTCCAGGCACCAGGCCACGATTCCACCTCATGTCTCAGGGAATGCGCCAACCCATCTAGAAGGCCCGTTACGTCCCCATGTCACAGATGGGGACACCGAGGCTAATAGCACAGCCTGGGTCACTAGTAAGACGAACTGGGTCAGGAATCCTTGACTTTGGATTGTTCTACCCGCGGGCCTGCATCTTGGCGTCCTGGGGCTCGGGGTCCCTCTTCCTGGGAAACCCCACCACCTGCCGAGGGTCCCCACCGAACTCATGGGAGCAGAGCTGACCAACCTGCCTGGGGCCCCACATGGGGCTGGGGAAGGGCCGACTCCGGGCTCTGGGGGCTCTCCCAGTACTGGGCCAGCCGGTCCCCTGCAGGACGAGGACTTCTTGCTGGGGATCGGCTGGGGCCTCTGCTTCCTCACGTGGATACCTAGGCTGCCAGTCCCCAGACCAGAAACCTGCCCGTCTGAAGGTGACCAGCGCTGCCTCCCTCGGGTCTCACTTGCCCGAGTCCCAACCCGGGATGTCCCGCATCTCTGACGCCTGCTACCATGGGGGTCAGCTCCCCTTGGACTGGGACGGGTCTGGCCTCCATCCCGGGGAACGCACTGGCTTTGGCGCATTATTTGGCCCAGAGGCCTGTGAACCTTTCTGGCCCTGGGTCGTGAGGGATGCTCTCCCCTGTGTGCTGTGACCATCCGGCCTTCTGCATCTCCCGGTTTCTGTTGGGGCCACGGGAGGACCCGCCGTGTCCTGTCTGGCTTCAGGCTGTGGTGTCACAGCCCGCACAGGGGTCTCCACCCCGAGACCATTGTCACCGAAGGGGCCTCCATTTTCCCACCTAATCCTTAATCCATTGTGATTTCAATGTCAATGGAGAAAAAGTCTATTTCAAATGGCCACAAAGTACAAAAATGAATCTGTCTCGTCTGAAAATTCGGTACAGACCCAAAGGTATCTCTTGTGAGATTGCACTTGAAAGAAACCTCCAGAGGAGGTAACAGAACATGGAGAGAAAGCAGACTGGGGGTTCCCAGGGGCTGGCGGGGGCACGAATGGGGAGCGAGGGGTCCGGATACACGGTGACCCTTGGGGACGGAGATATTCTGCCGCAAAATTCTGTGGCGTGGTTCACGGCGTTGTGAGCGTACCCAGTGCTCAGGAATTGCACAATGTAAAATAAATAAAACTTTTTATTGAAGATTAATATAGATTATAACTAATGAACAAATAAAGTAACAGCTATGAAGTAGAAGAGAACAAGTATAAGGGAGAAGAGGAAGAGATATTCTGGTGGGGGTCGGGGTCAGGGATTGGAGAATAAATTTGAAATAAAATATAACAAAAATAAAGTAAACACCCCGTGTAGGCCTTCAGGCCCTTGATTTGTGACTGCCATCCATGTGGGAGCAAGGGCGGGGGCAGGGGCGGGAAGAAGGGCGTTGACAGGGGCGGGGGCAGGGGCGGGGAGAAGGGCAGTGGCAGGAACAGTGTTGGGATCAGAAGCAGGAACAGCGGAACCAGGAGAAGCGGGAGCAGAAGCAGGGCCCAGCTCACTCTGCTCAGGTGCCCGCTGTCCCCGCACAGGTCCCAGGTCACCTGCTGGCTCTCCAGCCCCTGCAGGAGTCGCTCCAGGCACCACCCTTGCCTGCAGAGCAACCGAGGCACACGATGCTGTTGGGTTGATCTCTGGAGCTGCACCAGCTTCTGCTCCTGTCCCAGACACTTGAGAAAGAAACAGAGTGATGGTTGCAGGGGCTCCAAGGCCTCAGGGTGAGAGGAGGGAAGGTCCCCCACCCCACCCAGTGCCGGCCTCTCCAGGGGCCTTTGCAGAGACACAACTCACCCCGGAGCCTCCCCGAGAAGCCGTGGCCAGGAACGCACACCAGGACCTCTGCCCCCCTGCAGGCCGCAGCCCGGGGCTCTCAGTCTCTGCTCCTGGCCTCACACCAGCCCCCGGGGGCTCCTCCATTGGTGGCCCGGCACCGCCCTGGCCCTGTGAACCCACATATTCCACCCCCAGCCTTCTCACCCTCGGGCTCTAGCTCCGGGGGCTCCGGGTCCTCATCCCAGGACCGGTGAACCAGGACCCTGTGGAGGGGCCAGGGCGGTGAAGGAGGCCTTCCCAGGCCAACTCCAGGCCCTGCTTCCCGAGATCTCCGTGCGGCCACTCTCTCCCTCGGTCCAGGGTGGCCCTCCTGGGCGACGGGGCACTCGCACAACTCTGTAGGACAGGTGAATCGGGATTCCAACAGTCGCCTCCCGATTTCATCGGTTGATTTCTGTAAAGACAGTGACCCGCGGACGGCCCGGAGACATCACAGCCCCGCCCAGCCATCCTCAGTGTCCTTCCACCCTCCCTCCCCGCTGCTCCCAGATTGGACACAGACCTGAGTGTGCACAGACCTGTGCCTGGGACACAGTGACATCCACCAGCAGGGCTCGGGATGAACCTTGGGGACGAGAGGACCACCCCAGCACAACCTGTCCCTGCCCTCCAGCCATGACAGGGGTTGAGCCTGACCCGCCCACCAGGCATCTGACCCCTTCATCAGCCCGCACCTGCTCAGGTGGGCCCACCACACACGACACCTCCTTCCACGCACACACACACACACACACACACACACACACGGGAGGGGACGTGGGGCCGCACAGGTCAGATCAGAGCGGTGTTGGGCTGGACTGGCTGTCTCGGGGTCTCCTGTGTTACCTTTGGGTCCCTGCGAGCTAGAGACCTGAGGCGTCCTGTGCACGACCTGACCCACTGTCTCCAGGGTCGGGAAGCGTCACGGCCACGGGCTCCCCTGAGCCGGCAGCCATGGGACATGGGCACACAACAGGAGAACATGTTCGTCAGGCAAAGGTGTCCCAACGAATGAGCCCAGTCGGGCGCTGTCTCCAGAATGTGGGTGCCTGGTGACCTGGGTTCCGAGTTCTGTTGGGGTCTGTTACCAGGGAGGTGAGGTCACTTCCTGGGGTCCCCTTACCCGGCTTCCTGCTCCTACAAGAGCCCCGCCCAGGCAGCAAAGGAGTCCCCTCCACCCCATGCCCTGTCCCTACAGTGACACCAACACAGCCCAGACACGTCCCCGCGAGGCCTGGTGCGGCCGGTGCCGCGGCTTTGGGGCCACAGAGCTGGGTTCAGACCTGGGTTTTCCCCCTGACCAGTGCTGGGACCCTGCACTGTGCCTCCCGGGGCCCCCGGTCACCCGTCTGCACAGTGGGGTCCTTGTGGCATCTACTTGTCGGGGCGCCATCAGGGAGCCACCTGTAGACACGTCCCGTGCCTGCTATCCCATGAGGCTCGTGGGCACACGTGGCCGTGGAAGGACGAGGAAGGGGTCGGCCTGGCACGGAACACACTCACGCGGGCCTGGGTCCTCTCTGGGTCCAGGCACAGCCACCCCTCCTGCCTGGGTCCCAGGCCCAGGGAAGGTGGAGGTGAACTCGTTCACACCCTGTGCCCACCAGACACGCATGCCAGGGGCTCCATTACGTTTGGGCTCGGGTCTCAGAGCCTGGTCTGGGCCTACGTGCTGGGCGGTCCCCACTGTGGCTCCCAGCCTTCCCGATTCCTGGTCCCACGTGCCTCTGTCACCCTCTCCCCCCCGGGTGGATGGCCCATGTGACCGGGTTCTAAGGGCTAGAATATGATGACCGGGTGTCATTTCTGGGCCGATTCATGGAATTTCTGGTTTCCTCTCTCGTGGGTCCATTCTCTGCCTCGGACTCTGTCTCTCTCTTTGTGTCTCATAGGCGCAGGTCCTGTGGGCTCCAGGGTCCAGGTGACAACCCTCCCTTGTGAAGCCTCCCTTGTGGCCCGTGTCCCTCCCCTGGCCCAGTGCTGAGGTCCCTCACGAGGCCTCCTCGCCCCAGCCAGGGCTCTGCCTGGGGAACCACTTCCTAATGAGGACCCGAGGCTCCAACAAGGAGGCCCTTGACCTCGGTGTCCACACCAGGGTCCACTGCTTGGCCACGTGCTGCAAACCCAGGTCCTTGGTCCTCCAGGCCCCCAGGCTGCCCTCCGCTCTGAAGGACCTTGAGGCAGTAGGAAGCATTTTCCCAGGAGGGGAGAACAGAGGGCCAGGGATGAAGATCCCAGGACACAGAGTCGTCTATGAGCCTGTGGGACCCTTGGGACACTGTCTATGCAGCCCAGTTCAGGAGGAGGAAGCTGAGTCCTTCTGTGCCGTAGCCCCATCCACACTTCCTAGTTCCATGGGCTCAGCGTGGTGGACGCAGGACCCCAGGCCCGTCCTCCCCTAGTTCCTGTCAATCCCCCGGACACTTGGGGACCCCCTGACCCTCAGCCGGCACATATCCCCTCGCTATGTGGTGGGTCCCGGGCTATTGCCAGGAATCCTGATGTCCCTGCCCCATGGCCCCACTGCCTCCAGCCTTTCTCTTCTTTCCCCCCTATTACCCACCCCCTCCCAGTGTGGACTCCCCTCTGATCTCCAGTGGGACAGTCAGAATATGTGTGTGTGTGTGTGTGTGTGTGTGTGTGTGTGTGTGTGTTTGTGTGTGTGTGTGCACGCGCCTTCTGGAGATGCCCAGAGGTCACAGCCTCACAGGGACGGGGTGGATAGGGACCCCCGAGCATCTCAGGGGCTCTCATTCCCAGGGGGAACCCCATGGGGGGGTAGAGGCTGGCCTAGGCCTGGAGACCAGCCCTGCTCCTTGGACCCTGCACACCTCACTTGTCCTGGGCCAGTCCTTGCCATTCCTCAGGGTCCCTCTGTCCCTGGGGGTCAGACGGGGAAGTGCATCAGTGTGGCCACGGCCCAGGCTCGCCCCAGGGGGTAGGTGGATGGGAGATGCCCCGGGTACACAGGCCTCCCTCTCCAGGGTCAGCCGGGTCTGTGTCATGGCCAGGTATGCCCAGGGACCGGCACTCAACACCTGTGGATGATCCAGAGGTGACGCTGACGTGCATGACTGCAACCGCTCCCCACCTGGCTGGTCCCCCATGTTCCCACCTCCGCCAACTACTCTGGAACCCCAACCTTCCTGAGCCCCAGAACCATGCCCTCCTCATCCAGGCAAGCCTCAGGGTGTGAGGCCAGGTGGGTTGGACATCTGGGGACACGACAGCCAGTGACTACACCCATCCCGCCCAGCTGGCCTGGACCGCAGACTCCACACCAGGGTCCAGGTGCTTGGACCCTGTGGCATGACTTGACCAGGGCTCCTGGAGGCAGCAGTGGAGGCCGACTCAGGGCAGGGAGAAGTCGGTCCTCCCCTTGCCCTTCTCCTTTCCTCCTTCCGCTTTGTCTTCCTGGCAGGACCTTGGACAGAGGGCCAGCCTGTGCCTGGCTGCAGCCCTGGGCGGAGTCAGAGGGTGGGAAGAGGCCCCTGGAGGCCAGGGGGCACCTCCAGGAAAACCAAGTGTCAGGGGGCTACTTTAACTGGCCATCCCCCGGGCACTCAGTGATTTCAGCCCTTTGTATACATGAGCCGTGACCCCGGGACCAGGTCCTGGCCTCTTCCTCACCCCAAGAGGGCCGCATCCTCCCCCGCTGAGGCCCCGTCGGTGGCCGGCCCTCCCTCCAGCCCCGACAAGACCAGCTGCTCCAGAGGCTCTACATCTTTCCCGGCTGGAGCCCGAGCAGCCATCAGGGGCCTGGATCCGGGCCCTGGAGCCCCTCAGGGAGGACAGGTGAGACCGGGCAGGAGCCAGGAGAGGGCCGAGTGGAGGCTCCTTGAGGTCATGGCCTCCTGCTCAGCCCAGACCCAGGTGTGTGCTGACCCCTATGGCACCTGGACCCCAGCTGCCGGGCAGGCTCGGGGACAGAGACCACAATGTGGCTCCTGGTAGCTCACAGGTGTCCCTGTGTCCTGTAGTTAGACCTGTCCTACCAGCTGGACTCCCTCCTGGTCGGCCAGCAATATCTGTGGCCAAGAGGAACAGGCCACCGTCAAGGTCTGGGAAGAATGAGTGACCAGGCAGAAGGGGAAGGCTCGCCCTCGGCTCGGGTGGTCCCTGCCGGGATGGCGGGGGCTCCGGAGGTGGTTTTCCAGCTCTCTGCTGACCAGCCCTGTGCCCAGAAACACCTGCCTCCCTTCTCTGGGCCTCACTCTCCTGCTCTGTGAAATGGGTGATGCAGAGCGATCACTCCCACGGCAGGAACAAGGCGGGACCCCAGGGCCCGGGATGTCCTCCCGATCCTTCCCAGAGACTCCAGGGCCCAGGCTGTCCTCCCATTCACCCCCAGAGACCCCAGGGCCCAGGCTGTCCTCCCGGTCCCTCCCGGAGACTCCAGGGCCCTGGCTGTCCTCCCGGTCCCTCCCGGAAACCCCAGGGCCCGGGCTGTCCTCCCCGTCCCTCCCGGAAACCCCAGGGCCCGGGCTATCCTCCCCGTCCCTCCGGGAGACCCCAGGGCCTGGGCTGTCCTCCCCATACCTCCCGGAGACCCCAGGGCCCTGGCTGTCCTCCTGGTCCCTCCCGGAGACCCCAGGGCCCTGGCTGTCCTTCCGGTCACCCCCAGAGACCCCAGGGCCCTGGCTGTCCTCCCGGTCCCTCCCGGAGACCCCAGGGCCCTGGCTGTCCTCCCGGTCCCTCCCAGAGACCCCAGGGCCCGGGCTCTCCTCCTGGTCCTTCCCAGAGACATCAGGTGTCAACCTAGCCTCAGCCTCCACATGCCCCAGGGCAGCCTTGGGCGCTCACGAGCTCTGTGTCTCAGGGTCCGCAAGCAGAGCTCCTCACTGCCCCTGTCCCCCCAGCCGGCGGGCGACACCCCATCACCGGTGCCGGCCTGGACGTGAGGATCAGCAGCTTGGACGAGAGCATCCGCCGAACTGGCAGGGGGAACGCCCCTTGGTCCCCTCTCCGAGACCCCTCCGGGTACAGAACTCACTTGAACAACTCCTCTGACAGGAGACCATCTGTGGACCTGCCGGGGAATCCAGCCCCGGGAGGAGGCGAAGACCTGCTCTGCTCTACAGAGGAGGAGACTGAGGCAACATCATCCTCCCAGGCCGGTGCCTGGGAATCCATGCTTGCCTGGGGGCAAATACCAAGCCCGCGAGCTCCCTCCACATCTAGGATGCCGTGGCTCTGACGACACTGCCTGGTCACGTCCCCTGCACCTGGCAAGCTGCGGTGACCCCCGACTCCTTACCTGACGTCCGAGCCCCGTGTGAACTGGGCCAGATGTCCTCCCCAGGGTGTTCCCCTCCCCCCTCCCTAGTGTTTTCCTCCCCCAGGGAGCCCACCATCCCTGCCCCTCGAGCCCCCTGCTACCACCGCCCCGCTCCATGGCTCCCATGCAGAACACCCTCATCTCTAAGGCTGGCTTCAGAGGTCACCTCCTCGGGGTCCTGTCAAAGCCCAGGCTTCGGGTCAGAGCGACCCGGGCTCACACCCACAGGGGGGCCACGTCAGAGTCCTGTGACACGCAAGCTCTATGCCAGCTTCTGGGACCTCGGTGTTCTTTTTGAGATGGGGTCGGCGGCTCCCACCTCCGGTGGGTGTGTGGGGGATGAAAGCAGGGAGGTGAAGGTGTCCGAAGTGGGGAGCTTGTGGGGGGAGGGGCTCTCGGGAAGGCAGGGGGAGGAGATGGGGAAGAAGGAAAGGCGGCCTGACCTCTCCCTGCCCAGACTGGTGTCCAACTCCCCCTCCCCCTGCTCAGCCAGGCGCCCGGATGAACAGTGGAGTGGAGTGGGGGGGCCAGGTCAGCAGGGTGGGGGTCTGTCTCGTTTCCCTCTTGCCCCCGTGTCTCCATACCCGCTGCGTCCAGCCGCCCTGCCTGGGTGGAGTTGCCGCGGCCCCAGGCCTAAGAGGATATGAGGGTCACTGAGCGGGCGGTGGAGATCGGATACGTGCGACCCCAGGTGTCTTCGGCTCCTGCAGCGAGGTGGTCCCGTGCGCGCAGTGCCATGGTCCCGGCGCACCTGCGCAGGCTCCACCTGCCTCGACCTTTGGTGGGAGCACCTCCCCGCCCCCAAGGCTCCCGCGCCACATCCTGCCCGAAGGTGGGAGCCAGGGGCCACTCTAGCCGGACTGGCGAAGCTCCTCCTCCAAGCGCTCATGGAACAGTCGGGAAACTGAGGCCAGGAGAGGCAGGGACTGGCCGGGGACCCACCGGGTGAGCAGAGCCTAGAGGGGCTGGGGGAGGTTTCGGGCTCCTAGGCCAGGGCTTCACTTTCCCAGGGGGTTTTCGAGGGAATGAGAGCCTCTAAGATCCTGGAGGACCACTGAACCCATCCCGTGTGGGGTCTTTTCCTCTGGGCATCCCCGAGTGGGCACAGGTCCACGCAATTGCATGGAAACACAGTCCCCCGCCCCCCAGTAACTAACCACCGGCGTGGGGGTCAAAGGATGAGTGGACCCTGGAGGTGACAGGCGTTGGGGGAGAGACGAGGTGTGGGGCAGGGACATTGTCTCCAGGGAACATGCCCAGGAGGGGAGCCACATCAGGCCGATGGCCAGGGGATCCCCAAGATGCCCCCGTGTGTATCACAGGCACCCCCATTCTAGAGAAGCACCCCACTCAGCTCCCGTGGTTGGAGACCTTCGAATGCGCAACGTGTTCTCATGCTGTGTCCTGATATCTCGAGGCCGTGGTCTCAGGAAAGCCCACAGGGAGAGCCTTTTCCCACTTGCAGACGGTGGGTCCGGTCTCACCCCGAAGCCTCTGGTCACGTGCCCGGAGGGACGCAAAGGTGACACCGGGAGGCCCAGGACTGGCCGGTCTAGCCTGACACGGCCCTGATCCGACTGGTGAGTCGCACGAGCCTCCCTGTGTCTGTGAGTGTGTGTGAGGCTGTGTGTGTGTGTAAGGATGGGACGTGGGGGGGAAGCCACCCAGAGCAGGAGCAGGCTGATGGGAGGGTCACGTCCACACCCCAGGTCAAGGGTGACTGGGAGGGACAGGGTGAGTTGTGTAGAGCTACAGGACACAGGGACACATTCTGGTGTCCGTCCCCGAGCCCGGCCGGCAGCTGGGGTCCAGGTGCCCTAGTGGTCGGCACACACCAGGGTCTGGGCTGAGCAGGAGGCCATGACCTCAAGGAGACTCCACTCTGCCCTCTCCTGTGTTCCGTGTCAGGTGCGCCCCTTCCTCATCCTTCCACGGCCACGTGTGCCCACGAGCCTCACGGGATAGCAGGCACGGGACGTGTCTACAGGTGGCTCCCTGATGGCGCCCCTACAAGTAGATGCCACAAGGACCCCACTGTGCAGACGGGTAACCGGGGGCCCCGAGAGGCACAATGCAGGGTCTCAGCACTGGTCAGGAGGAAAACCCAGGTCTGAACCCAGCTCTGTGGCCCCAAAGCCGCGGCACCGGCTCCACCGGGCCTCGCGGGGACGTGTCTGGGCTGTGTTGGTGTCACTGTAGGGACAGGGCATGGGGTGGAGGGGAGCCCTTTGCCGCCTGGGAGGGGCTGTTGTAGGAGCAGGAAGCCGGGTAAGGGGACCCCAGGAAGTGACCTCACCTCCCTGGTCACAGAGCCCAATTGAACTCAGAACCCGGGTCACCAGGCACCCACGTTCTGGAGACAGCGCCCGACTGGTCTCATTCGTTGGGACACCTTTGCCTGACGAACATGTTCTCCTGTTGTGTGCCCGTGTCCCGCGGCTGCCGGCTCGGGGGAGCCCGCGGCCGTGACGCTTCCCGACCCTGGAGACAGTGGGTCAGGTCGTGCACAGGACGCCTCAGGTCTCTAGCTCGCAGGGAACCAAAGGTAACACAGGGAAACCCAGAGACATCCAGTCAAGCCCGACACCACTCTGATCTGACTTGTGCGGCCCCATGTCCCCCTCCGTGTGTCTGTGTGTCTGTGTGTGTATGTCTGTGTGGAAGGAGGGGTCGTGTGTGGAGGGCCCACCCGAGCAGGTGCAGGCTGATGAAGGGGTCAGATGCCTGGTGGGCGGGTCAGGCTCACACTCGGTCAAGGCTGGTTGGGAGGGACAGGGTGTGCTGGGGTGGCCCTCTCGTCCCCGACGTTCATCCCGAGCCCTGTAGGTGGATGTCACTGTGTCCCAGGCGCAGGGCTGTGCACACTCAGGTCTGTGTCCAATCTGGGAGCCACAGGTGGAGAGGGTGGAAGGACACTGAGGATGGCCGGGCACGGCTGTGATGTCTCCTGGACGGCCGCGGGTCACTGTGTTTACAGAAATCAACCGATGAAATCGGGAAACGTCTGGCCGAGTCCCGATACACCTGCCCTACAGAGTTGTCCGTGTGCCCTGTCGGCCAAGAGGGCCACCCTGGACCGAGGGAAAGAGTGGCTGCAGGGAGGTCTTCGTAAGCAGAGCCTGGAGATGACCTGGGAACGCCTCCTTCACCGCCCTGGCCCCTCCACAGGGTCATGGTTCACCGGTCCTGGGATCAGGACCCGGAGCCCCCGGAGCCAGAGCCCGAGGGTGAGAAGGCTGGGGGAGGGCAATGGGGGTGCACGGGGCCCGGGCGGTGCTGGGCCACCCAGGGAGGAGCGCCCGGGGGCTGGTGAGGGGCCAGGAGCAGAGACTGAGAGCCCCGGCCTGCGGACTGCAGGGGGCAGAGGTCCTGGTGTGGGTTCCTGGCCGCGGCTTCTCGGGGAGGCTCCGGGGTGAGTTGTGTCTCTGCCAAGGCCCCTGGAGAGGCCATCGCTGGGTGGGGGGGGACCTTCCCTCCTCTCACCCTGAGGCCTTGGAGCCGCTGCAACCATCTCTCTGTTTCCTTCTCAAGAGTCCGGGGCAGGAGCGGAAGCCGGTGCGACTCCAGAGCCCGACCCAAGGGCATCGGGGACCTCGGCGTCTCTGCGGGCAGGGGTGGAGTCTGGAGCGACTCCTGCAGGGGCCGGAGAGCCAGCAGGTGACCTGGGACCTGTGCGGGGACAGCGGGCACCTGAGCAGAGTCAGCTGGGCCCTGCTTCTGCTCCCGACACCGTTCCTGCCACCGCCCTTGTTCCCCTATGGATTCCGGCCACAAATCAAGGGCTCAAAGGCCTTCGAGGGGTGTTTATTGTATTTCTAATTGTTGCTCCAGTCCCAGTCCCCGGACCCGCCACCAGAATGACTGTTCCTCTTCTCCCTTATCCTTTCTCTCCTCTACTTTTTAGCTGGTACATTATTGGTTCATGGTATGTTTAAAATCCACATTAATCTTCAATAAAAATTTATTTATTTTACGTTGTGCAATTCCTAAGCACTGGGCATGCTCACGACGCTGTGAACCACGCCACGGAATATTGTTGCAGAATATCTCGGTCCCCAAGCGTCACCGTGTACCCGGAGCCCTCACTCCCCATTCGTGCCCCGCCAGCCCCTGGGAACCCCCAGTCTGCTTTCTCTCCATGTTCCGTTACCTACTCTGGAGGGTTCCTTCAAGTGGAATCTCGCCAGAGATACCTTTGGGTCCGCACCGACTTTTCAGACGAGACAGATTCATTTTTGTACTTTGTGGTCGTTTGAAATAGACTTTTTCTCCTTTGATATTGAAATCACAATGGATTAAAGATTAGGTGGGAAAAAGTGGACCCTTCGGTGACAATGGTCTCGGGGTGGAGACCCCTTTTTGTGCCGTGACACCACAGCCTGACACCAGAGAGGACACAGCTGGTCCTCCCGTGGCCCAAACAGAAACCGGGAGATGCAGACGGCTGGACGGTCACACCACACAGAGGAGAGCATCCCTCACGACCCAGGGCCAGAACGGTTCACAGGCCTGTGGCCCAAATAATGCTCAAATCAGTGCGTTCCCCGGGATGGAGGCCAGACCCGTCCCAGTCCAAGGGGAGGAGACCCCCACGGGAGCAGGCGTCAGAGATGTGGGGCGTCCCGGGGAGGGACTCGGGCAAGTGAGACCCGAGGGAGGCAGCGGTGGTCACCTTCAGACGGGCAGGTTTCTGGTCTGGGGACCGGCAGCCCAGGTGACAATGTGAGGAAGCAGAGGCCCCATCAGATCCCCAGCGAGAAGTGTGACCGGCACCCCTCTCTGGGACAACAGAGCCCAGACCCCATCCACGGCCGCAGGCGCAGACCCTCCCGCAGCAGGGCTCGTCCCAGGACCAGCGGAGAAACTCTGGTGCAGCGTGTGGGGTGAGGCGGGTGCCGGGTGTGTGCTCTTCCCGAACCAGCTTTCCCCGGGGCTGGGTGCTGGCCACTCAAGTCTCTTCCTCTGCATCCTGTGTCCCCACATCAGAATTTCCAAAGCGCCCAGGCCCTGGAACATGGGCCGCCTCTGAGTTTTCACTCCCAGCTTCCTCAAGGGATCAACCGTGTCCATAAATCCTTTTTCAGGGCACAAGCCGTCAAGTGGAGTTTCTGGGTCAAATTTTATATCATTTGTCAGGGACAAGCCTCGGCTTTCAACCTCCACGGTCTCCTGGTCCACGGAGAGCCTTGCTTGGGAAAACGGGGGTGCAGAGCCCCCGGGACCATGATCTCCAGGAGGGATCGGGCAGGCGAGCTCTGAGTGGAGTGACCAGGGTACCTGGGGTGGCCGGCCCAGCAAGGACCGTCCTGACCCCGGCCCCATACCGCCCCACGACGGTGGCGGTTGACGAGGAAGGAGCGGACCCTCGTATGGGTAGTTCCACAGCTGGTGCTGGAGCTGCTCTGGCTCGAACGGTGGCTCTAATCCCGGAACTGGCCCCAGGGCTGAAGCTGGAGCTGGCCCCATCTCTGCAGCTGGGGCAAGAGGCGGTGCTGGACGTGGCTCCAGCTCTAGGGAAGGTGCTAGAGCGGCGGGCACCTCCAGAGAGGACCCAGACCTGCTTCTGCAGCCGGATACAGCTCTGGAGCTGAAGCTAGAGCCTCTGCTGTAGACTGTGGCTCTGGCCCTGGCTCCCGAGTGGGTGCTGAAGCGGCTTCAGCTTTGGCCCTGGAAGTGCAGCTGGCCGTGCAGCCAGTGCAAGCGACACAGCTGGTGCCAGAGTCCCAGGGGGTCCAATCCCTGAACAGCTGCGGGAGCTGTCCATGGTGCTGGAGCTGCTGTGGTTCGGAGCTGGCTCTCGTCGCGGCTGCCATGCTGGACCCGGTGCCGGGGGCCCTGCTTGCATCGCCGGTCCTGGATCTGGCCCTCCGGCTGGTGGGGAGACCGGCGGGGGAGCTGGTCGGAGCCCCGGCGTGGGCTCCACCTGCGGAACCGGTGTCCGGGCGGACGCCGACACCAGAGCCGGCGCTGGAGTCGACACGGGCCGTGATGGAGCCGGTGCCAGAGCGGGACATGGCTGGGATGTGGGCGCCAGAGCTGGTTCTTTGTCCGGAGGTGGCGTCGGCTCTGCGTCTACCACTGGTGCCCAAGGCAGCTTTCGCTCTGGAGCTGGCGCAGCAGCTGGCACTTGCGGGGGCTTCTGCTCCGGATCCGGTATGAGAACTGCTGCTGTCGCAGGCTCTGGCCCTGAACTCGGCCCTGACTCTAGTTCTGGAGCCGATGCTGGAGCCGATGCTGGAGCTGGCTCTTCCTTGCAACCTGGCACCGGCGCTACATGGGGCTCGAGCAGCTTCTCTCTCTAACGTGGGCACTGGAACGACCACCGGGGCTGACACCGCAGTTGGCGAGAGAGCGGCCGCCGTCTCTGGAGGCAGCGCTACAGCCGGCATCGAGCCAGGGCTGGCTGGTGGGAGAACACCGACCCTGACCTTGGAGCTAAAGCTGGAGCGGCCTCGATCTCGGCAGTTGAATCAGTGCCGGACCTGGAGTTGACTCGAGCTGGCAAGTGGCTTGACCTCGGGCTCTGGAGCCGGTTCTGGCTCTGGTTCTGAGCTGGTGACGGAACCTGCTGTGGCAGTGGCTCAGACGCAGAGGCCGGGGCTCAGACTGACTCTGGGTCTGGAGCTTCGGCGGGAGCTGGCTGGCTCTGCAGGTCTCTCAAGCTCTTGAGCCGGTGCCGGAGCTGACTCTAGGGCGGCGTCTGGCGCTGAGGCCACTTCCGGTGCTGACGCTGGCTCTGGAGACGGTTCCAGCCCTAGAGATGCCCGTAGCTCTAGCCGTGCTGCCGGAAGCGATGAGGACCAGGTCTAGTTCACTCCTGCCTTGTCCGTTGCTCTGGAAAGTACGTCGGTCCGACCCACACTCCAGAGCTGGCTGGTGCCGGACCTGGCAAGTCGGTTGACGACAGAGCTGCCTCTGTCTCTGCAGCCGGTGATACCGCGAGTGCCTGTGCTGGTTCCAGCCCTTCCGCTGGTCCTGGAGCCGGTGCTGGAGCTGGCTGTGGTTCCGGGGCTCTCACGTGAGCCGATGTTAGAACAACGGCTCTGGACTTGACACTGGATCAGGTGAGAGAGCCGGCCCGCACTCCGTACCTGCCGCTCTATCTGCTGCTGGGCTTGTGCCAGAGACGGCTCTAACTCCGGATTCGGTACCAGAGCTGGGGCAAGAGCTGGCCCTGAAGGCTTTGGAGCCGGGGGTCGAGCCGGCACCGTGGTCGGCACTGGTCCCGCAAGAGGACGAAAATTGGCCACGCGAGCGCCTTCCCACATGCCTTTGCAAAACCAGAAAACGTTCCAGCGCCACGCATAGAAGCCCCAGCCCGAGGATCCACCCCAGGGCGTCTTCCTCACCTGTAGATCGTCTGCGTGAATATCAAATACCTTTCTTTTCTTCCCTTCCTTGTCTTCTTATCGTGTAACATAAGATGCATACATTAATAACGGCTCACTTCACATCATAGGATGTAAGTCACGGGATATCAAAGACAAGCGTGGACGTCCCCTGAGAGCTCAGCATCCTCCTCGGGGAGAGGATTTGTATGGTTTGCAGTGTCTGTGGGACAGCTGTGCTACGTTAGGAGGGAGGATGACTTTCTCACTCTCTTTATTTGGAGCTTAACCTGGAGAACCTCAACTACCACAGCGCTAAACTACCTTCCCGTTCCCACTTTAAGAGTCTCTGTCACTTGCGGGCCTTAGAGACCGAGTGCCACATAGCGTAGCGTGCAAAGTGCGTCCCCGGTCCAGGCCTCGCGCTGCGTACTGGGCTCAGCAGGCCCCTCCTGGGAATGCCAAGAACTGCGAGGCTGATGCTTTCTTGGCTGAGGACACAGGTGACCCCCCAAGCCCTCTTACCTTGAAGAGGCCACGTTGTGGGCACAGAGCTGCTGCTCGTGAGACCGGCCAGAAACACCGTCAGCACCCAGACTCCCGGAAGAGAAAAGCGGGCCTCCCGACGCGAGGCCTCAGAAAACAAGCCAGAAACGGTCTTTTTGGAACGTGGACTTCCACAAAGGAAGTCAGTACAGAAGATGCGGTCTTCCCTCTGACATGCGTCTCGGGTGAGCAGGGGTTTTTGCCTCCTGGTCATTACCCGTTAGGACACATGCTTGATATGCTCTGTTTCCCGTACAGTCGTCTCCTTTAATGCTAAAAGTTCTCACTCTACAGTCGGGACAGAGAAGAGGAAATCATGGCATACGCATGCGAGAGGCAGCCACCACCTGGAAGATTATCATTCCTGTTTTGATTTCTAGTTGTCCCTTGTGGGGCGTGTCCTCTGAACGGGCCCAGCCCCAGGCACACAGCGGCCCGAACGAGGCTAACCAGGACCAAAGAGCTCCCATCCGGATCTGATGAGCTTCCAGAGAAGTTCTGTGGGTTTGTGTGAGGGAGAAAGACAGAAGAAGAGGGAAAGCGACACGACTTTGTGGTTTTCAAGTTGCTGTAAAATCCGATCGCCACTGAGTACAGAAAACCCTTGACAGAATCCAACACCATTTCGTCATACGAACGCTCAAAGCAGGAACAGAAGGGAACTTCCTGAGCGCTCCTACAGGCCACCTGCGAACAAGCCACAGCTCCCGTCACCCGGAAAGGAGAAAAGACTGGAAGCCTTGTCCCTGAGTTCAGGAGCAAGACGGACGAGGCCCAGGCCCCCGGCAGCAGCCCACGCTGTCCTAGAGGTCTCAGCCGTGTCGACGAGGCAAGAAAGGGGGATAACAGACATCTACATTGGAGGGAATGAAGGAAAGCCGTCTCTACTTGCAAACAACATGACTGGGTATAGAGGAAATCGTACAGAATACACAGAAAAGCTTCCGGAAGTAATAAAATAGTTCAGCAAGGCTGCAGGATACAAGCACGGTACCAAGAAAGAAATTGTACGAGACAGTAAACTGGTGCAGCCAATGCGGAAAGCAGCATGGAAGCTCCTCAAGACATCGAAAATAGAAACACCATGTAACCCGGCAATTCCACTTTCGGGTATTTACAGGAAGAAAACGAAACACTCACGCCAAAAGATATCTTACCCCCGCCACCCAGCATTACGTACAGAGTCGAGACGTGGAAGGAACCCAAGCGTCGACGATGGATGGACGGAAAAAGAGGATGTGGGAGTGTGCGCACACAGAAACGTACATATCATAGAATACTAGTCAGTCATAAACAAGGAGGAAACCCATTTGTGACAACACAGACGAGGATATTATGCTAAGTGAAATAAGTCCGACAGAGAAAAACAAATATCATATCTCCTTTGTAAGCAGGATCTTAAAAACAGAGCTCAAAGAACTCACAGATCGAGCGATCACACCGCTGGTTGCCAGAGGCAGGGGCTAAGGGATGAGCGAACCGGGGAAGGTGGTCGAAAGGTACAATCTGCCGGTGATAAAAGAAATAAGTCTAGGGACGTGATGAGCAGCGCCGTCACTATAGATAATACTGCATTGCACGTGTGGAAACTGCCAAGGGGTAAATCTGAAAAGTCTCTGTAACAAGAAAACATGTGCAACCACGTGTGCAGATGGACGTTAACAGGACCTGCTGTGGGATCACTCGGCCATGCACACAGCTACCCAATCATCGAGGTATATACGGAACTGACTGAATGCCACGCGTCAGTTAAACAAAATCAGGGGCGCCCGGGGGCCCAGTCGGTTAAGCGGCCGACTTGAGCTCAGCTCATGATCTCACAGTTCGTGGGTTCAAGCCCCGCATCGGGCTCTGCGCTGATGGCTCAGAGCTGGAGCTGCTTCGGATTCCCTGTCTCCCTCTCTCTCTGCCCCTCCCCCACTTGCACTCTGTCTTTCTCTCTCTCTCAAAAATAAACACTGCAAGTAGGTGAACCGAAAGACAGCATCACGAAGGCTAGAAGGCACCCTACTGAATGGGACAATGAATCGGCTAAGGACATATATCCTAAGAGACTTGCATGTGGAATGCATATTAAATCTTACAACTCAATAGGAAGAAACTACGCATCCAATTTAAAAATGGGAAATGCAGGGGCGCCTGGGTGGCTCGGTCGGTTGAGCGTCCGACTTCGGCTCAGGTCATGATCTCACAGCTCGTGAGTTCGAGCCCCGCGTCGGGCTCTGTGCTGACCGCTCGGAGCCTGGAGCCTGCTTCTGCTTCTGTGTCTCCCTCTCTCTCTGCCCCTAACCCACTCACATTCTGTCTCTGTCTCTCTCAATAATAAATAAACATTAAAAAAAATTAAAAAAAACGGGAAATGCAGCTGAGGAAACATTTCTCGACAAACGATAAACAAGTGACCAACAATGTTCCACATCGTTCTTTAGGATGGAAATCCAATCAAGGCCACAATGAGATACAAGTTCACATCCACCAGGACGGCTGTCATTAAAAAGATAGATATTAAGAAGTGTTGGCAAGGATCCGTAGAAGGATCCCCCTCAGAGGCCCCTGCCGCCACCGCCCCTCCCATGGCCCCCACCCAGGACGTCCTCATCTCCGGGGTTGGAGCCTCCTCAGGCTCCCGTGCGAGCTCAGGCTTTGGGTCGGATTGTCTGGGGGGCAAACCCACAATAGGGCCATGTCCCAGCCCTGTGACCCACAAGCTCACGTGGTGGGTGTCAGAGCCTCATTTTCTTCGTTGAAAATGGGGTCTGTGACTCCCATCTCAGGAAGGTGAGCAGGAGGCACGGGGGTCACCTGGCTGGGGGAACCCCAACCCAGGACAAGACCTGTGACGGTCAGGGCAGGGCTCCATGTGGGTGAAGACTGAGTCCCTCGTTCCCGTTCACGGCTGGACTTGGTCACTCAGAGCTGAGTGCCCTTGATCCCGGGGCCGCAGTTCATGTATAAGAAGGGGTGAAGTCAGTGAGCACCCCGGGTTGTCCCTAACAACTCTAACCACCCCCAACACTCAGACATCCCCACGATGTGCCCCCTCCTTCCTGGGCTCCCTCCCACCCCTCTGACCCGGCCAGGGCCGCAGCCAGGGACAGGCTGCCCCTTGTGTCCCGGGTTCTGGCAGGAAGACCGTGGGAGGAGGTGGAGAGAAGGAGAGGGAGGGGGGAGGGGACAGGCCGATCCTCTCCTTGCCCATACTTGGTGTCCACCGTCTCCTCCAGGCCCCCTGCCCCGGCCGTGCACCCAGCTGAACCCTGGGGGGAGCGTGGGGTCTGTGACAGCTGGGACGGTATAGGTACATTCGGCGACCCTCGTGTACCCGCGTGTCCAACCCACCCGGCCCTCAAGTCTGCAGCCCACTGGCTGGGGTGAGGCTGATCCGAGGCCTCACAGGATTTGGGGTTACAGGGCAGCGGTCTGGAGGCAGGGCGCACACGGGATCAGCGGCACGGAGCCGAGTACACGAGTACACGAGACCCAGCTGCCCTTTGCTAGGGAGGCCTGTGTGCCTGGCACATCTCCTCTCCATCCACCCAGGAGGAGAGCCTGGGCCCTGTCCACGCTGACGTCACTCCACGCCCAACCTCAGGGCCAGGTGGGAGACTGAGGCCAGGGACCGGCCCAGGATACGTGAGGTGGGCAGAGTCCAAGCAGTGGGGGTCTCCGTCCTAGGCCAAACTCAGTCTTCCCCTGGGGTTCGCCCTGGGAATGAGACCCCTGAGATCCCGTCGGATCCCTATCAACCCCATGCGAGGTGGGGCTGTTATATCTGGATGTCCCCAGACCGTACAGGCAAGCACACGCACACACACACAGACACACACGCACACTGACCACCCGGCAGCGGCTCAAGGGGAGTCCACCCTGGAGGGGGGAGGTGACACCGGGGCAAGAAGAAGGGGACTGGAGGCAGCTCTGCCACGGGGCAGGGGCGCCCAATGTGCTGGCAGCATGACCAGGGCTCATACGTGGGGTGGGGAGACGTGCCAGCCTGATGGCCAGCGGGGTCTCCAGGGTACCCAGGGGGCTGCCTGGGCTGGGCACTTTCCCGGGGCACCCGGAGAAGTCGGGGTCTGGGGTCTTGTGTCCGCCACCAGCCTGGAGCTAGAAGGAGACACCCCCCTAGTGGGAGGGGGCTACGGGACAGGCTTCAGCTTACTCCTGTGTAAATTGGGCTGCATAGACGTGGTGTCCCAAGGGTCCCACAGGCTTGTCTGCTGGCCCTGGACCTCCACCCCTGCCCCAAGATGCTCCTGGTCCTGGGAAAATGCTTTCTCCTCCCTCAAGGTCCTTCTGAGCGGAGGGCAGCCTGGGGGCTTGGAGGACCGAGGACCTGGGTGGGCAGCACATGGCCGAGCATGGACCCTGGTGTGGGGACCGAGGTCAAGACCCTCCTTGTCGGAGCCCCGGGGCCTCATTAGGAAGGACTTCCAGAGGTAGTGCCCTGGCTGGGGTGAGGAAGCCTTAGGAGTGAACGGGGCACCAGGACGGGAGAGGTGGAACGGGGGACAAGGGAGGATCCTGAAGTCCTCACACCGCCCCTGGAGCCCGCAGGTCCCGCCCCTGTGCCCCCCTAGGGCCAGGGAGGGCTGCTGCCTTGACTACACCCAAAGATGTGTGTTTTGTTTTCTGGTTTCCAAGCCTGGGGCTGTCATGCCGATGCTGACCACCAGGGGGCAGGCTGTGTCCACTGTGCTCAGTGAAGCCTCTGGAGCTGGAAGGGACGCTCAGGGGTCAAGCTGGGCGTCCCCTGTCCCCAACCCAACATGTACCTCTTATTATTAGTCTGCATATCCACAGCGTGAGCTGCTCAGAGGCAGGTAGGGACTCTGAGATCCTCTCTGGACGCATTCAGCTCCTGTGCCTCTCACCCTGAGCAGGCGCTATTGGGCCCGGGGGCCGGAGTCAAAGGTCCCGCAAGGTCCCAGCCCTCCAGGAGCTCACAGCCCAGAGGGGGAGGTGGTCACCGCAGCTTGCCTCCTTCACCGCCCCGGCCCCCCCACAGGGTCATGGTTCACGGGTCGTGGGATCAGGACCCGGAGCCCCCGGAGCCAGAGCCCGAGGGAGAGAAGGCTGGGGTGGGAGATGTGTGTTCACGGGGCCCGGGCGGTGCTGGGCCACCCAGGGAGGAGCGCCCGGGGGCTGGTGAGGGGCCAGGAGCAGAGACTGAGAGCCTCGGGCTGCGGCCTGCAAGGGGGCAGAGGTCCTGGTGTGGGTTCCTGGCCGCGGCTTCTCGGGAGGCTCTGGGGTGAGTTGTGTGTCTGCAAAGCCCCTGGAGAGGCCGGCACTGGGTGGGGTGGGGGACCTTCCCTCCTCTCACCCTGAGGCCTCGGAGCCGCTGCAACCATCACTCTGTTTCCTTCTCAAGAGTCCGGGGCAAGAGCGGAAGCCGGTGCGGCTCCAGAGCCCGACCCAAGGGCATCGGGGGCCTCGGCGTCTCTGCGGGCAGGGGTGGAGTCTGGGGCGACTCCTGCAGGGGCCAGAGAGCCAGCAGGTGACCTGGGACCTTTGCGGGGACAGCGGGCACCTGAGCAGAGTCAGCTGGGCCCTGCTTCTGCTCCCGACACCGTTCCTGCCACCGCCCTTGTTCCCCTATGGATTCCGGCCACAAATCAAGGGCCCAAAGGCCTTCGAGGGGTGTTTATTGTATTTCTAATTGTTGCTCCACTCCCAGTCCCCGGCCCCTCCACCAGAATGACTGTTCCTCTTCTCCCTTTTCCTTTCTCTCCTCTACTTTTTAGCTGGTACATTATTGGTTCATGGTATGTTTAAAATCCACATTAATCTTCAATAAAAATTTATTTATTTTACGTTGTGCAATTCCTGAGCACTGGGTACGCTCACAAGGCTGTGAACCAGGCCACAGAATATTGTTGCAGAATATCTCGGTCCCCAAGGGTCACCGTGTACCCGGAGCCCTCACTCCCCGTTCGTGCCCCCGCCAGCCCCTGGGAACCCCCAGTCTGCTTTCTCTCCGTGTTCCGTTACCTACTCTGGAGGTTTCCTTCAAGTGGAATCTCTCAAGAGATACCTTTGGGTCCGCACCGACTTTTCAGACGAGACAGATTCATTTTTGTACTTTGTGGTCGTTTGAAATAGACTTTTTCTCCTTTGATATTGAAATCACAATGGATTAAAGATTAGGTAGGAAAAACAGGCCCCTTCAGTGACAATGGTCTCGGGGTGGAGACCCCTGTTTGTGCCGTGACACCACAGCCTGACACCAGAGAGGACACAGCTGGTCCTCCCATGGCCCAAACAGAAACCGGGAGATGCAGAAGGCCGGACGGTCACACCACAGTGGGGCGAGCATCCCTAACGACCCAGGGCCAGAATGGTTCACAGGCCTCTGGGCCAAATAATGCTCCAAATCAGTGCGTTCCCCGGGATGGAGGCCAGACCCGTCCCAGTCCAAGGGGAGGAGACCCCCACGGGAGCAGGCGTCAGAGATGTGGGGTGTCCCGGGGAGGGACTCGGGCAAGTGAAACCCAAGGGACGCAGCGCTGGTCACCTTCAGACGGGCAGGTTTCTGGTCTGGGGACCAGCAGCCCAGGTGACAACGTGAGGAAGCAGAGGCCCCAGCCGATCCCCAGCGAGAAGTGTGACGGGCACCCCTCTCTGGGACAACAGAGCCCAGACCCCATCCACGGCCGCAGGCGCAGACCCTCCCGCAGCAGGGCTCGTCCCAGGACCAGCGGGGAAACTCTGGTGCAGCGTGTGGGGTGAGGCGGGTGCCGGGTGTGTGCTCTTCCCGAACCAGCTTTCCCCGGGGCTGGGTGCTGGCCACTCAAGTCTCTTCCTCTGCATCCTGTGTCCCCACATCAGAATTTCCAAAGCGCCCAGGCCCTGGAACATGGGCCGCTTCTGAGTTTTCACTCCCAGCTTCCTCAAGGGATCAACTGTGTGCATAAATCTCTCCTTTTTCAGGACACAAACCATCAAGTGGAGTTTCTGGGTCAAATTTTATATCATTTGTCAGGGACAAGCCTCGGCTTTCAGCCTCCACGGTCTCCTGGTCCACTGAGAGCCTTGCTTGGGAAAACGGGGGTGCAGAGCCCCCGGGACCATGATCTCCAGGAGGGATCGGGCAGGCGAGCTCTGAGTGGAGTGACCAGGGTACCTGGGGTGGCCGGCCCAGCAAGGACCGTCCTGACCCCGGCCCCATACCGCCCCACGACGGTGGCGGTTGACGAGGAAGGAGCGGACCCTCGTATGGGTAGTTCCACAGCTGGTGCTGGAGCTGCTCTGGCTCGAACGGTGGCTCTAATCCCGGAACTGGCCCCAGGGCTGAAGCTGGAGCTGGCCCCATCTCTGCAGCTGGGGCAAGAGGCGGTGCTGGACGTGGCTCCAGCTCTAGGGAAGGTGCTAGAGCGGCGGGCACCTCCAGAGAGGACCCAGACCTGCTTCTGCAGCCGGATACAGCTCTGGAGCTGAAGCTAGAGCTTCTGCTGTAGACTCTGGCTCTGGCTCCCGAGTGGGTGCTGAAGCGGCTTCAGCTTTGGCCCTGGAAGTGCAGCTGGCCGTGCAGCCAGTGCGAGCGACACAGCTGGTGCCAGAGTCCCGGGGGGTCCAATCCCTGAACAGCTGCGGGAGCTGTCCATGGTGCTGGAGCTGCTGTGGTTCGGAGCTGGCTCTCGTCGCGGCTGCCATGCTGGACCCGGTGCCGGGGGCCCTGCTTGCATCGCCGGTCCTGGATCTGGCCCTCCGGCTGGTGGGGAGACCGGCGGGGGAGCTGGTCGGAGCCCCGGCGTGGGCTCCACCTGCGGAACCGGTGTCCGGGCGGACGCCGACACCAGAGCCGGCGCTGGAGTCGACACGGGCCGTGATGGAGCCGGTGCCAGAGCGGGACGTGGCTGGGATGTCGGCGCCGGAGCTGGTTCTTTGTCCGGAGGTGGCGTCGGCTCTGTGTCTACCACTGGTGCCGAAGGCAGCTTTCGCTCTGGAGCTGGCGCAGCAGCTGGCACTTGCGGGGGCTTCTGCTCCGGATCCGGTATGAGAACTGCTGCTGTCGCAGGCTCTGGCCCTGAACTCGGCCCTGACTCTAGTTCTGGAGCCGATGCTGGAGCCGATGCTGGAGCTGGCTCTTCCTTGCAACCTGGCACCGGCGCTACATGGGGCTCGAGCAGCTTCTCTCTCTAACGTGGGCACTGGAACGACCACCGGGGCTGACACCGCAGTTGGCGAGAGAGCGGCCGCCGTCTCTGGAGGCAGCGCTACAGCCGGCATCGAGCCAGGGCTGGCTGGTGGGAGAACACCGACCCTGACCTTGGAGCTAAAGCTGGAGCGGCCTCGATCTCGGCAGTTGAATCAGTGCCGGACCTGGAGTTGACTCGAGCTGGCAAGTGGCTTGACCTCGGGCTCTGGAGCCGGTTCTGGCTCTGGTTCTGAGCTGGTGACGGAACCTGCTGTGGCAGTGGCTCAGACGCAGAGGCCGGGGCTCAGACTGACTCTGGGTCTGGAGCTTCGGCGGGAGCTGGCTGGCTCTGCAGGTCTCTCAAGCTCTTGAGCCGGTGCCGGAGCTGACTCTAGGGCGGCGTCTGGCGCTGAGGCCACTTCCGGTGCTGACGCTGGCTCTGGAGACGGTTCCAGCCCTAGAGATGCCCGTAGCTCTAGCCGTGCTGCCGGAAGCGATGAGGACCAGGTCTAGTTCACTCCTGCCTTGTCCGTTGCTCTGGAAAGTACGTCGGTCCGACCCACACTCCAGAGCTGGCTGGTGCCGGACCTGGCAAGTCGGTTGACGACAGAGCTGCCTCTGTCTCTGCAGCCGGTGATACCGCGAGTGCCTGTGCTGGTTCCAGCCCTTCCGCTGGTCCTGGAGCCGGTGCTGGAGCTGGCTGTGGTTCCGGGGCTCTCACGTGAGCCGATGTTAGAACAACGGCTCTGGACTTGACACTGGATCAGGTGAGAGAGCCGGCCCGCACTCCGTACCTGCCGCTCTATCTGCTGCTGGGCTTGTGCCAGAGACGGCTCTAACTCCGGATTCGGTACCAGAGCTGGGGCAAGAGCTGGCCCTGAAGGCTTTGGAGCCGGGGGTCGAGCCGGCACCGTGGTCGGCACTGGTCCCGCAAGAGGACGAAAATTGGCCACGCGAGCGCCTTCCCACATGCCTTTGCAAAACCAGAAAACGTTCCAGCGCCACGCATAGAAGCCCCAGCCCGAGGATCCACCCCAGGGCGTCTTCCTCACCTGTAGATCGTCTGCGTGAATATCAAATACCTTTCTTTTCTTCCCTTCCTTGTCTTCTTATCGTGTAACATAAGATGCATACATTAATAACGGCTCACTTCACATCATAGGATGTAAGTCACGGGATATCAAAGACAAGCGTGGACGTCCCCTGAGAGCTCAGCATCCTCCTCGGGGAGAGGATTTGTATGGTTTGCAGTGTCTGTGGGACAGCTGTGCTACGTTAGGAGGGAGGATGACTTTCTCACTCTCTTTATTTGGAGCTTAACCTGGAGAACCTCAACTACCACAGCGCTAAACTACCTTCCCGTTCCCACTTTAAGAGTCTCTGTCACTTGCGGGCCTTAGAGACCGAGTGCCACATAGCGTAGCGTGCAAAGTGCGTCCCCGGTCCAGGCCTCGCGCTGCGTACTGGGCTCAGCAGGCCCCTCCTGGGAATGCCAAGAACTGCGAGGCTGATGCTTTCTTGGCTGAGGACACAGGTGACCCCCCAAGCCCTCTTACCTTGAAGAGGCCACGTTGTGGGCACAGAGCTGCTGCTCGTGAGACCGGCCAGAAACACCGTCAGCACCCAGACTCCCGGAAGAGAAAAGCGGGCCTCCCGACGCGAGGCCTCAGAAAACAAGCCAGAAACGGTCTTTTTGGAACGTGGACTTCCACAAAGGAAGTCAGTACAGAAGATGCGGTCTTCCCTCTGACATGCGTCTCGGGTGAGCAGGGGTTTTTGCCTCCTGGTCATTACCCGTTAGGACACATGCTTGATATGCTCTGTTTCCCGTACAGTCGTCTCCTTTAATGCTAAAAGTTCTCACTCTACAGTCGGGACAGAGAAGAGGAAATCATGGCATACGCATGCGAGAGGCAGCCACCACCTGGAAGATTATCATTCCTGTTTTGATTTCTAGTTGTCCCTTGTGGGGCGTGTCCTCTGAACGGGCCCAGCCCCAGGCACACAGCGGCCCGAACGAGGCTAACCAGGACCAAAGAGCTCCCATCCGGATCTGATGAGCTTCCAGAGAAGTTCTGTGGGTTTGTGTGAGGGAGAAAGACAGAAGAAGAGGGAAAGCGACACGACTTTGTGGTTTTCAAGTTGCTGTAAAATCCGATCGCCACTGAGTACAGAAAACCCTTGACAGAATCCAACACCATTTCGTCATACGAACGCTCAAAGCAGGAACAGAAGGGAACTTCCTGAGCGCTCCTACAGGCCACCTGCGAACAAGCCACAGCTCCCGTCACCCGGAAAGGAGAAAAGACTGGAAGCCTTGTCCCTGAGTTCAGGAGCAAGACGGACGAGGCCCAGGCCCCCGGCAGCAGCCCACGCTGTCCTAGAGGTCTCAGCCGTGTCGACGAGGCAAGAAAGGGGGATAACAGACATCTACATTGGAGGGAATGAAGGAAAGCCGTCTCTACTTGCAAACAACATGACTGGGTATACAGGAAATCGTACAGAATACACAGAAAAGCTTCCGGAAGTAATAAAATAGTTCAGCAAGGCTGCAGGATACAAGCACGGTACCAAGAAAGAAATTGTACGAGACAGTAAACTGGTGCAGCCAATGCGGAAAGCAGCATGGAAGCTCCTCAAGACATCGAAAATAGAAACACCATGTAACCCGGCAATTCCACTTTCGGGTATTTACAGGAAGAAAACGAAACACTCACGCCAAAAGATATCTTACCCCCGCCACCCAGCATTACGTACAGAGTCGAGACGTGGAAGGAACCCAAGCGTCGACGATGGATGGACGGAAAAAGAGGATGTGGGAGTGTGCGCACACAGAAACGTACATATCATAGAATACTAGTCAGTCATAAACAAGGAGGAAACCCATTTGTGACAACACAGACGAGGATATTATGCTAAGTGAAATAAGTCCGACAGAGAAAAACAAATATCATATCTCCTTTGTAAGCAGGATCTTAAAAACAGAGCTCAAAGAACTCACAGATCGAGCGATCACACCGCTGGTTGCCAGAGGCAGGGGCTAAGGGATGAGCGAACCGGGGAAGGTGGTCGAAAGGTACAATCTGCCGGTGATAAAAGAAATAAGTCTAGGGACGTGATGAGCAGCGCCGTCACTATAGATAATACTGCATTGCACGTGTGGAAACTGCCAAGGGGTAAATCTGAAAAGTCTCTGTAACAAGAAAACATGTGCAACCACGTGTGCAGATGGACGTTAACAGGACCTGCTGTGGGATCACTCGGCCATGCACACAGCTACCCAATCATCGAGGTATATACGGAACTGACTGAATGCCACGCGTCAGTTAAACAAAATCAGGGGCGCCCGGGGGCCCAGTCGGTTAAGCGGCCGACTTGAGCTCAGCTCATGATCTCACAGTTCGTGGGTTCAAGCCCCGCATCGGGCTCTGCGCTGATGGCTCAGAGCTGGAGCTGCTTCGGATTCCCTGTCTCCCTCTCTCTCTGCCCCTCCCCCACTTGCACTCTGTCTTTCTCTCTCTCTCTCAAAAAGAAACACTGCAAGTAGGTGAACCGAAAGACAGCATCACGAAGGCTAGAAGGCACCCTACTGAATGGGACAATGAATCAGCTAAGGACATATATCCTAAGAGACTTGCATGTGGAATGCATATTAAATCTTACAACTCAATAGGAAGAAACTGCGCATCCAATTTAAAAATGGGAAATGCAGGGGCGCCTGGGTCGCTCGGTCGGTTGAGCGTCCGACTTCGACTCAGGTCATGATCTCACAGCTCGTGAGTTCGAGCCCCGCGTCGGGCTCTGTGCTGACCGCTCAGAGCCTGGAGCCTGCTTCTGCTTCTGTGTCTCCCTCTCTCTCTGCCCCTAACCCACTCACAATCTGTCTCTGTCTCTCTCAATAATAAATAAACATTAAAAAATATTTTAAAAAAACGGGAAATGCAGCTGAGGAGACATTTCTCGACAAACGATAAACAAGTGACCAACAATTTTCCACATCGTTCTTTAGGATGGAAATCCAATCAAAGCCACAATGAGACACAAGTTCACATCCACCAGGACGGCTGTCATGAAAAAGATAGATATTAAGAAGTGTTGGCAAGGATCCGTAGAAGGATCCCCCTCAGAGGCCCCTGCCGCCACCGCCCCTCCCATGGCCCCCACCCAGGACGTCCTCCTCTCCAGGGTTGGAGCCTCCTCAGGCTCCCGTGCGAGCTCAGGCTTTGGGTCGGATTGTCTGGGGGGCAAACCCACAATAGGGCCATGTCCCAGCCCTGTGACCCACAAGCTCACGTGGTGGGTGTCAGAGCCTCATTTTCTTCGTTGAAAATGGGGTCTGTGACTCCCATCTCAGGAAGGTGAGCAGGAGGCACGGGGGTCACCTGGCTGGGGGAGCCCCAACCCAGGACAAGACCTGTGACGGTCAGGGCAGGGCTCCATGTGGGTGAAGACTGAGTCCCTCGTTCCCGTTCACGGCTGGACTTGGTCACTCAGAGCTGAGTGCCCTTGATCCCGGGGCCGCAGTTCATGTATAAGAAGGGGTGAAGTCAGTGAGCACCCCGGGTTGTCCCTAACAACTCTAACCACCCCCAACACTCAGACATCCCCACGATGTGCCCCCTCCTTCCTGGGCTCCCTCCCACCTCTCTGACCCGGCCAGGGCCGCAGCCAGGGACAGGCTGCCCCTTGTGTCCCGGGTTCTGGCAGGAAGACCGTGGGAGGAGGTGGAGAGAGGAGGGGGAGGGGGAGGGGACAGGCCGATCCTCTCCTTGCCCATACTTGGTGTCCACCGTCTCCTCCAGGCCCCCTGCCCCGGCCGTACACCCAGCTGGACCCTGGGGGGGAGCATGGGGTCTGTGACAGCTGGGACAGTATAGGTACATTCGGCGACCATCGTGTACCCGCGTGTCCAACCCACCCGGCCCTCAAGTCTGCAGCCCACTGGCTGGGGTGAGGATGATCCGAGGGCTCACAGGATTTGGGGTTACAGGGCAGCGGTCTGGAGGCAGGGTGCACACGGAATCAGAGGCATGGAAGCCCCCTGGAGGGCACACAGCCGTGCCAGGCCGAGGACACGAGACCCAGCTGCCCTTTGCTAGGGAGGCCTGTGTGCCTGGCACATCTCCTCTCCATCCACCCAGGAGGAGAGCCTGGGCCCTGTCCACGCTGACGTCACTCCACGCCCAACCTCAGGGCCAGGTGGGAGACTGAGGCCAGGGACCGGCCCAGGATACGTGAGGTGGGCAGAGTCCAAGCAGTGGGGGTCTCCGTCCTAGGCCAAACTCAGTCCCTCCCTGGGGTTCGCCCTGGGAATGAGACCCCTGAGATCCCGTCGGATCCCTATCATACCCATACGAGGTGGGGCTGTTATATCTGGATGTCCCCAGACCGTACAGGCAAGCAGACGCACACACACACAGACACACACACACACACACACACACACACACACACAGACACACACGCACACAGACACACACGCACACTGACCACCCGGCAGCGGCTCAAGGGGAGTCCACCCTGGAGGGGGGAGGTGACACAGGGGCAAGAAGAAGGGGCCTGGAGGCAGCTCTGCCACGGGGCAGGGGCGCCCAATGTGCTGGCAGCATGACCAGGGCTCATACGTGGGGTGGGGAGACGTGCCAGCCTGATGGCCAGCGGGGTCTCCAGGGTACCCAGGGGGCTGCCTGGGCTGGGCACTTTCCCGGGGCACCCGGAGAAGTCGTGGTTTGGGGTCTTGTGTCCGCCACCCTCCTGGAGCTAGAAGGAGACACCACCCTAGTGGGAGGGGGCTACGGGACAGGCTTCAGCTTACTCCTGTGTAAATTGGGCTGCATAGACGTGGTGTCCCAAGGGTCCCACAGGCTTGTCTGCTGGCCCTGGACCTCCACCCCTGCCCCAAGATGCTCCTGGTCCTGGGAAAATGCTTTCTCCTCCCTCAAGGTCCTTCTGAGCGGAGGGCAGCCTGGGGGCTTGGAGGACCGAGGACCTGGGTGGGCAGCACGTGGCCGAGCAGCGGACCCTGGTGTGGGGACCGAGGTCAAGACCCTCCTTGTCGGAGCCCCGGGGCCTCATTAGCAAGGGCTTCCAGAGGTAGTGCCCTGGCTAGGGTGACGAAGCCTTCGGAATGAACGGGGCACCAGGACGGGAGAGGTGGAACGGGGGACAAGGGAGGCTTCTGAAGTCCTCACACCGCCCCTGGAGCCCGCAGGTCCTGCCCCTGTGCCCCCCTAGGACCAGGGAGGGCTGCTGCCTTGACTACATCCAAACAAAGGTGTGTGTTTTGTTTTCTGGTTTCCCTGCCTGGGGCTGTCATGCCGGTGCTGACCACCAGGGGGCAGGCTGTGTCCACTGTGCTCAGTGAAGCCTCTGGAGCGGGAAGGGACGCTCAGGGGTCAAGCTGGGCGTCCACTGCCCCCAACCCACATGTACCTCTTACTATTAGTCTGCATGTGCACAGCGTGAGCTGCTCAGAGGCAGGTAGGGACTCTGAGATCCTCTCTGAACACATACAGCTCCTGTGCCTCTCACCCTGAGCAGGGCCTGTGTTGGGCCCGGGGGCCAGAGTCAAAGGTCCCGTGAGGTCCCAGCCCTCCAGGAGCTCACAGCCCAGAGGGGGAGGTGGGTCAAGGCACAAGAGCAATTCCGTGTGAAAGGAAAGACCAACACTGTCGGGAAATGAAGCAGGGTGAAGGAGGGCGGCCAGGGGCCCCTGGTTGGGGTCTCACAGGCCTCCAGGGTGGCCCTGATGCTGGGACCCAGAAGGACAAGAGGAGCCAGTCCCGCACACGTCTGCAAGCAGTGTGCTGTGGGGACGAGCAAAGCTGCAGAGACTCGGAGGCACAGAGGGTTTTTCCGGAGAGGAGCTGAGAGGAGCCAGTGTGGCCGGAGAGAGCTCGGGAGGGAGGAGGGCGGGCCCGGGCCCCAGCCTGGAGGATGGGCTGTTGTCTGTGCTGGGGGACACATTCACCTTACTTGGACCACCTCACACTTTCTGTGCCAGTCTCCCGGCTCGGCTCGGCTGGGAGCCTCAGCCCCACGGTCACCCAGGAGGCCAGGGCTGCAGCCTCAGCTGAGGCTCGACTGGGGCAAGGTCCGCCTCCAAGACCGCGACCGGGCACGTGCTCTTGGCAGGATTCGGCTGGCACTGGGGGGGTCTCAGGACTTCTGTGTCTCAGCCCGGAGCCTCTGCAGGTTCTTGGCACTGGGCCTCCTGGGGCAGCTCATGTTATCTGCTCTTGCTTCGTCAGAGAGAGACGCACACACAGACACACACACTGACACAGAGCCAGAGAATGGACCCGGGAGAAAAGGAACCCGGAGACACCACAGGCTTTCATGAACCAGCTTGGAAGCGACACCCATCGTTATATTCTCTTCCTCAGAACCGGTCACACGGGCCTTCCACCGGTTAGGGGAGGGGATGTCACGAGGATACAAGAGGCTGTGTTAGTAAAAGAGGGCACATGTCGGAGATAGAGACCCTTGTGCGTGCTGTGACACCACAGCCTGACGCCAGAGAGGACCCGGCTGGTCCTCCCGTGGCCCAAACAGAAACAGGGAGATGCAGAAGGCCAGACGGTCACACCACACAGGGGAGAGCATCCCTCACGACCCAGGGCCTGGGGCTGGGGGAGGTTTCGGGCTCCTAGGCCAGGGCTTCACTTTCCCAGGGGGTTTTCGAGGGAATGAGAGCCTCTAAGATCCTGGAGGACCACTGAACCCATCCCGTGTGGGGTCCTTTCCTCTGGGCATCCCCGAGTGGGCACAGGTCCACACAATTGCATGGAAACACAGTCCCCCGCCCCCAAGTAACTAATCACCCACGTGGGGGTCAAAGGATGAGTGGACCCTGGAGGTGACAGGCGTTGGGGGAGAGACGAGGTGTGGGGCGGGGACATTGTCTCCAGGGAACATGCCCAGGAGGGGAGCCATGCCAGGACGATGGCCAGGGGATCCCCAAGATGCCCCCGTGTGTATCACAGGCACCCCCATTCTAGAGAAGCACCCCACTCAGCTCCCGTGGTTGGAGACCTTCGAATGCGCAACGTGTTCTCATGCTGTGTCCTGATATCTCGAGGCCGTGGTCTCAGGAAAGCCCACAGGGAGAGCCTTTTCCCACTTGCAGACGGTGGGTCCGGTCTCACCCCGGAAGCCTCTGGTCACGTGCCCGGAGGGACGCAAAGGTGACACCGGGAGGCCCAGGACTGGCCGGTCTAGCCTGACACGGCCCTGATCCGACTGGTGAGTCGCACGAGCCTCCCTGTGTCTGTGAGTGTGTGTGAGGCTGTGTGTGTGTGTAAGGATGGGACGTGGGGGGGAAGCCACCCAGAGCAGGAGCAGGCTGATGGGAGGGTCACGTCCACACCCCAGGTCAAGGGTGACTGGGAGGGACAGGGTGAGTTGTGTAGAGCTACAGGACACAGGGACACATTCTGGTGTCCGTCCCCGAGCCCGGCCGGCAGCTGGGGTCCAGGTGCCCTAGTGGTCGGCACACACCAGGGTCTAGGCTGAGCAGGAGGCCATGACCTCAAGGAGACTCCACTCGGCCCTCTCCTGTGTTCCGTGCCAGGCCCACCCCTTCCTCATCCTCCACGGCCACGTGTGCCCACGAGCCTCATGGGATAGCAGGCACGGGACGTGTCTACAGGTGGCTCCCTGATGGCGCCCCTACCAGTAGATGCCACAAGGACCCCAATGTGCAGACGGGGAGACCGGGGGGCCCCGGAGGCACGGGATCTGTGAGGGGTCCCAGCACTGGTCAGGAGGAAAACCCAGGTCTGAACCCAGCTCTGTGGCCCCAAAGCCGTGGCACCAGGCCTCGCGGGGACGTGTCTGGGCTGTGTTGGTGTCACTGTAGGGTCAGGGCATGGGGTGGAGGGGAGCCCTTTGCAGCCTGGAAGGGGCTCTTGTAGGAGCAGGAAGCCGGGTGAGGGGACCCCAGGAAGTGACCTCACCTCCCTGGTCACAGAGCCCAACAGAACTCGGAACCCGGGTCACCAGGCACCCACGTTGTGGGGACAGCGCCCGACTGGGCTCATTCGTTGGGACACCTTCGCCTGACCAACATGTTCTCCTGTTGTGTGCCCGTGTCCTGCGGCTGCCGGCTCGGGGGAGCCTGTGGCCGCGACGCTTCCCGACCCTGGAGACAGTGGGTCAGGTCGTGCACAGGACGCCTCAGGTCTCTAGCTCGCAGGGACCCAAAGGTAACACAGGAGACCCAGAGATAGCCAGTCCAGCCCGACACCGCTCTGATCTGACCTGTGCGGCCCCACGTCCCCTCCCGTGTGTGTGAGTGTGTGTGTGTGTGTGTATGTGTGTGTGTGGAAGGAGGGGTTGTGTGTGGAGGGCCCACCTGAGCAGGTGCAGGCAGATGAAGGGGTCAGATGTCTGGTGGGTGGGTCATGCTCACACCCCAGGTCAAGGCTGGCTAGGAGGGACAGGGTGTGCCGGGGTGGCCCTCTTGTCCCCAACGTTCATCCCGAGCCCTGTAGGTGGATGTCACTGTGCTCCGGGTGCAGGTCTGTGCACACTCAGGTCTGTGTCCGATCTGAGAGCTGCAGGGGGAGAGGGCGGAAGGACACTGAGGATGGCCGGGCGGGTCTGTGATGTCTCCGGGCCGTCCGCGGGTCACTGTCTTTACAGAAATCAACTGATGAAATCGGGAAACGATTGGCGGAATCCCGATTCACCCGCCCTACAGAGTTGTGTGTGTGCCCCGTCGCCCAGGAGGGCCACGCTGGACCCGTGGAGAGAGTGGCTGAAGTGAGGTTTTGGGAAGCAGGGCCTGGAGTTGGCCTGGGAAGGCCTCCTCCAGCGCCCCGGCCCCGCCGTAAGGTCTTCGTTCACCGGTCCTGGGACCAGTACTTGGAGTCCCCGGAGTCAGAGCCCGAGGGTGAGAAGGCTGGGGGAGGGCGATGGGGGTGCACGGGGCCCGGGTGGTGCTGGGCCACCCTGGGAGGAGCCCCGCGGGCTGGTGTGGGGCCAGGAGCGGACTGAGAGCCCCGGGCTGCGGACTGCAGGGTGCAGAGGTCCTCGTGTGGGTTCCTGGCCGCGGCTTCTCAGGGAGGCTCCGGGGTGAGTTGTGTCTCTGCCAAGGCCCCTGGAGAGGCCGGCGCTGGGTGGGGTGGGGGACCTTCCCTCCTCTCACCCTGAGGCCTTGGAGCCGCTGCAACCATCACTCTGTTTTCTTCTCAAGAGTCCGGGGCAGGAGCAAAAGCCGGGTCGGCCCCAGAGCCCGGCCCAAAGGCATCAGGGGCCTCGGCGTATCTGCAGGCAGGCGAGGTATCTGGAGCGACCCCTGCAGGGGCCCGGGAGCCAGCAGGGGACCTGGGACCTGTGCGGGGACAGCGGGCACCTGAGCAGAGTCAGCTGGGTCCTGCTTCTGCTGGTTCCACTGTTCCCGCTTTTGCTCCCAACACTGCTCCTGCCATCGCCCTTCTCCCCGCCCCTGCCACTGTCCTTGATCCCGCATGGATGTCGGCCAAAAACCAAGGGGTTGAAGACCTATACAGGGTGCTTTTTTTATCTTATTTTATTTTTTGTTTATTATATTTTATTTCAAATTCATTCTCCAATCCCTGACCCCGACCCCCCACCAAAATGTCTCTTCCTCTTCTCCCTTATCCTTTTTCTCTTCTATTTTTTAGCTGTTATGTTAGTTGTTCATTAGTTATAATCTATATTAATCTTCAATAAAATGTTTTATTTATTTTACGCTGCGCAATTCCTGAGCACTGGGTACGCTCACAACGCTGTGAACCTCGCCACAGAATTTTGCTGCAGAATATCTCGATCCCCAAGGGTCACCGTGTACCCAGAGCCCTCACTCCCCTTTCGTGCCCCCTCCAGCCCCTGGGAACCCCCAGTCTGCTTTCTCTCCGTGTTCCGTTACCTAGTCTGGAGGTTTCCTTCAAGTGGAATGTCGCCAGAGATACCTTTGGGTCCGCACCGACTTTTCAGATGGGACACATTCATTTTTGTACTTTGTGGTCGTTTGAAGGAGACTTTTTCTCCTTTGATATTGAAATCACAATGGATTAAAGATTAGGGGGGGAAAAGGAGGCCCCTTCGGTGACAATGGTCTCGGGGTGGAGACCCCTGTTTGTGCCGTGACTCCATAGCCTGACTCCAGAGAGGACACTGCTGGTCCTCCCGTGGCCCAAACAGAAACCGGGAGATGCAGAAGGCTGGACGGTCACACCACACAGGGGAGAGCATCCCTCACGACCCAGGGCCAGAAGGTTCACAGGCCTCTGGGCCAAATAATGCGCCAAAGCCAGTGCGTTCCCCGGGACGGAGGCCAGACCCGTCCCAGTCCAAGGGGAGGCGACCCCCACGGGAGCAGGCGTCAGAGATGCGGGGGGTCCCGGGGAGGGACTCGGGCAAGTGACACCCAAGGGAGGCAGCGGTGGTCACCTTCAGACGGGCAGGTTTCTGGTCTAGGGACCGGCAGCCCAGGTGACAACGTGAGGAAGCAGAGGCCCCAGCCGCTCCCCAGCGAGAAGTCCGCGTCCTGCAGGGGACCGGCTGGCCCAGTACTGGGAGAGCCCCCAGAGCCCCAGTTGGCCCTTCCCCAGACCCATGCCCGGCCCCAGGCGGGTTGGTCAGCTCTGCTCCCCTGAGTTCAGTGGGTGGGGGGGCCCTCGGCCGGTGGTGGGATCCCCCAGGAGGAGGGACTCGAGCCCCAGGACGCCAAGATTCACGCCTGCTGGTAGGACAATCCAAAGTCAGGGAGATAGGCTTCCTGACCCAGCTCGTCTTACTAGTGACTCAGGCTGTGCTATTAGCCTCGGTGCCCCCATCTGTGACATGGGGACGTAACGGGCCTTCTAGATGGGTTGGCGCATTCCCTGAGACATGAGGTGGAATCGTGGCCTGGTGCCTGCAGGACATAAAGGGCCACCTGGAAGGCTGTCCCAGAGTCCCCCAGGGCACAGGATTCCGGAAGCCCGTCCTTGGCCCCTGCCTGCTGTCCCCCTTCTGGGAACACTCAGCGTTGTTTGCGGAGGAGGTGAAGATGATCCAGGAGGTCAGCAGGTCCCACGTGGAGGAAGGTCAGCGCTGGAGGGACAGAAGGACGTGTCCCGTGCCCCCTTCCAGGGCCCGAGCTGTGACGCCCTCTGACCTGACCTGGTGTGGACCCCGCTTCTGTGGTTTCACTCCCTCCCTCCATCTCTCCCTCCTTCCCTCCCTCCTTCCGTAATTCAGCCGGGGATCTCAGGTGCCTGCTGTGTGCCGACCACCGTGACCTCATCGGTTTGCACAACCCAACGGGGTCCCCCACGTGGCATCTTCCTTGGCACGGTCTCAATGTTCCTGGCCGTGTTCCCTCTGGCGAGTCTGGGAGGGAAGCCTCTGCCCATGTTCCCGGCAAGGAAACACGAGTCCAGAAGGTCCAGACGACCTGCCCCAAGTGCCAGCGTGTGGAGCCTGGACAGAGGGTGGTCCCTGAGCAGAGGAGGACTTGGGCCCACGCAGCCCGGAGGAGGAGGGGGAGCACCGTGGCGGCCTGGAGCTCAGGGCTTCTGGGAGACGGTGTCCTAACCAGACTGGCTCTGTCCCCAGCGCCGTCGGGGTACCCGCGCTCCCTGGGGCACGTGGCCCTGGCTGGCAGGAGAGGAGGTGCCTCTGGGGCAGGACAGAGCCCTCAGGCAGAGCGGAGGGTCGCAAGTGCTCCCAAGGGGCAGGGGGACTCGGGCGCCCTGAGGTGGCATCACCGGGACAGCGGTGCCTGCGGCTGGGGTCCCATACCTGTCCCCTCCTCGGGCCCAGCAAAGGCCCGTCTGCGTGGCGTTTACCCCCAAACACAAAGTCTGGGCCGGGAACCACCCTCTTCAAGGCCTTGCCCCCATTCTCTCTGCCCACCTCAAGTTACAAAAATGGACAATAGTTCAGGTGGTGGTGGATGCCCAGAGATGTTTGTGTTTTCTGACCCACGTTGTGACGTCGCTGTGTCCGGCCGGCCGTGGAGTCTCGGAGAAGCAGGTGGAACATCTGGCAGCCACCAGGACCCGGCCCTGCAGGGGGCGGGGCTTGGCTCCAGTGGAAGGTTGGCGACCCGCCCACCGTTCAGTTCTGCAGCCCCCGCTCCCCGAGCCTCATCATTGCTGCTCCGTGAAGCCGCTACTGTTTGCTTCTCGGGGCTGTGACTTGTCTGAACCGCGTGAGGTCTGTTTCCTTTGTTGTGTGTGGCCCCTGGAGTCTCTGTGCGGCCAACTCAGGGGTCACTCAGCGGCCGGGCAGAGAGGTCGCCCGCGTCTCTAAGTTATAGAGAGGAGGTTCCCACAACCTTGCCCTCGGGTTCGAATAACGTTGGAGCGGCTCAGAAAACTCAGACAAGCCTGTCACCTCCTAGATCGCCCGTTTGTCACACGGGACAGCACTCGGGACCAGCCGGGCGGAAGGGATGGGGAGCACAGGGCAAGGTGGAGCGGAGGCTCGGAGCCCCCCTGCTCTCTGCCCATCATCTGTGCTTCCTGACCGATCGGGTCCTTCCTCCCAGCTCATCTCGTTACGCCAGCCAAAGACCCTGAGGGCAGCCAAACTAACCCTCAAGCAACAGGGACGGACGTCCCTGACGTCAGCAAGACCCCGCAGGTTTGACTCCAAGACAGCGATCGGCCCGACCTTCACTGTCCACCTCAAGTACCCACTGACCGTTGTCCTAGATTGTCCTCATGTAAAATCCTAGGAAACAAATAAAACTTCACAAGGGGGGGGGCACCTGTCATGATCTCGCAGCTTGTGAGTTCGAGCCCCGCATCAGGCTCTGTACTAACAGCTCCGAGCCTGGATCCTGCTTCCGATTCTGTGTCTCCCTCTCTCTCTGCCCCTCCCCTGCTCGTACTCTGTCTCTCCTGTCTCAAAAATAAATAAACATTAAAAAATTTTTAAAAATTAAAAAAAGAAAGAAAAAGAGAGAGAGAGAACCACCACCAGGACTGTCTGCAGCACCTTGAGATGTCAGCCCCCCGTCTTCCCAGCGCCGGCCTCACCGAAATGGATCCTTTCTTGAGTCACCACCCTTTCCTGTGTCTCTCTGCCCTTGGCTTTTGTCAGCGGTGAGTGGCCGAACCTGGTCTGTTGGGACCCGCGAAGCCAGTGCCCAGCACACTCGGGCCCCGTGACAGTAACCGAGCATGTCACACTCTCTGCTATCTCCACGTGTTCACCAGTCAGATGGGCGTTCGGGGAGGCTTCATTACACGGGCACGATTGATTGGATCACTGGTCACTGGGGAGCAAACGCCGTCTCCGGCCCCTCTCCCTCCCCAGAGGTGGGGGGAGGGGATGGAAAGTTCCAGCCATCTAATCACAGGGTCGGCTCCCCCAGCAGCCAGCCTCCCCCCTCAGGTAGAGTCCAAAAGCCACCCATGAACACAGCAAAAGGCAATGTCACGGTTTTCATCACTCAGGAAATTGGGGAAATCTGTGCCAGAAACAGGGGTGAAGACCAAATATATATTTACCGTGAAGCACAGTGTCACGGTGCATATTCAGTGGTGCACAACCGATGCCCAGATCTTTTGCATCTTGCAGAACCGGAACTCTATACCTGGTGGACAGCAACTCCCGGTCTCCCTCGCCTGCCCAGCTCCCCAAAACCACCCTGCTCCTTCTGCTTCTGTGAGGCCGACCACCCTACATGCCTCATCTCATAGAAGTGGAACCATGCAACGTTTGTGTTTTCGTGACTTGCTTAGTTCACTTAGCATCCTGTCCTCAAGGTTCACCCACATGGCACGTGTCAGCAATTCCTTCCCGCTGAAGGCTGGGTGATGTACCAATGCACGTTCCTACCACATTTTGTTCATCCATCACCCACTGGTGGAGGTGGACACTGGGGGGTGCTCCTGCCTCTTGGCTGCTGGGAATTGTGCTGCTGCAAACTTGGGTGTGCAAATAACTCTTCACAATCCTGCTTTCAATTCTTTGAATGTGTATCCCGAAGTGGAATGGCTGCATCCTATGGCGGTTCCATTTTTAATGCTTGAGGAAACACCACACTGCTTTCCAGAGCGGTGGCAGATTTTACCTTCCCACCAACAGGGCACGAGGGTTCTGATTTCTCCACATCCTCACCAATACTGGTTATTTTCTGGTTTTTCTCTTTGCTGTTTATAATAGTAGCCCCATCCTAGCCTGATCGGGGCTGGGGGGGATGTAGAGTCAAATTGTTAAAATCAGGAATGAACATGGAGACATCACTACCAACCTTACAGAAATAAAGAGGATTATAAGACGATACCACAAAGAGTTTTCCACCAGCACATCAGACAGCCTAGATAAAACGGGTAAATTTCTGGGTGCCTGGGTGGCTCATTCATTAAGACTGACTTCGGCTCAGGTCATGATCTCACAATTTGTGTGTTCAAGTCCCACATCAGGTGAGCTCAAGCCCCACTTCAGGTAAAACACAAGTTCCAGTGAGCCCCACTTTTCCGTCTCTCTCTCTCTCTCTCTCTCTCTCGCTCTAAAAAAAAAACAACAATAAATTCCTAGAAATAAAAACACTACCAAAAGCAACTCAAGAATAAATAATAAATCTGAATAGACCTATAGTAAGAGATTGAATCAGGAATCAAAACCCTCCCAACAAAGAAAATCTCAGTGCTAGGATTCACTGCTGGTTAATTCTACCAACCATCTGACAAAGAATTAACACGACTTGTCCCCAAATTCCTCAAAAAGAGAGGAGGGGACCCTTCCTAATGCATTCACCATTGTTATCTTCTCCCTGGGGGATATTGTTCTCATGGTTTCCTTTAGGTATTTGTACATATTTGAAATAGTTGGTTTTAAGTAAGTCTAGAGAGTCTAATGCATGAGCTTCCTCAGAAACGGTTTCTGTCAATTGCTTTGTTTTCAACAGTCTACGGGGTCCATGTTCTTGTTTCTTTCCACACCTCAAAAGTGTTTTTTAGTTGGGGTGCCCGAGTGGCTCAGTTGGTTAAGCATCCGACTTCAGCTCAGGTCACGACCTCATGATTTGTGAGTTTTGGCCCCGCATCAGGCTCTCTGCCGTCAGCACAGAGCCCACGTAGGATCCTCTGTCCCCCTCTCTCTCTGCCCCCCATTCATTCTTTCTCTCTCTCAAAATAAATAAATAAACTTTTTGTAAAAAGTGTTTTGGGTAGGCACCTGGGTGGCTCAGTCGGTTAAGTGTCTGACTTCAGCTCAGGTCATGATCTCATGGTTTGTGGCTTCGGGCCCCACGTCGGGCTCTGTGCTGACAGCTGGAGCCTGGAGCCTGCTTTGGATTCTGTGTCTCCCTCTCTCTCTGCCCCTCCCTACTTGCGCTCTGTCTCTGTCTCTGTCTCTCTGTCTCTCAAATAAACATTAAAAATTTTTAAATGTTTTTGTTGAAAATTGACATTTTGAATAGTATAATGTACAACTCAAATATCAGTCTTCCCCTCCAGGGTTTACTGGCACAGCTCGCAGTAGTTGCTACTGTAGTGACTTTTCTGAACTAATTGTGTAAAATCTGTATGCCTTGTCGTGTGTGGTCACCGAAGTGTCTGTTCTGTGAATGTAGTGCTCATTGGGCAGACATTTCCTTAAACACGCAGAACCACCGCCCCCCCCCCAAGAAGAAAACAACCTCCAGTCTTTACAGATGGGGAGGAGATGGTCTACAAAGATCAGGATACACCTTCCACACCACCCAGGCTGTTTACAACTCTGCTTTGACCTTTACTTCCTAATTGCAGAGTCTGACAGTCACCAGAGGGGAGAGCCGGGGCCCTTCTCAGGTCTTTCCTGAACATGCACCCAGCCCATGCACGCAAGCGTCCTAGAGGCTCAGGAATAATGGGCCAGAGGTTCTAGGTCCTTATTCCCTAAAGCTCCTCACCACTCGGCCTTTCTTCCAGTCGTTCTGCTCGGTTCAGCCATTGCCTTAGGCAGCCGAGACTAACATATGCCTTGAAATGTCTTGAACATTTAGTGCCCTCCGGTAGCCACCTCACCACTGGGAGAGTTGGTGGCCAGCAAGAAGTCACAGATGACACCAAGGGTCTGGACCTGGTGTCTCTCTCCTGACATGGGGACACCTGCGGGAGGAGCAGATACCTGACACGGACGGGTGGGCAGGGGAGGCCCGAGGCCCCCAGGGGTGTGTGTCTGGCATCTGGACTGAACAGTTCGGTTCGGATGGGGTGGGATCGGTGAGGCCCAAGGGACGGGGCCCCGGGGTCCTTCAGGCTGAGGAGGAAGATGAGGGGAGCACAGGGGACCGAGGAGGCTCAGGTTAGACAAGACAGAGCTGAGCAACTCCTCTGGGGGAAAAGTGGGTCAGGTCCAGGCTCACGGGGACAGACCTTGAGGCCACTGTGCTACGGGAAATAAGCCAGTCCCTAAAGGACCGATATTGGAGGACCCCGCTCATGACGGACCGAGAACAGTCAGATTCAGAGGGGTGGGAGGAGCAGTGGGTGCCGGGCCTGGGGAGGGGGATGGGTGTGGGAGGGTTAGGGTCTAGTGGGCAGACACAGGGTTTGGGGTGACGAAAAAGTCGTGAAGATGGACGGAGGGGACAGTTGCAGAACAGTGAATGTACCTATTGCCACTGAATTGGACACCTGAACATGGTTAACATTATCAAGGTTTAGGGGCGCCTGGGGGGCTCAGTCGGTTGAGCCTCCAACTTCGGCCCACGGTTCGTGGGTTCGAGCCCCGCGTCGGGCTCTGTGCTGACGGCTCGGAGCCTGGAGCCTGCTTCGGATGCTGTGTCTCCCTCTGTCTCTGCCCCTCCCCGCTAGCTCATGGTCTCTCTCTCTCTCTCTCTCAAAAATAAATAAACCTTAAAAAAAATTAAAAAATAAAAATAAAAAGCATCCGACATAAAATTGGAGCCGTTTATGGCGGCAAGTGACCCAGAAATTGTAACAGTTGGCCAACGTCACGGAGAAATAGTGGCAACGCGGACCGCCCTGTCCTTGATGTGAGAAGGGAGACGCGAGGCGGAGAGACTGCAGCACTCAGGCCTGGCCGGGGCCTCGAGGAAGCGCACAAGGCAGGTTTCCGGGACAACCCGCAATTCCCGTCATCCGCCAGAAACATTTTAGTGGCAGTGACAGGGCAAGCGTGACACCCACAACACCGCAGTGACTGAGGGAGGCCAGGGGGTGGGGGAGCTGTCCTGCCCCAGCGGGCGGCGGGCTGTGCCCCAGGCTGCCGGGAAGCCAGGCGCCAGCCAAGGGGGTCCTGATCCGGCCTCACCTTCACGTCCTGCCCGCGGCTGCAAGCGACCTTTCAACTCTGACCAGGAACCCGAAGAGCAAGGGGTCTTGCTGGAGCCGTGCCCCCCGGCAGGCCCCCGGTCAAGCCTAACTGTGCCCGTGCCCGATGCGGGCGGCGCCGGGCCTCGGCGATGTCCCGCGACCGGACAGAGAAAGGGAGCGGCGACAGGCCATCCGCTCTGACGGCTGGGGTCAGGGTGGCACCCCTGACGGACACTAGGCCAGCCCGTCATCAGTCCCGGATGCCCCGGTGACTCTTGGGCACGGTCACATACCTCAGCTTCTTCACGACGGCGGGCCAGCCCAGCAGTTGTTCGTCCCACAGGTACTCGGGGGACAGCACCTTGGTGGGCTTGTGGTCCAGCGGGTACCTGTTCAGGTGGCTCTCGTCGTGCCACACCGCCTCGATGCCGTGGGCCCGGTCGACCACCGTGGCCTGGTGACAGGCCGACGTGAGCCTCAGAACCTTGGCCACCGACCCCCCGAAAAAGCCTCCCGCGTAGTAAAAGTCGCCCTCGTCCCTGGGGACGTGCGCCTGGGACTGCGGCCGGCGCTCGTAGGTGAAGGCCTCGCGGGCCGCCCCGTAGAAGCCGGGGTGCAGGGTGCCGAAGAGCGGGGACGGGATCTCCACGCCCACGTGGTCGCGGAACCTCACGTCCACGTCCGCGCACACCGGAGAGTCCACCTCGTGGAGGAAGCGCCGCCGGGAGAAGTTGCGGATCATCTCCACGCGGTGCACGGACACGTCCTGCCGGCGCGAGTAGCTCCGGACCTCCAGGACCCCCACCTGCCTCCCTTCCCCGAGGGGCACGCGGGGCACATCCCCCGGCCGGTCGGTGAACACGTAGCAGGTGACCCTGTGTCCCGCCATGAAGTGCTTCTCCGCCGACTGCAGGAGCAGCTCCAGGAAGGCCACGTATCTACAGGGACAGGGGACAGGGCGGGAGGAGGGTCGCTGCCAGAGGCTGGCGGCAGGAGCCCAAAGCCGGGGGCCGCGGACCTGTGCGCCTTATCGAGGAGGCAGACCCTGGGCTGCTTAAGGAACAGCCGCTGTCCTGGCCTGTCCTGGGCGAGTGTGCCCGCGGCGCCTCCCTAACCTCTGCCCCGGGGGACGGGGGACCACCAGCGCCCCATCTTACAAAGGGGAGCAAGCCTGAGGCGGAGGAGGCTGGAAACCCGTGCAGCCTCGAGTCAGCATGCTGGAGCCAGCAGCGCACCCCCGTGCCGAGCTCCCCTGGCAGACCCCCTCCACCCGCAGGACCCGCCCCTGGCAAATCCCCTGCAGGTTCCCCCCTGCTGTGAGGGAGTCGAGACCCTCCGGGCGGGCACAGCTCTGGTCAACGTGCCCTCGCAGACTTCGCAGAACCTGCAGGGCCGGCCACCTGCCCCTCTTGGCTCAGTGGTCGGTCCCTGGCCCCCCAGGACTGTGTCTGCCCCTGCAGGGCCCTCCCTTGAAGGCTACTGGGCCCTCAGCCAACGGCGGGTATTCCGAGGAGGGGTCACCCCCCATCTCCCCCAGATCAGGACTCAGGCCCAGCCTGTGGCCAGGGGAGGCCAAAGAGGGCCCCTGGAGGAAGAGGGGGCTTGCTCGCGCCCCAGCACTGAACCCGAGCGTGAAAGCTTCCGGGTCCAGGTCTGTATCTCCCCAACCCCAAGAGGTTGGAAGTCTTCTCCAACCGCCTCCCATGGCTGGTCCCTCTTCGAGGGGGCTCGCTGCTCCCCACCCTGCACACAGCAGCTCCCCCGTCATCGGGCAAGTGTGGTGAGCCCCTGGGTGACAGTTTTTTGAGCAGGCCCTAAGGCTACTTCCCGGTGCCTGGCCCAGAAACCCCTCCCACAGGGAAGGTGGGCACTCCGTGTCAATAGGGGACATGCACACACACACACACACACACACACACTCACACACACACACCCCTGCCCAGCCACCAGTCAGGTCACCAGGGGCAAGTCCAGACCCAGCCGATGTGATCGTGGGTTCACAGCTCGACTCGGGGAGTCTGGTTTCCTCTGAGGACATGCCCACCACCTGCCCACCTGTGCGCTCACTCCTCTGTCCCGGCTGTTACTGGCCATGTGAAATTCTGGAACGAAAGCTTGGGCCAGTTTCAGGTGGAATACAAAATGTAGACACTGCGGGGAGGGCTGAGACCCAAGTAACACAGCAGGTTTCTGGGGGAGATGTGCGTCCCCCAACATCCCCGCCCCCGCCAGGCGGCCCTGCCGACCCACACCCTGCACGCCAGCCACGGTGTCTCCCGCCGGGGTGCTGGCCGGGGTCCAGCGTCTGCCATGACCCTAATTGTAGAGGACCTTGTTTCAGATAATCTAGAACAGGGTGTTATGCAGACATCGTGTGTGATACCTTGTTCCAGTTACTGGCATGTTTCCTACAGGATGTAGAAATGAGAAAGAGAACACTGATGGGCCCGGAGACACCCCATAATCCCACCGCTGACCTCCACCTCCCCTGGCTCCCAGGTGGGTCCTGGGCGTTTGAGTCGGCATCAAAGTGGGAAAAGGGTGCTTGGCTTTCCGCGGCATCGCCCTCGGACGCCCCGGTGTCGGGGCTCCAGGACTGACCGGCTAGAGGTCACCTGCTTAGCCCACACGCGTGTCCAGACGGGCAGGCTGCAGGCCCCGGGCGCTTCTCCCTGCCCCTCCGCGTCAGCTCTTTGCTGCCACTGCCCCTCGCCTGGGGGCCGTGTGGACTCCGCTCCCTCCCGCTGCTCCCTCTGCCGCAGGCCGGCGGCCACCACGTCCCCAGCCGGAGAGGGAGGGCCGACGAGAACACCCGCAAGCGACGTATTTCTGGCGTCTGTGCCCGGCTCGAGCGGCACCCGCTCCGGTCAGCTCCATGCGCACACACCCCGTCCCGTGCCCTGCTGAATTCTCAGCCCTCAAACTGTGCCGGGTGAGGAATAACACTTCACGTCTCTCTGACTCACGGGACCGTCCCAGAGCCGCATGACGCGGGCCCCGCTGTTTACAGCGACAGATGGGAGCCGCGGCCCGGTGTCCGTTCACTCATCCCCGCACGCGTCAGCACCCGTGTCTGTCTGCTGCCGTGTGCAGGCACCCGCACACGACGGTGAAGCCCAGTCACCACCCCGCCCTCGAGCTCACAGCCTAGGCGGTGGGACGGCGTCTCCCCCACAGTGAGCAGCTGGGGGCCACAGAGGCAGAGCATCCCCACCCTCCCCAACCTGCAGTGACCCCCGACTCCTGGCCCGACATCCGGCGCCCTGCGTGAGCTGGTCCAGACGCCCTCCCCTGTGGGCACCCCTCACCCCACTCCGGCCTCCCTAGGGCCTTCCTCCAGGGAGCCCATGGAGCCCCGGCCCCTCAGAGGCCCCTGCCGCCACCGCCCCTCCCATGGCCCCCACCCAGGACGTCCTCATCTCCAGGGTTGGAGCCTCCTCAGGCTCCCGTGCGAGCTCAGGCTTTGGGTCGGATTGTCCGGGGGACAAACCCACAATAGGGCCATGCGGCACGGATCAGCGGCACGGACTCCCCCGGGGAGGGCACACAGCCGTGCCAGGCCGAGGACACGAGGCCCAGCTGCCCTTTGCTAGGGAGGCCTGTGTGCGTGGCACATCTCCTCTCCATCTACCCAGGAGGAGAGCCTGGGCCCTGTCCACGCTGACGTCACTCCACGCCCAACCTCAGGGCCAGGTGGGAGACTGAGGCCAGGGACCGGCCCAGGATACGTGAGGTGGGCAGAGTCCAAGCAGTGGGGGTCTCCGTCCTAGGCCAAACTCAGTCCTCCCCTGGGGTTCGCCCTGGGAATGAGACCCCTGAGATCCCGTCGGATCCCTATAAACCCCATACAAGGTGGGGCTGTTATATCTGGATGTCCCCAGACCGTACAGGCAAGCACACGCACACACACACAGACACACAGACACAGACACACACACACACACAGACACACACACACAGACACACACGCACAAAGACACACACACAGACACACACGCACACTGACCACCCGGCAGCGGCTCAAGGGGAGTTCACCCTGGAGGGGAGAGGTGACACCGGGGCAAGAAGGGGATTGGAGGCAGCTCTGCCACGGGGCAGGGGCGCCCAGTGTGCTGGCAGCATGACCAGGACTCATACGTGGGGTGGGGAGACGTGCCAGCCTGATGGCCAGCGGGGACTCCCGGGTACCCAGGGGGCTGCCTGGGCTGGGCACTTTCCCAGGGCACCCGGAGAAGTCGGGGTCTGGGGTCTTGTGTCCGCCACCCGCCTGGAGCTAGAAGGAGACACCCCCCCTAGTGGGAGGGGGCTAAGGGACGGACCTCAGCTTACTCCTGTGTAAATTGGGCTGCATAGACGTGGTGTCCCAAGGGTCCCACAGGCTTGTCTGCTGGCCCTGGACCTCCACCCCTGCCCCAAGATGCTCCTGGTCCTGGGAAAATGCTTTCTCCTCCCTCAAGGTCCTTCTGAGCGGAGGGCAGCCTGGGGGCTTGGAGGACCGAGGACCTGGGTGGGCAGCACGTGGCCGAGCATGGACCCTGGTGTGAACACCGAGGTCAAGACCCTCCTTGTCGGAGCCCCGGGGCCTCATTAGGAAGGACTTCCAGAGGTAGTGCCCTGGCTAGGGTGAGGAAGCCTTCGGAATGAACTTGGCACCGGGACGGGAGAGGTGGAACGGGGGACAAGGGAGGCTTCTGAAGTCCTCACACCGCCCCTGGAGCCCGCAGGTCCTGCCCCTGTCCCCCCTAGGACCAGGGAGGGCTGCTGCCTTGACTACATCCAAACAAAGGTGTGTGTTTTGTTTTCTGGTTTCCCTGCCTGGGGCTGTCATGCCGGTGCTGACCACCAGGGGGCAGGCTGTGTCCACTGTGCTCAGTGAAGCCTCCGGAGCGGGAAGGGACGCTCAGGGGTCAAGCTGGGCGTCCACTGCCCCCAACCCACATGTACCTCTTACTATTAGTCTGCATGTGCACAGCGTGAGCTGCTCAGAGGCAGGTAGGGACTCTGAGATCCTCTCTGGACACATACAGCTCCTGTGCCTCTCACCCTGAGCAGGGGATGTGTTGGGCCTGGGGGCTGGAGTCAAAGGTCCCGCGAGGTCCCAGCCCTCCAGGAGCTCACAGCCCAGAGGGGGAGGTGGGTCAAGGCACAAGAGCAAATCCGTGTGAAAGGAAAGACCAACACTGTCGGGAAATGAAGCAGGGTGAAGGAGGGTGGCCAGGGGCCCCTTGGTGGGGGGGGGGTGTCTCACTGGCCTCCAGGGTGGCCCTGATGCTGGGACCCAGAAGAACAAGAGGAGCCAGTCCCGCACACGTCTGCAAGCAGTGTGCTGTGTGCTGCGGGGACGAGCAAAGCTTCAGAGACTCGGAGGCACAGAGGGTTTGTCCGGAGAGGAGCTGAGAGGAGCCAGTGTGGCCGGAGAGAGCTCGGGAGGGAAGAGGGCGGGCCCGGGCCCCAACCTGGAGGATGGACTGTTGTCTGTGCTGGGAGACACATTCACCTTACTTGGACCACCTCACACTTTCTGTGCCAGTCTCCCGGCTCGGCTCGGCTGGGAGCCTCAGCCCCACGGTCACCCAGGAGGCCAGGGCTGCAGCCTCAGCTGAGGCTCGACTGGGGCAGGGTCCGCCTCCAAGACCGCGACCGGGCACGTGCTCTTGGCAGGATTCGGCTGGGACTGGGGGGGTCTCGGGACTTCTGTGTCTCAGCCAGGAGCCTCTGCAGGTTCTTGGCACTGGGCCTCCTGGGGCAGCTCATGTTATCTGCTCTTGCTTCGTCAGAGAGAGACACACACACAGACACACACACTGACACAGAGCCAGAGAATGGACCCGGGAGAAAAGGAACCCGGAGACACCACAGGCTTTCATGAACCAGCTTGGAAGCGACACCCATTGTTATATTCTCTCCCTCAGAACTGGTCACACGCGCCTTCCACCGGTTAGGGGAGGGGATTTCACGAGGATACAAGAGGCTGTGTTAGTAAAAGAGGGCACATATCGGAGATAGAGACCCTTGTGCGTGCTGTGACACCACAGCCTGACGCCAGAGAGGACCCGGCTGGTCCTCCCGTGGCCCAAACAGAAACCGGGAGATGCAGAAGGCCGGACGGTCACACCACAGAGGGGAGAGCATCCCTCACGACCCAGGGCCAGAAGGTTCACAGACGTCTGGGCCAACTAATGCTCGAAATCGGTGCGTTCCCCGGGATGGAGGCCAGACCCGTCCCAGTCCAAGCGGAGGCGACCCCCATGGCAGCAGGTGTCAGAGATGCAGGACCTCCCGGGGTGGGACTCGGGCAAGTGAGACCCGAGGGAGGCAGCGGTGGTCGCCTTCAGAGGGGCAGGTTTCTGCTCTGGGGACCAGCTGCCCTGGTGACAACGTGAGGAAGCAGAGGTCCCCAGAGACAGCTGTGACGGGCTCCCGTCTCCGGGAGAGAGTCCTCAGGCAGAGAGGAGGGACTGGGGGCTCCTGGAGGACGCTGCCAGCCTGCTGGGAACCAGCCCCTCCGGCTGCAGGTGCACCCAGGTGGCAGAGGGACCTGAACAGAACAGCGGTGCGTGGCCGGCCTCGCTTTCCCCATCCAAGGCCAACGTCCTCTGCAGCCCTTGCCACTCCGCCCCTCGCCTCAAAGCAAAGTGGTCTCTTCACTCAGGTTCCCTGGTGCCCGTTCAGGACAAGGATGCCTCCCGGGAAGAAAGAGGAGAACCGGCGGGGCTCACCCAGCCCGGGGGCCCTGGCAGACAAGCCGTCACTCGGCCTGTGGGCCACGGCCCTCTCCTGCCCCCACCGGCACCGTCTGCCCTCTGTCCCCTGACCCCACCTCCCAGGAGAAGAATCCAGCCCGAGGACCGCCTCGGGGCCGGCCTGGGAAGAGCTGGGTGGAAGGACAGGTGAGGGAAGACACAAGGGGTGTTCTCGACTCCCAAATCTGACGAGCGAAGTCTGGGAGGCGAGAGGAAGATGGGAGGAAATGCAGGGTGCGCATTTGCACGTCTTCCTAAGAGGAGAGGTGGGTGGGTGACCCAGGGACTCAGGCAGAGACCTGACGCCTTCAAGGGAGCCAGGAGGAGGATCCGAGAGAACCAGAGCAAACCCACAAAAGCACAGGGGCGGCGGGAGGAGCCGGAGACATCCATGTGCAGGTCCTCCAGGGCCCCACCCTTTGCTCTATGTGTGTGTGTCTGTGTGTGTGTGTGTGTGTGTGTGCGTGTGTGTGTGTGATGGTTAAAAACCTTGGTGAATATGGCTTACGTGTCTTCTTAGGGTGAGGAGGGCCATGGGGACGGCGCTCCCGCTTGCTGGCTGCGGGTCAGAGGCCGCACCACCTCCTGGGTGGGTCTGGGGCTCCCTTTTGGGGTCCAGGTGCGTGCACACAGTGGGGAGCAGACAGGGTGCTGAGGGCAGGCATGGACGCATCCACAAAGGAGCAAGGACAGCAGCGGTTTCTGTCTGGGGGGTGGGGCAGAGGCTGTTAGGGTCTTGTGCTTGGATTTGGGGAACTGGGGCTGGCAAGGCACAGCTGTCCCGGTGACGCCCCCTCAGGGCGCCCGAGTCCACCTGCCCCTGGGGGAGCACCTGCGACCCTCCTCTCTGCCTGAGGGCTCTGTCCTGCCCCAGGGGCGCTTCCTCTCCTGCCAGCCGGGGCCAGCCTGCCACCTGGGAGCGCAGGTACCCCGAATGCCCTGGGGACAGGGCCGGTCCGGGTAGGACACCGTCTCCCAGCGGACTTGAGCGCCAGGCCGCCACGGTGCTCCCCCTCCTCCTCCGGGCTGCGTGGGCCCAGGTCCTCCTCTGCTCAGGGACCACCCAATGTCCAGGCTCCACACGCTGGCACTTGGGGCAGGTCGTCTGGACCTTCTGGACTCGTGCTTCCTTGTCGGGAACGTGGGCAGAGCCCTCCTCCCAGACTCACCAGAGGGGACACGGCCAGGAACATTCAGACCCTGCAAAGGAAGATGCCACGTGGGGGACCTATCGGGTCGTGCTCACTGGAGAGGTCACGGTGCTCAGCACACAGCAGGCACCTGAGTTCCCCAGCTGAATTAGGGAAGGAGGAAGGGAAGGAGGGAGGGAGGGAAACCATAGAAGTGGGGTCCACACCACGTCAGGTCAGAGGTCCGGTCAGAGGGCGTCACAGCTCGGGCCCTGGAAGGGGGCACGGGACACGTCCTTCTGTCCCTCCAGCGCTGACCTTCCTCCACGTGGGACCTGTTGACCTCCTGGATCGTCTCTACCTCCTCCACAAACAACGCTGAGTGTTCCCAGAAGGGGGACAGTGGGCAGGGGCCAAGGAGGGGCTTCCGGAATCCTGTGCCCTGGGGGACTCTGGGACAGCCTTCCAGGTGGCCCTTTTATGTCCTCCAGGCACCAGGCCACGATTCTACCTCATCTCTCAGGGAATGCGCCAACCCATCTAGAAGGCCCGTTACGTCCCCATGTCACAGATGGGGACACCGAGGCTAATAGCACAGCCTGGGTAACTAGTAAGACGAACTGGGTCAGGAATCCTTGACTTTGGATTGTTCTACCCGCGGGCCTGCATCTTGGCGTCCTGGGGCTCGGGGTCCCTCTTCCTGGGAAACCCCACCACCTGCCGAGGGTCCCCACCGAACTCATGGGAGCAGAGCTGACCAACCTGCCTGGGGCCCCACATGGGGCTGGGGAAGGGCCGACTCCGGGCTCTGGGGGCTCTCCCAGTACTGGGCCAGCCGGTCCCCTGCAGGACGAGGACTTCTTGCTGGGGATCGGCTGGGGCCTCTGCTTCCTCACGTGGATACCTAGGCTGCCAGTCCCCAGACCAGAAACCTGCCCGTCTGAAGGTGACCAGCGCTGCCTCCCTCGGGTCTCACTTGCCCGAGTCCCAACCCGGGATGTCCCGCATCTCTGACGCCTGCTACCATGGGGGTCAGCTCCCCTTGGACTGGGACGGGTCTGGCCTCCATCCCGGGGAACGCACTGGCTTTGGCGCATTATTTGGCCCAGAGGCCTGTGAACCTTTCTGGCCCTGGGTCGTGAGGGATGCTCTCCCCTGTGTGGTGTGACCATCCGGCCTTCTGCATCTCCCGGTTTCTGTTGGGGCCACGGGAGGACCCGCCGTGTCCTGTCTGGCTTCAGGCTGTGGTGTCACAGCATGCACAGGGGTCTCCACCCCGAGACCATTGTCACCGAAGGGGCCTCCATTTTCCCACCTAATCCTTAATCCATTGTGATTTCAATGTCAATGGAGAAAAAGTCTATTTCAAACGGCCACAAAGTACAAAAATGAATCTGTCTCGTCTGAAAATTCGGTACAGACCCAAAGGTATCTCTTGTGAGATTGCACTTGAAAGAAACCTCCAGAGGAGGTAACAGAACATGGAGAGAAAGCAGACTGGGGGTTCCCAGGGGCTGGCGGGGGCACGAATGGGGAGCGAGGGGTCCGGATACACGGTGACCCTTGGGGACGGAGATATTCTGCAGCAAAATTCTGTGGCGTGGTTCACGGCGTCGTGAGCGTACCCAGTGCTCAGGAATTGCACAATGTAAAATAAATAAAACTTTTTATTGAAGATTAATATAGATTATAACTAATGAACAAATAAAGTAACAGCTATGAAGTAGAAGAGAACAAGTATAAGGGAGAAGAGGAAGAGATATTCTGGTGGGGGGTCGGGGTCAGGGATTGGAGAATAAATTTGAAATAAAATATAACAAAAATAAAGTAAACACCCCGTGTAGGCCTTCAGGCCCTTGATTTGTGACTGCCATCCATGTGGGAGCAAGGGCGGGGGCAGGGGCGGGAAGAAGGGCGTTGACAGGGGCGGGGGCAGGGGCGGGGAGAAGGGCAGTGGCAGGAACAGTGTTGGGATCAGAAGCAGGAAAGGCGGAACCAGGAGAAGCGGGAGCAGAAGCAGGACCCAGCTCACTCTGCTCAGGTGCCCACTGTCCCCGCACAGGTCCCAGGTCACCTGCTGGCTCTCCGGCCCCTGCAGGAGTCGCTCCAGGCACCACCCCTGCCTGCAGAGCAACCGAGGCACACGATGCTGTTGGGTTGATCTCTGGAGCTGCACCAGCTTCTGCTCCTGTCCCAGACACTTGAGAAAGAAACAGAGTGATGGTTGCAGGGGCTCCAAGGCCTCAGGGTGAGAGGAGGGAAGGACCCCCACCCCACCCAGCGCCGGCCTCTCCAGGGGCCTTTGCAGAGACACAACTCAACCCGGAGCCTCCCCGAGAAGCCGTGGCCAGGAACCCACACCAGGACCTCTGCCCCCCTGCAGGCCGCAGCCCGGGGCTCTCAGTCTCTGCTCCTGGCCTCACACCAGCCCCCGGGCGCTCCTCCATTGGTGGCCCGGCACCGCCCTGGCCCTGTGAACCCACATATTCCACCCCCAGCCTTCTCACCCTCGGGCTCTGGCTCCGGGGGCTCCGGGTCCTGATCCCAGGACCGGTGAACCAGGACCCTGTGGAGGGGCCAGGGCGGTGAAGGAGGCCTTCCCCGGCCAACTCCAGGCCCTGCTTCCCGAGATCTCCGTGCGGCCACTCTCTCCCTCGGTCCAGGGTGGCCCTCCTGGGCGACGGGGCACTCGCACAACTCTGTAGGACAGGTGAATCAGGATTCCGACAGTCGCCTCCCGATTTCATCGGTTGATTTCTGTAAAGACAGTGACCCGCGGACGGCCCGGAGACATCACAGCCCCGCCCAGCCATCCTCAGTGTCCTTCCACCCTCCCTCCCCGCTGCTCCCAGATTGGACACAGACCTGAGTGTGCACAGACCTGCGCCTGGGACACAGTGACATCCACCAGCAGGGCTTGGGATGAACCTTGGGGACGAGAGGACCACCCCAGCACACCCTGTCCCTGCCCTCCAGCCTTGACGGGGGTGTGAGCCTGACCCGCCCACCAGGCATCTGACCCCTTCATCAGCCTGCACCTGCTCAGGTGGGCCCTCCACACACCACACCTCCTTCCACGCGCGCACACACACACACACACACACACACGGGAGGGGACGTGGGGCCGCACAGGTCAGATCAGAGCGGTGTCGGGCTGGACTGGCTGTCTCGGGGTCTCCTGTGTTACCTTTGGGTCCCTGCGAGCTAGAGACCTGAGGCGTCCTGTGCACGACCTGACCCACTGTCTCCAGGGTCGGGAAGCATCACGGCCACGGGCTCCCCTGAGCCGGCAGCCACGGGACATGGGCACACAACAGGAGAACATGTTCGTCAGGCAAAGGTGTCCCAACGAATGAGCCCAGTCGGGCGCTGTCTCCAGAATGTGGGTGCCTGGTGACCTGGGTTCCGAGTTCTGTTGGGGTCTGTTACCAGGGAGGTGAGGTCACTTCCTGGGGTCCCCTTACCCGGCTTCCTGCTCCTACAAGAGCCCCTCCCAGGCGGCAAAGGAGTCCCCTCCACCCCATGCCCTGTCCCTACAGTGACACCAACACAGCCCAGACACGTCCCCGCGAGGCCTGGTGCGGCCGGTGGGCGGCTTTGGGGCCACAGAGCTGGGTTCAGACCTGGGTTTTCCCCGTGACCAGTGCTGGGACCCTGCACTGTGCCTCCCGGGGCCCCCGGTCACCCGTCTGCACAGTGGGGTCCTTGTGGCATCTACTTGTAGGGGCGCCATCAGGGAGCCACCTGTAGACACGTCCCGTGCCTGCTATCCCATGAGGCTCGTGGGCACACGTGGCCGTGGAAGGACGAGGAAGGGGTCGGCCTGGCACGGAACACACTCACGCGGGCCTGGGTCCTCTCTGGGTCCAGGCACAGCCACCCCTCCTGCCTGGGTCCTAGGCCCAGGGAAGGTGGAGGTGAACTCGTTCACACCCTGTGCCCACCAGACACGCATGCCAGGGGCTCCATTACGTTTGGGCTCGGGTCTCAGAGCCTGGTCTGGGCCTACGTGCTGGGCGGTCCCCACTGTGGCTCCCAGCCTTCCCGATTCCTGGTCCCACGTGCCTCTGTCACCCCCTCCCCTCCCGGGTGGATGGCCCATGTGACCGCGTTCTAAGGGCTAGAATATGATGACCGGGTGTCATTTCTGAGCCGATTCATGGAATTTCTGGTTTCCTCTCTCGTGGGTCCATTCTCTGCCTCGGACTCTGTCTCTCTCTTTGTGTCTCATAGGCGCAGGTCCTGTGGGCTCCAGGGTCCAGGTGACAACCCTCCCTTGTGAAGCCTCCCTTGTGGCCCGTGTCCCTCCCCTGGCCCAGTGCTGAGGTCACTCACGAGGCCTCCTCGCCCCAGCCAGGGCTCTGCCTGGGGAACCACTTCCTAATGAGGACCCGAGGCTCCAACAAGGAGGCCCTTGACCTCGGTGTCCACACCAGGGTCCACTGCTTGGCCACGTGCTGCAAACCCAGGTCCTCGGTCCTCCAGGCCCCCAGGCTGCCCTCCGCTCTGAAGGACCTTGAGGGAGTAGGAAGCATTTTCCCAGGAGGGGAAAACAGAGGGCCAGGGATGAAGGTCCCAGGACACAGAGTCGTCTATGAGCCTGTGGGACCCTTGGGACACTGTCTATGCAGCCCAGTTCAGGAGGAGGAAGCTGAGTCCTTCTGTGCCGTAGCCCCGTCCACACTTCCTAGTTCCATGGGCTCAGTGTGGTGGACGCAGGACCCCAGGCCCGTCCTCCCCTAGTTCCTGTCAATCCCCCGGACACTTGGGGACCCCCTGACCCTCAGCCGGCACATATCCCCTCCCTATGTGGTGGGTCCCGGGCTATTTCCAGGAATCCTGATGTCCCTGCCCCATGGCCCCACTGCCTCCAGCCTTTCTCTTCTTTCCCCCCTATTACCCACCCCCTCCCAGTGTGGACTCCCCTCTGATCTCCAGTGGGACAGTCAGAATATGTGTGTGTGTGTGTGTGTGTGTGTGTGTGTGTGTGTGTTTGTGTGTGTGTGCATGCGCCTTCTGGAGATGCCCAGAGGTCACAGCCTCACAGGGACGGGGTGGATAGGGACCCCCGAGCATCTCAGGGGCTCTCATTCCCAGGGGGAACCCCATGGGGAGGTAGAGGCTGGCCTAGGACTGGAGACCAGCCCTGCTCCTTGGACCCTGCACACCTCACCTGTCCTAGGCCAGTCCTTGCCTCTCCTGACCTCAGTGTCCCCCTGTCCCTGAGGGTCAGACGGGGAAGTGCATCAGCGTGGCCGTGGCCCAGGCTCACCCCCGGGGGTAGGTGGATGGGAGGTGCCCCGGGTACACAGGCCTCCCTCTCCAGGGTCAGCCGGGTCTGTGTCATGGCCAGGTATGCCCAGGGACCGGCACTCAACACCTGTGGATGATCCAGAGGTGACGCTGACGTGCATGACTGCAACCGCTCCCCACCTGGCTGGTCCCCCATGTTCCCACCTCCGCCAACTACTCTGGAACCCCAACCTTCCTGAGCCCCAGAACCATGCCCTCCCCATCCAGGCAAGCCTCAGGGTGTGAGGCCAGGTGGGTTGGACATCTGGGGACACGACACCAGTGACTACACCCATCCCACCCAGCTGGCCTGGACCGCAGACCACCCCAGGGTCCAGGTGCTTGGACCCTGTGGCATGACTTGGCCAGGGCTCCTGGAGGCAGCAGTGGAGGCCGACTCAGGGCAGGGAGAAGTCGGTCCGCCCCTTGACCTTCTCCTTTCCTCCTTCCGCCTTGTCTTCCTGGCAGGACCTTGGACAGAGGGCCGGCCTGTGCCTGGCTGCAGCCCTGGGCGGAGTCAGAGGGTGGGAAGAGGCCCCTGGAGGCCAGGGGGCACCTCCAGGAAAACCAAGTGTCAGGGGGCTACTTTAACTTGCCATCCCCCGGGCACTCAGTGATTTCGGCCCTTTGTATACATGAGCCGTGACCCCGGGACCAGGTCCTGGCCTCTTCCTCACCCCAAGAGGGCCTCATCCTCCCCAGCTGAGGCTCCGTCGGTGGCCGGCCCTCCCTCCAGCCCCGACAAGACCAGCTGCTCCAGAGGCTCTACATCTTTCCCGGCTGGAGCCCGAGCAGCCATCAGGGGCCTGGATCCGGGCCCTGGAGCCCCTCAGGGAGGACAGGTGAGACCGGGCAGGAGCCAGGAGAGGGCCGAGTGGAGGCTCCTTGAGGTCATGGCCTCCTGCTCAGCCCAGACCCAGGTGTGTGCTGACCCCTATGGCACCTGGACCCCAGCTGCCGGGCAGGCTCGAGGACAGAGACCACAATGTGGCTCCTGGTAGCTCACAGGTGTCCCTGTGTCCTGTAGCTAGACCTGTCCTACCAGCTGGACTCCCTCCTGGTCGGCCAGCAATATCTGTGGCCAAGAGGAACAGGCCACCGTCAAGGTCTGGGAAGAATGAGTGACCAGGCAGAAGGGGAAGGCTCGCCCTCGGCTCGGGTGGTCCCTGCCGGGATGGCGGGGGCTCCGGAGGTGGTTTTCCAGCTCTCTGCTGACCAGCCCTGTGCCCAGAAACAGCTGCCTCCCTTCTCTGGGCCTCACTCTCCTGCTCTGTGAAATGGGTGATGCAGAGCGATCACTCCCACGGCAGGAACAAGGCGGGACCCCAGGGCCCGGGATGTCCTCCCGATCCTACCCAGAGACTCCAGGGCCCAAGCTGTCCTCCCATTCACCCCCAGAGACCCCAGGGCCCAGGCTGTCCTCCCGGTCCCTCCCGGAGACCCCAGGGCCCTGGCTGTCCTCCCGGTCCCTCCCGGAGACCCCAGGGCCCGGGCTGTCCACCCCGTCCCTCCCGGAAACCCCAGGGCCCGGGCTGTCCTCCCCGTCCCTCCCGGAGACCCCAGGGCCCGGGCTGTCCTCCCCGTCCCTCCCAGAGACCCCAGGGCCCTGGCTGTCCTCCTGGTCCCTCCCGGAGACCCCAGGGCCCTGGCTGTCCTCCCGGTCCCCCCCAGAGACCCCAGGGCCCTGGCTGTCCTCCCGGTCCCTCCCGGAGACCCCAGGGCCCTGGCTGTCCTCCCGGTCCCTCCCAGAGACCCCAGGGCCCGGGCTCTCCTCCTGGTCCTTCCCAGAGACATCAGGCGTCAGCTTAGCCTCAGCCTCCACACGCCCCGGGGCAGCCTTGGGCGCTCACGAGCTCTGTGTCTCAGGGTCCGCAAGCAGAGCTCCTCACTGCCCCTGTCCCCCCAGCCGGCGGGCGACACCGCATCACCGGTGCCGGCCTGGACGTGAGGATCAGCAGCTTGGACGAGAGCATCCGCCGAGCTGGCAGGGGGAACGCCCCTTGGTCCCCTCTCCGAGACCCCTCCGGGTACAGAACTCACTTGAACAACTCCTCTGACAGGAGACCATCTGTGGACCTGCCGGGGAATCCAGCCCCGGGAGGAGGCGACGACCTGCTCTGCTCTACAGAGGAGGAGACTGAGGCAACATCATCCTCCCAGGCCGGTGCCTGGGAATCCATGCTTGCCTGGGGGCAAATACCAAGCCCGCGAGCTCCCTCCACATCTAGGATGCCGTGGCTCTGACGATACTGCCTGGTCACGTCCCCTGCACCTGGCAAGCTGCGGTGACCCCCGACTCCTTACCTGACGTCCGAGCCCCGTGTGAACTGGGCCAGATGTCCTCCCCAGGGTGTTCCCCTCCCCCCTCCCTAGTGTTTTCCTCCCCCAGGGAGCCCACCATCCCTGCCCCTCGAGCCCCCTGCTACCACCGCCCCGCTCCATGGCTCCCATGCAGAACACCCTCATCTCTAAGGCTGGCTTCAGAGGTCACCTCCTCGGGGTCCTGTCAAAGCCCAGGCTTCGGGTCAGAGCGACCCGGGCTCACACCCACAGGGGGGCCACGTCAGAGTCCTGTGACACGCAAGCTCTATGCCAGCTTCTGGGACCTCGGTGCTCTTTTTGAAGATGGGGTCGGTGGCTCCGACCTCCGGTGGGTGTGTGGGGGATGAAAGCAGGGAGGTGAAGGTGTCCGAAGTGGGGAGCTTGTGGGGGGAGGGGCTCTCGGGAAGGCACGGGGAGGGGATCGGGAGGAGGGAAAGGCGGCCTGACCTCTCCCTGCCCAGACTGGTGTCCACCTCCCCCTCCCCCTGCTCAGCCAGGCGCCCGGATGAACAGTGGAGTGGAGTGTGGGGGCCAGGTCAGCAGGGTGGGGGTCTGTCTCGTTTCCCTCTTGCCCCCGTGTCTCCATACCCCCTGCGTCCAGCCGCTCTGCCTGGGTGGAGTGGCCGCGGCCCCAGGCCTAAGAGGATATGAGGGTCACTGAGCGGGCGGTGGAGATGGGAGACGTGCGACCCCAGGTGTCGTGGGCTCCTGCCGCGAGGTGGTCCCGTGCGTGCAGTCCCATGGTCCCGGCGCACCTGCGCAGGCTCCACCTGCCTCGACCTTTGGTGGGAGCACCTCCCCGCCCCCAAGTCTCCCGAGCCACATCCTGCCCGAAGGTGGGAGCCAGGGGCCACTCTAGCCGGACTGGCGAAGCTCCTCCTCCAAGCGCTCATGGAACAGTCGGGAAACTGAGGCCAGGAGAGGCAGGGACTGGCCGGGGACCCACCGGGTGAGCAGAGCCTAGAGGGGCTGGGGGAGGTTTCGGGCTCCTAGGCCAGGGCTTCACTTTCCCAGGGGGTTTTCGAGGGAATGAGAGCCTCTAAGATCCTGGAGGACCACTGAACCCATCCCGTGTGGGGTCCTTTCCTCTGGGCATCCCCGAGTGGGCACAGGTCCACGCAATTGCATGGAAACACAGTCCCCCGCCCCCCAGTAACTAACCACCGGCGTGGGGGTCAAAGGATGAGTGGACCCTGGAGGTGACAGGCGTTGGGGGAGAGAAGAGGTGTGGGGCGGGGACATTGTCTCCAGGGAACATGCCCAGGAGGGGAGCCACATCAGGCCGATGGCCAGGGGATCCCCAAGATGCCCCCGTGTGTATCACAGGCACCCCCATTCTAGAGAAGCACCCCACTCAGCTCCCGTGGTTGGAGACCTTCGAATGCGCAACGTGTTCTGCTGTGTCCTGATATCTCAAGGCCGTGGTCTCAGGAAAGCCCACAGGGAGAGCCTTTTCCCACTTGCAGACGGTGGGTCCGGTCTCACCCCCGAAGCCTCTGGTCACGTGCCCGGAGGGACGCAAAGGTGACACTGGGAGGCCCAGGACTGGCCGGTCTAGCCTGACACGGCCCTGATCCGACTGGTGAGTCGCACGAGCCTCCCTGTGTCTGTGAGTGTGTGTGAGGCTGTGTGTGTGTGTAAGGATGGGACGTGGGGGGGAAGCCACCCAGAGCAGGAGCAGGCTGATGGGAGGGTCACGTCCACACCCCAGGTCAAGGGTGACTGGGAGGGGCAGGGTGAGTTGTGTAGAGCTACAGGACACAGGGACACATTCTGGTGTCCGTCCCCGAGCCCGGCCGGCAGCTGGGGTCCAGGTGCCCTAGGGGTCGGCACACACCAGGGTCTGGGCTGAGCAGGAGGCCATGACTTCAAGGAGACTCCACTCTGCCCTCTCCTGTGTTCCGTGTCAGGTGCGCCCCTTCCTCATCCTTCCACGGCCACGTGTGCCCACGAGCCTCACGGGATAGCAGGCACGGGATGTGTCTACAGGTGGCTCCCTGATGGCGCCCCTACAAGTAGATGCCACAAGGTCCCCACTGTGCAGATGGGGAGACCGGGGGGCCCCGGGAGGCACAATGCAGGGTCTCAGCACTGGTCAGGAGGAAAACGCAGGTCTGAACCCAGCTCTGTGGCCCCAAAGCCGCGGCCCCGGCTGCACCAGGCCTCGCGGGGATGTGTCTGGGCTGTGTTTGTGTCACTGTAGGGACAGGGCATAGGGTGGAGGGGAGCCCTTTGCAGCCTGGGAGGGGCTCTTGTGGGAGGAGGAAGCCTGGTAAGGGGGCCACAGGATGTGACCTCACCTCTCTGGTCACAGGGCCCAATTGAACTCAGAACCCGGGTCACCAGGCACCCACATTCTGGAGACAGTGCCCGACTGGGCTCATTCGTTGGGACACCTTTGCCTGACGAACATGTTCTCCTGTTGTGTGCCCGTGTCCCGCGGCTGCCGGCTCAGGGGAGCCCGCGGCCGTGACGCTTCCCGACCCTGGAGACAGTGGGTCAGGTCGTGCACAGGACGCCTCAGGTCTCTAGCTCGCAGGGAACCAAAGGTAACACAGGGAAACCCAGAGACATCCAGTCAAGCCCGACACCGCTCTGATCTGACTTGTGCGGCCCCATGTCCCCCCCCCGTGTGTGTGTGTGTCTGTGTGTGTATGTCTGTGTGGAAGGAGGGGTCGTGTGTGGAGGGCCCACCCGAGCAGGTGCAGGCTGATGAAGGGGTCAGATGCCTGGTGGGCGGGTCAGGCTCACACCCCCGTCAAGGCTGGAGGGCAGGGACAGGGTGTGCTGGGGTGGCCCTCTTGTCCTCAAGGTTCATCCCAAGCCCTGCTGGTGGATGTCACTGTGTCCCAGGGGCAGGTCTGTGCACACTCAGGTCTGTGTCCAATCTGGGAGCCACAGGTGGAGAGGGTGGAAGGACTCTGAGGATGACTGGGCGGGGCTGTGATGTCTCCGGGCCGTCCGCGGGTCACTGTCTTTACAGAAATCAACCGATGAAATCGGGAAACGTCTGGCCGAATCCCGATACACCTGCCCTACAGAGTTGTACGTGTGCCCTGTCGGCCAAGAGGGCCACCCTGGACCGAGGGAAAGACTGGCTGCAGGGAGGTCTTCGGAAGCAGAGCCTGGAGATGACCTGGGAAGGCCTCCTTCACCGCCCCAGCCTCCCCACAGGGTCCTGGTTCACGGGTCGTGGGATCAGGACCCGGAGCCCCCGGAGCCAGAGCCCGAGGGTGAGAAGGCTGGGGTGGGAGATGTGTGTTCACGGGGCCCGGGCGGTGCTGGGCCACCCAGGGAGGAGCGCCCGGGGGCTGGTGTGGGGCCAGGAGCAGAGACTGAGAGCCCCGGGCTGCGGCCTGCAAGGGGGCAGAGGTCCTGGTGTGGGTTCCTGGCCGCGGCTTCTCGGGAGGCTCTGGGGTGAGTTGTGTGTCTGCAAAGCCCCTGGAGAGGCCAGCGCTGGGTGGGGGTGGGGGACCTTCCCTCCTCTCACCCTGAGGCCTCGGAGCCGCTGCAACCATCACTCTGTTTCCTTCTCAAGAGTCCGGGGCAGGAGCGGAAGCCGGTGCGGCTCCAGAGCCCGACCCAAGGGCATCGGGGGCCTCGGCGTCTCTGCGGGCAGGGTGGAGTCTGGGGCGACTCCTGCAGGGGCCGGAGAGCCAGCAGGTGACCTGGGACCTGTGCGGGGACAGCGGGCACCTGAGCAGAGTCAGCTGGGCCCTGCTTCTGCTCCCGACACCGTTCCTGCCACCGCCCTTGTTCCCCTATGGATTCCGGCCACAAATCAAGGGCCCAAAGGCCTTCGAGGGGTGTTTATTGTATTTCTAATTGTTGATCCACTCCCAGTCCCCGGCCCCTCCACCAGAATGACGGTTCCTCTTCTCCCTTATCCTTTCTCTCCTCTACTTTTTAGCTGGTACATTATTGGTTCATGGTATGTTTAAAATCCACATTAGGGGCGCCTGGGTGGCGCAGTCGGTTAAGCGTCCGACTTCAGCCAGGTCACGATCTCGCGGTCCGGGAGTTCGAGCTCCGCGTCGGGCTCTGGGCTGATGGCTCGGAGCCTGGAGCCTGTTTCCGATTCTGTGTCTCCCTCTCTCTCTGCCCCTCCCCCGTTCATGCTCTGTCTCTCTCTGTCCCAAAAATAAATAAACGTTGAAAAAAAAATTTAAAAAAAAAAAAAATCCACATTAATCTTCAATAAAAATTTATTTATTTTACGTTGTGCAATTCCTGAGCACTGGGTACGCTCACGACGCTGTGAACCAGGCCACAGAATATTGTTGCAGAATATCTCGGTCCCCAAGGGTCACCGTGTACCCGGAGCCCTCACTCCCCGTTCGTGCCCCCGCCAGCCCCTGGGAACCCCCAGTCTGCTTTCTCTCCGTGTTCCGTTACCTACTCTGGAGGTTTCCTTCAAGTGCAATCTCTCCAGAGATACCTTTGGGTCCGCACCGACTTTTCAGACGAGACAGATTCATTTTTGTACTTTGTGGTCGTTTGAAATAGACTTTTTCTCCATTGACATTGAAATCACAATGGATTAAAGATTAGGTGGGAAAAACAGGCCCCTTCAGTGACAATGGTCTCGGGGTGGAGACCCCTGTTTGTGCCGTGACACCACAGCCTGACACCAGAGAGGACACAGCTGGTCCTCCCATGGCCCAAACAGAAACCGGGAGATGCAGAAGGCCGGACGGTCACACCACAGTGGGGTGAGCATCCCTCACGACCCAGGGCCAGAACGGTACACAGGCCTCTGGGCCAAATAATGCTCCAAATCAGTGCGTTCCCCGGGATGGAGGCCAGACCCGTCCCAGTCCAAGGGGAGGAGACCCCCACGGGAGCAGGCGTCAGAGATGTTGGGCGTCCCGGGGAGGGACTCGGGCAAGTGAAACCCAAGGGACGCAGCGCTGGTCACCTTCAGACGGGCAGGTTTCTGGTCTGGGGACCAGCAGCCCAGGTGACAACGTGAGGAAGCAGAGGCCCCATCAGATCCCCAGCGAGAAGTGTGACCGGCACCCCTCTCTGGGACAACAGAGCCCAGCCCCCATCCACGGCCGCAGGCGCGGACCCTCCCCCAGCAGGGCTCATACCAGGACCAGCGGAGAAACTCTGGTGCAGCGTGTGGGGTGAGGCGGGCGTGGGGTGTGTGCTCTTCCCGAACCAGCTTTCCCCGGGGCTGGGTGCTGGCCACTCAAGTCTCTTCCTCTGCATCCTGTGTCCCCACATCAGAATTTCCAAAGCGCCCAGGCCCTGGAACATGGGCCGCCTCTGAGTTTTCACTCCCAGCTTCCTCAAGGGATCAACCGTGTCCATAAATCTCTCCTTTTTCAGGACACAAGCCATCAAGTGGAGTTTCTGGGTCAAATTTTATATCATTTATCAGGTACAAGCCTCGGCTTTCAGCCTCCACGGTCTCCTGGTCCACTGAGAGCCTTGCTTGGGAAAACGGGGGTGCAGAGCCCCCGGGACCATGATCTCCAGGAGGGATCGGGCAGGCGAGCTCTGAGTGGAGTGACCAGGGTACCTGGGGTGGCCGGCCCAGCAAGGACCGTCCTGACCCCGGCCCCATACCGCCCCACGACGGTGGCGGTTGACGAGGAAGGAACGGACCCTCGTATGGGTAGTTCCACAGCTGGTGCTGGAGCTGCTCTGGCTCGAACGGGGGCTCTAATCCCGGAACTGGTCCCAGGGCTGAAGCTGGAGCTGGCCCCATCTCTGCAGCTGGGGCAAGAGGCGGTGCTGGACGTGGCTCCAGCTCTAGGGAAGGTGCTAGAGCCACAGGCACCTCCAGAGAGGACCCAGACCTGCTTCTGCAGCCGGATACAGCTCTGGAGCTGAAGCTAGAGCTTCTGCTGTAGACTCTGGCTCTGGGTCGTGAGGGAGGTCGTGAGGGACCAAGTAGCTCTGGCTCCCGAGTGGGTGCTGAAGCGGCTTCAGCTTTGGCCCTGGAAGTGCAGCTGGCCGTGCAGCCAGTGCGAGCGACACAGCTGGTGCCAGAGTCCCGGGGGGTCCAATCCCGGAACCGCTGCGGGAGCTGTCCATGGTGCTGGAGCTGCTGTGGTTCGGAGCTGGCTCTCGTCGCGGCTGCCATGCTGGACCCGGTGCCGGGGGCCCTGCTTGCATCGCCGGTCCTGGATCTGGCCCTCCGGCTGGTGGGGAGACCGGCGGGGGAGCTGGTCGGAGCCCCGGCGTGGGCTCCACCTGCGGAACCGGTGTCCGGGCAGACGCCGACACCAGAGCCGGCGCTGGAGCGGACACGGGCCGTGATGGAGCCAGTGCCAGAGCAGGGCGTGGCTGGGATGTCGGCGCCGGAGCTGGTTCTTTGTCCGGAGGTGGCGTCGGCTCTGCGTCTACCACTGGTGCCCAAGGCAGCTTTCGCTCTGGAGCTGGCGCAGCAGCTGGCACTTGCGGGGGCTTCTGCTCCGGATCCGGTATGAGAACTGCTGCTGTCGCAGGCTCTGGCCCTGAACTCGACCCTGACTCTAGTTCTGGAGCCGATGCTGGAGCCAATGCTGGAGCTGGCTCTTCCTTGCAACCTGGCACCGGCGCTACATGGGGCTCGAGCAGCTTCTCTCTCTAACGTGGGCACTGGAACGACCACCGGGGCTGACACCGCAGTTGGCGAGAGAGCGGCCGCCGTCTCTGGAGGCAGCGCTACAGCCGGCATCGAGCCAGGGCTGGCTGGTGGGAGAACACCGACCCTGACCTTGGAGCTAAAGCTGGAGCGGCCTCGATCTCGGCAGTTGAATCAGTGCCGGACCTGGAGTTGACTCGAGCTGGCAAGTGGCTTGACCTCGGGCTCTGGAGCCGGTTCTGGCTCTGGTTCTGAGCTGGTGACGGAACCTGCTGTGGCAGTGGCTCAGACGCAGAGGCCGGGGCTCAGACTGACTCTGGGTCTGGAGCTTCGGCGGGAGCTGGCTGGCTCTGCAGGTCTCTCAAGCTCTTGAGCCGGTGCCGGAGCTGACTCTAGGGCGGGATCTGGCGCTGAGGCCACTTCCGGTGCTGACGCTGGCTCTGGAGACGGTTCCAGCCCTAGAGACGCCCGTAGCTCTAGTCGTGCTGCCGGAAGCGATGAGGACCAGGTCTAGTTCACTCCTGCCTTGTCCGTTGCTCTGGAAAGTACGTCGGTCCGACCCACACTCCAGAGCTGGCTGGTGCCGGACCTGGCAAGTCGGTTGACGACAGAGCTGCCTCTGTCTCTGCAGCCGGTGATACCGCGAGTGCCTGTGCTGGTTCCAGCCCTTCCGCTGGTCCTGGAGCCGGTGCTGGAGCTGGCTGTGGTTCCGGGGCTCTCACGTGAGCCGATGTTAGAACAACGGCTCTGGACTTGACACTGGATCAGGTGAGAGAGCCGGCCCGTGCTCCGTACCTGCCGCTCTATCTGCTGCTGGGCTTGTGCCAGAGACGGCTCTAACTCCGGATTCGGTACCAGAGCTGGGGCAAGAGCTGGCCCTGAAGGCTTTGGAGCCGGGGGTCGAGCCGGCACCGTGGTCGGCACTGGTCCCGCAAGAGGACGAAAATTGGCCACGCGAGCGCCTTCCCACGTGCCTTTGCAAAACCAGAAAACGTTCCAGCGCCACGCATAGAAGCCCCAGCCCGAGGATCCACCCCAGGGCGTCTTCCTCACCTGTAGACCGTCTGCGTGAGTATCAAATACCTTTCTTTTCTTCCCTTCCTTGTCTTCTTATCGTGTAACATAAGATGCATACATTAATAACGGCTCACTTCACATCATAGGATGTAAGTCACGGGATATCAAAGACAAGCGTGGACGTCCCCTGAGAGCTCAGCATCCTCCTCGGGGAGAGGATTTGTATGGTTTGCAGTGTCTGTGGGACAGCTGTGCTACGTTAGGAGGGAGGATGACTTTCTCACTCTCTTTATTTGGAGCTTAACCTGGAGAACCTCAACTACCACAGCGCTAAACTACCTTCCCGTTCCCACTTTAAGAGTCTCTGTCACTTGCGGGCCTTAGAGACCGAGTGCCACATAGTGTAGCGTGCAAAGTGCCTCCCCGGTCCAGGCCTCGCGCTGCGTACTGGGCTCAGCAGGCCCCTCCTGGGAATGCCAAGAAGTGCGAGGCTGATGCTTTCCTGGCTGAGGACACAGGTGACCCCCCAAGCCCTCTTACCTTGAAGAGGCCACGTTGTGGGCACAGAGCTGCTGCTCGTGAGACCGGCCAGAAACACCGTCAGCACCCAGACTCCCGGAAGAGAAAAGCGGGCCTCCCGACGCGAGGCCTCAGAAAACAAGCCAGAAACGGTCTTTTTGGAACGTGGACTTCCACAAAGGAAGTCAGTACAGAAGACGCGGTCTTCCCTCTGACATGCGTCTCGGGTGAGCAGGGGTTTTTGCCTCCTGGTCATTACCCGTTAGGACACATGCTTGATATGCTCTGTTTCCCGTACAGTCGTCTCCTTTAATGCTAAAAGTTCTCACTCTACAGTCGGGACAGAGAAGAGGAAATCATGGCATACGCATGCGAGAGGCAGCCACCACCTGGAAGATTATCATTCCTGTTTTGATTTCTAGTTGTCCCTTGTGGGGCGTGTCCTCTGAACGGGCCCAGCCCCAGGCACACAGCGGCCCGAACGAGGCTAACCAGGACCAAAGAGCTCCCATCCGGATCTGATGAGCTTCCAGAGAAGTTCTGTGGGTTTGTGTGAGGGAGAAAGACAGAAGAAGAGGGAAAGCGACACGACTTTGTGGTTTTCAAGTTGCTGTAAAATCCGATCGCCACTGAGTACAGAAAACCCTTGACAGAATCCAACACCATTTCGTCATACGAACGCTCAAAGCAGGAACAGAAGGGAACTTCCTGCGCGCTCCTACAGGCCACCTGCGAACAAGCCACAGCTCCCGTCACCCGGAAAGGAGAAAAGACTGGAAGCCTTGTCCCTGAGTTCAGGAGCAAGACGGACGAGGCCCAGGCCCCCGGCAGCAGCCCACGCTGTCCTAGAGGTCTCAGCCGTGTCGACGAGGCAAGAAAGGGGGATAACAGACATCTACATTGGAGGGAATGAAGGAAAGCCGTCTCTACTTGCAAACAACATGACTGGGTATACAGGAAATCGTACAGAATACACAGAAAAGCTTCCGGAAGTAATAAAATAGTTCAGCAAGGCTGCAGGATACAAGCACGGTACCAAGAAAGAAATTGTACGAGACAGTAAACTGGTGCAGCCAATGCGGAAAGCAGCATGGAAGCTCCTCAAGACATCGAAAATAGAAACACCATGTAACCCGGCAATTCCACTTTCGGGTATTTACAGGAAGAAAACGAAACACTCACGCCAAAAGATATGTTACCCCCGCCCCCCAGCATTACGTACAGAGTCGAGACGTGGAAGGAACCCAAGCGTCGACGATGGATGGACGGAAAAAGAGGATGTGGGAGTGTGCGCACACAGAAACGTACATATCATAGAATACTAGTCAGTCATAAACAAGGAGGAAACCCATTTGTGACAACACAGACGAGGATATTATGCTAAGTGAAATAAGTCCGACAGAGAAAAACAAATATCATATCTCCTTTGTAAGCGGGATCTTAAAAACAGAGCTCAAAGAACTCACAGATCGAGCGATCACACCGCTGGTTGCCAGAGGCAGGGGCTAAGGGATGAGCGAACCGGGGAAGGTGGTCGAAAGGTACAATCTGCCGGTGATAAAAGAAATAAGTCTAGGGACGTGATGTGCAGCGCCGTCACTATAGATAATACTGCATTGCACGTGTGGAAACTGCCAAGGGGTAAATCTGAAAAGTCTCTGTAACAAGAAAACATGTGCAACCACGTGTGCAGATGGACGTTAACAGGACCTGCTGTGGGATCACTCGGCCATGCACACAGCTACCCAATCATCGAGGTATATACGGAACTGACTGAATGCCACGCGTCAGTTAAACAAAATCAGGGGCGCCCGGGGGCCCAGTCGGTTATGCGGCCAACTTGAGCTCAGCTCATGATCTCACAGTTCGTGGGTTCAAGCCCCGCATCGGGCTCTGCGCTGATGGCTCAGAGCTGGAGCTGCTTCGGATTCCCTGTCTCCCTCTCTCTCTGCCCCTCCCCCACTTGCACTCTGTCTTTCTCTCTCTCTCTCTCAAAAAGAAACACTGCAAGTAGGTGAACCGAAAGACAGCATCACGAAGGCTAGAAGGCACCCTACTGAATGGGACAATGAATCGGCTAAGGACATATATCCTAAGAGACTTGCATGTGGAATGCATATTAAATCTTACAACTCAATAGGAAGAAACTACGCATCCAATTTAAAAATGGGAAATGCAGGGGCGCCTGGGTGGCTCGGTCGGTTGAGCGTCCGACTTCGGCTCAGGTCATGATCTCACAGCTCGTGAGTTCGAGCCCCGCGTCGGGCTCTGTGCTGACCGCTCGGAGCCTGGAGCCTGCTTCTGCTTCTGTGTCTCCCTCTCTCTCTGCCCCTAACCCACTCACATTCTGTCTCTGTCTCTCTCAATAATAAATAAACATTAAAAAAAATTAAAAAAAACGGGAAATGCAGCTGAGGAAACATTTCTCGACAAACGATAAACAAGTGACCAACAATGTTCCACATCGTTCTTTAGGATGGAAATCCAATCAAGGCCACAATGAGATACAAGTTCACATCCACCAGGACGGCTGTCATTAAAAAGATAGATATTGAGAAGTGTTGGCAAGGATCCGTAGAAGGATCCCCCTCAGAGGCCCCTGCCGCCACCGCCCCTCCCATGGCCCCCACCCAGGACGTCCTCATCTCCGGGGTTGGAGCCTCCTCAGGCTCCCGTGCGAGCTCAGGCTTTGGGTCGGATTGTCTGGGGGGCAAACCCACAATAGGGCCATGTCCCAGCCCTGTGACCCACAAGCTCACGTGGTGGGTGTCAGAGCCTCATTTTCTTCGTTGACAATGGGGTCTGTGACTCCCATCTCAGGAAGATGAGCAGGAGGCACGGGGGTCACCTGGCTGGGGGAACCCCAACCCAGGACAAGACCTGTGACGGTCAGGGCAGGGCTCCATGTGGGTGAAGACTGAGTCCCTCGTTCCCGTTCACGGCTGGACTTGGTCACTCAGAGCTGAGTGCCCTTGATCCCGGGGCCGCAGTTCATGTATAAGAAGGGGTGAAGTCAGTGAGCACCCCGGGTTGTCCCTAGCAACTCTAACCACCCCCAACACTCAGACATCCCCACGATGTGCCCCCTCCTTCCTGGGCTCCCTCCCACCCCTCTGACCCGGCCAGGGCCGCAGCCAGGGACAGGCTGCCCCTTGTGTCCCGGGTTCTGGCAGGAAGACCATGGGAGGAGGTGGAGAGAAGGAGAGGGAGGAGGGAGGGGACAGGCCGATCCTCTCCTTGCCCATACTTGGTGTCCACCGTCTCCTCCAGGCCCCCTGCCCCGGCCGTGCACCCAGCTGAACCCTGGGGGGAGCGTGGGGTCTGTGACAGCTGGGACGGTATAGGTACATTCGGCGACCCTCGTGTACCCGCGTGTCCAACCCACCCGGCCCTCAAGTCTGCAGCCCACTGGCTGGGGTGAGGCTGATCCGAGGCCTCACAGGATTTGGGGTTACAGGGCAGCGGTCTGGAGGCAGGGCGCACACGGGATCAGCGGCACGGAGCCGAGTACACGAGTACACGAGACCCAGCTGGCCTTTGCTAGGGAGGCCTGTGTACCTGGCACATCTCCTCTCCATCCACCCAGGAGGAGAGCCTGGGCCCTGTCCACGCTGACGTCACTCCACGCCCAACCTCAGGGCCAGGTGGGAGACTGAGGCCAGGGACCGGCCCAGGATACGTGAGGTGGGCAGAGTCCAAGCAGTGGGGGTCTCCGTCCTAGGCCAAACTCAGTCCTCCCCTGGGGTTCGCCCTGGGAATGAGACCCCTGAGATCCCGTCGGATCCCTATCAACCCCATACGAGGTGGGGCTGTTATATCTGGATGTCCCCAGACCGTACAGGCAAGCACACGCACACACACACAGACACACACGCACACTGACCACCCGGCAGCGGCTCAAGGGGAGTCCACCCTGGAGGGGGGAGGTGACACCGGGGCAAGAAGAAGGGGACTGGAGGCAGCTCTGCCACGGGGCAGGGGCGCCCAATGTGCTGGCAGCATGACCAGGGCTCATACGTGGGGTGGGGAGACGTGCCAGCCTGATGGCCAGCGGGGTCTCCAGGGTACCCAGGGGGCTGCCTGGGCTGGGCACTTTCCCGGGGCACCCGGAGAAGTCGGGGTCTGGGGTCCTGTGTCCACCACCAGCCTGGAGCTAGAAGGAGACACCCCCCTAGTGGGAGGGGGCTACGGAACAGGCCTCAGCTTACTCCTGTGTAAATTGGGCTGCATAGACGTGGTGTCCCAAGGGTCCCACAGGCTTGTCTGCTGGCCCTGGACCTCCACCCCTGCCCCAAGATGCTCCTGGTCCTGGGAAAATGCTTTCTCCTCCCTCAAGGTCCTTCTGAGCGGAGAGCAGCCTGGGGGCTTGGAGGACCGAGGACCTGGGTGGGCAGCACATGGCCGAGCATGGACCCTGGTGTGGGGACCGAGGTCAAGACCCTCCTTGTCAGAGCCCCGGGGCCTCATTAGGAAGGACTTCCAGAGGTAGTGCCCTGGCTGGGTTGAGGAAGCCTTAGGAGTGAACGGGGCACCAGGACGGGAGAGGTGGAACGGGGGACAAGGGAGGATCCTGAAGTCCTCACACCGCCCCTGGAGCCCGCAGGTCCCGCCCCTGTGCCCCCCTAGGGCCAGGGAGGGCTGCTGCCTTGACTACACCCAAAGATGTGTGTTTTGTTTTCTGGTTTCCAAGCCTGGGGCTGTCTTGCCGGTGCTGACCACCAGGGGGCAGGCTGTGTCCACTGTGCTCAGTGAAGCCTCTGGAGCAGGAAGGGACGCTCAGGGGTCAAGCTGGGCGTCCCCTGCCCCCAACCCAACATGTACCTCTTACTATTAGTCTGCATGTGTACAGCGTGAGCTGCTCAGAGGCAGGTAGGGACTCTGAGATCCTCTCTGGACGCATTCAGCTCCTGTGCCTCTCACCCTGAGCAGGCGCTGTTGGGCCCGGGGGCCGGAGTCAAAGGTCCCGCGAGGTCCCAGCCCTCCAGGAGCTCACAGCCCAGAGGGGGAGGTGGGTCAAGGCACAAGAGGGAATCCGTGTGAAAGGAAAGACCAACACTGTCGGGAAATGAAGCAGGGTGAAGGAGAGCGGCCAGGGGCCCCTGGGTAGGCGGGGGGGTCTCACAGGCCTCCAGGGTGGCCCTGATACTGGGACCCAGAAGGACAAGAGGAGCCAGTCCCGCACACGTCTGCAAGCAGTGTGCTGCGGGGACGAGCAAAGCTGCAGAGACTCGGAGGCACAGAGGGTTTGTCCGGAGAGGAGCTGAGAGGAGCCAGTATGGCCGGAGAGAGCTCGGGAGGGAGGAGGGCGGGCCCGGGCCCCAGCCTGGAGGATGGGCTGTTGTCTGTGCTGGGGGACACATTCACCTTACTTGGACCACCTCACACTTTCTGTGCCAGTCTCCCGGCTCGGCTCGGCTGGGAGCCTCAGCCCCACGGTCACCCAGGAGGCCAGGGCTGCAGCCTCAGCTGAGGCTCGACTGGGGCAGGGTCCGCCTCCAAGACCGCGACCGGGCACGTGCTCTTGGCAGGATTCGGCTGGGACTGGTGGTCTCAGGACTTCTGTGTCTCAGCCAGGAGCCTCTGCAGGTTCTTGGCACTGGGCCTCCTGGGGCAGCTCATGTTATCTGCTCTTGCTTCTTCAGAGACACACACACTGACACACACACTGACACAGAGCCAGAGAATGGACCCGGGAGAAAAGGAACCCGGAGACACCACAGGCTTTCATGAACCAGCTTGGAAGCGACACCCATCGTTATATTCTCTCCCTCAGAACCGGTCACACGGGCCTTCCACCGGTTAGGGGAGGGGATGTCACGAGGATACAAGAGGCTGTGTTAGTAAAAGAGGGCACATGTCGGAGATAGAGACCCTTGTGCGTGCTGTGACACCACAGCCTGACGCCAGAGAGGACACGGCCGGTCCTCCCGTGGCCCAATGAGAAACCGGGAGATGCAGAAGGCCGGACGGTCACACCACACAGGGGAGAGCATCCCTCACGACCCAGGGCCAGAACGGTTCACAGGCCTCTGGGCCAAATTTTGCACCAAAGCCAGTGCTTTCCCCGGGATGGAGACCAGACCCGTCCCAGTCCAAGGGAGGTGGCCCCCACGGAAGCAGGCGTCAGAGATGCGGGGTGTCCTGGGGAGGGACTTGGGCAAGTGAGACCCGAGGGAGGCAGCGGTGGTCGCCTTCAGAAGGGCAGGTTTCTGGTCTGGGGACCAGCCGCCCGGGTGACAACATGAGGAAGCAGAGGTCCCCAGAGACAGCTGTGACGGGCTCCCGTGTCCGGGAGAGAGTCCTCAGGCAGAGAGGAGGGACCGGGGGCTCCTCGGGGACGCTGTCAGCCTGCTGGGAACCAGCCCCTCCGGCTGTAGGTGCACTCAGGTGGCAGAGGGACCTGAACGGGACAGCGGTGCGTGGCCGGCCTCGCTTTCCCCATCCAAGGCCAACGTCCTCTGCAGCCCTTGCCACTCCGCCCCGCGTTTCAAAGCAAAGTGGTCTCTTCACTCAGGTTCCCTGGTGCCCGTTCAGGACAAGGATGCCTCCCGGGAAGAAAGAGGACAACCGGCGGGGCTCACCCAGCCCAGGGGCCCTGGCAGACAAGCCGGCACTCGGCCTGTGGGCCACGGCCCTCTCCTGCCCCACCGGCACCGTCTGCCCTCTGCCCCCTGACCCCACCTCCCAGGAGACGAATCCAGCCCGAGGACCGCCTCGGGGCCGGCCTGGGAAGAGCTGGGTGGAAGGACAGGTGAGGGAAGACACAAGGGGTGTTCTCGACTCCCAAATCTGACGAGCGAAGTCTGGGAGGCGAGAGGAAGATGGGAGGAAATGCAGGGTGCGCATTTGCACGTCTTCCTAAGAGGAGAGGTGGGTGGGTGACCCAGGGACTGGGGCGGAGACCTGACGCCTTCAAGGGAGCCGGGAGGAGGATCCGAGAGAACCAGAGCAAACCCACAAAAGCAGAGGGGCGACAGGAGGTGCAGGAGACATACGTGTGAGGGTCCTCCAGGGCCCACACCCTTCGCTCTGTGTGTGTGTGTGTGTGTGTGTGTGTGTGTGTGTGTACGATGGTTAAAAACCTTTGTGAATATGGCTTACATGTCTTCTTAGGGTGAGGAGGGCCATGGGGACAGCGCTCCCCCTTGCTGGCTGCGGGTGAGAGGCCATACCACCACCTGGGTGGGTCTGGGGCTCCCTTTTGGGGTCCAGGTGCGTGCACACAGCGGGGAGCAGACAGGGTGCTGAGGGCAGGCATGGACGCATCCACAAAGGAGCAAGGACAGAAGCGGTTTCTGTCAATGACAGCACCTTACGCATATCAATTCACCTGGTTATTCGAGACAAGGTAAACGTCCACTACGTTGCGGGAAGGTTCTGGGGACTTGGACTTAGAGCAATGAGCCAACCTAGTTCCTGCTCGCATGGAGCTGACTGGAGCAGGGAGGGGTTCACTGAGCAATTCTGGTGACAGCCATGTGGTCTCGCTGGGATCAGCGGGCTCGTCCAGCAGCTTACGACCAAGCCAAGTGAGGCCCGCGGTGGAGGGCCTATGCCCCAGCTACCCCGGAGAACCAAGCCTCGGTTCCCTTGGCCTGTCCTTACATTTCCCATCTGTCAAATGGGTGTGTAGGGAAACACGCCCCTCGATTTGTCCGTGAACGTGGTCTCGACTCTTCCAGGGAGATGAGGAAGAACTTCCTGGTGGTCGGTCTCCCCACTGGTAACTCCAGGAGAGGGGTTGACGTCACCAAGGGGATGGGGCGGCACCCCCGGGGGAATGGCTAGGGATCCTTTTCTGGTTAGCGGCCAAGCTGGACCGGGAGCCCTGGCCTCCAAACTCCGTCCTCAACCTCCCTACCGCCCAGATCCTCCCGCTTGATCCCTTGCTGTGACCTTCGCCTGAGATCCCGGAGGAGGCCCGGGAATGTCTCCCAGGAAGGAGGGGCTCTGTGGTCGAGCATGTCTTCACCCTGGAAGGAGCAGGAAGACAGGGCTCCCCAGACCTTAATCTCCAAGGGCGGGTGGGGGCAGGGCCTCTAGCCCAGTGAGTGCATGCACCTCCCTTTTCTTACCGGAGGGCAAAACCTTCTGTCTGGAGCAAGGGCCAGCGTTTTCCCGGGAGCCCAGCAGACGGCCCTGGAAAGCTCAGGGTAGACCCAGACATCCACGTGAGGCCCCGCGGGGCCTCGGTACCGGGACCGGGCGACAACAGGAGACGTGTCTCTGTGGACAGATGCCAGGTCTCAGGCCACCTGCCGCGGGCTCTGCCCTCGAAGTTCTGGGTGACCTTGGACAAAACCTCAGTGTTCCCTGCATTAAAAAGAAGCGATGGGTTCCTCATGGGCTCGTCAAGCTGTGCTTCTGGGATTGGGGGTCAGGCCTCTAGGGGGCCGTGGACGTTCGGGGAGTCCACGCCTCATCCCGGTGTCACCCTGAGCAGCTCTGTCCTGTGTTTGCCACACAGGGCTTCTGCCTTAGGTACCGTGGGGACGGCATACGCCCGCCCCCGTATAGGTGAGGTTTGAAACCGTAAGGGCAGGTGAGCGCTGGGCCAAGCCTGTCCCTCCGGGTCTCTGCCCCTCTGTTCCGTGTTGGCCTGTGCGCTCAGGGGGGACCAGTGGGTATGCAGGCTGGTTGCTCGGTCTACAGGAGTCCAGCTGAACCTGCAGGTCATTCTTTTACCAAATCCCATGGTCCCGCACTCGCTAAGGCCTGGCCTCGACCCACAGCCCCCATCCTGTCCCTCATCCCACGCTGGTCACGGGGAGCAAATCTGCAACCTCTTCTGAGACCAGCAGGCCGGGACCCCAGGAGCAGACCCAGGGAGAGGAGAGGGCTCCCCCTGCATCCGGCAGAGGAGCTGAGGGTGGGGTAAGGGGCCCAGACCCACATGTGAACGAGGGCATGTTCGGAGGGGCCTGTGTCCCAGCAGGCTCGCCCCGGGCTGGGGAGAAGGCCTTGCACTTTGGAGAAGGCTGGGAGGGACGAAGGTCCGGCCTCCCTCATCCACTGTGGGGGTTGGGGCCGCCTTGCCGTTCAGGCTCCACAAGGTGGGACCTGGGGCAGGTGGTCTGGACCTTCTGGACTCGTGCTTCCTGGCAGGCACATGTGCAGCGGCCTCCCTCCCAGACTCGCCAGAGGGGACACGGCACAGGAAGATTCAGACCCTGCAAAGGAAGATGCCACGTGGGGGACCCATCGGGTCGTGCTCACTGGAGAGGTCACGGTGCTCAGCACACAGCAGGGACCTGAGTTCCCCAGCTGAATTAGGGAAGGAGGAAGGGAAGGAGGGAGGGAGGGAAACCATAGAAGTGGGGTCCACACCACGTCAGGTCAGAGGTCCGGTCAGAGGGCGTCACAGCTCGGGCCCTGGAAGGGGGCACGGGACACGTCCTTCTGTCCCTCCAGCGCTGACCTTCCTCCACGTGGGACCTGCTGACCTCCTGGATCATCTTCACCTCCTCCGCAAACAACGCTGAGTGTTCCCAGAAGGGGGACAGCGGGCAGGGGCCAAGGACGGGCTTCCGGAATCCTGTGCCCTGGGGGACTCTGAGACAGCCTTCCAGGTGGCCCTTTGTGTCCTGCAGGCACCAGGCCACGATTCCACCTCATCTCTCAGGGAATGCACCAACCCATCTAGAAGGCCCGTTACGTCCCCATGTCACAGATGGGGACACCGAGGCTAATAGCACAGCCTGGGTCACTAGTAAGATGACCTGGGTCAGGAAGCCCATCTCCTTGACTTTGGATTGTCCTACCCGCAGGCGTGCATCTTGGCGTCCTGGGGCTCGGGGTCCCTCTTCCTGGGGGACCCCACCACCCGCCGAGGGCCCCCAAGGAACTCAGGGGAGCAGAGCTGACCAACCTGCCTGGGGCCCCACATGGGGCTGGGGAAGGGCCGACCGGGGCTCTGTGGGCTCTCCCAGTACTGGGCCAGCCGGTCCCCTGCAGGACGAGGACTTCTTGCTGGGGATCGGCTGGGGCCTCTGCTTCCTCACGTGGATACCTAGGCTGCCAGTCCCCAGACCAGAAACCTGCCCGGCTGAAGGTGACCAGGGCTGCCTCCCTCGGGTCTCACTTACCCAAGTCCCACCCCGGGACGGCCCACATCTCTGACGCCTGCTCCCACGGGGGTCGCGTCCCCTTGGACTGGGACGGGTCTGGCCTCCATCCCGGGGAACGCACTGATTTGGAGCATTATTTGGCCCAGAGGCCTGTGAACCGTTCTGGCCCTGGGTCGTGAGGGATGCTCTCCCCTCTGTGGTGTGACCGTCCGGCCTTCTGCATCTCCCGGTTTCTCATTGGGCCACGGGAGGACCCGCCGTGTCCTGTCTGGCTTCAGGCTGTGGTGTCACAGCACGCACAGGGGTCTCCACCCCGAGACCGTACCCATGGTCACCGAAGGGGCCTCTTTTTTCCCACCTAATCCTTAATCCATTGTGATTTCAATGTCAATGGAGAAAAAGTCTATTACAAACGGCCACAAAGTACAAAAATGAATCTGTCTCGTCTGAAAATTCGGTGCAGACCCAAAGGTATCTCTGGAGAGATTCCACTTGAAGGAAACCTCCAGAGGAGGTAACAGAACATGGAGAGAAAGCAGACTGGGGGTTCCCAGGGGCTGGCGGGGGCACGAATGGGGAATGAGGGCTCCGGATACACAGTGACCCTTGGGGACCGAGATATTCTGCAGCAAAATTCTGTGGCGTGGTTCACGGCGTTCTGAGCGTACCCAGTGCTCAGGAATTGCACAATGTAAAATAAATAAAACGTTTTATTGAAGATTAATATAGATTATAACTAATGAACAAATAAAGTAACAGCTATGAAGTAGAAGAGAAAAAGTATAAGGGAGAAGAGGAAGAGATATTCTGCTGGGGGGTCGGGGTCAGGGATTGGAGAATAAATTTGAAATAAAATATAACAAAAATAAAGTAAAGTAAACACCCCGTGTAGGCCTTCAGGCCCTTGATTTGTGACTGCCATCCATGTGGGAGCAAGGGCGGGGGCAGGGGCGGGAAGAAGGGCGTTGACAGGGGCGGGGACAGGGGCGGGGAGAAGGGCAGTGGCAGGAACAGTGTTGGGATCAGAAGCAGGAACAGCGGAACCAGGAGAAGCGGGAGCAGAAGCAGGACCCAGCTCACTCTGCTCAGGTGCCCGCTGTCCCCGCACAGGTCCCAGGTCACCTGCTGGCTCTCCGGCCCCTGCAGGAGTCGCTCCAGGCACCACCCCTGCCTGCAGAGCCCCCGAGGCACACGATGCTGTTGGGTTGATCTCTGGAGCTGCACCAGCTTCTGCTCCTGTCCCAGACACTTGAGAAGGAAACAGAGTGATGGTTGCAGAGGCTCCAAGGCCTCAGGGTGAGAGGAGGGAAGGTCGCTCCCTCCACCCAGCGCCAGCCTCTCCAGGGGCCTTTGCAGAGACACAACTCACCCCAGAGCCTCCCTGAGAAGCCGCGGCCAGGAAGCCACACCAGGACCTCTGCCCCCTGCAGTCCGCAGGCCAGGGCTCTCTGTCTCTGCTCCTGGCCCCTCACCAGCCCCCGGGCGCTCCTCCCTGGGTGGCCCAGCACCGCCCGGGCCCCGTGAACACACATCTCCCACCCCAGCCTTCTCACCCTCGGGCTCTGGCTCCGGGGGCTCCGGGTCCTCATCCCAGGACCGGTGAACCAGGACCCTGTGGAGGGGCCAGGGCGGTGAAGGAGGCCTTCCCAGGCCAACTCCAGGCCCTGCTTCCCGAGACCTCCGTGCGGCCACTCTCTCCCTGGGTCCAGGGTGGCCCTTCTGGGCGACGGGGCACTCGCACAACTCTGTAGGACAGGTGAATCGGGATTCCGACAGTCGCCTCCCGTATTCATCGGTTGATTTCTGTAAAGACAGTGACCCGCGGACGGCCCAGAGACATCACAGCCCCGCCCAGCCATCCTCAGTGTCCTTCCACCCTCCCTCCCCGCTGCTCCCAGTTCGGACACAGACCTCAGTGTGCACAGCCCTGCGCCTGGGACACAGTGACATCCACCAGCAGGGCTTGGGATGAACCTTGGGGACGAGAGGGCCACCCCAGCACAACCTGTCCCTCCAAGCCAGCCTTGACAGGGGTGTGAGCCTGACCCGCCCACCAGGCATCTAACCCTTTCATCAGCCTGCATGTGCTCAGGTGGGCCTTCCACACACGACCCCTCCTTCCACGCACACACACACACACACACACACAGACACACACACGGGAGGGGACGTGGGGCCGCTCAGGTCAGATCAGAGCGGTATCAGGCTGGACTGGATGTCTCTGGGTCTCCTGTGTTACCTTTGGGTCCCTGCGAGCTAGAGACCTGAGGCGTCCTGTGCACGACCTGACCCACTGTCTCCAGGGTCGGGAAGCGTCGCAGCCACGGGCTCCCCTGAGCCGGCAGCCGCGGGACACGGGCACACAACAGGAGAACATGTTCGTCAGGCAAAGGTGTCCCAACGAATGAGCCCAGTCGGGCGCTGTCTCCAGAATGTGGGTGCCTGGTGACCCGGGTTCCGAGTTCTGTTGGGGTCTGTTACCAGGGAGGTGAGGTCACTTCCTGGGGTCCCCTTACCCGGCTTCCTGCTCCTACAAGAGCCCCTCCCAGGCGGCAAAGGAGTCCCCTCCACCCCATGCCCTGTCCCTACAGTGACACCAACACAGCCCAGACACGTCCCCGCGAGGCCTGGTGCGGCCGGTGCCGCGGCTTTGGGGCCACAGAGCTGGGTTCAGACCTGGGTTTTCCCCCTGACCAGTGCTGGGACCCTGCACTGTGCCTCCCGGGGCCCCCGGTCACCCGTCTGCACAGTGGGGTCCTTGTGGCATCTACTTGTAGGGGCGCCATCAGGGAGCCACCTGTAGACACGTCCCGTGCCTGCTATCCCATGAGGCTCGTGGGCACACGTGGCCGTGGAAGGACGAGGAAGGGGTCGGCCTGGCACGGAACACACTCACGCGGGCCTGGGTCCTCTCTGGGTCCAGGCACAGCCACCCCTCCTGCCTGGGTCCCAGGCCCAGGGAAGGTGGAGGTGAACTCGTTCACACCCTGTGCCCACCAGACACGCATGCCAGGGGCTCCATTACGTTTGGGCTCGGGTCTCAGAGCCTGGTCTGGGCCTACGTGCTGGGCGGTCCCCACTGTTGCTCCCAGCCTCCCGATTCCTGGTCCCACGTGCCTCTGTAACCCCCTCCCCTCCCGGGTGGATGGCCCATGTGACCGGGTTCTAAGGGCTAGAATATGATGACCGGGTGTCATTTCTGAGCCGATTCATGGAATTTCTGGTTTCCTCTCTCGTGGGTCCATTCTCTGCCTCGGACTCTGTCTCTCTCTTTGTGTCTCATAGGCGCAGGTCCTGTGGGCTCCAGGGTCCAGGTGACAACCCTCCCTTGTGAAGCCTCCCTTGTGGCCCGTGTCCCTCCCCTGGCCCAGTGCTGAGGTCCCTCACGAGGCCTCCTCGCCCCAGCCAGTGTTCTGCCTGGGGAACCACTTCCTAATGAGGACCCGAGGCTCCAACAAGGAGGCTCTTGACCTCGGTGTCCACACCAGGGTCCACTGCTTGGCCACGTGCTGCAAACCCAGGTCCTCGGTCCTCCAGGCCCCCAGGCTGCCCTCCGCTCTGAAGGACCTTGAGGCAGTAGGAAGCATTTTCCCAGGAGGGGAAAACAGAGGGCCAGGGATGAAGATCCCAGGACACAGAGTCGTCTATGAGCCTGTGGGACCCTTGGGACACTGTCTATGCAGCCCAGTTCAGGAGGAGGAGGCTGAGTCCTTCTGTGCCGTAGCCCCATCCACACTTCTTAGTTCCATGGGCTCAGCGTGGTGGACACAGGACCCCAGGCCCCGTCCTCCCCTAGTTCCTGGCAATCCCCCCGGACACCTTGGGGACCCCCTGACCCTCAGCCGGCATGTCTCCCTCCCTGTGCTGTGGGTCCCGGGCTTTTGCCAGGAATCCTGATGTCCCTGCCCCATGGCCCCACTGCCTCCAGCCTTTCTCTTCTTTCCCCCGTATTACCCAACCCCTCCCAGTGTGGACTCCCCTCTGATCTCCAGTTGGACAGTCAGAATATGTGTGTGTGTGTGTGCGTGTGTGTGTGTGTGTGTGTGTGTGTGTGCACGCGCCTTTCTGGAGATGCCCAGAGGTCACAGCCTCACACGGATGGGGTGCATAGGGGCCCCCGAGCATCTCAGGGGCTCTCATTCCCAGGGAGAACCCCATGTGGGGGTAGAGGCTGGCCTAGGATTGGAGACCAGCTCTGCTCCTTGGACCCTGCACACCTCACTTGTCCTAGGCCAATCCTTGCCTCTCCTGACCTCAGTGTCCCCCTGTCCCTGAGGGTCAGACGGGGAAGTGCATCAGCGTGGACGTGGCCCAGGCTCACCCCCGGGGGTAGGTGGATGGGAGGTGCCCCGGGTACACAGGCCTCCCTCTCCAGGGTCAGCCGGGTCTGTGTCATGGCCAGGTATGCCCAGGGACCGGCACTCAACCCCTGTGGATGATCCAGAGGTGACGCTGATGTGCATGACTGCAACCGCTCCCCACCTGGCTGGTCCCCCATGTTCCCACCTCCGCCAACTACTCTGGAACCCCAACCTTCCTGAGCCCCAGAACCATGCCCTCCCCATCCAGGCAAGCCTCAGGGTGTGAGGCCAGGTGGGTTGGACATCTGGGGACACGACAGCCAGTGACTACACCCATCCCACCCAGCTGGCCTGGACCGCAGACTCCACCCCGGGGTCCAGGTGCATGGACCCTGGGGCATGACTTGGCCAGGGCTCCTGGAGGCAGCAGTGGAGGCCGACTCAGGGCAGGGAGAAGTCGCTCCTCCCCTTGCCCTTCTCCTTTCCTCATTCCGCCTTGTCTTCCTGGCAGCACCTTGGACAGAGGGCCGGCCTGTGCCTGGTTGCAGCCCTGGGCGGAGTCAGAGGGTGGGAAAAGGCCCCTGGAGGCCAGGGGGCACCTCCAGGAAAACCAAGTGTCAGGGGGCTACTTTAACTGGCCATCCCCGGGGCACTCAGTGATTTCAGCCCTTTGTATACATGAGCCGTGACCCCGGGACCAGGTCCTGGCCTCTTCCTCACCCCAAGAGGGCCTCATCCTCCCCAGCTGAGGCCCCGTCGGTGGCCGGCCCTCCCTCCAGCCCCGACAAGACCAGCTGCTCCACAGGCTCTACATCTTTCCCGGCTGGAGCCCGAGCAGCCATCAGGGGCCTGGATCCGGGCCCTGGAACCCCTCAGGGAGGACAGGTGAGACCGGGCAGGAGCCAGGAGAGGGCCGAGTGGAGGCTCCTTGAGGTCATGGCCTCCTGCTCAGCCCAGACCCAGGTGTGTGCTGACCCCTATGGCACCTGGACCCCAGCTGCCGGGCAGGCTCGGGGACAGAGACCACAACGTGGCTCCTGGTAGCTCACAGGTGTCCCTGTGTCCTGTAGCTAGACCTGTCCTACCAGCTGGACTCCCTCCTGGTCGGCCAGCAATATCTGTGGCCAAGAGGAACAGGCCACCGTCAAGGTCTGGGAAGAATGAGTGACCAGGCAGAAGGGGAAGGCTCGCCCTCGGCTCGGGCGGTCCCTGCCGGGCTGGCGGGGGCTCCAGAGGTGGTTTTCCAGCTCTCTGCTGACCAGCCCTGTGCCCAGAAACAGCTGCCTCACTTCTCTGGGCCTCACTCTCCTGCTCTGTGAAATGGGTGATGCAGAGCGATCACTCCCACGGCAGGAACAAGGCGGGACCCCAGGGCCCGGGATGTCCTCCCGATCCTACCCAGAGACTCCAGGGCCCAGGCTGTCCTCCCATTCACCCCCAGAGACCCCAGGGCCCAGGCTGTCCTCCCGGTCCCTCCCGGAGACCCCAGGGCCCTGGCTGTCCTCCCGGTCCCTCCCGGAGACCCCAGGGCCTGGGCTGTCCTCCCCGTCCCTCCCGGAAACCCCAGGGCCCGGGCTGTCCTCCCCGTCCCTCCCGGAGACCCCAGGGCCCTGGCTGTCCTCCCCGTCCCTCCCGGAGACCCCAGGGCCCTGGCTGTCCTCCTGGTCCCTCCCGGAGACCCCAGGGCCCTGGCTGTCCTCCCGGTCCCCCCCAGAGACCCCAGGGCCCTGGCTGTCCTCCCGGTCCCTCCCAGAGACCCCAGGGCCCGGGCTCTCCTCCTGGTCCTTCCCAGAGACATCAGGCGTCAGCTCAGCCTCAGCCTCCACACGCCCCGGGGCAGCCTTGTGCGCTCACGAGCTCTGTGTCTCAGGGTCCGCAAGCAGAGCTCCTCACTGCCCCTGTCCCCCCAGCCGGCGGGCGACACCGCATCACCGGTGCCGGCCTGGACGTGAGGATCAGCAGCTTGGACGAGAGCATCCGCCGAGCTGGCAGGGGGAACGCCCCTTGGTCCCCTCTCCGAGACCCCTCCGGGTACAGAACTCACTTGAACAACTCCTCTGACAGGAGACCATCTGTGGACCTGCCGGGGAATCCAGCCCCGGGAGGAGGCGACGACCTGCTCTGCTCTACAGAGGAGGAGACTGAGGCAACATCATCCTCCCAGGCCGGTGCCTGGGAATCCATGCTTGCCTGGGGGCAAATACCAAGCCCGCGAGCTCCCTCCACATCTAGGATGCCGTGGCTCTGACGATACTGCCTGGTCACGTCCCCTGCACCTGGCAAGCTGCGGTGACCCCCGACACCTTACCTGACGTCCGAGCCCCGTGTGAACTGGGCCAGATGTCCTCCCCAGGGTGTTCCCCTCCCCCCTCCCTAGTGTTTTCCTCCCCCAGGGAGCCCACCATCCCTGCCCCTCGAGCCCCCTGCTACCACCGCCCCGCTCCATGGCTCCCATGCAGAACACCCTCATCTCTAAGGCTGGCTTCAGAGGTCACCTCCTCGGGGTCCTGTCAAAGCCCAGGCTTCGGGTCAGAGCGACCCGGGCTCACACCCACAGGGGGGCCACGTCAGAGTCCTGTGACACGCAAGCTCTATGCCAGCTTCTGGGACCTCGGTGCTCTTTTTGAAGATGGGGTCGGTGGCTCCGACCTCCGGTGGGTGTGTGGGGGATGAAAGCAGGGAGGTGAAGGTGTCCGAAGTGGGGAGCTTGTGGGGGGAGGGGCTCTCGGGAAGGCACGGGGAGGGGATCGGGAGGAGGGAAAGGCGGCCTGACCTCTCCCTGCCCAGACTGGTGTCCACCTCCCCCTCCCCCTGCTCAGCCAGGCGCCCGGATGAACAGTGGAGTGGAGTGTGGGGGCCAGGTCAGCAGGGTGGGGGTCTGTCTCGTTTCCCTCTTGCCCCCGTGTCTCCATACCCGCTGCGTCCAGCCGCTCTGCCTGGGTGGAGTGGCCGCGGCCCCAGGCCTAAGAGGATATGAGGGTCACTGAGCGGGCGGTGGAGATGGGAGACGTGCGACCCCAGGTGTCGTGGGCTCCTGCCGCCAGGTGGTCCCGTGCGCGCAGTCCCATGGTCCCGGCGCACCTGCGCAGGCTCCACCTGCCTCGACCTTTGGTGGGAGCACCTCCCCGCCCCCAAGGCTCCCCCGCCACATCCTGCCCGAAGGTGGGAGCCAGGGGCCACTCTAGCCGGACTGGCGAAGCTCCTCCTCCAAGCGCTCATGGAACAGTCGGGAAACTGAGGCCAGGAGAGGCAGGGACTGGCCGGGGACCCACCGGGTGAGCAGAGCCTAGAGGGGCTGGGGGAGGTTTCGGGCTCCTAGGCCAGGGCTTCACTTTCCCAGGGGGTTTTCGAGGGAATGAGAGCCTCTAAGATCCTGGAGGACCACTGAACCCATCCCGTGTGGGGTCCTTTCCTCTGGGCATCCCCGAGTGGGCACATGTCCACGCAATTGCATGGAAACACAGTCCCCCGCCCCCCAGTAACTAACCACCCACGTGGGGGTCAAAGGATGAGTGGACCCTGGAGGTGACAGGGGTTGGGGGAGAGAAGAGGTGTGGGGCGGGGACATTGTCTCCAGGGAACATGCCCAGGAGGGGAGCCACATCAGGCCGATGGCCGGGGGATCCCCAAGATGCCCCCGTGTGTATCACAGGCACCCCCATTCTAGAGAAGCACCCCACTCAGCTCCCGTGGTTGGAGACCTTCCAATGCACAACGTGTTCTGCTGTGTCCTGATATCTCGAGGCCGTGGTCTCAGGAAAGCCCACAGGGAGAGCCTTTTCCCACATGCAGACGGTGGGTCCGGTCTCACCCCCGAAGCCTCTGGTCACGTGCCCGGAGGGACGCAAAGGTGACACCGGGAGGCCCAGGACTGGCCGGTCTAGCCTGACACGGCCCTGATCCGACTGGTGAGTCGCACGAGCCTCCCTGTGTCTGTGAGTGTGTGTGAGGCTGTGTGTGTGTGTAAGGATGGGACGTGGGGGGGAAGCCACCCAGAGCAGGAGCAGGCTGAAGGGAGGGTCACGTCCACACCCCAGGTCAAGGGTGACTGGGAGGGACAGGGTGAGTTGTGTAGAGCTACAGGACACAGGGACACATTCTGGTGTCCGTCCCCGAGCCCGGCCGGCAGCTGGGGTCCAGGTGCCCTAGGGGTCGGCACACACCAGGGTCTGGGCTGAGCAGGAGGCCATGACTTCAAGGAGACTCCACTCTGCCCTCTCCTGTGTTCCGTGTCAGGTGCGCCCCTTCCTCATCCTTCCACGGCCACGTGTGCCCACGAGCCTCACGGGATAGCAGGCACGGGATGTGTCTACAGGTGGCTCCCTGATGGCGCCCCTACAAGTAGATGCCACAAGGTCCCCACTGTGCAGATGGGGAGACCGGGGGGCCCCGGGAGGCACAATGCAAGGTCTCAGCACTGGTCAGGAGGAAAACCCAGGTCTGAACCCAGCTCTGTGGCCCCAAAGCCGCGGCCCCGGCTGCACCAGGCCTCGCGGGGATGTGTCTGGGCTGTGTTGGTGTCACTGTAGGGACAGGGCATGGGGTGGAGGGGAGCCCTTTGCAGCCTGGGAGGGGCTCTTGTGGGAGGAGGAAGCCTGGTAAGGGGGCCACAGGATGTGACCTCACCTCTCTGGTCACAGGGCCCAATTGAACTCACAACCCGGGTCACCAGGCACCCACGTTCTGGAGACAGTGCCCGACTGGGCTCATTCGTTGGGACACCTTTGCCTGACGAACATGTTCTCCTGTTGTGTGCCCGTGTCCCGCGGCTGCCGGCTCAGGGGAGCCCGCGGCCGTGACGCTTCCCGACCCTGGAGACAGTGGGTCAGGTCGTGCACAGGACGCCTCAGGTCTCTAGCTCGCAGGGAACCAAAGGTAACACAGGGAAACCCAGAGACATCCAGTCAAGCCCGACACCGCTCTGATCTGACTTGTGCGGCCCCATGTCCCCCCCCGTGTGTGTGTGTGTCTGTGTGTGTATGTCTGTGTGGAAGGAGGGGTCGTGTGTGGAGGGCCCACCCGAGCAGGTGCAGGCTCATGAAGGGGTCAGATGCCTGGTGGGCGGGTCAGGCTCACACCCCCGTCAAGGCTGGAGGGCAGGGACAGGGTGTGCTGGGGTGGCCCTCTTGTCCTCAAGGTTCATCCCAAGCCCTGCTGGTGGATGTCACTGTGTCCCAGGGGCAGGTCTGTGCACACTCAGGTCTGTGTCCAATCTGGGAGCCACAGGTGGAGAGGGTGGAAGGACTCTGAGGATGACTGGGCGGGGCTGTGATGTCTCCGGGCCGTCCGCGGGTCACTGTCTTTACAGAAATCAACCGATGAAATCGGGAAACGTCTGGCCGAATCCCGATACACCTGCCCTACAGAGTTGTACGTGTGCCCTGTCGGCCAAGAGGGCCACCCTGGACCGAGGGAAAGAGTGGCTGCAGGGAGGTCTTCGGAAGCAGAGCCTGGAGATGACCTGGGAACGCCTCCTTCACCGCCCCGGCCCCCCCACAGGGTCATGGTTCACGGGTCGTGGGATCAGGACCCGGAGCCCCCGGAGCCAGAGCCCGAGGGTGAGAAGGCTGGGGTGGGAGATGTGTGTTCACGGGGCCCGGGCGGTGCTGGGCCACCCAGGGAGGAGCGCCCGGGGGCTGGTGAGGGGCCAGGAGCAGAGACTGAGAGCCCCGGGCTGCGGCCTGCAAAGGGGCAGAGGTCCTGGTGTGGGTTCCTGGCCGCGGCTTCTCGGGAGGCTCTGGGGTGAGTTGTGTGTCTGCAAAGCCCCTGGAGAGGCCAGCGCTGGGTGGGGGTGGGGGACCTTCCCTCCTCTCACCCTGAGGCCTCGGAGCCGCTGCAACCATCACTCTGTTTCCTTCTCAAGAGTCCGGGGCAGGAGCGGAAGCCGGTGCGGCTCCAGAGCCCGACCCAAGGGCATCGGGGGCCTCGGCGTCTCTGCGGGCAGGGGTGGAGTCTGGGGCGACTCCTGCAGGGGCCGGAGAGCCAGCAGGTGACCTGGGACCTGTGCGGGGACAGCGGGCACCTGAGCAGAGTCAGCTGGGCCCTGCTTCTGCTCCCGACACCGTTCCTGCCACCGCCCTTGTTCCCCTATGGATTCCGGCCACAAATCAAGGGCTCAAAGGCCTTCGAGGGGTGTTTATTGTATTTCTAATTGTTGATCCACTCCCAGTCCCCGGCCCCTCCACCAGAATGACTGTTCCTCTTCTCCCTTTTCCTTTCTCTCCTCTACTTTTTAGCTGGTACATTATTGGTTCATGGTATGTTTAAAATCCACATTAATCTTCAATAAAAATTTATTTATTTTACGTTGTGCAATTCCTGAGCACTGGGTACGCTCACGACGCTGTGAACCAGGCCACAGAATATTGTTGCAGAATATCTCGGTCCCCAAGGGTCACCGTGTACCCGGAGCCCTCACTCCCCGTTCGTGCCCCCGCCAGCCCCTGGGAACCCCCAGTCTGCTTTCTCTCCATGTTCCGTTACCTACTCTGGAGGTTTCCTTCAAGTGGAAAATCTCCAGAGATACCTTTGGGTCCGCACCGACTTTTCAGACGAGACAGATTCATTTTTGTACTTTGTGGTCGTTTGAAATAGACTTTTTCTCCTTTGATATTGAAATCACAATGGATTAAAGATTAGGTGGGAAAAACAGGCCCCTTCAGTGACAATGGTCTCGGGGTGGAGACCCCTGTTTGTGCCGTGACACCACACCCTGACACCAGAGAGGACACAGCTGGTCCTCCCATGGCCCAAACAGAAACCGGGAGATGCAGAAGGCCGGACGGTCACACCACAGTGGGGCGAGCATCCCTCACGACCCAGGGGCAGAACGGTTCACAGGCCTCTGGGCCAAATAATGCTCCAAATCAGTGCGTTCCCCGGGATGGAGGCCAGACCCGTCCCAGTCCAAGGGGAGGAGACCCCCACGGGAGCAGGCGTCAGAGATGTGGGGCGTCCCGGGGAGGGACTCGGGCAAGTGAAACCCAAGGGACGCAGCGCTGGTCACCTTCAGACGGGCAGGTTTCTGGTCTGGGGACCAGCAGCCCAGGTGACAACGTGAGGAAGCAGAGGCCCCAGCCGATCCCCAGCGAGAAGTGTGACGGGCACCCCTCTCTGGGACAACAGAGCCCAGACCCCATCCACGGCCGCAGGCGCACACCCTCCCCCAGCAGGGCTCGTCCCAGGACCAGCGGAGAAACTCTGGTGCAGCGTGTGGGGTGAGGCGGGTGCCGGGTGTGTGCTCTTCCCGAACCAGCTTTCCCCGGGGCTGGGTGCTGGCCACTCAAGTCTCTTCCTCTGCATCCTGTGCCCCCACATCAGAATTTCCAAAGCGCCCAGGCCCTGGAACATGGGCCGCCTCTGAGTTTTCACTCCCAGCTTCCTCAAGGGATCAACCGTGTCCATAAATCTCTCCTTTTTCAGGACACAAGCCATCAAGTGGAGTTTCTGGGTCAAATTTTATATCATTTGTCAGGTACAAGCCTCGGCTTTCAGCCTCCACGGTCTCCTGGTCCACTGAGAGCCTTGCTTGGGAAAACAGGGGTGCAGAGCGCCCGGGACCATGATCTCCAGGAGGGATCGGGCAGGCGAGCTCTGAGTGGAGTGACCAGGGTACCTGGGGTGGCCGGCCCAGCAAGGACCGTCCTGACCCCGGCCCCATACTGCCCCACGACGGTGGCGGTTGACGAGGAAGGAACGGACCCTCGTATGGGTAGTTCCACAGCTGGTGCTGGAGCTGCTCTGGCTCGAACGGGGGCTCTAATCCCGGAACTGGCCCCAGGGCTGAAGCTGGAGCTGGCCCCATCTCTGCAGCTGGGGCAAGAGGCGGTGCTGGACGTGGCTCCAGCTCTAGGGAAGGTGCTAGAGCGGCGGGCACCTCCAGAGAGGACCCAGACCTGCTTCTGCAGCCGGATACAGCTCTGGAGCTGAAGCTAGAGCCTCTGCTGTAGACTGTGGCTCTGGCCCTGGCTCCCGAGTGGGTGCTGAAGCGGCTTCAGCTTTGGCCCTGGAACTGCAGCTGGCCGTGCAGCCAGTGCGAGCGACACAGCTGGTGCCAGAGTCCCGGGGGGTCCAATCCCGGAACCGCTGCGGGAGCTGTCCATGGTGCTGGAGCTGCTGTGGTTCGGAGCTGGCTCTCGTCGCGGCTGCCATGCTGGACCCGGTGCCGGGGGCCCTGCTTGCATCGCCGGTCCTGGATCTGGCCCTCCGGCTGGTGGGGAGACCGGCGGGGGAGCTGGTCGGAGCCCCGGCGTGGGCTCCACCTGCGGAACCGGTGTCCGGGCGGACGCCGACTCCAGAGCCGGCGCTGGAGCGGACACGGGCCGTGATGGAGCCAGTGCCAGAGCAGGGCGTGGCTGGGATGTCGGCGCCGGAGCTGGTTCTTTGTCCGGAGGTGGCGTCGGCTCTGCGTCTACCACTGGTGCCCAAGGCAGCTTTCGCTCTGGAGCTGGCGCAGCAGCTGGTACTTGCGGGGGCTTCTGCTCCAGATCCGGTATGAGAACTGCTGCTGTCGCAGGCTCTGGCCCTGAACTCGACCCTGACTCTAGTTCTGGAGCCGATGCTGGAGCCGATGCTGGAGCTGGCTCTTCCTTGCAACCTGGCACCGGCGCTACATGGGGCTCGAGCAGCTTCTCTCTCTAACGTGGGCACTGGAACGACCACCGGGGCTGACACCGCAGTTGGCGAGAGAGCGGTCGCCGTCTCTGGAGGCAGCGCTACAGCCGGCATCGAGCCAGGGCTGGCTGGTGGGAGAACACCGACCCTGACCTTGGAGCTAAAGCTGGAGCGGCCTCGATCTCGGCAGTTGAATCAGTGCCGGACCTGGAGTTGACTCGAGCTGGCAAGTGGCTTGACCTCGGGCTCTGGAGCCAGTTCTGGCTCTGGTTCTGAGCTGGTGACGGAACCTGCTGTGGCAGTGGCTCAGACGCAGAGGCCGGGGCTCAGACTGACTCTGGGTCTGGAGCTTCGGCGGGAGCTGGCTGGCTCTGCAGGTCTCTCAAGCTCTTGAGCCGGTGCCGGAGCTGACTCTAGGGCGGGGTCTGGCGCTGAGGCCACTTCCGGTGCTGACGCTGGCTCTGGAGACGGTTCCAGCCCTAGAGATGCCCGTAGCTCTAGTCGTGCTGCCGGAAGCGATGAGGACCAGGTCTAGTTCACTCCTGCCTTGTCCGTTGCTCTGGAAAGTACGTCGGTCCGACCCACACTCCAGAGCTGGCTGGTGCCGGACCTGGCAAGTCGGTTGACGACAGAGCTGCCTCTGTCTCTGCAGCCGGTGATACCGCGGGTGCCTGTGCTGGTTCCAGCCCTTCCGCTGGTCCTGGAGCCGGTGCTGGAGCTGGCTGTGGTTCCGGGGCTCTCACGTGAGCTGATGTCAGAACAACACCCCAGGGCGTCTTCCTCACCTGTAGACCGTATGCGTGAGTATCAAATACCTCTCTTTTATTCCCTTCCTTGTCTTCTTATCGTGTAACATAAGATGCATTAATAATGGGTAACTTCACATCATAGGATGTAAGTCACGGGATATCAGAGACAAGCGTGGACGTCCCCTGAGAGCTCAGCATCCTCCTCGGGGAGAGGATTTGTATGGTTTGCGGTGTCCGTGGGACAGCTGTGCTACGTTAGGAGGGAGGATGACTTTCTCACTCTCTTTATTTGGAGCTCAACCTGGAGAACCTCAACTACCACAGCGCTAAACTGCCTTCCCGTTCCCACTTTAAGAGTCTCTGTCACTTGCGGGCCTTAGAGACCGAGCGCCACGTAGCGTGCAAAGTGCGTCCCAGGTCCAGGCCTCGTGCTGCGTACTGGGCTCTGCGGGCACCTCCTGGGAATGCCGAGAAGTGCGAGGCTGATGCTTTCCTGGCTGAGGACACAGGTGACCCCCCAAGCCCTCTTACCTGGAAGAGGCCACATTGTGGGCTCAAGCTGTCGCTCCTGAGACCGGCCAGAAACACACCGTCAGCACGCAGACTCCCGGAAGAGAAAAGCAGGCCTCCCGACGCGAGGCCTCAGAAAACAAGCCAGAAACGGTCTTTTCGGAACGTGGACTTCCACAAAGGAAGTCAGTACAGAAGACGCGGTCTTCCCTCTGACATGCGTCTCGGGTGAGCAGGGGTTTTTGCCTCCTGGTCATTACCCGTTAGGACACATGCTTGACATGCTCTGTTTCCCATTCAATGTCTCCTTTAATGCTAAAAGTTCTCACTCTACAGTCGGGACAGAGAAGAGGAAATCATGGCATACGCATGCGAGAGGCAACCACCACCTGGAAGATTATCATTCCTATTTTGATTTCTAGTTGTCCCTTGTGGGGCGTGTCCTCTGAACGGGCCCAGCCCCAGGCACACAGCGGCCCGAACGAGGCTAAACAGGACCAAAGAGCTCCCATCCGGATCTGATGAGCTTCCAGAGAAGTTCTATGTGTTTGTGTGAGGGAGAAAGACAGAAGAAGAGGGAAAGCGACACGACTTCGTGGTTTTCAAGCTGCTGTAAAATCCGATCGCCACTAAGTACAGAAAACCCTTGACAGAATCCAACACCATTTCGTGATACGAACGCTCAAAGCAGGAACAGAAGGGAACTTCCTGAGCGCTCCTACAGCCACCTGCGAACAAGCCACAGCTCCCGTCACCCGGAAAGGAGGAAAGACTGGAAGCCTTGTCCCTGAGTTCAGGAGCAAGACGGACGAGGCCCAGGCCCCCGGCAGCAGCCCACGCTGTCCTAGAGGTCTCGGCCGAGTCGACGAGGAAACAAGGGGGGATAACAGACATCTAGGTCGGAGGGAATGAAGGAAAGCCATCTCTACTTGCAAACAACATGACTGGGTATACAGGAAATCGTACAGAATACACAGAAAAGCTTCCGGAAGTAATAAAATAGTTCAGCAAGGCTGAAGGATACAAGCACGGTACCAAGAAAGAAATTGTACGAGACAGTAAACTGGTGCAGCCAATGCGGAAAGCAGCATGGAAGCTCCTCAAGACATCGAAAATAGAAACACCATGTAACCCGGCAATTCCACTTTCGGGTATTTATAGGAAGAAAACGAAACACTCACGCCAAAAGATATCTTACCCCCGCCCCCCAGCATTACGTACAGAGTCGAGACGTGGAAGGAACCCAAGCGTCGACGATGGATGGACGGAAAAAGAGGATGTGGGAGTGTGTGCACACAGAAACGTACATATCATAGAATACTAGTCAGTCATAAACAAGGAGGAAACCCATTTGTGACAACACAGACGAGGATATTATGCTAAGTGAAATAAGTCCGACAGAGAAAAACAAATATCATATCTCCTTTGTAAGCGGGATCTTAAAAACAGAGCTCAAAGAACTCACAGATCGAGGGATCACACCGCTGGTTGCCAGAGGCAGGGGCTAAGGGATGAGCGAACCGGGGAAGGTGGTCGAAAGGTACAATCTGCCGGTGATAAAAGAAATAAGTCTAGGGACGTGATGTGCAGCGTGGTCACTATAGTTACTACTACATTGCACGTGTGGAAACTGCAAAGGGGTAAATCTGAAAAGTCTTTGTAACAAGAAAAAATGTGCAACTACGTGTGCAGATGGACGTTGACAGGACCTGCTGTGGGATCACTCGGCCATACACACAGCTACCCAATCATCGAGGTATATACGGAATTGACTGGACGCCACGTGTCAGTTAAACAAAATCAGGGGCGCCCGGGGGCCCAGTCGGTTAAGCGGCCGACTTGAGCTCAGCTCATGATCTCACAGTTCGTGGGTTCAAGCCCCGCATCGGGCTCTGCGCTGATGGCTCAGAGCTGGAGCTGCTTCGGATTCCCTGTCTCCCTCTCTCTCTGCCCCTCCCCCACTTGCACTCCGTCTTTCTCTCTCTCTCTCAAAAAGAAACACTGCAAGTAGGTGAACCGAAAGACAGCATCACGAAGGCTAGAAGGCACCCTACTGAATGGGACAATGAATCGGCTAAGGACATATATCCTAAGAGACTTGCATGTGGAATGCATATTAAATCTTACAACTCAATAGGAAGAAACTGCGCATCCAATTTAAAAATGGGAAATGCAGGGGCGCCTGGGTCGCTCGGTCGGTTGAGCGTCCGAGTTCGGCTCAGGTCATGATCTCACAGCTCGTGAGTTCGAGCCCCGCGTCGGGCTCTGTGCTGACCGCTCGGAGCCTGGAGCCTGCTTCTGCTTCTGTGTCTCCCTCTCTCTCTGCCCCTAACCCACTCACATTCTGTCTCTGTCTCTCTCAATAATAAATAAACATTAAAAAATATTTTAAAAAAACGGGAAATGCAGCTGAGGAGACATTTCTCGACAAACGATAAACAAGTGACCAACAATGTTCCACATCGTTCTTTAGGATGGAAATCCAATCAAAGCCACAATGAGATACAAGTTCACATCCACCAGGACGGCTGTCATTAAAAAGATAGATATTCAGAAGTGTTGGCAAGGATCCGTAGAAGGATCCCCCTCAGAGGCCCCTGCCGCCACCGCCCCTCCCATGGCCCCCACCCAGGACGTCCTCATCTCCAGGGTTGGAGCCTCCTCAGGCTCCCGTGCGAGCTCAGGCTTTGGGTCGGATTGTCTGGGGGGCAAACCCACAATAGGGCCATGTCCCAGCCCTGTGACCCACAAGCTCACGTGGTGGGTGTCAGAGCCTCATTTTCTTCGTTGACAATGGGGTCTGTGACTCCCATCTCAGGAAGGTGAGCAGGAGGCACGGGGGTCACCTGGCTGGGGGAACCCCAACCCAGGACAAGACCTGTGACGGTCAGGGCAGGGCTCCATGTGGGTGAAGACTGAGTCCCTCGTTCCCGTTCACGGCTGGACTTGGTCACTCAGAGCTGAGTGCCCTTGATCCCGGGGCCGCAGTTCATGTATAAGAAGGGGTGAAGTCAGTGAGCACCCCGGGTTGTCCCTAGCAACTCTAACCACCCCCAACACTCAGACATCCCCACGATGTGCCCCCTCCTTCCTGGGCTCCCTCCCACCCCTCTGACCCGGCCAGGGCCGCAGCCAGGGACAGGCTGCCCCTTGTGTCCCGGGTTCTGGCAGGAAGACCGTGGGAGGAGGTGGAGAGAGGAGGGGGAGGGGGAGGGGACAGGCCGATCCTCTCCTTGCCCATACTTGGTGTCCACCGTCTCCTCCAGGCCCCCTGCCCCGGCCGTGCACCCAGCTGGACCCTGGGGGGGAGCATGGGGTCTGTGACAGCTGGGACGGTATAGGTACATTCGGCGACCCTCGTGTACCCGCGTGTCCAACCCACCCGGCCCTCAAGTCTGCAGCCCACTGGCTGGGGTGAGGCTGATCCGAGGGCTCACAGGATTTGGGGTTACAGGGCAGCGGTCTGGAGGCAGGGTGCACACGGAATCAGAGGCACGGAACCCCCCCTGGAGGGCACACAGCCGTGCCAGGCCGAGGACACGAGACCCAGCTGCCCTTTGCTAGGGAGGCCTGTGTGCCTTTCACATCTCCTCTCCATCCACCCAGGAGGAGAGCCTGGGCCCTGTCCACGCTGACGTCACTCCACGCCCAACCTCAGGGCCAGGTGGGAGACTGAGGCCAGGGACCGGCCCAGGATACGTGAGGTGGGCAGAGTCCAAGCAGTGGGGGTCTCCGTCCTAGGCCAAACTCAGTCCCTCCCTGGGGTTCGCCCTGGGAATGAGACCCCTGAGATCCCGTCGGATCCCTATCATCCCCATACGAGGTGGGGCTGTTATATCTGGATGTCCCCAGACCGTACAGGCAAGCAGACGCACACACACACAGACACACACACACACACACACACACACACGAAGACACACACACATACACACATACACACAGACACACACACAGACACACACGCACACTGACCACCCGGCAGCGGCTCAAGGGGAGTCCACCCTGGAGGGGGGAGGTGACACCAGGGCAAGAAGAAGGGGCCTGGAGGCAGCTCTGCCACGGGGCAGGGGCGCCCAATGTGCTGGCAGCATGACCAGGGCTCATACGTGGGGTGGGGAGACGTGCCAGCCTGATGGCCAGCGGGGTCTCCCGGGTACCCAGGGGGCTGCCTGGGCTGGGCACTTTCCCGGGGCACCCGGAGAAGTCGGGGTTTGGGGTCTTGTGTCCGCCACCCTCCTGGAGCTAGAAGGAGACACCCCCCTAGTGGGAGGGGGCTACGGGACAGGCTTCAGCTTACTCCTGTGTAAATTGGGCTGCATAGACGTGGTGTCCCAAGGGTCCCACAGGCTTGTCTGCTGGCCCTGGACCTCCACCCCTGCCCCAAGATGCTCCTAGTCCTGGGAAAATGCTTTCTCCTCCCTCAAGGTCCTTCTGAGCGGAGGGCAGTCTGGGGGATTGGAGGACCGAGGACCTGGGTGGGCAGCACGTGGCCGAGCAGCGGACCCTGGTGTGGGGACCGAGGTCAAGACCCTCCTTGTCGGAGCCCCGGGGCCTCATTAGCAAGGGCTTCCAGAGGTAGTGCCCTGGCTAGGGTGAGGAAGCCTTCGGAATGAACGGGGCACCGGGACGGGAGAGGTGGAACGGGGGACAAGGGAGGCTTCTGAAGTCCTCACACCGCCCCTGGAGCCCGCAGGTCCTGCCCCTGTGCCCCCCTAGGACCAGGGAGGGCTGCTGCCTTGACTACATCCAAACAAAGGTGTGTGTTTTGTTTTCTGGTTTCCCTGCCTGGGGCTGTCATGCCGGTGCTGACCACCAGGGGGCAGGCTGTGTCCACTGTGCTCAGTGAAGCCTCTGGAGCGGGAAGGGACGCTCAGGGGTCAAGCTGGGTGTCCACTGCCCCCAACCCACATGTACCTCTTACTATTAGTCTGCATGTGCACAGCGTGAGCTGCTCAGAGGCAGGTAGGGACTCTGAGATCCTCTCTGAACACATACAGCTCCTGTGCCTCTCACCCTGAGCAGGGCCTGTGTTGGGCCCGGGGGCCAGAGTCAAAGGTCCCGTGAGGTCCCAGCCCTCCAGGAGCTCACAGCCCAGAGGGGGAGGTGGGTCAAGGCACAAGAGCAAATCCGTGTGAAAGGAAAGACCAACACTGTCGGGAAATGAAGCAGGGTGAAGGAGGGCGGCCAGGGGCCCCTGGTTGGGGTCTCACACGCCTCCAGGGTGGCCCTGATGCTGGGACCCAGAAGGACAAGAGGAGCCAGTCCCGCACACGTCTGCAAGCAGTGTGCTGTGTGCTGCGGGGACGAGCAAAGCTGCATAGACTCGGAGGCACAGAGGGTTTGTCTGGAGAGGAGCTGAGAGGAGCCAGTGTGGCCGGAGAGAGCTCGGGAGGGAAGAGGGCGGGCCCGGGCCCCAACCTGGAGGATGGACTGTTGTCTGTGCTGGGGGACACATTCACCTTACTTGGACCACCTCACACTTTCTGTGCCAGTCTCCCGGCTCGGCTCGGCTGGGAGCCTCAGCCCCACGGTCACCCAGGAGGCCAGGGCTGCAGCCTCAGCTGAGGCTCGACTGGGGCAGGGTCCGCCTCCAAGACCGCGACCGGGCACGTGCTCTTGGCAGGATTCGGCTGGCACTGGGGGGGTCTCAGGACTTCTGTGTCTCAGCCCGGAGCCTCTGCAGGTTCTTGGCACTGGGCCTCCTGGGGCAGCTCATGTTATCTGCTCTTGCTTCGTCAGAGAGAGACGCACACACAGACACACACACTGACACAGAGCCAGAGAATGGACCCGGGAGAAAAGGAACCCGGAGACACCACAGGCTTTCATGAACCAGCTTGGAAGCGACACCCATCGTTATATTCTCTCCCTCAGAACCGGTCACACGGGCCTTCCACCGGTTAGGGGAGGGGATGTCACGAGGATACAAGAGGCTGTGTTAGTAAAAGAGGGCACATGTCGGGGATAGAGACCCTTGTGCGTGCTGTGACACCACAGCCTGACGCCAGAGAGGACCCGGCTGGTCCTCCCGTGGCCCAAACAGAAACCGGGAGATGCAGAAGGCCGGACGGTCACACCACACAGGGGAGAGCAACCCTCACGACCCAGGGCCAGAACGGTTCACAGGCCTCTGGGCCAAATTTTACACCAAAGCCAGTTCTTTCCCCGGCATGGAGATCAGACCCGACCCAGTCCAAGGGAGGTGGCCCCCACGGGAGCAGGCGTCAGAGATGCGGGGTGTCCTGGGGAGGGACTCGGGCAAGTGAGACCCGAGGGAGGCAGCGGTGGTCTCTTCAGACAGGCAGGTTTCTGGTCTGGGGACCGGCCGCCCAGGTGACAAGGTGAGGAAGCAGAGGTCCCCAGAGACAGCTGTGACGGGCTCCCGTCTCCGGGAGAGAGTCCTCAGGCAGAGAGGAGGGACCGGGGGCTCCTGGGGGACGCTGCCAGCCTGCTGGGAACCGGCCCCTCCGCTTCAGGTGCACCCAGGTGGCAGAGGGACCTGAACGGGACAGCGGTGCGTGGCCGGCCTCGCTTTCCCCATCCAAGGCCAACGTCCTCTGCAGCCCTTGCCACTGCGCCCCTCGTCTCAAAGCAAAGTGGTCTCTTCACTCAGGTTCCCTGGTGCCCGTTCAGGACAAGGATGCCTCCCGGGAAGAAAGAGGAGAACCGGCGGGACTCACCCAGCCCGGGGGCCCTGGCAGACAAGCCGGCACTCGGCCTGTGGGCCACGGCCCTCTCCTGCCCCCACCGGCACCGTCTGCCCTCTGCCCCCTGACCCCCACCTCCCAGGAGACGAATCCAGCCCGAGGACCGCCTCGGGGCCGGCCTGGGAAGAGCTGGGTGGAAGGACAGGTGAGGGAAGACACAAGGGGTGTTCTCGACTCCCAAATCTGACGACCAAACTCTGGAAGGCGAGAGGAAGATGGGAGGAAATGCAGGGTGTGCATTTGCACGTCTTCCTAAGAGGAGAGGTGGGTGGGTGACCCAGGGACTCGGGCAGAGACCTGACGCCTTCAAGGGAGCCGGGAGAAGGATCTGAGAGAACCAGAGCAAACCCACAAAAGCACAGGGGTGGCGGGAGGAGCCGGAGACATACGTGTGTGGGTCCTCCAGGGCCCCCACCCTTCGCTCTATGTGTCTGTGTGTGTGTGTGTGTGTGTGTGTACGTGAGTGTGTGTGTGCGTGTGTGTGTGTGATGGTTAAAAACCTTGGTGAATATGGCTTACGTGTCTTCTTAGGGTGAGGAGGGCCATGGGGACAGCGCTCCCCCTTGCTGGCTGCGGGTGAGAGGCCGCACCACCTCCTGGGTGGGTCCGGGGCTCGCTTTTGGGATCCGGGTGCGTGCACACAGCGGGGAGCAGACAGGGTGCTGAGGGCAGGCATGGACGCATCCACAAAGGAGCAAGGACAGAAGCGGTTTCTGTCAATGACAGCACCTTACGCATATCAATTCACCTGGGTATTCGAGAGAAGGTGAACGTCCACTACATTGCGGGAAGGTTCTGGGGACTTGGACTTAGAGCAATGAGCCAACCTAGTTCCTGCTCGCATGGAGCTGACTGGAGCAGGGAGGGGTTCACTGAGCAATTCTGGTGACAGCCGTGTGGTCTCGCTGGGATCAGCGGGCTCGTCCAGCAGCTTAGGACCAAGCCAAGTGAGGCCCGCGGTGGAGGGCCTATGCCCCAGCGACCCCGGAGAACCAAGCCTCGGTTCCCTTGGCCTGTCCTTACATTTCCCATCTGTCAAATGGGTGTGTAGGGAAACACGCCCCTCGATTTGTCCGTGAACGTGGTCTCGACAATTCCGGGCAGATGAGGAAGAACTTCCTGGTGGTTGGTCTCCCCGCTGGTAACTCCAGGAGAGGGGTTGACATCACAAAGGGGATGGGGCGGCACCCCCGGGGGAATGGCTAGGGATCCTTTTCTGGTTAGCGGCCAAGCTGGACCGGGAGCCCTGGCCTCCAAACTCCGTCCTCAACCCCCCTACCACCCAGATCCTCCCGCTTGATCCCTTGCTGTGACCTCTGGGCATCTCCAGAAAGGCACGTGCACACACACACAAGCACACACACACACACACACACACACACACACACACATTCTGACTGTCCAACTGGAGATCAGAGGGGAGTCCACACTGGGAGGGGGTGGGTAATACGGGGGCCTGGGTCTGCTCCGGGTCCAGGTACAGCCACCCCTCCTGCCTGGGTCCCAGGCCCGGGGGAAGGTGGAGGTGAACTCGTTCACACCCTGTGCCCTCCGGACATGCACTCCAGGGGCCCCATTACATTTGGGCTCAGGTCCCAGAGCCTGGTCTGGGCTTACGTTGTGGGCGGTCCCCACTGTAGCTCCCAGCCTTCCCGACGGGGACGGGGTGGATAGGGACCCCCGAGCAACTCAGGGGCTCTCATTCCCAGGGGGAACCCCATGGGGGGGTAGAGGCTGGCCTAGGACTGGAGACCAGCCCTGCTCCTTGGACCCTGCACACCTCACTTGTCCTGGGCCAGTCCCTGCCATTCCTCAGGGTCCCTCTGTCCCTGAGGGTCGGACGGGGAAGTGCATCAGTGTGGCCACGGCCCAGGCTCGCCCCCAGGGGTAGGTGGAGGGGAGGTGCCCCAGGTACACAGGCCTCCCTCCACAGGGCCGGATGGGTCGTGCGGAGGCCAGGTGTGGCCAGGGACCCGCACTCAGCACCTGTAGATGATCCAGACGGACCGGTGATGTGCATGAATCCAACCGTTCCCCACCTGGCTGGTCACCCACGTTCCCACCTCCGCCAACTGCTCTGGGAACCAAACCTCTCCTGAGCCTCAGAACCACACCCGCCCCTGCCAGGCAGACCTCAGGGTGCGAGGCCAGGTGGGTTGGACATCTGTGGACACGACGGCCAGTGACTACACCCACCCCACCCAGCTGGCCTGGACCGCAGACTCCACCCCGGGGTCCAAGTGCGTGGACCCTGGGGCATGGCTGGGCCAGGGCTCCTGGAGGCAGCAGTGGAGGCCGACTCAGGGCAGGTAGAAGTCGGTCCTCCCCTTGCCCTTCTCCTTTCCTCCTTCCGCCTTGTCTTCCTGGCAGGTCGTTGGACGCGGGTCCAGCCTGTGCCTGGCTGCAGCCCTGTGAGCAGTCAGAGGGTGGCAAGCTGCCCGGGGAGGCCGGGGGCCACCTCCAGGATGACCAAGTGTCAGGGGGCTACCGAAACTGGGCATCCCCCGGGCACTCAGTGATTTCAGCCCTTTGTATACATGAGCCGTGACCCCGGGACCGGGTATCAACCCATTCCTCACCCCAAGAGGCACGTATCCTCCCCAGCCGAGGCCCCGTCGGTGGCCGGCCCTCCCTCCAGCCCCAACAGGTCCAGCTGCTCCACAGGCTCTACATCTTTCCCGGCTGGAGCCCGAGCAGCCATCACGGGCCTGGATCCGGGCCCTGGAGCCCCTCAGGGAGGGCAGGTGAGACCGGGCAGGAGCCAGGAGAGGGCCGAGTGGAGGCTCCTTGAGGTCATGGCCTCCTGCTCAGCCCAGACCCTGGTGTGTGCTGCCCCCTAGGGCACCTGGACCCTAGCTGCCGGGCGGGCTCGGGGACAGAGACCACAATGTGGCTCCTGGTAGCTCACAGGTGTCCCTGTGTCCTGTAGCTAGACCTGTCCTACCAGCTGGACTCCCTCCTGGTCGGCCAGCAATATCTGTGGCCAAGAGGAACAGGCCACCGTCAAGGTCTGGGAAGAATGAGTGACCAGGCAGAAGGGGAAGGCTCGCCCTCGGCCCGGGCGGTCCCTGCCGGGCTGGCGGGGGCTCCGGAGGTGGTTTTCCAGCTCTCTGCTGACCAGCCCTGTGCCCAGAAACACCTGCCTCCCTTCTCTGGGCCTCACTCTCCTGCTCTGTGAAATGGGTGATGCAGAGCGATCACTCCCACGGCAGGAACAAGGCGGGTACCGGTGATGGATGGAACACCCGTACAGGACCCGGATCGCAGACCGCAGTGCGAACGGGGGGGGGACGCCAGTGAGGCCCCGCCCCAAAACCATCCAGCCTTTCCATGCAGCCACCAGGGCCTGGCATGGCCCCAGGAGCGGTGGCCGACCAGACTCCTGACACAGGTCCCTGTGGCCTCTTTCTCAGCAGTGGGGACCCGGGGGCGGGGACACCCAGGGTGCAGGGGTGCTCGGGGCAGCTCCTCCCTTGGAGGGAAAGAGAACAATGGAGACGTTCTCTGGGGTTCCCCCAGGTCAGGAGAAATGGGAGGAGCGCTCCCCCAGCCCAGAGAGCTCTTCCCCGTGACTATTTCCCTGGCGGGGGTAGGGGGTCAGCGGGTTATATTGGCTGTAGACAGTGACTCTGCACTTGAATGTGTGAGCCCCCAAATTCACCATGTACACTGAAAGGCGGTTTCATTGAAAACTCGGCAGGAACTTGCCTCGGCAGGAACTTGTGAGTCTCAGTTTGGAGCCCAGTCCCTGACAGAGTCCCCAGGGCCCGTGCTGTCCTCCCAGTCTCTCTCAGAGACCCCAGGGCCCGCGCTGTCCTCCCATTCACCCCCAGAGGCCCCAGGGCCCAGGCTGTCTCCGGTCCCCCCCCCCAAGGACCCCAGGGCCTGGACTGTCCTCCCGGTCCCCCCCGGAGACTCCTGGGCCTGGGATGTCCTCCCGGTCCCCCCCAGAGACCCCAGGGCCCGCGCTGTCCTCCCATTCACCCCCAGAGACCCCAGGGCCCAGGCTGTCCTCCCGGTCCCTCCCGGAGACCCCAGGGCCCTGGCTGTCCTCCCGGTCCCTCCCGGAGACCCCAGGGCCCGGGCTGTCCTCCCAGTCCCCCCCGGAGACCCCAGGGCCCGGGCTGTCCTCCCCATACATCCCGGAGACCCCAGGGCCCTGGCTGTCCTCCCGGTCCCTCCCAGAGACCCCAGTGCCCGGGCTGTCCTCCCCGTCCCTCCCGGAGACCCCAGGGCCCGGGCTGTCCTCCCGGTCCCTCCCGGAGACCCCAGGGCCCGGGCTGTCCTCCCCGTCCCTCCCGGAGACCCCAGGGCCCTGGCTGTCCTCCCGGTCCCTCCTGGAGACCCCAGGGCCCGGGCTGTCCTCCCCGTCCCTCCCGGAGACCCCAGGGCCCGGGCTGTCCTCCCGGTCCCTCCCGGAGACCCCAGGGCCCTGGCTGTCCTCCCGGTCCCTCCCGGAGACCCCAGGGCCCTGGCTGTCCTCCTGGTCCCTCCCAGAGACCCCAGGGCCCTGGCTGTCCTCCTGGTCCCTCCCGGAGGCCCCAGGGCATGGGCTCTCCTCCTGGTCCTTCCCAGAGACGTCAGGCGTCAGCTCAGCCTCAGCCTCCACACGCCCCGGGGCAGCCTTGGGCGCTCACGAGCTCTGTGTCTCAGGGTCCGCAGGCACAGCTCCTCACTGCCCCTGTCCCCCCAGCCGGCGGGCGACACCGCATCACCGGTGCCGGCCTGGACGTGAGGATCAGCAGCTTGGACGAGAACATCCGCCGAGCTGGCAGGGGGCACGTCCCTTGGTCCCCTCTCCGAGACCCCTCCGGGTACAGAACTCACTTGAACAACTCCTCTGACAGGAGACCATCTCTGGACGTGCCGGGGAATCCAGCCCCGGGAGGAGGCGACAACCTGCTCTGCTCTACAGAGGAGGAGACTGAGGCAACATCATCCTCCCAGGCCAGTGCCTGGGAATCCATGCTTGCCTGGGGGCAAATACCAAGCCCGCGAGCTCCCTCCACATCTAGGATGCCGTGGCTCTGACGACACTGCCTGGTCATGTCCCCTGCGCCTGGCAAGCTGCGGTGACCCCCGACTCCTTACCTGACGTCCGAGCCCCGTGTGAACTGGGCCAGATGCCCTCCCCAGGGTGTTCCCCTCCCCCCTCCCTAGTGTTTTCCTCCCCCAGGGAGCCCACCATCCCTGCCCCTCGAGCCCCCTGCTACCACCGCCCCGCTCCATGGCTCCCATCCAGAACACCCTCATCTCTAAGGCTGGCTTCGGAGGTCACCTCCTCGGGGTCCTGCCAAAGCCCAGGCTTCGGGTCAGAGCGACCCGGGCTCACACTCACAGCGGGGCCACGTCAGAGTCCTGTGACACGCAAGCTCTATGCCAGCTTCTGGGACCTCGGTGCTCTTTTTGAAGATGGGGTCGGTGGCTCCGACCTCCGGTGGGTGTGTGGGGGATGAAAGCAGGGAGGTGAAGGTGTCCGAAGTGGGGAGCTTGTGGGGGGAGGGGCTCTCGGGAAGGCACGGGGAGGGGATGGGGAGGAGGGAAAGGCGGCCTGACCTCTCCCTGCCCAGACTGGTGTCCACCTCCCCCTCCCCCTGCTCAGCCAGGCGCCCGGATGAACAGTGGAGTGGAGTGTGGGGGCCAGGTCAGCAGGGTGGGGGTCTGTCTCGTTTCCCTCTTGCCCCCGTGTCTCCATACCCGCTGCGTCCAGCCGCTCTGCCTGGGTGGAGTGGCCGCGGCCCCAGGCCTAAGAGGATATGAGGGTCACTGAGCGGGCGGTGGAGATGGGAGACGTGCGACCCCAGGTGTCGTGGGCTCCTGCCGCGAGGTGGTCCCGTGAGCGCAGTGCCATGGTCCCGGCGCACCTGCGCAGGCTCCACCTGCCTCGACCTTTGGTGGGAGCACCTCCCCGCCCCCAAGGCTCCCCCGCCACATCCTGCCCGAAGGTGGGAGCCAGGGGCCACTCTAGCCGGACTGGCGAAGCTCCTCCTCCAAGCGCTCATGGAACAGTCGGGAAACTGAGGCCAGGAGAGGCAGGGACTGGCCGGGGACCCACCGGGTGAGCAGAGCCTAGAGGGGCTGGGGGAGGTTTCGGGCTCCTAGGCCAGGGCTTCACTTTCCCAGGGGGTTTTCGAGGGAATGAGAGCCTCTAAGATCCTGGAGGACCACTGAACCCATCCCGTGTGGGGTCCTTTCCTCTGGGCATCCCCGAGTGGGCACAGGTCCACGCAATTGCATGGAAACACAGTCTCCCGCCCCCCAGTAACTAACCACCCGCGTGGGTGTCAAAGGATGAGTGGACCCTGGAGGTGACAGGCGTTGGGGGAGAGACGAGGTGTGGGGCGGGGACATTGTCTCCAGGGAACATGCCCAGGAGGGGAGCCATGCCAGGACGATGGCCAGGGGATCCCCAAGATGCCCTCGTGTGTATCACAGTAACCCCCATTCTAGAGAAGCACCCCACTCAGCTCCCGTGGTTGGAGACCTTCGAATGCGCAACGTGTTCTCATGCTGTGTCCTGATATCTCGAGGCCGTGGTCTCAGGAAAGCCCACAGGGAGGGCCTTTTCCCACGTGCAGACGGTGGGTCCGGTCTCACCCCCGAAGCCTCTGGTCACGTGCCCGGAGGGACGCAAAGGTGACACCGGGAGGCCCAGGCCTGGCCGGTCTAGCCTGACACGGCCCTGATCCGACTGGTGAGTCGCACGAGCCTCCCTGTGTCTGTGAGTGTGTGTGAGGCTGTGTGTGTGTGTAAGGATGGGACGTGGGGGGGGAAGCCACCCAGAGCAGGAGCAGGCTGATGGGAGGGTCACGTCCACACCCCAGGTCAAGGGTGACTGGGAGGGACAGGGTGAGTTGTGTAGAGCTACAGGACACAGGGACACATTCTGGTGTCCGTCCCCGAGCCCGGCCGGCAGCTGGGGTCCAGGTGCCCTAGGGGTCGGCACACACCAGGGTCTGGGCTGAGCAGGAGGCCATGACTTCAAGGAGACTCCACTCTGCCCTCTCCTGTGTTCCGTGCCAGGCCCACCCCTTCCTCATCCTCCACGGCCACGTGTGCGCACGAGCCTCATGGGATAGCAGGCACGGGACGTGTCTACAGGTGGCTCCCTGATGGCGCCCCTACCAGTAGATGCCACAAGGACCCCAATGTGCAGACGGGGAGACCGGGGGGCCCCGGAGGCACGGGATCTGTGAGGGGTCCCAGCACTGGTCAGGAGGAAAACCCAGGTCTGAACCCAGCTCTGTGGCCCCAAAGCCGTGGCACCAGGCCTCGCGGGGACGTGTCTGGGCTGTGTTGGTGTCACTGTAGGGTCAGGGCATGGGGTGGAGGGGAGCCCTTTGCAGCCTGGGAGGGGCTCTTGTAGGAGCAGGAAGCCGGGTGAGGGGACCCCAGGAAGTGACCTCACCTCCCTGGTCACAGAGCCCAACAGAACTCGGAACCCGGGTCACCAGGCACCCACGTTCTGGAGACAGCGCCCGACTAGGCTCATTCGTTGGGACACCTTTGCCTGACAAACATGTTCTCCTGTTGTGTGCCCCTGTCCCGCGGCTGCCGGCTCAGGGGAGCCCGTGGCCGCGAACCTTCCCGACCCTGGAGACAGTGGGTCAGGTGGTGCACAGGACGCCTCAGGTCTCTAGCTCGGACGGACCCAAAGGTAACACAGGAGACCCAGAGACAGCCAGTCCAGTCCGACACCGCTCTGATCTGACCTGTGTGGCCCCAGGCCCCCGTGTGTGTGTGTGTGTGTGTGTGTGTGTGTGTGTGTGTGGAAGGAGGGGTCGTGTGTGGAGGGCACACCTGAGCAGGTGCAGGCGGATGAAGGGGTCAGATGCCTGGTGGGTGGGTCATGCTCACACCCCAGGTCAAGGCTGGCTAGGAGGGACAGGGTGTGCCGGGGGGGCCCTCTTGTCCCCAACGTTCATCCCGAGCCCTGTAGGTGGATGTCACTGTGCTCCGGGTGCAGGTCTGTGCACACTCAGGTCTGTGTCCGATCTGAGAGCTGCAGGGGGAGAGTGCGGAAGGACACTGAGGTGGCCGGGCGGGGCTGTGATGTCTCCGGGCCGTCCGCGGGTCACTGTCTTTACAGAAATCAACCGATGAAATCGGGAAACGATTGGCGGAATCCGGATTCACCCGCGCTACAGAGTTGTGCCTGTGCCCCGTCGCCCAGGAGGGCCACCCTGGACCCGTGGAGAGAGTGGCTGCACACAGGTCTCCGGAAGCAGGGCCTGGAGTTGGCCTGGGAAGGCCTCCTCCAGCGCCCCGGCCCCGCCGTAAGGTCTTCGTTCACCGGTCCTGGGACCAGTACTTGGAGTCCCCGGAGTCAGAGCCCGAGGGTGAGAAGGCTGGGGGAGGGTGATGGGGGTGCACGGGGCCCGGGTGGTGCTGGGCCACCCTGGGAGGAGCCCCCGCGGGCTGGTGTGGGGCCAGGAGCGGACTGAGAGCCCCGGGCTGCGGACTGCAGGGTGCAGAGGTCCTCGTGTGGGTTCCTGGCCGCGGCTTCTCAGGGAGGCTCCGGGGTGAGTTGTGTCTCTGCCAAGGCCCCTGGAGAGGCCGGCGCTGGGTGGGGTGGGGGACCTTCCCTCCTCTCACCCTGAGGCCTTGGAGCCGCTGCAACCATCACTCTGTTTTCTTCTCAAGAGTCCGGGGCAGGAGCAAAAGCCGGGTCGGCCCCAGAGCCCGGCCCAAAGGCATCAGGGGCCTCGGCGTATCTGCAGGCAGGCGAGGTATCTGGAGCGACCCCTGCAGGGGCCCGGGAGCCAGCAGGGGACCTGGGACCTGTGCGGGGACAGCGGGCACCTGAGCAGAGTCAGCTGGGTCCTGTTTCTGCTGGTTCCACTGTTCCCGCTTTTGCTCCCAACACTGCTCCTGCCATCGCCCTTCTCCCCGCCCCTGCCACTGTCCTTGATCCCGCATGGATGTCGGCCAAAAACCAAGGGGTTGAAGACCTATACAGGGTGCTTTTTTTATCTTATTTTATTTTTTGTTTATTATATTTTATTTCAAATTCATTCTCCAATCCCTGACCCCGACCCCCACCAAAATGTCTCTTCCTCTTCTCCCTTATCCTTTTTCTCTTCTATTTTTTAGCTGTTATGTTAGTTGTTCATTAGTTATAATCTATATTAATCTTCAATAAAATGTTTTATTTATTTTACGCTGCGCAATTCCTGAGCACTGGGTACGCTCACAACGCTGTGAACCGCGCCACAGAATTTTGCTGCAGAATATCTCGATCCCCAAGGGTCACCGTGTACCCAGAGCCCTCACTCCCCTTTCGTGCCCCCTCCAGCCCCTGGGAACCCCCAGTCTGCTTTCTCTCCGTGTTCCGTTACCTAGTCTGGAGGTTTCCTTCAAGTGGAATGTCGCCAGAGATACCTTTGGGTCCGCACCGACTTTTCAGATGGGACACATTCATTTTTGTACTTTGTGGTCGTTTGAAGGAGACTTTTTCTCCTTTGATATTGAAATCACAATGGATTAAAGATTAGGGGGGGAAAAGGAGGCCCCTTCGGTGACAATGGTCTCGGGGTGGAGACCCCTGTTTGTGCCGTGACTCCATAGCCTGACGCCAGAGAGGACACTGCTGGTCCTCCCGTGGCCCAAATAGAAACCGGGAGATGCAGAAGGCTGGACGGTCACACCACACAGGGGAGAGCATCCCTCACGACCCAGGGCCAGAAGGTTCACATGCCTCTGGGCCAAATAATGCGCCAAAGCCAGTGCGTTCCCCAGGACGGAGGCCAGACCCGTCCCAGTCCAAGGGGAGGCGACCCCCACGGGAGCAGGCGTCAGAGATGCGGGGGGTCCCGGGGAGGGACTCGGGCAAGTGACACCCAAGGGAGGCAGCGGTGGTCACCTTCAGACGGGCAGGTTTCTGGTCTAGGGACCGGCAGCCCAGGTGACAATGTGAGGAAGCAGAGGCCCCAGCCGCTCCCCAGCGAGAAGTCCGCGTCCTGCAGGGGACCGGCTGGCCCAGTACTGGGAGAGCCCCCAGAACCCCAGTCGGCCCTTCCCCAGACCCATGCCCGGCCCCAGGCAGGTTGGTCAGCTCTGCTCCCCTGAGTTCAGTGGGTGGGGGGGCCCTCGGCCGTTGGTGGGATCCCCCAGGAGGAGGGACTCGAGCCCCAGGACGCCAAGATTCACGCCTGCTGGTAGGACAATCCAAAGTCAGGGAGATAGGCTTCCTGACCCAGCTCGTCTTACTAGTGACTCAGGCTGTGCTATTAGCCTCGGTGCCCCCATCTGTGACATGGGGACGTAACGGGCCTTCTAGATGGGTTGGCGCATTCCCTGAGACATGAGGTGGAATCATGGCCTGGTGCCTGCAGGACATAAAGGGCCACCTGGAAGGCTGTCCCAGAGTCCCCCAGGGCACAGGATTCCGGAAGCCCCTCCTTGGCCCCTGCCTGCTGTCCCCCTTCTGGGAACACTCAGCGTTGTTTGCGGAGGAGGTGAAGATGATCCAGGAGGTCAGCAGGTCCCACGTGGAGGAAGGGTAGCGCTGGAGGGACAGAAGGACGTGTCCCGTGCCCCCTTCCAGGGCCCGAGCTGTGACGCCCTCTGACCTGACCTGGTGTGGACCCCGCTTCTGTGGTTTCACTCCCTCCCTCCATCTCTCCCTCCTTCCCTCCCTCCTTCCGTAATTCAGCCGGGGATCTCAGGTGCCTGCTGTGTGCCGACCACCGTGACCTCATCGGTTTGCACAACCCAACGGGGTCCCCCACGTGGCATCTTCCTTGGCACGGTCTCAATGTTCCTGGCCGTGTTCCCTCTGGCGAGTCTGGGAGGGAAGCCTCTGCCCATGTTCCCGGCAAGGAAACACGAGTCCAGAAGGTCCAGACGACCTGCCCCAAGTGCCAGCGTGTGGAGCCTGGACAGAGGGTGGTCCCTGAGCAGAGGAGGACTTGGGCCCACGCAGCCCGGAGGAGGAGGGGGAGCACCGTGGCGGCCTGGAGCTCAGGGCTTCTGGGAGACGGTGTCCTAACCAGACTGGCTCTGTCCCCAGCGCCGTCGGGGTACCCGCGCTCCCTGGGGCACGTGGCCCTGGCTGGCAGGAGAGGAGGTGCCTCTGGGGCAGGACAGAGCCCTCAGGCAGAGCGGAGGGTCGCAAGTGCTCCCAAGGGGCAGGTGGACTCGGGCGCCCTGAGGTGGCATCACCGGGACAGCGGTGCCTGCGGCTGGGGTCCCATACCTGTCCCCTCCTCGGGCCCAGCAAAGGCCCGTCTGCGTGGCATTTACCCCCAAACACAAAGTCTGGGCCGGGAACCACCCTCTTCAAGGCCTTGCCCCCATTCTCTCTGCCCACCTCAAGTTACAAAAATGGACAATAGTTCAGGTGGTGGTGGATGCCCAGAGATGTTTGTGTTTTCTGACCCACGTTGTGACGTCGCTGTGTCCGGCCGGCCGTGGAGTCGCGGAGAAGCAGGTGGAACATCTGGCAGCCACCGGGACCCGGCCCTGCAGGGGCGGGGCTTGGCTCCAGTCGAAGGTTGGCGACCCGCCCACCGTTCAGTTCTGCAGCCCCCGCTCCCCGAGCCTCATCATTGCTGCTCCGTGAAGCTGCTACTGTTTGCTTTTCGGGGCCGTGACTTGTCTGAACCGCGTGAGGTCTGTTTCCTTTGTTGTGTGTGGCCCTTGGAGTCTCTGTGCGGCCAACTCAGGGGTCACTCAGCGGCCGGGCAGAGAGGTCACCCGCGTCTCTAAGTTATAGAGAGGAGGTTCCCACAACCTTGCCCTCGGGTTCGAATAATGTTGGAGCGGCTCAGAGAACTCAGACAAGCCTGTCACCTCCTAGATCGCCCGTTTGTCACACGGGACAGCACTCGGGACCAGCCGGGCGGAAGGGATGGGGAGCACAGGGCAAGGTGGAGCGGAGGCTCGGAGCCCCCCTGCTCTCTGCCCATCATCTGTGCTTCCTGACCGATCGGGTCCTTCCTCCCAGCTCATCTCGTAACGCCAGCCAAAGACCCTGAGGGCAGCCAAACTAACCCTCAAGCAACAGGGACGGACGTCCCTGACGTCAGCAAGACCCCGCGGGTTTGACCCCAAGACAGCGATCGGCCCGACCTTCACTGTCCACCTCAAGTACCCACTGACCGTTGTCCTAGATTGTCCTCATGTAAAATCCCAGGAAACAAATAAAACTTCACAAGGGGGGGGCACCTGTCATGATCTCGCAGCTTGTGAGTTCGAGCCCCGCATCAGGCTCTGTACTAACAGCTCCGAGCCTGGATCCTGCTTCCGATTCTGTGTCTCCCTCTCTCTCTGCCCCTCCCCTGCTCGTACTCTGTCTCTCCTGTCTCAAAAATAAATAAACATTAAAAATTTTTTAAAAATTAAAAAAAGAAAGAAAAAGAGAGAGAGAGAACCACCACCAGGACTGTCTGCAGCACCTTGAGATGTCAGCCCCCCGTCTTCCCAGCGCCGGCCTCACCGAAATGGATCCTTTCTTGAGTCACCACCCTTTCCTGTGTCTCTCTGCCCTTGGCTTTTGTCAGCGGTGAGTGGCCGAACCTGGTCTGTTGGGACCCGCGAAGCCAGTGCCCAGCACACTCGGGCCCCGTGACAGTAACCGAGCATGTCACACTCTCTGCTATCTCCACGTGTTCACCAGTCGGATGGGCGTTCGTGGAGGCTTCATTACACGGGCACGATTGATTGGATCACTGGTCACTGGGGACCGAACGCCGTCTCCGGACCCTCTCCCTCCCCGGAGGTGGGGGGAGGGGATGGAAAGTTCCAGCCATCTAATCACAGGGTTGGCTCCCCCAGCAGCCAGCCTCCCCCCTCAGGTAGAGTCCAAAAGCCACCCATGAACACAGCGAAGTCAGTGTCACGGTTTACATCACTCAGGAAATTGGGGAAATCTGTGCCAGAAACAGGGGCGAAGACCAAATATATATTTACCGTGAAGCACAGTATCACGGTGCGTATTCAGTGGTGCACAACCGATGCCCGGATCTTTTGCATCTTGCAGAACTGGAACTCTATACCCGGTGGACAACAACTCCCGGTCTCCCTCTCCTGCCCAGCTTCCCAAAACCACCCTGCTCCTTCTGCTTCTGTGAGGCCGACCACCCTACATGCCTCATCTCATAGAAGTGGAACTATGCAACGTTTGTGTTTTCGTGACTTGCTTAGTTCACTTAGCATCCTGTCCTCAAGGTTCACCCACATGGCACGTGTCAGCAATTCCTTCCCGCTGAAGGCTGGGTGATGTACCAATGCACGTTCCTACCACATTTTGTTCATCCATCACCCACTGGTGGAGGTGGACACTGGCGGGTGCTCCTGCCTCTTGGCTGCTGGGAATTGTGCTGCTGCAAACTTGGGTGTGCAAATAACTCTTCACAATCCTGCTTTCAATTCTTTGAATGTGTATCCCGAAGTGGAATGGCTGCATCCTATGGCGGTTCCATTTTTAATGCTTGAGGAAACACCACACTGCTTTCCAGAGCGGTGGCAGATTTTACCTTCCCACCAACAGGGCACGAGGGTTCTGATTTCTCCACATCCTCACCAATACTGGTTATTTTCTGGTTTTTCTCTTTGCTGTTTATAATAGTAGCCCCATCCTAGCCTGATCGGGGCTGGGGGGGAAGTAGAGTCAAATTGTTAAAATCAGGAATGAACATGGAGACATCACTACCAACCTTACAGAAATAAAGAGGATTATAAGACGATACCACAAAGAGTTTTCCACCAGCACATCAGACAGCCTAGATAAAACGGGTAAATTTCTGGGAGCCTGGGTGGCTCATTCATTAAGACTGACTTCGGCTGAGGTCATGATCTCACAATTTGTGTGTTCAAGTCCCACATCAGGTGAGCTCGAGCCCCACTTCAGGTAAAACACAAGTTCCAGTGAGCCCCACTTCTCCATCTCTCTCTCTCTCTCTCTCTCTCAAAAAAAAAAAAAAAACAACAACAGGGGCGCCTGGGTGGCGCAGTCGGTTTAGCGTCCGACTTCTGCTCAGGTCACGATCTCGCGGTCCGTGGGTTCGAGCCCCGTGTCGGGCTCTGGGCTGATGGCTCAGAGCCTGGAGCCTGCTTCCGATTCTGTGTCTCCCTCTCTCTCTGCCCCTCCCCCGTTCATGCTCTGTCTCTCTCTGTCCCAAAAATAAATAAACGTTGAAAAAAAAAAAAACAACAACAACGATAAATTCCTAGAACTAAAAACACTACCAAAAGCAACTCAAGAATAAATAATAAATCTGAATAGACCTCTAGTAAGAGATTGAATCAGGAATCAAAACCCTCCCAACAAAGAAAATCTCAGTGACAGGATTCACTGCTGGTTAATTCTACCAACCATCTGACAAAGAATTAACACGACTTGTCCCCAAATTCCTCAAAAAGAGAGGAGGGGACACTTCCTAATGCATTCACCATTGTTATCTTCTCCCTGGGGGATATTGTTCTCATGGTTTCCTTTAGGTATTTGTGCATATTTGAAATAGTTGGTTTTAAGTAAGTCTAGAGAGTCTAATGCATGAGCTTCCTCAGGAACGGTTTCTGTCAATTGCTTTGTTTTCAACAGTCTACAGGGTCCATGTTCCTGTTTCTTTGCACACCTCAAAAGTGTTTTTTAGTTGGGGTGCCCGGGTGGCTCAGTTGGTTAAGCATCCGACTTCAGCTCAGGTCACGATCTCATGATTTGTGAGTTTTGGCCCCGCATCAGGCTCTCTGCCGTCAGCACAGAGCCCACGTAGGATCCTCTGTCCCCCTCTCTCTCTGCCCCCCATTCATTCTTTCTCTCTCTCAAAATAAATAAACCTTTTGTAAAAAGTGTTTTGGGGGAGGCACCTGGGTGGCTCAGTCGGTTAAGCGTCTGACTTCAGCTCAGGTCATGATCTCATGGTTTGTGGCTTCGGGCCCCACGTCGGGCTCTGTGCTGACAGCTGGAGCCTGGAGACTGCTTTGGATTCTGTGTCTCCCTCTCTCTCTGCCCCTCCCTACTTGCGCTCTGTCTCTGTCTCTGTCTCTCTGTCTCTCAAATAAACATTAAAAATTTTTAAATGTTTTTGTTGAAAATTGACATTTTGAATAGTATAATGTACAACTCAAATATCAGTCTTCCCCTCCAGGGTTTACTGGCACAGCTCGCAGTAGTTGCTACTGTAGTGACTTTTCTGAACTAATTGTGTAAAATCTGTATGCCTTGTCGTGTGTGGTCACCGAAGTGTCTGTTCTGTGAATGTAGTGCTCATTGGGCAGACATTTCCTTAAATACGCGGAACCACCGCCCTCCCCCCAAAGAAGAAAACAACCTCCAGTCTTTACAGATGGGGAGGAGATGGTCTGCAAAGATCAGGATACACCTTCCACACCACCCAGGCTGTTTACAACTCTGCCTTGACCTTTACTTCCTAATTGCAGAGTCTGACAGTCACCAGAGGGGAGAGCCGGGGCCCTTCTCAGGTCTTTCCTGAACATGCACCCAGCCCATGCACGCAAGCGTCCTAGAGGCTCAGGAATAATGGGCCAGAGGTTCTAGGTCCTTATTCCCTAAAGCTCCTCACCACTCGGCCTTTCTTCCAGTCGTTCTGCTCGGTTCAGCCATTGCCTTAGGCAGCCGAGACTAACATATGCCTTGAAATGTCTTGAACATTTAGTGCCCTCCGGTAGCCACCTCACCACTGGGAGAGTTGGTGGCCAGCAAGAAGTCACAGATGACACCAAGGGTCTGGACCTGGTGTCTCTCTCCTGACATGGGGACACCTGCGGGAGGAGCAGATACCTGACACGGACGGGTGGGCAGGGGAGGCCCGAGGCCCCCAGGGGTGTGTGTCTGGCATCTGGACTGAACAGTTCGGTTCGGATGGGGTGGGATCGGTGAGGCCCAAGGGACGGGGCCCCGGGGTCCTTCAGGCTGAGGAGGAAGATGAGGGGAGCACAGGGGAGTGAGGAGGCTCAGGTTAGACAAGACAGAGCTGAGCAACTCCTCTGGGGGAAAAGTGGGTCAGGTCCAGGCTCACGGGGACAGACCTTGAGGCCACTGTGCTACGGGAAATAAGCCAGTCCCTAAAGGACCGATATTGGAGGACCCCGCTCATGACGGACCGAGAACAGTCAGATTCAGAGGGGTGGGAGGAGCAGTGGGTGCCGGGCCTGGGGAGGGGGATGGGTGTGGGAGGGTTAGGGTCTAGTGGGCAGACACAGAGTTTGGGGTGACGAGAAAGTCGTGAAGATGGACGGAGGGGACAGTTGCAGAACAGTGAATGTACCTATTGCCACTGAATTGGACACCTGAACATGGTTAACATTATCAAGGTTTAGGGGCGCCTGGGGGGCTCAGTCGGTTGAGCGTCCAACTTCGGCCCACGGTTCGTGGGTTCGAGCCCCGCGTCGGGCTCTGTGCTGACGGCTCGGAGCCTGGAGCCTGCTTCGGATGCTGTGTCTCCCTCTGTCTCTGCCCCTCCCCGCTAGCTCATGGTCTCTCTCTCTCTCAAAAATAAATAAACCTTAAAAAAAATAAAAAAATAAAAATAAAAAGCATCCGACATAAAATTGGAGCCGTTTACGGCGGCAAGTGACCCAGAAATTGTAACAGTTGGCCAACGTCACGGAGAAATAGCAGTGGCAACGCGGACCGCCCTGTCCTTGATGTGAGAAGGGAGACGCGAGGCGGAGAGACTGCAGCACTCAGGCCTGGCCGGGGCCTCGAGGAAGCGCACAAGGCAGGTTTCCGGGACAACCCGCAATTCCCGTCATCCGCCAGAAACATTTTAGTGGCAGTGACAGGGCAAGCGTGACACCCACAACACCGCAGTGACTGAGGGAGGCCAGGGGGTGGGGGGGCTGTCCTGCCCCAGCGGGCGGCGGGCTGTGCCCCAGGCTGCCGGGAAGCCAGGCGCCAGCCAAGGGGGTCCTGATCCGGCCTCACCTTCACGTCCTGCCCGCGGCTGCAAGCGACCTTTCAACTCTGACCAGGAACCCGAAGAGCAAGGGGTCTTGCCGGAGCCGTGCCCCCCGGCAGGCCCCCGGTCAAGCCTAACTGTGCCCGTGCCCGATGCGGGCGGCGCCGGGCCTCGGCGATGTCCCACGACCGGACAGAGAAAGGGAGCGGCGACAGGCCATCCGCTCTGACGGCTGGGGTCAGGGTGGCACCCCTGACGGACACTAGGCCAGCCCGTCATCAGTCCCGGATGCCCCGGTGACTCTTGGGCACGGTCACATACCTCAGCTTCTTCACGACGGCGGGCCAGCCCAGCAGTTGTTCGTCCCACAGGTACTCGGGGGACAGCACCTTGGTGGGCTTGTGGTCCAGCAGGTACCTGTTCAGGTGGCTCTCGTCGTGCCACACGGCCTCGATGCCGTGGGCCCGGTCGACCACCGTGGCCTGGTGACAGGCCGACGTGAGCCTCAGAACCTCGGCCACCGACCCCCCGAAAAAGCCTCCCGCGTAGTAAAAGTCGCCCTCGTCCCTGGGGACGTGCGCCTGGGACTGCGGCCAGCGCTCGTAGGTGAAGGCCTCGCGGGCCACCCCGTAGAAGCCGGGGTGCAGGGTGCCGAAGAGCGGGGACGGGATCTCCACGCCCACGTGGTCGCGGAAACTCACGTCCACGTCCGCGCACACCGGAGAGTCCACCTCGTGGAGGAAGCGCCGCCGGGAGAAGTTGCGGATCATCTCCACGCGGTGCACGGACACGTCCTGCCGGCGCGAGTAGCTCCGGACCTCCAGGACCCCCACCTGCCTCCCTTCCCCGAGGGGCACGCGGGGCACATCCCCCGGCCGGTCGGTGAACACGTAGCAGGTGACCCTGTGTCCCGCCATGAAGTGCTTCTCCGCCGTCTGCAGGAGCAGCTCCAGGAAGGCCACGTATCTACAGGGACAGGGGACAGGGCGGGAGGAGGGTCGCTGCCAGAGGCTGGCGGCAGGAGCCCAAAGCCGGGGGCCGCGGACCTGTGCGCCTTATCGAGGAGGCAGACCCTGGGCTGCTTAAGGAACAGCCGCTGTCCTGGCCTGTCCTGGGCGAGTGTGCCCGCGGCGCCTCCCTAACCTCTGCCCCGGGGGACGGGGGACCACCAGCGCCCCATCTTACAAAGGGGAGCGAGCCTGAGGCGGAGGAGGCTGGAAACCCGTGCAGCCTCGAGTCAGCATGCTGGAGCCAGCAGCGCACCCCCGTGCCGAGCTCCCCTGGCAGACCCCCTCCACCCGCAGGACCCGCCCCTGGCAAATCCCCTGCAGGTTCCCCCCTGCTGTGAGGGAGTCGAGACCCTCCGGGCACAGCTCTGGTCAACGTGCCCTCGCAGACTTCGCAGAACCTGCAGGGCCGGCCACCTGCCCCTCTTGGCTCAGTGGTCGGTCCCTGGCCCCCCAGGACTGTGTCTGCCCCTGCAGGGCCTCCCTTGAAGGCTACTGGGCCCTCAGTCAACGGCAGGTATTCCGAGGAGGGGTCACCCCCCATCTCCCCCAGATCAGGACTCAGGCCCAGCCTGTGGCCAGGGGAGGCCAAAGAGGGCCCCTGGAGGAAGAGGGGGCTTGCTCGCGCCCCAGCACTGAACCCGAGCGTGAAAGGTTCCGGGTCCAGGTCTGTATCTCCCCAACCCCAAGAGGTTGGAAGTCTTCTCCAACCGCCTCCCATGGCTGGTCCCTCTTCGAGGGGGCTCGCTGCTCCCCACCCTGCACACAGCAGCTCCCCCGTCATCGGGCAAGTGCGGTGAGCCCCTCGGTGACAGTGTTTTGAGCAGGCCCTAAGGCTGCTTCCCGGTGCCTGGCCCAGAAACCCCTCCCACAGGGAAGGTGGGCACTCCGTGTCAATAGGGGACATGCACACACACACACACACACACACACACTCACACACACACACCCCTGCCCAGCCACCAGTCAGGTCACCAGGGGCAAGCCCAGACCCAGCCGATGTGATCGTGGGTTCACAGCTCGACTCGGGGAGTCTGGTTTCCTCTGAGGACATGCCCACCACCTGCCCACCTGTGCGCTCACTCCTCTGTCCCGGCTGTTACTGGCCATGTGAAATTCTGGAACGAAAGGTTGGGCCAGTTTCAGGTGGAATACAAAATGTAGACACTGCGGGGAGGGCTGAGACCCAAGTAACACAGCAGCTTTCCGGGGGAGATGTGCGTCCCCCAACATCCCCGCCCCTGCCAGGCGGCCCTGCCGCCCCACACCCTGCACGCCAGCCACGGTGTCTCCCGCCGGGGTGCTGGCCGGGGTCCAGCGTCTGCCATGACCCTAATTGTAGAGGACCTTGTTTCAGATAATCTAGAACAGGGTGTTATGCAGACATCGTGTGTGATACCTTGTTCCAGTTACTGGCATGTTTCCTACAGGATGTAGAAATGAGAAAGAGAACAGTGATGGGCCCGGAGACACCCCATAATCCCACCGCTGACCTCCACCTCCCCTGGCTCCCAGGTGGGTCCTGGGCGTTTGAGTCGGCATCAAAGTGGGAAAAGGGTGCTTGGCTTTCCGCGGCATCGCCCTCGGACGCCCCGGTGTCGGGGCTCCAGGACTGACCGGCTAGAGGTCACCTGCTTAGCCCACACGCGTGTCCAGACGGGCAGGCTGCAGGCCCCGGGCGCTTCTCCCTGCCCCTCCGCGTCAGCTCTGTGCTGCCCCTGCCCCTCGCCTGGGGGCCGTGTGGACTCCGCTCCCTCCCGCTGCTCCCTCTGCCGCAGGCCGGCGGCCACCACGTCCCCAGCCGGAGAGGGAGGGCCGACGAGAACACCCGCAAGCGACGTATTTCTGGCGTCTGTGCCCGGCTCGAGGGGCACCCGCTCCGGTCAGCTCCATGCGCACACACCCCGTCCCGTGCCCTGCTGAATTCTCAGCCCTCAAACTGTGCCGGGTGAGGAATAACACTTCACGTCGCGCTGACTCACTGGGACCGTCCCAGAGCCGCATGACGCGGGCCCCGCTGTTTACAGCGACAGATGGGAGCCGCGGCCCGGTGTCCGTTCACTCATCCCCGCACGCGTCAGCACCCGTGTCTGTCTGCTGCCGTGTGCAGGCACCCGCACACGACGGTGAAGCCCAGTCACCACCCCGCCCTCGAGCTCACAGCCTAGGCGGTGGGACGGCGTCTCCCCCACAGTGAGCAGCTGGGGGCCACAGAGGCAGAGCATCCCCACCCTCCCCAACCTGCAGTGACCCCCGACTCCTGGCCCGACATCCGGCGCCCTGCGTGAGCTGGTCCAGACGCCCTCCCCTGTGGGCACCCCTCACCCCACTCCGGCCTCCCTAGGGCCTTCCTCCAGGGAGCCCATGGAGCCCCGGCCCCTCAGAGGCCCCTGCCGCCACCGCCCCTCCCATGGCCCCCACCCAGGACGTCCTCATCTCCAGGGTTGGAGCCTCCTCAGGCTCCCGTGCGACCTCAGGCTTTGGGTCGGATTGTCCGGGGGACAAACCCACAATAGGGCCATGCGGCACGGATCAGCGGCACGGACTCCCCCGGGGAGGGCACACAGCCGTGCCAGGCCGAGGACACGAGGCCCAGCTGCCCTTTGCTAGGGAGGCCTGTGTGCCTGGCACATCTCCTCTCCATCCACCCAGGAGGAGAGCCTGGGCCCTGTCCACGCTGACGTCACTCCACGCCCAACCTCAGGGCCAGGTGGGAGACTGAGGCCAGGGACCGGCCCAGGATACGTGAGGTGGGCAGAGTCCAAGCAGTGGGGGTCTCCGTCCTAGGCCAAACTCAGTCCTCCCCTGGGGTTCGCCCTGGGAATAAGACCCCTGAGATCCCGTCGCATCCCTATCAACCCCAAACGAGGTGGGGCTGTTATATCTGGATGTCCCCAGACCGTACAGGCAAGCAGACACACACACACACACACACACAGACACACACACACACACAGACACACAAACACAGACACACACGCACACTGACCACCCGGCAGCGGCTCAAGGGGAGTCCACCCTGGAGGGGGGAGGTGACACCGGGGCAAGAAGGGGATTGGAGGCAGCTCTGCCACAGGGCAGGGGGCCCAATGTGCTGGCAGCATGACCAGGGCTCATACGTGGGGTGGGGAGACGTGCCAGCCTGATGGCCAGCGGGGTCTCCCGGGTACCCAGGGGGCTGCCTGGGCTGGGCACTTTCCCGGGGCACCCGGAGAAGTCGGGGTTTGGGGTCTTGTGTCCGCCACCCGCCTGGAGCTAGAAGGAGACACCCCCCCTAGTGGGAGGGGGCTACGGGACAGGCTTCAGCTTACTCCTGTGTAAATTGGGCTGCATAGACGTGGTGTCCCAAGGGTCCCACAGGCTTGTCTGCTGGCCCTGGACCTCCACCCCTGCCCCAAGATGCTCCTGGTCCTGGGAAAATGCTTTCTTCTCCCTCAAGGTCCTTCTGAGCGGAGGGCAGCCTGGGGGCTTGGAGGACCGAGGACCTGGGTGGGCAGCACGTGGCCGAGCAGCGGACCCTGGTGTGGGGACCGAGGTCAAGACCCTCCTTGTCGGAGCCCCGGGGCCTCATTAGGAAGGGCTTCCAGAGGTAGTGCCCTGACTGGGGTGACGAAGCCTTAGGAATGAACGGGGCACCGGGCCGGGAGAGGTGGAACGGGGGACAGGGGAGGCTCCTGAATTCCTCACACCGCCCCTGGAGCCCGCAGGTCCTGCCCCTGTGCCCCCCTAGGGCCAGGGAGGGCTGCTGCCTTGACTACACCCAAAGATGTGTGTTTTGTTTTCTGGTTTCCAAGCCTGGGGCTGTCATGCCGGTGCTGACCACCAGGGGGCAGGCTGTGTCCACTGTGCTCAGTGTAAGCCTCTGGAGCGGGAAGGGACGCTCAGCGGTCAAGCTAGGCGTCCCCTGCCCCTAACCCAACATGTACCTCTTACTATTAGTCTGCATGTCCACAGCATGAGCTGCTCAGAGGCAGGTAGGGACTCTGAGATCCTCTCTGGACACATCAGCTCCTGTGCCTCTCACCCTGCGCAGGGCATGTGTTGGGCCCGGGGGCCGGAATCAAAGGTCCCGTGAGGTCCCAGCCCTGCAGGAGCTCTCAGCCCAGAGGGGGAGGTGGGTCAAGGCACAAGAGGGAATCCGTGTGAAAGGAAAGACCAACACTGTCGGGAAATGAAGCAGGGTGAAGGAGAGCTGCCAGGGGCCCCTGGGTGGAGGGGGGTCTCACAGGCCTCCAGGGTGGCCCTGATGCTGGGACCCAGAAGGACAAGAGGAGCCAGTCCCGCACACGTCTGCAAGCAGTGTGCTGTGTGCTGCGGGGACGAGCAAAGCTGCAGAGACTCGGAGGCACAGAGGGTTTGTCTGGAGAGGAGCTGAGAGGAGCCAGTGTGGCCGGAGAGAGCTCGGGAGGGAGGAGGGCGGGCCCGGGCCCCAGCCTGGAGGATGGGCTGTTGTCTGTGCTGGGGGACACATTCACCTTACTTGGACCACCTCACACTTTCTGTGCCAGTCTCCCGGCTCGGCTCGGCTGGGAGCCTCAGCCCCACGGTCACCCAGGAGGCCAGGGCTGCAGCCTCAGCTGAGGCTCGACTGGGGCAGGGTCCGCCTCCAAGACCGCGACCGGGCACGTGCCTTTGGCAGGATTTGGCTGGGACTGGTGGTCTCAGGACTTCTGTGTCTCAGCCAGGAGCCTCTGCAGGTTCTTGGCACTGGGCCTCCTGGGGCAGCTCATGTTATCTGCTCTTGCTTCGTTAGAGAGAGACACACACACAGACACACACACTGACACAGAGCCAGAGAATGGACCCGGGAGAAAAGGAACCCAGAGACACCACAGGCATTCATGAACCAGCTTGGAAGCGACACCCATCGTTATATTCTCTCCCTCAGAACCGGTCACACGGGCCTTCCACCGGTTAGGGGAGGGGATGTCACGAGGATACAAGAGGCTGTGTTAGTAAAAGAGGGCACATGTCGGAGATAGAGACCCCTGTGCATGCTGTGACACCACAGCCTGACTCCAGCCAGGACGCGGCCGGTCCTCCCGTGGCCCAATGAGAAACCGGGAGATGCAGAAGGCCGGACGGTCACACCACAGAGGGGAGAGCATCCCTCACGACCCAGGGCCAGAACGGTTCACAGGCCTCTGGGCCAAATTTTGCACCAAAGCCAGTGCTTTCCCCGGGATGGAGACCAGACCCGTCCCAGTCCAAGGGAGGTGGCCCCCACGGAAGCAGGCGTCAGAGATGTGGGGTGTCCTGGGGAGGGACTCGGGCAAGTGAGACCCGAGGGAGGCAGCGGTGGTCGACTTCAGAAGGGCAGGTTTCTGGTCTGGGGACCAGCCGCCCGGGTGACAACGTGAGGAAGCAGAGGTCCCCAGAGACAGCTGTGACGGGCTCCCGTCTCCGGGAGAGAGTCCTCAGGCAGAGAGGAGGGACCGGGGGCTCCTGGGGACGCTGCCAGCCTGCTGGGAACCGGCCCCTCCGGCTGTAGGTGCACCCAGGTGGCAGAGGGACCTGAACGGGACAGCGGTGCGTGGCCGGCCTCGCTTTCCCCATCCAAGGCCAACGTCCTCTGCAGCCCTTGCCACTCCACCCCTCGTCTCAAAGCAAAGTGGTCTCTTCACTCAGGTTCCCTGGTGCCCGTTCAGGACAAGGATGCCTCCCGGGAAGAAAGAGGAGAACCGGCGGGGCTCACCCAGCCCGGGGGCCCTGGCAGACAAGCCGGCACTCGGCCTGTGGGCCACGGCCCTCTCCTGCCCCCACCGGCACCGTCTGCCCTCTGTCCCCTGACCCCACCTCCCAGGAGACGAATCCAGCCCGAGGACCGCCTCGGGGCCGGCCTGGGAAGAGCTGGGTGGAAGGACAGGTGAGGGAAGACACAAGGGGTGTTCTCGACTCCCAAATCTGACGACCGAAGTCTGGGAGGCGAGAGGAAGATGGGAGGAAATGCAGGGTGCGCATTTGCACGTCTTCCTAAGAGGAGAGGTGGGTGGGTGACCCAGGGACTCGGGCAGAGACCTGACGCCTTCAAGGGAGCCGGGAGAAGGATCTGAGAGAACCAGAGCAAACCCACAAAAGCACAGGGGCGGCGGAAGGAGCCGGAGACATCTGTGTGCAGGTCCTCCAGGGCCCCCACCCTTCTCTCTATGTGTGTGTGTCTGTGTGTGTGTGTGTGTGTGCGTGTGTGTGTGTGATGGTTAAAAACCTTGGTGAATATGGCTTACGTATCTTCTTAGGGTGAGGAGGGCCATGGGGACGGCGCTCCCCCTTGCTGGCTGCGGGTCAGAGGCCGCACCACCTCCTGGGTGGGTCCGGGGCTCGCTTTTGGGATCCAGGTGCGTGCACACAGCGGGGAGCAGACAGGGTGCTGAGGGCAGGCATGGACGCATCCACAAAGGAGCAAGGACAGCAGCGGTTTGTGTCTGGGGGGTGGGGCAGAGGCTGTTAGGGTCTTGTGCTTGGATTTGGGCACTGGGGCTGGCAAGGCACAGCTGTCCCGGTGACGCCCCCTCAGGGCGCCCGAGTCCACCTGCCCCTGGGGGAGCACCTGCGACCCTCCTCTCTGCCTGAGGGCTCTGTCCTGCCCCAGGGGCGCCTCCTCTCCTGCCAGCCGGGGCCAGCCTGCCACCTGGGAGCGCAGGTACCCCGAATGCCCTGGGGACAGGGCCGGTCCGGGTAGGACACCGACTCGCAGCGGACTTGAGCGCCAGGCCGCCACGGTGCTCCCCCTCCTCCTCCGGGCTGCGTGGGCCCAGGTCCTCCTCTGCTCAGGGACCACCCTCTGTCCAGACTCCACACGCTGGCACTTGGGGCAGGTCGTCTGGACCTTCTGGACTCGTGCTTCCTTGTCGGGAACGTGGGCAGAGCTCTCCTCCCAGACTCACCAGAGGGGACACGGCCAGGAACATTCAGACCCTGCAAAGGAAGATGCCACGTGGGGGACCTATCGGGTCGTGCTCACTGGAGAGGTCACGGTGCTCAGCACACAGCAGGGACCTGAGTTCCCCAGCTGAATTAGGGAAGGAGGAAGGGAAGGAGGGAGGGAGGGAAACCATAGAATTGGGGTCCACACCAGGTCAGGTCAGAGGTCCGGTCAGAGGGCGTCACAGCTCGGGCCCTGGAAGGGGGCACGGGACACGTCCTTCTGTCCCTCCAGCGCTGACCTTCCTCCACGTGGGACCTGCTGACCTCCTGGATCGTCTCTACCTCCTCCACAAACAACGCTGAGTGTTCCCAGAAGGGGGACAGCGGGCAGGGGCCAAGGAGGGGCTTCCGGAATCCTGTGCCCTGGGGGACTCTGGGACAGCCTTCCAGGTGGCCCTTTTATGTCCTCCAGGCACCAGGCCACGATTCTACCTCATCTCTCAGGGAATGCGCCAACCCATCTAGAAGGCCCGTTACGTCCCCATGTCACAGATGGGGACACCGAGGCTAATAGCACAGCCTGGGTCACTAGTAAGACGAACTGGGTCAGGAATCCTTGACTTTGGATTGTTCTACCCGCGGGCCTGCATCTTGGCGTCCTGGGGCTCGGGGTCCCTCTTCCTGGGAAACCCCACCACCTGCCGAGGGTCCCCACCGAACTCATGGGAGCAGAGCTGACCAACCTGCCTGGGGCCCCACATGGGGCTGGGGAAGGGCCGACTCCGGGCTCTGGGGGCTCTCCCAGTACTGGGCCAGCCGGTCCCCTGCAGGACGAGGACTTCTCGCTGGGGATCGGCTGGGGCCTCTGCTTCCTCACGTGGATACCTAGGCTGCCAGTCCCCAGACCAGAAACCTGCCCGGCTGAAGGTGACCAGCGCTGCCTCCCTCGGGTCTCACTTGCCCGAGTCCCAACCCGGGATGTCCCGCATCTCTGACGCCTGCTACCACGGGGGTCAGCTCCCCTTGGACTGGGACGGGTCTGGCCTCCATCCCGGGGAACGCACTGGCTTTGGCGCATTATTTGGCCCAGAGGCCTGTGAACCTTTCTGGCCCTGGGTCGTGAGGGATGCTCTCCCCTGTGTGGTGTGACCATCCGGCCTTCTGCATCTCCCGGATTCTGTTTGGGCCACGGGAGGACCCGCCGTGTCCTGTCTGGCTTCAGGCTGTGGTGTCACAGCACGCACAGGGGTCTCCACCCCGAGACCATTGTCACCGAAGGGGCCTCCATTTTCCCACCTAATCCTTAATCCATTGTGATTTCAATGTCAATGGAGAAAAAGTCTATTTCAAACGGCCACAAAGTACAAAAATGAATCTGTCTCGTCTGAAAATTCGGTACAGACCCAAAGGTATCTCTTGTGAGATTGCACTTGAAAGAAACCTCCAGAGGAGGTAACAGAACATGGAGAGAAAGCAGACTGGGGGTTCCCAGGGGCTGGCGGGGGCACGAATGGGGAGCGAGGGGTCCGGATACACGGTGACCCTTGGGGACCGAGATATTCTGCAGCAAAATTCTGTGGCGTGGTTCACGGCGTTGAGAGCGTACCCAGTGCTCAGGAATTGCACAATGTAAAATAAATAAAACTTTTTATTGAAGATTAATATAGATTATAACTAATGAACAAATAAAGTAACAGCTATGAAGTAGAAGAGAACAAGTATAAGGGAGAAGAGGAAGAGATATTCTGGTGGGGGGTCGGGGTCAGGGATTGGAGAATAAATTTGAAATAAAATATAACAAAAATAAAGTAAACACCCCGTGTAGGCCTTCAGGCCCTTGATTTGTGACTGCCATCCATGTGGGAGCAAGGGCGGGGGCAGGGGCGGGAAGAAGGGCGTTGACAGGGGCGGGGACAGGGGCGGGGAGAAGGGCAGTGGCAGGAACAGTGTTGGGATCAGAAGCAGGAAAGGCGGAACCAGGAGAAGCGGGAGCAGAAGCAGGACCCAGCTCACTCTGCTCAGGTGCCCGCTGTCCCCGCACAGGTCCCAGGTCACCTGCTGGCTCTCCGGCCCCTGCAGGAGTCGCTCCAGGCACCACCCCTGCCTGCAGAGCAACCGAGGCACACGATGCTGTTGGGTTGATCTCTGGAGCTGCACCAGCTTCTGCTCCTGTCCCAGACACTTGAGAAGGAAACAGAGTGATGGTTGCAGGGGCTCCAAGGCCTCAGGGTGAGAGGAGGGAAGGTCCCCCACCCCACCCAGCGCCGGCCTCTCCAGGGGCCTTTGCAGAGACACAACTCACCCCGGAGCCTCCCCGAGAAGCCGTGGCCAGGAACGCACACCAGGACCTCTGCCCCCCTGCAGGCCGCAGCCCGGGGCTCTCAGTTTCTGCTCCTGGCCTCACACCAGCCCCCGGGCGCTCCTCCATTGATGGCCCGGCACCGCCCTGGCCCTGTGAACCCACATATTCCACCCCCAGCCTTCTCACCCTCGGGCTCTGGCTCCGGGGGCTCCGGGTCCTCATCCCAGGACCGGTGAACCAGGACCCTGTGGAGGGGCCAGGGCGGTGAAGGAGGCCTTCCCAGGCCAACTCCAGGCCCTGCTGCCCGAGATCTCTGTGCGGCCACTCTCTCCCTGGGTCCAGGGTGGCCCTCCTGGGCGACGGGACACTCGCACAACTCTGTAGGACAGGTGAATCGGGATTCCGACAGTCGCCTCCCGATTTCATCGGTTGATTTCTGTAAAGACAGTGACCCGCGGACGGCCCGGAGACATCACAGCCCCGCCCAGCCATCCTCAGTGTCCTTCCACCCTCCCTCCCCGCTGCTCCCAGATTGGACACAGACCTGAGTGTGCACAGACCTGCGCCTGGGACACAGTGACATCCACCAGCAGGGCTTGGGATGAACCTTGGGGACGAGAGGACCACCCCAGCACACCCTGTCCCTGCCCTCCAGCCTTGACGGGGGTGTGAGCCTGACCCGCCCACCAGGCATCTGACCCCTTCATCAGCCTGCACCTGCTCGGGTGGGCCCTCCACACACGACACCTCCTTCCACGCGTGCACACACACACACACACACACACACACAACGGGAGGGGACGTGGGGCCGCACAGGTCAGATCAGAGCGGTGTCGGGCTGGACTGGATGTCTCTGGGTCTCCTGTGTTACCTTTGGGTCCCTGCGAGCTAGAGACCTGAGGCGTCCTGTGCACGACCTGACCCACTGTCTCCAGGGTCGGGAAGCGTCGCAGCCACGGGCTCCCCCGAGCCGGCAGCCGCGGGACACGGGCACACAACAGGAGAACATGTTCGTCAGGCAAAGGTGTCCCAACGAATGAGCCCAGTCGGGCGCTGTCTCCAGAATGTGGGTGCCTGGTGACCTGGGTTCCGAGTTCTGTTGGGGTCTGTGACCAGGGAGGTGAGGTCACTTCCTGGGGTCCCCTTACCCGGCTTCCTGCTCCTACAAGAGCCCCTCCCAGGTGGCAAAGGAGTCCCCTCCACCCCATGCCCTGTCCCTACAGTGACACCAACACAGCCCAGACACGTCCCCGCGAGGCCTGGTGCGGCCGGTGCCGCGGCTTTGGGGCCACAGAGCTGGGTTCAGACCTGGGTTTTCCCCCTGACCAGTGCTGGGACCCTGCACTGTGCCTCCCGGGGCCCCCGGTCACCCGTCTGCAGAGTGGGGTCCTTGTGGCATCTACTTGTAGGGGCGCCATCAGGGAGCCACCTGTAGACACGTCCCGTGCCTGCTATCCCATGAGGCTCGTGGGCACACGTGGCCGTGGAAGGACGAGGAAGGGGTTGGCCTGGCACGGAACACACTCACGCGGGCCTGGGTCCTCTCTGGGTCCAGGCACAGCCACCCCTCCTGCCTGGGTCCCAGGCCCAGGGAAGGTGGACGTGAACTCGTTCAGACCCTGTGCCCACCAGACACACATGCCAGGGGCTCCATTACGTTGGGGCTCGGGTCTCAGAGCCTGGTCTGGGCCTACGTGCTGGGCGGTCCCCACTGTGGCTCCCAGCCTTCCCGATTCCTGGTCCCACGTGCCTCTGTCACCCCCTCCCCTCCCGGGTGGATGGCCCATGTGACCGGGTTCTAAGGGCTAGAATATGATGACCGGGTGTCATTTCTGGGCCGATTCATGGAATTTCTGGTTTCCTCTCTCGTGGGTCCATTCTCAGCCTCGGACTCTGTCTCTCTCTTTGCGTCTCATAGGCGCAGGTCCTGTGGGCTCCAGGGTCCAGGTGACAACCCTCAGAAGCCTCCCTTGTGGCCCGTGTCCCTCCCCTGGCCCGGTGCTCAGGTCCCTCACGAGGCCTCCTCGCCCCAGCCAGGGCTCTGCCTGGGGAACCACTTGGGACACTGTCTATGCAGCCCAGTTCAGGGGAGGAAGCTGAGTCCTTCTGTGCCGTAGCCCCGTCCACACTTCCTAGTTCCATGGGCTCAGCGTGGTGGACGCAGGACCCCAGGCCCCGTCCTCCCCTAGTTCCTGGCAATCCCCCCGGACACCTTGGGGACCCCCTGACCCTCAGCCGGCATGTGTCCCTCCCCGTGCTGTGGGTCCCGGGCTTTTGCCAGGAATCCTGATGTCCCTGCCCCATGGCCCCACTGCCTCCAGCCTTTCTCTTCTTTCCCCCGTATTACCCACCCCCTCCCAGTGTGGACTCCCCTCTGATCTCCAGTGGGACAGTCAGAATATGTGTGTGTGTGTGTGTGTGTGTGTGTGTGCACGCGCCTTTGTGGAGATGCCCAAAGGTCACAGCCTCACACGGATGGGGTGCATAGGGACCCCCGAGCATCTCAGGGGCTCTCATTCCCAGGGAGAACCCCATGTGGGGGTAGAGGCTGGCCTAGGATTGGAGACCAGCTCTGCTCCTTGGACCCTGCACACCTCACTTGTCCTAGGCCAATCCTTGCCTCTCCTGACCTCAGTGTCCCCCTGTCCCTGAGGGTCAGACGGGGAAGTGCATCAGCGTGGCCGTGGCCCAGGCTCACCCCCGGGGGTAGGTGGATGGGAGGTGCCCCGGGTACACAGGTCTCCCTCTCCACGGTCAGCTGGGTCTGTGTCATGGCCAGGTATGCCCAGGGACCGGCACTCAACACCTGTGGATGATCCAGAGGTGACGCTGACGTGCATGACTGCAACCGCTCCCCACCTGGCTGGTCCACCATGTTCCCACCTCCGCCAACTACTCTGGAACCCCAACCTTCCTGAGCCCCAGAACCATGCCCTCCTCCTCCAGGCAAGCCTCAGGGTGTGAGGCCAGGTGGGTTGGACATCTGGGGACATGACACCAGTGACTACACCCATCCCACCCAGCTGGCCTGGACCGCAGACTCCACCCCAGGGTCCAGGTGCTTGGACCCTGTGGCATGACTTGGCCAGGGCTCCTGGAGGCAGCAGTGGAGGCCGACTCAGGGCAGGGAGAAGTCGGTCCGCCCCTTGCCCTTCTCCTTTCCTCCTTCCGCCTTGTCTTCCTGACAGGACCTTGGACAGAGGGCCGGCCTGTGCCTGGCTGCAGCCCTGGGCGGAGTCAGAGGGTGGGAAGAGGCCCCTGGAGGCCAGGGGGCACCTCCAGGAAAACCAAGTGTCAGGGGGCTACTTTAACTGGCCATCCCCGGGGCACTCAGTGATTTCAGCCCTTTGTATACATGAGCCGTGACCCCGGGACCAGGTCCTGGCCTCTTCCTCACCCCAAGAGGGCCTCATCCTCCCCAGCTGAGGCCCCGTCGGTGGCCGGCCCTCCCTCCAGCCCCGACAAGACCAGCTGCTCCAGAGGCTCTACATCTTTCCCGGCTGGAGCCCGAGCAGCCATCAGGGGCCTGGATCCGGGCCCTGGAGCCCCTCAGGGAGGGCAGGTGAGACCGGGCAGGAGCCAGGAGAGGGCCGAGTGGAGGCTCCTTGAGGTCATGGCCTCCTGCTCAGCCCAGACCCAGGTGTGTGCTGACCCCTATGGCACCTGGACCCCAGCTGCCGGGCAGGCTCGGGGACAGAGACCACAATGTGGCTCCTGGTAGCTCACAGGTGTCCCTGTGTCCTGTAGCTAGACCTGTCCTACCAGCTGGACTCCCTCCTGGTCGGCCAGCAATATCTGTGGCCAAGAGGAACAGGCCACCGTCAAGGTCTGGGAAGAATGAGTGACCAGGCAGAAGGGGAAGGCTCGCCCTCGGCTCGGGTGGTCCCTGCCGGGATGGCGGGGGCTCTGGAGGTGGTTTTCCAGCTCTCTGCTGACCAGCCCTGTGCCCAGAAACAGCTGCCTCCCTTCTCTGGGCCTCACTCTCCTGCTCTGTGAAATGGGTGATGCAGAGCGATCACTCCCACGGCAGGAACAAGGCGGGACCCCAGGGCCCGGGATGTCCTCCCGATCCTTCCCAGAGACTCCAGGGCCCAGGCTGTCCTCCCCGTCCATCCCGGAGACCCCAGGGCCCGGGCTGTCCTCCTGGTCCCTCCCAGAGACCCCAGGGCCCGGGCTCTCCTCCTGGTCCTTCCCAGAGACATCAGGTGTCAACCTAGCCTCAGCCTCCACACGCCCCGGGGCAGCCTTGGGCGCTCACGAGCTCTGTGTCTCAGGGTCCGCAAGCACAGCTCCTCACTGCCCCTGTCCCCCCAGCCGGCGGGCGACACCGCATCACCGGTGCCGGCCTGGACGTGAGGATCAGCAGCTTGGACGAGAGCATCCGCCGAACTGGCCGGGGGAACGCCCCTTGGTCCCCTCTCCGAGACCCCTCCGGGTACAGACCTCACTTGAACAACGCCTCTGACAGGAGACCATCGGTGGACCTGCCGGGGAATCCAGCCCCGGGAGGAGGCGACGACCTGCTCTGCTCTACAGAGGAGGAGACTGAGGCAACATCATCCTCCCAGGCCGGTGCCTGGGAATCCATGCTTGCCTGGGGGCAAATACCAAGCCCGCGAGCTCCCTCCACATCTAGGATGCCGTGGCTCTGACGACACTGCCTGGTCACGTCCCCTGCACCTGGCAAGCTGCGGTGACCCCCGACTCCTTACCTGACGTCCGAGCCCCGTGTGAACTGGGCCAGATGTCCTCCCCAGGGTGTTCCCCTCCCCCCTCCCTAGTGTTTTCCTCCCCCAGGGAGCCCACCATCCCTGCCCCTCGAGCCCCCTGCTACCACCGCCCCGCTCCATGGCTCCCATCCAGAACACCCTAATCTCTAAGGCTGGCTTCAGAGGTCACCTCCTCGGGGTCCTGTCAAAGCCCAGGCTTCGGGTCAGAGCGACCCGGGCTCACACCCACAGGGGGGCCACGTCAGAGTCCTATGACACGCAAGCTCTATGCCAGCTTCTGGGACCTCGGTGTTCTTTTTGAGATGGGGTCGGCGGCTCCCACCTCCGGTGGGTGTGTGGGGGATGAAAGCAGGGAGGTGAAGGTGTCCGAAGTGGGGAGCTTGTGGGGGGAGGGGCTCTCGGGAAGGCAGGGGGAGGAGATGGGGAAGAAGGAAAGGCGGCCTGACCTCTCCCTGCCCAGACTGGTGTCCACCTCCCCCTCCCCCTGCTCAGCCAGGCGCCCGGATGAACAGTGGAGTGGAGTGTGGGGGCCAGGTCAGCAGGGTGGGGGTCTGTCTCGTTTCCCTCTTGACCCGGGTCTCCATACCCGCTGCGTCCAGCCGCCCTGCCTGGGTGGAGTGGCCGTGGCCCCAGGCCTAAGAGGATATGAGGGTCACTGAGCGGGCGGTGGAGATGGGAGTCGTGCGACCCCAGGTGTCGTGGGCTCCTGCCGCGAGGTGGTCCCGTGCGCGCAGTCCCATGGTCCCGGCGCACCTGCGCAGGCTCCACCTGCCTCGACCTTTGGTGGGAGCACCTCCCCGCCCCCAAGGCTCCCGCGCCACATCCTGCCCGAAGGTGGGAGCCAGGGGCCACTCTAGCCGGACTGGCGAAGCTCCTCCTCCAAGCGCTCATGGAACAGTCGGGAACCTGAGGCCAAGAGAGGCAGGGACTGGCCGGGGACCCACCAGGTGAGCAGAGCCTAGAGGGGCTGGGGGAGGTTTCGGGCTCCTAGGCCAGGGCTTCACTTTCCCAGGGGGTTTTCGAGGGAATGAGAGCCTCTAAGATCCTGGAGGACCACTGAACCCATCCCGTGTGGGGTCCTTTCCTCTGGGCATCCCCAGTGGGCACAGGTCCACGCAATTGCATGGAAACACAGTCCCCCGCCCCCCAGTAACTAACCACCCGCGTGGGGGTCAAAGGATGAGTGGACCCTGGAGGTGACAGGCGTTGGGGGAGAGACGAGGTGTGGGGCGGGGACATTGTCTCCAGGGAACATGCCCAGGAGGGGAGCCACGCCAGGCCGAAGGCCAGGGGATCCCCAAGATGCCCCCGTGTGTATCACAGGCACCCCCTTTCTAGAGAAGCACCCCACTCAGCTCCCGTGGTTGGAGACCTTCGAATGCGCAACGTGTTCTCATGCTGTGTCCTGATATCTCGAGGCCGTGGTCTCAGGAAAGCCCACAGGGAGAGCCTTTTCCCACGTGCAGACGGTGGGTCCGGTCTCACCCCCGAAGCCTCTGGTCACGTGCCCGGAGGGACGCAAAGGTGACACCGGGAGGCCCAGGCCTGGCCGGTCTAGCCTGACACGGCCCTGATCCGACTGGTGAGTCGCACGAGCCTCCCTGTGTCTGTGAGTGTGTGTGAGGCTGTGTGTGTGTGTAAGGATGGGACGTGGGGGGGAAGCCACCCAGAGCAGGAGCAGGCTGATGGGAGGGTCACGTCCACACCCCAGGTCAAGGGTGACTGGGAGGGACAGGGTGAGTTGTGTAGAGCTACAGGACACAGGGACACATTCTGGTGTCCGTCCCCGAGCCCGGCCGGCAGCTGGGGTCCAGGTGCCCTAGGGGTCGGCACACACCAGGGTCTAGGCTGAGGAGGAGGCCATGACCTCAAGGAGACTCCACTCTGCCCTCTCCTGTGTTCCGTATCAGGTGCGCCCCTTCCTCATCCTTCCACGGCCACGTGTGCCCACGAGCCTCACGGGATAGCAGGCAAGGGATGTGTCTACAGGTGGCTCCCTGATGGCGCCCCTACAAGTAGATGCCACAAGGACCCCACTGTGCAGAAGGGGAGACCGGGGGGCCCCGGGAGGCACAATGCAGGGTCTCAGCACTGGTCAGGAGGAAAACCCAGGTCTGAACCCAGCTCTGTGGCCCCAAAGCCGCGGCCCCGGCTGCACCAGGCCTCGCGGGGATGTGTCTGGGCTGTGTTGGTGTCACTGTAGGGACAGGGCATGGGGTGGAGGGGAGCCCTTTGCAGCCTGGGAGGGGCTCTTGTGGGAGGAGGAAGCCTGGTAAGGGGGCCACAGGATGTGACCTCACCTCTCTGGTCACAGGGCCCAATTGAACTCACAACCCGGGTCACCAGGCACCCACGTTCTGGAGACAGTGCCCGACTGGGCTCATTCGTTGGGACACCTTTGCCTGACGAACATGTTCTCCTGTTGTGTGCCCGTGTCCCGCGGCTGCCGGCTCAGGGGAGCCCGCGGCCGTGACGCTTCCCGACCCTGGAGACAGTGGGTCAGGTCGTGCACAGGACGCCTCAGGTCTCTAGCTCGCAGGGAACCAAAGGTAACACAGGGAAACCCAGAGACATCCAGTCAAGCCCGACACCGCTCTGATCTGACTTGTGCGGCCCCATGTCCCCCCCCGTGTGTGTGTGTGTCTGTGTGTGTATGTCTGTGTGGAAGGAGGGGTCGTGTGTGGAGGGCCCACCCGAGCAGGTGCAGGCTGATGAAGGGGTCAGATGCCTGGTGGGCGGGTCAGGCTCACACCCCCGTCAAGGCTGGAGGGCAGGGACAGGGTGTGCTGGGGTGGCCCTCTTGTCCTCAAGGTTCATCCCAAGCCCTGCTGGTGGATGTCACTGTGTCCCAGGGGCAGGTCTGTGCACACTCAGGTCTGTGTCCGATCTGGGAGCCACAGGTGGAAAGGGTGGAAGGACTCTGAGGATGACTGGGCACGGCTGTGATGTCTCCGGGCCGTCCGCGGGTCACTGTCTTTACAGAAATCAACCGATGAAATCAGGAAACGTCTGGCCGAATCCCGATACACCTGCACTACAGAGTTGTACGTGTGCCCTGTCGGCCAAGAGGGCCACCCTGGACCGAGGGAAAGAGTGGCTGCAGGGAGGTCTTCAGAAGCAGAGCCTGGAGATGACCTGGGAACGCCTCCTTCACCGCCCCGGCCCCCCCACAGGGTCATGGTTCACGGGTCGTGGGATCAGGACCCGGAGCCCCCGGAGCCAGAGCCCGAGGGTGAGAAGGCTGGGGTGGGAGATGTGTGTTCACGGGGCCCGGGCGGTGCTGGGCCACCCATGGAGGAGCGCCCGGGGGCTGGTGTGGGGCCAGGAGCAGAGACTGAGAGCCCCGGGCTGCGGCCTGCAAGGGGGCAGAGGTCCTGGTGTGGGTTCCTGGCCGCGGCTTCTCGGGAGGCTCTGGGGTGAGTTGTGTGTCTGCAAAGCCCCTGGAGAGGCCAGCGCTGGGTGGGGGTGGGGGACCTTCCCTCCTCTCACCCTGAGGCCTCGGAGCCGCTGCAACCATCACTCTGTTTCCTTCTCAAGAGTCCGGGGCAGGAGCGGAAGCCGGTGCGGCTCCAGAGCCCGACCCAAGGGCATCGGGGGCCTCGGCGTCTCTGCGGGCAGGGGTGGAGTCTGGGGCGACTCCTGCAGGGGCCGGAGAGCCAGCAGGTGACCTGGGACCTGTGCGGGGACAGCGGGCACCTGAGCAGAGTCAGCTGGGCCCTGCTTCTGCTCCCGACACCGTTCCTGCCACCGCCCTTGTTCCCCTATGGATTCCGGCCACAATCAAGGGCCCAAAGGCCTTCGAGGGGTGTTTATTGTATTTCTAATTGTTGCTCCAGTCCCAGTCCCCGGCCCCTCCACCAGAATGACGGTTCCTCTTCTCCCTTATCCTTTCTCTCCTTTACTTTTTAGCTGGTACATTATTGGTTCATGGTATGTTTAAAATCCACATTAATCTTCAATAAAAATTTATTTATTTTACGTTGTGCAATTCCTGAGCACTGGGTACGCTCACGACGCTGTGAACCAGGCCACAGAATATTGTTGCAGAATATCTCGGTCCCCAAGGGTCACCGTGTACCCGGAGCCCTCACTCCCCGTTCGTGCCCCCGCCAGCCCCTGGGAACCCCCAGTCTGCTTTCTCTCCGTGTTCCGTTACCTACTCTGGAGGTTTCCTTCAAGTGCAATCTCTCCAGAGATACCTTTGGGTCCGCACCGACTTTTCAGACGAGACAGATTCATTTTTGTACTTTGTGGTCGTTTGAAATAGACTTTTTCTCCTTTGATATTGAAATCACAATGGATTAAAGATTAGGTGGGAAAAACAGGCCCCTTCGGTGACAATGGTCTCGGGGTGGAGACCCCTGTTTGTGCCGTGACACCACAGCCTGACACCAGAGAGGACACGGCTGGTCCTCCCATGGCCCAAACAGAAACCGGGAGATGCAGAAGGCCGGACGGTCACACCACAGTGGGGCGAGCATCCCTCACGACCCAGGGCCAGAACGGTTCACAGGCCTCTGGGCCAAATAATGCTCCAAATCACTGCGTTCCCCGGGATGGAGGCCTGACCCGTCCCAGTCCAAGAGGAGGAGACCCCCACGGGAGCAGGCGTCAGAGATGTGGGGCGTCCCGGGGAGGGACTAGGGCAAGTGAAACCCAAGGGACGCAGCGCTGGTCACCTTCAGACGGGCAGGTTTCTGGTCTGGGGACCAGCAGCCCAGGTGACAACGTGAGGAAGCAGAGGCCCCAGCCGATCCCCAGCGAGAAGTGTGACGGGCACCCCTCTCTGGGACAACAGAGCCCAGAACCCACCCACGGCCGCAGGCGCGGACCCTCCCCCAGCAGGGCTCGTCCCAGGACCAGCGGAGAAACTCTGGTGCAGCGTGTGGGGTGAGGCGGGTGCCGGGTGTGTGCTCTTCCCGAACCAGCTTTCCCCGGGGCTGGGTGCTGGCCACTCAAGTCTCTTCCTCTGCATCCTGTGTCCCCACATCAGAATTTCCAATGCGCCCAGGCCCTGGAACATGGGCCGCCTCTGAGTTTTCACTCCCAGCTTCCTCAAGGGATCAACCGTGTCCATAAATCTCTCCTTTTTCAGGACACAAGCCATCAAGTGGAGTTTCTGGGTCAAATTTTATATCATTTGTCAGGTACAAGCCTCAGCTTTCAGCCTCCACGGTCTCCTGGTCCACTGAGAGCCTTGCTTGGGAAAACGGGGGTGCAGAGTCCCCGGGACCATGATCTCCAGGAGGGATCGGGCAGGCGAGCTCTGAGTGGAGTGACCAGGGTACCTGGGGTGGCCGGCCCAGCAAGGACCGTCCTGACCCCGGCCCCATACCGCCCCACGACGGTGGCGGTTGACGAGGAAGGAACGGACACTCGTATGGGTAGTTCCACAGCTGGTGCTGGAGCTGCTCTGGCTCGAACGGGGGCTCTAATCCCGGAACTGGCCCCAGGGCTGAAGCTGGAGCTGGCCCCATCTCTGCAGCTGGGGCAAGAGGCGGTGCTGGACGTGGCTCCAGCTCTAGGGAAGGTGCTAGAGCCGCAGGCACCTCCAGAGAGGACCCAGACCTGCTTCTGCAGCCGGATACAGCTCTGGAGCTGAAGCTAGAGCTTCTGCTGTAGACTCTGGCTCTGGCTCCCGAGTGGGTGCTGAAGCGGCTTCAGCTTTGGCCCTGGAAGTGCAGCTGGCCGTGCAGCCAGTGCGAGCGACACAGCTGGTGCCAGAGTCCCGGGGGGTCCAATCCCGGAACCGCTGCGGGAGCTGTCCATGGTGCTGGAGCTGCTGTGGTTCGGAGCTGGCTCTCGTCGCGGCTGCCATGCTGGACCCGGCGCCGGGGGCCCTGCTTGCATCGCCGGTCCTGGATCTGGCCCTCCGGCTGGTGGGGAGACCGGCGGGGGAGCTGGTCGGAGCCCCGGCGTGGGCTCCACCTGCGGAACCGGTGTCCGGGCGGACGCCGACACCAGAGCCGGCGCTGGAGCGGACACAGGCCGTGATGGAGCCCGTGCCAGAGCGGGACGTGGCTGGGATGTCGGCGCCGGAGCTGGTTCTTTGTCCGGAGGTGGCGTCGGCTCTGCGTCTACCACTGGTGCCCAAGGCAGCTTTCGCTCTGGAGCTGGCGCAGCAGCTGGCACTTGCGGGGGCTTCTGCTCCGGATCCGGTATGAGAACTGCTGCTGTCGCAGGCTCTGGCCCTGAACTCGGCCCTGACTCTAGTTCTGGAGCCGATGCTGGAGCCGATGCTGGAGCTGGCTCTTCCTTGCAACCTGGCACCGGCGCTACATGGGGCTCGAGCAGCTTCTCACTCTAACGTGGGCACTGGAACGACCACCGGGGCTGACACTGCAGTTGGCGAGAGAGCGGCCGCCGTCTCTGGAGGCAGCGCTACAGCCGGCATCGAGCCAGGGCTGGCTGGTGGGAGAACACCGACCCTGACCTTGGACCTGGCACCAGAGCTAAAGCTGGAGCGGCCTCGATCTCGGCAGTTGAATCAGTGCCGGACCTGGAGTTGACTCGAGCTGGCAAGTGGCTTGACCTCGGGCTCTGGAGCCGGTTCTGGCTCTGGTTCTGAGCTGGTGACGGAACCTGCTGTGGCAGTGGCTCAGACGCAGAGGCCGGGGCTCAGACTGACTCTGGGTCTGGAGCTTCGGCGGGAGCTGGCTGGCTCTGCAGGTCTCTCAAGCTCTTGAGCCGGTGCCGGAGCTGACTCTAGGGCGGGGTCTGGCGCTGAGGCCACTTCCCGTGCTGACGCTGGCTCTGGAGACGGTTCCAGCCCTAGAGATGCCCGTAGCTCTAGTCGTGCTGCCGGAAGCGATGAGGACCAGGTCTAGTTCACTCCTGCCTTGTCCGTTGCTCTGGAAAGTACGTCGGTCTGACCCACACTCCAGAGCTGGCTGGTGCCGGACCTGGCAAGTCGGTTGACGACAGAGCTGCCTCTGTCTCTGCAGCCGGTGATACCGCGGGTGCCTGTGCTGGTTCCAGCCCTTCCGCTGGTCCTGGAGCCGGTGCTGGAGCTGGCTGTGGTTCCGGGGCTCTCACGTGAGCTGATGTCAGAACAACACCCCAGGGCGTCTTCCTCACCTGTAGACCGTCTGCGTGAGTATCAAATACCTCTCTTTTCTTCCCTTCCTTGTCTTCTTATCGTGTAACATAAGATGCATTAATAATGGGTAACTTCACATCATAGGATGTAAGTCACGGGATATCAAAGACAAGCGTGGACGTCCCCTGAGAGCTCAGCATCCTCCTCGGGGAGAGGATTTGTATGGTTTGCGGTGTCCGTGGGACAGCTGTGCTACGTTAGGAGGGAGGATGACTTTCTCACTCTCTTTATTTGGAGCTCAACCTGGAGAACCTCAACTACCACAGCGCTAAACTGCCTTCCCGTTCCCACTTTAAGAGTCTCTGTCACTTGCGGGCCTTAGAGACCGAGCGCCACGTAGCGTGCAAAGTGCGTCCCAGGTCCAGGCCTCGTGCTGCGTACTGGGCTCTGCGGGCACCTCCTGGGAATGCCGAGAAGTGCGAGGCTGATGCTTTCCTGGCTGAGGACACAGGTGACCCCCCAAGCCCTCTTACCTGGAAGAGGCCACATTGTGGGCTCAAGCTGTCGCTCCTGAGACCGGCCAGAAACACACCGTCAGCACGCAGACTCCCGGAAGAGAAAAGCAGGCCTCCCGACGCGAGGCCTCAGAAAACAAGCCAGAAACGGTCTTTTCGGAACGTGGACTTCCACAAAGGAAGTCAGTACAGAAGATGCTGTCTTCCCTCTGACATGCGTCTCGGGTGAGCAGGGGTTTTTGCCTCCTGGTCATTACCCGTTAGGACACATGCTTGACATGCTCTGTTTCCCATTCAATGTCTCCTTTAATGCTAAAAGTTCTCACTCTACAGTCGGGACAGAGAAGAGGAAATCATGGCATACGCATGCGAGAGGCAACCACCACCTGGAAGATTATCATTCCTATTTTGATTTCTAGTTGTCCCTTGTGGGGCGTGTCCTCTGAACGGGCCCAGCCCCAGGCACACAGCGGCCCGAACGAGGCTAAACAGGACCAAAGAGCTCCCATCCGGATCTGATGAGCTTCCAGAGAAGTTCTATGGGTTTGTGTGAGGGAGAAAGACAGAAGAAGAGGGAAAGCGACACGACTTCGTGGTTTTCAAGCTGCTGTAAAATCCGATCGCCACTAAGTACAGAAAACCCTTGACAGAATCCAACACCATTTCGTGATACGAACGCTCAAAGCAGGAACAGAAGGGAACTTCCTGAGCGCTCCTACAGCCACCTGCGAACAAGCCACAGCTCCCGTCACCCGGAAAGGAGGAAAGACTGGAAGCCTTGTCCCTGAGTTCAGGAGCAAGACGGACGAGGCCCAGGCCCCCGGCAGCAGCCCACGCTGTCCTAGAGGTCTCGGCCGAGTCGACGAGGAAACAAGGGGGGATAACAGACATCTAGGTCGGAGGGAATGAAGGAAAGCCATCTCTACTTGCAAACAACATGACTGGGTATACAGGAAATCGTACAGAATACACAGAAAAGCTTCCAGAAGTAATAAAATAGTTCAGCAAGGCTGCAGGATACAAGCACGGTACCAAGAAAGAAATTGTACGAGACAGTAAACTGGTGCAGCCAATGCGGAAAGCAGCATGGAAGCTCCTCAAGACATCGAAAATAGAAACACCATGTAACCCGGCAATTCCACTTTCGGGTATTTATAGGAAGAAAACGAAACACTCACGCCAAAAGATATCTTACCCCCGCTCCCCAGCATTACGTACAGACTCGAGAGTGGAAGGAACCCAAGCGTCGACGATGGATGGACGGAAAAAGAGGATGTGGGAGTGTGTGCACACAGACACGTACATATCATAGAATACTAGTCAGTCATAAACAAGGAGGAAACCCATTTGTGACAACACAGACGAGGATATTATGCTAACTGAAATAAGTCCGACAGAGAAAAACAAATATCATATCTCCTTTGTAAGCGGGATCTTAAAAACAGAGCTCAAAGAACTCACAGATCGAGCGATCACACCGCTGGTTGCCAGAGGCAGGGGCTAAGGGATGAGCGAACCGGGGAAGGTGGTCGAAAGGTACAATCTGCCGGTGATAAAAGAAATAAGTCTAGGGACGTGATGTGCAGCGCGGTCACTATAGATAATACTGCATTGCACGTGTGGAAACTGCCAAGGGGTAAATCTGAAAAGTCTCTGTAACAAGAAAACATGTGCAACCACGTGTGCAGATGGACGTTAACAGGACCTGCTGTGGGATCACTCGGCCATGCACACAGCTACCCAATCATCGAGGTATATACGGAACTGACTGAATGCCACGCGTCAGTTAAACAAAATCAGGGGCGCCCGGGGGCCCAGTCGGTTAAGCGGCCGACTTGAGCTCAGCTCATGATCTCACACTTCGTGGCTTCAAGCCCCGCATCGGGCTCTGTGCTGATGGCTCAGAGCTGGAGCTGCTTCGGATTCCCTGTCTCCCTCTCTCTCTGCCCCTCCCCCACTTGCACTCTGTCTTTCTCTCTCTCTCTCTCAAAAAGAAACACTGCAAGTAGGTGAACCGAAAGACAGCATCACGAAGGCTAGAAGGCACCCTACTGAATGGGACAATGAATCGGCTAAGGACATATATCCTAAGAGACTTGCATGTGGAATGCATATTAAATCTTACAACTCAATAGGAAGAAACTACGCATCCAATTTAAAAATGGGAAATGCAGGGGCGCCTGGGTGGCTCGGTCGGTTGAGCGTCCGACTTCGGCTCAGGTCATGATCTCACAGCTCGTGAGTTCGAGCCCCGCGTCGGGCTCTGTGCTGACCGCTCGGAGCCTGGAGCCTGCTTCTGCTTCTGTGTCTCCCTCTCTCTCTGCCTGTGACCCACTCACATTCTGTCTCTGTCTCTCTCAATAATAAATAAACATTAAAAAAAATTAAAAAAAACGGGAAATGCAGCTGAGGAAACATTTCTCGACAAACGATAAACAAGTGACCAACAATGTTCCACATCGTTCTTTAGGATGGAAATCCAATCAAGGCCACAATGAGATACAAGTTCACATCCACCAGGACGGCTGTCATTAAAAAGATAGATATTGAGAAGTGTTGGCAAGGATCCGTAGAAGGATCCCCCTCAGAGGCCCCTGCCGCCACCGCCCCTCCCATGGCCCCCACCCAGGACGTCCTCATCTCCGGGGTTGGAGCCTCCTCAGGCTCCCGTGCGAGCTCAGGCTTTGGGTCGGATTGTCTGGGGGGCAAACCCACAATAGGGCCATGTCCCAGCCCTGTGACCCACAAGCTCACGTGGTGGGTGACAGAGCCTCATTTTCTTCGTTGACAATGGGGTCTGTGACTCCCATCTCAGGAAGGTGAGCAGGAGGCACGGGGGTCACCTGGCTGGGGGAACCCCAACCCAGGACAAGACCTGTGACGGTCAGGGCAGGGCTCCATGTGGGTGAAGACTGAGTCCCTCGTTCCCGTTCACGGCTGGACTTGGTCACGCAGAGCTGAGTGCCCTTGATCCCGGGGCCGCAGTTCATGTATAAGAAGGGGTGAAGTCAGTGAGCACCCCGGGTTGTCCCTAGCAACTCTAACCACCCCCAACACTCAGACATCCCCACGATGTGCCCCCTCCTTCCTGGGCTCCCTCCCACCCCTCTGACCCGGCCAGGGCCGCAGCCAGGGACAGGCTGCCCCTTGTGTCCCGGGTTCTGGCAGGAAGACCGTGGGAGGAGGTGGAGAGAAGGAGAGGGAGGAGGGAGGGGACAGGCCGATCCTCTCCTTGCCCATACTTGGTGTCCACCGTCTCCTCCAGGCCCCCTGCCCCGGCCGTGCACCCAGCTGAACCCTGGGGGGAGCGTGGGGTCTGTGACAGCTGGGACGGTATAGGTACATTCGGCGACCCTCGTGTACCCGCGTGTCCAACCCACCCGGCCCTCAAGTCTGCAGCCCACTGGCTGGGGTGAGGCTGATCTGAGGCCTCACAGGATTTGGGGTTACAGGGCAGCGGTCTAGAGGCAGGGCGCACACGGGATCAGCGGCACGGAGCCGAGTACACGAGTACACGAGACCCAGCTGCCCTTTGCTAGGGAGGCCTGTGTACCTGGCACATCTCCTCTCCATCCACCCAGGAGGAGAGCCTGGGCCCTGTCCACGCTGACGTCACTCCACGCCCAACCTCAGGGCCAGGTGGGAGACTGAGGCCAGGGACCGGCCCAGGATACGTGAGGTGGGCAGAGTCCAAGCAGTGGGGGTCTCCGTCCTAGGCCAAACTCAGTCTTCCCCTGGGGTTCGCCCTGGGAATGAGACCCCTGAGATCCCGTCGGATCCCTATCAACCCCATACGAGGTGGGGCTGTTATATCTGGATGTCCCCAGACCGTACAGGCAAGCAGACGCACACACACACAGACACACACGCACACTGACCACCCGGCAGCGGCTCAAGGGGAGTCCACCCTGGAGGGGGGAGGTGACACCGGGGCAAGAAGAAGGGGACTGGAGGCAGCTCTGCCACGGGGCAGGGGCGCCCAATGTGCTGGCAGCATGACCAGGGCTCATACGTGGGGTGGGGAGACGTGCCAGCCTGATGGCCAGCGGGGTCTCCAGGGTACCCAGGGGGCTGCCTGGGCTGGGCACTTTCCCGGGGCACCCGGAGAAGTCGGGGTCTGGGGTCCTGTGTCCACCACCAGCCTGGAGCTAGAAGGAGACACCCCCCTAGTGGGAGGGGGCTACGGAACAGGCCTCAGCTTACTCCTGTGTAAATTGGGCTGCATAGACGTGGTGTTCCAAGGGTCCCACAGGCTTGTCTGCTGGCCCTGGACCTCCACCCCTGCCCCAAGATGCTCCTGGTCCTGGGAAAATGCTTTCTCCTCCCTCAAGGTCCTTCTGAGCGGAGAGCAGCCTGGGGGCTTGGAGGACCGAGGACCTGGGTGGGCAGCACATGGCTGAGCATGGACCCTGGTGTGGGGACCGAGGTCAAGACCCTCCTTGTCAGAGCCCCGGGGCCTCATTAGGAAGGACTTCCAGAGGTAGTGCCCTGGCTGGGTTGAGGAAGCCTTAGGAGTGAACGGGGCACCAGGACGGGAGAGGTGGAACGGGGGACAAGGGAGGATCCTGAAGTCCTCACACCGCCCCTGGAGCCCGCAGGTCCCGCCCCTGTGCCCCCCTAGGGCCAGGGAGGGCTGCTGCCTTGACTACACCCAAAGATGTGTGTTTTGTTTTCTGGTTTCCCTGCCTGGGGCTGTCTTGCCGGTGCTGACCACCAGGGGGCAGGCTGTGTCCACTGTGCTCAGTGAAGCCTCTGGAGCGGGAAGGGACGCTCAGGGGTCAAGCTGGGCGTCCCCTGCCCCCAACCCAACATGTACCTCTTACTATTAGTCTGCATGTGTACAGCGTGAGCTGCTCAGAGGCAGGTAGGGACTCTGAGATCCTCTCTGGACGCATTCAGCTCCTGTGCCTCTCACCCTGAGCAGGCGCTGTTGGGCCCGGGGGCCGGAGTCAAAGGTCCCGCGAGGTCCCAGCCCTCCAGGAGCTCACAGCCCAGAGGGGGAGGTGGGTCAAGGCACAAGAGGGAATCCGTGTGAAAGGAAAGACCAACACTGTCTGGAAATGAAGCAGGGTGAAGGAGAGCGGCCAGGGGCCCCTGGGTAGGCAGGGGGGTCTCACAGGCCTCCAGGGTGGCCCTGATGCTGGGACCCAGAAGGACAAGAGGAGCTAGTCCCGCACACGTCTGCAAGCAGTGTGCTGCGGGGACGAGCAAAGCTGCAGAGACTCGGAGGCACAGAGGGTTTGTCCGGAGAGGAGCTGAGAGGAGCCAGTGTGGCCGGAGAGAGCTCGGGAGGGAGGAGGGCGGGCCCGGGCCCCAGCCTGGAGGATGGGCTGTTGTCTGTGCTGGGGGACACATTCACCTTACTTGGACCACCTCACACTTTCTGTGCCAGTCTCCCGGCTCGGCTCGGCTGGGAGCCTCAGCCCCACGGTCACCCAGGAGGCCAGGGCTGCAGCCTCAGCTGAGGCTCGACTGGGGCAGGGTCCGCCTCCAAGACCGCGACCGGGCACGTGCTCTTGGCAGGATTCGGCTGGGACTGGTGGTCTCAGGACTTCTGTGTCTCAGCCAGGAGCCTCTGCAGGTTCTTGGCACTGGGCCTCCTGGGGCAGCTCATGTTATCTGCTCTTGCTTCGTCAGAGACACACACACTGACACACACACTGACACAGAGACAGAGAATGGACCCGGGAGAAAAGGAACCCGGAGACACCACAGGCTTTCATGAACCAGCTTGGAAGCGACACCCATCGTTATATTCTCTCCCTCAGAACCGGTCACACGGGCCTTCCACCGGGTAGGGGTGGGGAGGGTTTGTTGCAAGGATACAAGAGGCTATGTTAGTAAAAGAAGACACATGTCAGAGAGAGAGACCCCTGTGCATGCTGTGACACCACAGCCTGACGCCAGCCAGGACACGGCCGGTCCTCCCGTGGCCCAATGAGAAACCGGGAGATGCAGAAGGCCGGACGGTCACACCACACAGGGGAGAGCATCCCTCACGACCCAGGGCCAGAACGGTTCACAGGCCTCTGGGCCAAATTTTACACCAAAGCCAGTGCTTTCCCCGGGATGGAGATCAGACCCGTCCCAGTCCAAGGGAGGTGGCCCCCACGGGAGCAGGCGTCAGAGATGCGGGGTGTCCTGGGGAGGGACTCGGGCAAGTGAGACCCGAGGGAGGCAGCGGTGGTCGCCTTCAGAAGGGCAGGTTTCTGGTCTGGGGACCAGCCGCCCGGGTGACAACATGAGGAAGCAGAGGTCCCCAGAGACAGCTGTGACGGGCTCCCGTGTCCGGGAGAGAGTCCTCAGGCAAAGAGGAGGGACCGGGGGCTCCTGGGGGACGCTGTCAGCCTGCTGGGAACCAGCCCCTCCGGCTGTAGGTGCACTCAGGTGGCAGAGGGACCTGAACGGGACAGCGGTGCGTGGCCGGCCTCGCTTTCCCCATCCAAGGCCAACGTCCTCTGCAGCCCTTGCCACTCCGCCCCGCGTCTCAAAGCAAAGTGGTCTCTTCACTCAGGTTCCCTGGTGCCCATTCAGGACAAGGATGCCTCCCGGGAAGAAAGAGGACAACCGGCGGGGCTCACCCAGCCCAGGGGCCCTGGCAGACAAGCCGGCACTCGGCCTGTGGGCCACGGCCCTCTCCTGCCCCCACCGGCACCGTCTGCCCTCTGCCCCCTGACCCCACCTCCCAGGAGACGAATCCAGCCCGAGGACCGCCTCGGGGCCGGCCTGGGAAGAGCTGGGTGGAAGGACAGGTGAGGGAAGACACAAGGGGTGTTCTCGACTCCCAAATCTGACGAGCGAAGTCTGGGAGGCGAGAGGAAGATGGGAGGAAATGCAGGGTGCGCATTTGCACGTCTTCCTAAGAGGAGAGGTGGGTGGGTGACCCAGGGACTGGGGCGGAGACCTGACGCCTTCAAGGGAGCCGGGAGGAGGATCCGAGAGAACCAGAGCAAACCCACAAAAGCAGAGGGGCGACAGGAGGTGCAGGAGACATACGTGTGAGGGTCCTCCAGGGCCCACACCCTTCGCTCTGTGTGTGTGTGTGTGTGTGTGTGTGTGTGTGTGTGTACGATGGTTAAAAACCTTTGTGAATATGGCTTACATGTCTTCTTAGGGTGAGGAGGGCCATGGGGACAGCGCTCCCCCTTGCTGGCTGCGGGTGAGAGGCCATACCACCACCTGGGTGGGTCTGGGGCTCCCTTTTGGGGTCCAGGTGCGTGCACACAGCGGGGAGCAGACAGGGTGCTGAGGGCAGGCATGGACGCATCCACAAAGGAGCAAGGACAGAAGCGGTTTCTGTCAATGACAGCACCTTACGCATATCAATTCACCTGGTTATTCGAGACAAGGTAAACGTCCACTACGTTGCGGGAAGGTTCTGGGGACTTGGACTTAGAGCAATGAGCCAACCTAGTTCCTGCTCGCATGGAGCTGACTAGAGCAGGGAGGGGTTCACTGAGCAATTCTGGTGACAGCCATGTGGTCTCGCTGGGATCAGCGGGCTCGTCCAGCAGCTTACGACCAAGCCAAGTGAGGCCCGCGGTGGAGGGCCTATGCCCCAGCGACCCCGGAGAACCAAGCCTCGGTTCCCTTGGCCTGTCCTTACATTTCCCATCTGTCAAATGGGTGTGTAGGGAAACACGCCCCTCGATTTGTCCGTGAACGTGGTCTCGACTCTTCCAGGGAGATGAGGAAGAACTTCCTGGTGGTCGGTCTCCCCACTGGTAACTCCAGGAGAGGGGTTGACGTCACCAAGGGGATGGGGCGGCACCCCCGGGGGAATGGCTAGGGATCCTTTTCTGGTTAGCGGCCAAGCTGGACCGGGAGCCCTGGCCTCCAAACTCCGTCCTCAACCTCCCTACCGCCCAGATCCTCCCGCTTGATCCCTTGCTGTGACCTTCGCCTGAGATCCCGGAGGAGGCCCGGGAATGTCTCCCAGGAAGGAGGGGCTCTGTGGTCGAGCATGTCTTCACCCTGGAAGGAGCAGGAAGACAGGGCTCCCCAGACCTTAATCTCCAAGGGCGGGTGGGGGCAGGGCCTCTAGCCCAGTGAGTGCATGCACCTCCCTTTTCTTACCGGAGGGCAAAACCTTCTGTCTGGAGCAAGGGCCAGCGTTTTCCCGGGAGCCCAGCAGACGGCCCTGGAAAGCTCAGGGTAGACCCAGACATCCATGTCAGGCCCCGCGGGGCCTCGGTACCGGGACCGGGCGACAACAGGAGACGTGTCTCTGTGGACAGATGCCAGGTCTCAGGCCACCTGCCACGGGCTCTGCCCTCGAAGTTCTGGGTGACCTTGGACAAAACCTCAGTGTTCCCTGCATTAAAAAGAAGCGATGGGTTCCTCATGGGCTCGTCAAGCTGTGCTTCTGGGATTGGGGGTCAGGCCTCTAGGGGGCCGTGGACGTTCGGGGAGTCCACGCCTCATCCCGGTGTCACCCTGAGCAGCTCTGTCCTGTGTTTGCCACACAGGGCTTCTGCCTTAGGTACCGTGGGGACGGCATACGCCCGCCCCCGTATAGGTGAGGTTTGAAACCGTAAGGGCAGGTGAGCGCTGGGCCAAGCCTGTCCCTCCGGGTCTCTGCCCCTCTGTTCCGTGTTGGCCTGTGCGCTCAGGGGGGACCAGTGGGTATGCAGGCTGGTTGCTCGGTCTACAGGAGTCCAGCTGAACCTGCAGGTCATTCTTTTACCAAATCCCATGGTCCCGCACTCGCTAAGGCCTGGCCTCGACCCACAGCCCCCATCCTGTCCCTCATCCCATGCTGGTCACGGGGAGCAAATCTGCAACCTCTTCTGAGACCAGCAGGCCGGGACCCCAGGAGCAGACCCAGGGAGAGGAGAGGCCCCCCCTGCATCCGGCAGAGGAGCTGAGGGTGGGGCAAGGGGCCCAGACCCACATGTGAACGAGGGCATGTTCGGAGGGGCCTGTGTCCCAGCAGGCTCGCCCCGGGCTGGGGAGAAGGCCTTGCACTTTGGAGAAGGCTGGGAGGGACGAAGGTCCGGCCTCCCTCATCCACTGTGGGGGTTGGGGCCGCCTTGCCGTTCAGGCTCCACAAGGTGGGACCTGGGGCAGGTGGTCTGGACCTTCTGGACTCGTGCTTCCTGGCAGGCACATGTGCAGCGGCCTCCCTCCCAGACTCGCCAGAGGGGACACGGCACAGGAAGATTCGACCCTGCAAAGGAAGATGCCACGTGGGGGACCCATCGGGTCGTGCTCACTGGAGAGGTCACGGTGCTCAGCACACAGCAGGGACCTGAGTTCCCCAGCTGAATTAGGGAAGGAGGAAGGGAAGGAGGGAGGGAGGGAAACCATAGAAGTGGGGTCCACACCACGTCAGGTCAGAGGTCCGGTCAGAGGGCGTCACAGCTCGGGCCCTGGAAGGGGGCACGGGACACGTCCTTCTGTCCCTCCAGCGCTGACCTTCCTCCACGTGGGACCTGCTGACCTCCTGGATCATCTTCACCTCCTCCGCAAACAACGCTGAGTGTTCCCAGAAGGGGGACAGCGGGCAGGGGCCAAGGAGGGGCTTCCGGAATCCTATGCCCTGGGGGACTCTGGGACAGCCTTCCAGGTGGCCCTTTGTGTCCTGCAGGCACCAGGCCACGATTCCACCTCATCTCTCAGGGAATGCACCAACCCATCTAGAAGGCCCGTTACGTCCCCATGTCACAGATGGGGACACCGAGGCTAATAGCACAGCCTGGGTCACTAGTAAGATGACCTGGGTCAGGAAGCCCATCTCCTTGACTTTGGATTGTCCTACCCGCAGGCGTGCATCTTGGCGTCCTGGGGCTCGGGGTCCCTCTTCCTGGGGGACCCCACCACCCGCCGAGGGCCCCCAAGGAACTCAGGGGAGCAGAGCTGACCAACCTGCCTGGGGCCCCACATGGGGCTGGGGAAGGGCCGACCGGGGCTCTGGGGGCTCTCCCAGTACTGGGCCAGCCGGTCCCCTGCAGGACGAGGACTTCTTGCTGGGGATCGGCTGGGGCCTCTGCTTCCTCACGTGGATACCTAGGCTGCCAGTCCCCAGACCAGAAACCTGCCCGGCTGAAGGTGACCAGGGCTGCCTCCCTCGGGTCTCACTTACCCAAGTCCCACCCCGGGACGGCCCACATCTCTGACGCCTGCTCCCACGGGGGTCGCCTCCCCTTGGACTGGGACGGGTCTGGCCTCCATCCCGGGGAACGCACTGATTTGGAGCATTATTTGGCCCAGAGGCCTGTGAACCGTTCTGGCCCTGGGTCGTGAGGGATGCTCTCCCCTCTGTGGTGTGACCGTCCGGCCTTCTGCATCTCCCGGTTTCTCATTGGGCCACGGGAGGACCCGCCGTGTCCTGTCTGGCTTCAGGCTGTGGTGTCACAGCACGCACAGGGGTCTCCACCCCGAGACCGTACCCATGGTCACCGAAGGGGCCTCTTTTTTCCCACCTAATCCTTAATCCATTGTGATTTCAATGTCAATGGAGAAAAAGTCTATTTCAAACGGCCACAAAGTACAAAAATGAATCTGTCTCGTCTGAAAATTCGGTGCAGACCCAAAGGTATCTCTTGTGAGATTCCACTTGAAGGAAACCTCCAGAGGAGGTAGCAGAACATGGAGAGAAAGCAGACTGGGGGTTCCCAGGGGCTGGCGGGGGCACGAATGGGGAATGAGGGCTCCGGATACACAGTGACCCTTGGGGACCGAGATATTCTGCAGCAAAATTCTGTGGCGTGGTTCACGGCGTTGTGAGCATACCCAGTGCTCAGGAATTGCACAATGTAAAATAAATAAAACTTTTTATTGAAGATTAATATAGATTATAACTAATGAACAAATAAAGTAACAGCTATGAAGTAGAAGAGAAAAAGTATAAGGGAGAAGAGGAAGAGATATTCTGGTGGGGGGTCGGGGTCAGGGATTGGAGAATAAATTTGAAATAAAATATAACAAAAATAAAGTAAAGTAAACACCCCGTGTAGGCCTTCAGGCCCTTGATTTGTGACTGCCATCCATGTGGGAGCAAGGGCGGGGGCAGGGGCGGGAAGAAGGGCGTTGACAGGGGCGGGGACAGGGGCGGGGAGAAGGGCAGTGGCAGGAACAGTGTTGGGATCAGAAGCAGGAAAGGCGGAACCAGGAGAAGCGGGAGCAGAAGCAGGACCCAGCTCACTCTGCTCAGGTGCCCGCTGTCCCCGCACAGGTCCCAGGTCACCTGCTGGCTCTCCGGCCCCTGCAGGAGTCGCTCCAGGCACCACCCCTGCCTGCAGAGCCCCCGAGGCACACGATGCTGTTGGGTTGATCTCTGGAGCTGCACCAGCTTCTGCTCCTGTCCCAGACACTTGAGAAGGAAACAGAGTGATGGTTGCAGAGGCTCCAAGGCCTCAGGGTGAGAGGAGGGAAGGTCGCTCCCTCCACCCAGCGCCAGCCTCTCCAGGGGCCTTTGCAGAGACACAACTCACCCCAGAGCCTCCCCGAGAAGCCGCGGCCAGGAAGCCACACCAGGACCTCTGCCCCCTGCAGTCCGCAGGCCAGGGCTCTCTGTCTCTGCTCCTGGCCCCTCACCAGCCCCCGGGCGCTCCTCCCTGGGTGGCCCAGCACCGCCCGGGCCCCGTGAACACACATCTCCCACCCCAGCCTTCTCACCCTCGGGCTCTGGCTCCGGGGGCTCCGGGTCCTCATCCCAGGACCGGTGAACCAGGACCCTGTGGAGGGGCCAGGGCGGTGAAGGAGGCCTTCCCAGGCCAACTCCAGGCCCTGCTTCCCGAGACCTCCGTGCGGCCACTCTCTCCCTGGGTCCAGGGTGGCCCTTCTGGGCGACGGGGCACTCGCACAACTCTGTAGGACAGGTGAATCGGGATTTCGACAGTCGCCTCCCGTATTGATCGGTTGATTTCTGTAAAGACAGTGACCCGCGGACGGCCCAGAGACATCACAGCCCCGCCCAGCCATCCTCAGTGTCCTTCCACCCTCCCTCCCCGCTGCTCCCAGTTCGGACACAGACCTGAGTGTGCACAGCCCTGCGCCTGGGACACAGTGACATCCACCAGCAGGGCTTGGGATGAACCTTGGGGACGAGAGGGCCACCCCAGCACAACCTGTCCCTCCAAGCCAGCCTTGACAGGGGTGTGAGCCTGACCCGCCCACCAGGCATCTAACCCTTTCATCAGCCTGCATGTGCTCAGGTGGGCCTTCCACACACGACCCCTCCTTCCACGCACACACACACACACACACACACAGACACACACACGGGAGGGGACGTGGGGCCGCTCAGGTCAGATCAGAGCGGTATCAGGCTGGACTGGATGTCTCTGGGTCTCCTGTGTTACCTTTGGGTCCCTGCGAGCTAGAGACCTGAGGCGTCCTGTGCACGACCTGACCCACTGTCTCCAGGGTCGGGAAGCGTCGCAGCCACGGGCTCCCCTGAGCCGGCAGCCGCGGGACACGGGCACACAACAGGAGAACATGTTCGTCAGGCAAAGGTGTCCCAACGAATGAGCCCAGTCGGGCGCTGTCTCCAGAATGTGGGTGCCTGGTGACCCGGGTTCCGAGTTCTGTTGGGGTCTGTTACCAGGGAGGTGAGGTCACTTCCTGGGGTCCCCTTACCCGGCTTCCTGCTCCTACAAGAGCCCCTCCCAGGCGGCAAAGGAGTCCCCTCCACCCCATGCCCTGTCCCTACAGTGACACCAACACAGCCCAGACACGTCCCGGCGAGGCCTGGTGCGGCCGGTGGGCGGCTTTGGGGCCACAGAGGTGGGTTCAGACCTGGGTTTTCCCCCTGACCAGTGCTGGGACCCTGCACTGTGCCTCCCGGGGCCCCCGGTCACCCGTCTGCACAGTGGGGTCCTTGTGGCATCTACTTGTAGGGGCGCCATCAGGGAGCCACCTGTAGACACGTCCCGTGCCTGCTATCCCATGAGGCTCGTGGGCACACGTGGCCGTGGAAGGACGAGGAAGGGGTCGGCCTGGCACGGAACACACTCACGCGGGCCTGGGTCCTCTCTGGGTCCAGGCACAGCCACCCCTCCTGCCTGGGTCCCAGGCCCAGGGAAGGTGGAGGTGAACTCGTTCACACCCTGTGCCCACCAGACACGCATGCCAGGGGCTCCATTACGTTTGGGCTCGGGTCTCAGAGCCTGGTCTGGGCCTACGTGCTGGGCGGTCCCCACTGTTGCTCCCAGCCTCCCGATTCCTGGTCCCACGTGCCTCTGTCACCCCCTCCCCTCCCGGGTGGATGGCCCATGTGACCGGGTTCTAAGGGCTAGAATATGATGACCGGGTGTCATTTCTGAGCCGATTCATGGAATTTCTGGTTTCCTCTCTCGTGGGTCCATTCTCTGCCTCGGACTCTGTCTCTCTCTTTGTGTCTCATAGGCGCAGGTCCTGTGGGCTCCAGGGTCCAGGTGACAACCCTCCCTTGTGAAGCCTCCCTTGTGGCCCGTGTCCCTCCCCTGGCCCAGTGCTGAGGTCCCTCACGAGGCCTCCTCGCCCCAGCCAGGGTTCTGCCTGGGGAACCACTTCCTAATGAGGACCCGAGGCTCCAACAAGGAGGCTCTTGACCTCGGTGTCCACACCAGGGTCCACTGCTTGGCCACGTGCTGCAAACCCAGGTCCTCGGTCCTCCAGGCCCCCAGGCTGCCCTCTGCTCTGAAGGACCTTGAGGCAGTAGGAAGCATTTTCCCAGGAGGGGAAAACAGAGGGCCAGGGATGAAGATCCCAGGACACAGAGTCGTCTATGAGCCTGTGGGACCCTTGGGACACTGTCTATGCAGCCCAGTTTAGGAGGAGGAGGCTGAGTCCTTCTGTGCCGTAGCCCCGTTCACACTTCCTAGCTCCAGGGGCCCAGCGTGGTGGACGCAGGACTCCAGGCCCGTCCTCCCCTAGTCCCTGGCAATCCCCCCGGACACCTTGGGGACCCCCTGACCCTCAGCCGGCATGTCTCCCTCCCCGTGCTGTGGGTCCCGGGCTATTGCCAGGAATCCTGATGTCCCTGCCCCATGGCCCCACTGCCTCCAGCCTTTCTCTTCTTTCCCCCGTATTACCCAACCCCTCCCAGTGTGGACTCCCCTCTGATCTCCAGTTGGACAGTCAGAATATGTGTGTGTGTGTGTGCGTGTGTGTGTCTGTGTGTGTGTGTGCACGCGCCTTTCTGGAGATGCCCAGAGGTCACAGCCTCACACGGATGGGGTGCATAGGGGCCCCCGAGCATCTCAGGGGCTCTCATTCCCAGGGAGAACCCCCATGTGGGGGTAGAGGCTGGCCTAGGATTGGAGACCAGCTCTGCTCCTTGGACCCTGCACACCTCACTTGTCCTAGGCCAATCCTTGCCTCTCCTGACCTCAGTGTCCCCCTGTCCCTGAGGGTCAGACGGGGAAGTGCATCAGCGTGGACGTGGCCCAGGCTCACCCCCGGGGGTAGGTGGATGGGAGGTGCCCCGGGTACACAGGCCTCCCTCTCCAGGGTCAGCCGGGTCTGTGTCATGGCCAGGTATGCCCAGGGACCGGCACTCAACACCTGTGGATGATCCAGAGGTGACGCTGACGTGCATGACTGCAACCGCTCCCCACCTGGCTGGTCCCCCATGTTCCCACCTCCGCCAACTACTCTGGAACCCCAACCTTCCTGAGCCCCAGAACCATGCCCTCCCCATCCAGGCAAGCCTCAGGGTGTGAGGCCAGGTGGGTTGGACATCTGGGGACACGACAGCCAGTGACTACACCCATCCCACCCAGCTGGCCTGGACCGCAGACTCCACCCCGGGGTCCAGGTGCATGGACCCTGGGGCATGACTTGGCCAGGGCTCCTGGAGGCAGCAGTGGAGGCCGACTCAGGGCAGGGAGAAGTCGGTCCTCCCCTTGCCCTTCTCCTTTCCTCATTCCGCCTTGTCTTCCTGGCAGCACCTTGGACAGAGGGCCGGCCTGTGCCTGGCTGCAGCCCTGGGCTGAGTCAGAGGGTGGGAAAAGGCCCCTGGAGGCCAGGGGGCACCTCCAGGAAAACCAAGTGTCAGGGGGCTACTTTAACTGGCCATCCCCGGGGCACTCAGTGATTTCAGCCCTTTGTATACATGAGCCGTGACCCCGGGACCAGGTCCTGGCCTCTTCCTCACCCCAAGAGGGCCTCATCCTCCCCAGCTGAGGCCCCGTCGGTGGCCGGCCCTCCCTCCAGCCCCGACAAGACCAGCTGCTCCACAGGCTCTACATCTTTCCCGGCTGGAGCCCGAGCAGCCATCAGGGGCCTGGATCCGGGCCCTGGAGCCCCTCAGGGAGGACAGGTGAGACCGGGCAGGAGCCAGGAGAGGGCCGAGTGGAGGCTCCTTGAGGTCATGGCCTCCTGCTCAGCCCAGACCCAGGTGTGTGCTGACCCCTATGGCACCTGGACCCCAGCTGCCGGGCAGGCTCGGGGACAGAGACCACAACGTGGCTCCTGGTAGCTCACAGGTGTCCCTGTGTCCTGTAGCTAGACCTGTCCTACCAGCTGGACTCCCTCCTGGTCGGCCAGCAATATCTGTGGCCAAGAGGAACAGGCCACCGTCAAGGTCTGGGAAGAATGAGTGACCAGGCAGAAGGGGAAGGCTCGCCCTCGGCTCGGGCGGTCCCTGCCGGGCTGGCGGGGGCTCTGGAGGTGGTTTTCCAGCTCTCTGCTGACCAGCCCTGTGCCCAGAAACAGCTGCCTCCCTTCTCTGGGCCTCACTCTCCTGCTCTGTGAAATGGGTGATGCAGAGCGATCACTCCCACGGCAGGAACAAGGCGGGACCCCAGGGCCCGGGATGTCCTCCCGATCCTACCCAGAGACTCCAGGGCCCAGGCTGTCCTCCCATTCACCCCCAGAGACCTCAGGGCCCAGGCTGTCCTCCCGGTCCCTCCCGGAGACCCCAGGGCCCTGGCTGTCCTCCCGGTCCCTCCCGGAGACCCCAGGGCCCGGGCTGTCCTCCCCGTCCCTCCCGGAAACCCCAGGGCCCGGGCTGTCCTCCCCGTCCCTCCCGGAGACCCCAGGGCCCGGGCTGTCCTCCCCGTCCCTCCCGGAGACCCCAGGGCCCTGGCTGTCCTCCTGGTCCCTCCCGGAGACCCCAGGGCCCTGGCTGTCCTCCCGGTCCCCCCCAGAGACCCCAGGGCCCTGGCTGTCCTCCCGGTCCCTCCCAGAGACCCCAGGGCCCGGGCTCTCCTCCTGGTCCTTCCCAGAGACATCAGGCGTCAGCTCAGCCTCAGCCTCCACACGCCCCGGGGCAGCCTTGTGCGCTCACGAGCTCTGTGTCTCAGGGTCCGCAAGCAGAGCTCCTCACTGCCCCTGTCCCCCCAGCCGGCGGGCGACACCGCATCACCGGTGCCGGCCTGGACGTGAGGATCAGCAGCTTGGACGAGAGCATCCGCCGAGATGGCAGGGGGAACGCCCCTTGGTCCCCTCTCCGAGACCCCTCCGGGTACAGAACTCACTTGAACAACTCCTCTGACAGGAGACCATCTCTGGACCTGCCGGGGAATCCAGCCCCGGGAGGAGGCGACGACCTGCTCTGCTCTACAGAGGAGGAGACTGAGGCAACATCATCCTCCCAGGCCGGTGCCTGGGAATCCATGCTTGCCTGGGGGCAAATACCAAGCCCGCGAGCTCCCTCCACATCTAGGATGCCGTGGCTCTGACGATACTGCCTGGTCACGTCCCCTGCACCTGGCAAGCTGCGGTGACCCCCGACACCTTACCTGACGTCCGAGCCCCGTGTGAACTGGGCCAGATGTCCTCCCCAGGGTGTTCCCCTCCCCCCTCCCTAGTGTTTTCCTCCCCCAGGGAGCCCACCATCCCTGCCCCTCGAGCCCCCTGCTACCACCGCCCCGCTCCATGGCTCCCATGCAGAACACCCTCATCTCTAAGGCTGGCTTCAGAGGTCACCTCCTCGGGGTCCTGTCAAAGCCCAGGCTTCGGGTCAGAGCGACCCGGGCTCACACCCACAGGGGGGCCACGTCAGAGTCCTGTGACACGCAAGCTCTATGCCAGCTTCTGGGACCTCGGTGCTCTTTTTGAAGATGGGGTCGGTGGCTCCGACCTCCGGTGGGTGTGTGGGGGATGAAAGCAGGGAGGTGAAGGTGTCCGAAGTGGGGAGCTTGTGGGGGGAGGGGCTCTCGGGAAGGCACGGGGAGGGGATGGGGAGGAGGGAAAGGCGGCCTGACCTCTCCCTGCCCAGACTGGTGTCCACCTCCCCCTCCCCCTGCTCAGCCAGGCGCCCGGATGAACAGTGGAGTGGAGTGGGGGGGCCAGGTCAGCAGGGTGGGGGTCTGTCTCGTTTCCCTCTTGCCCCTGTGTCTTCATACCCGCTGCGTCCAGCCGCCCTGCCTGGGTGGAGTTGCCGCGGCCCCAGGCCTAAGAGGGGCTGGGGGAGGTTTCGGGCTCCTAGGCCAGGGCTTCACTTTCCCAGGGGGTTTTCGAGGGAATGAGAGCCTCTAAGATCCTGGAGGACCACTGAACCCATCCCGTGTGGGGTCCTTTCCTCTGGGCATCCCCGAGTGGGCACAGGTCCACGCAATTGCATGGAAACACAGTCCCCCGCCCCCCAGTAACTAACCACCCACGTGGGGGTCAAAGGATGAGTGGACCCTGGAGGTGACAGGGGTTGGGGGAGAGAAGAGGTGTGGGGCGGGGACATTGTCTCCAGGGAACATGCCCAGGAGGGGAGCCACATCAGGCCGATGGCCGGGGGATCCCCAAGATGCCCCCGTGTGTATCACAGGCACCCCCATTCTAGAGAAGCACCCCACTCAGCTCCCGTGGTTGGAGACCTTCCAATGCACAACGTGTTCTGCTGTGTCCTGATATCTCGAGGCCGTGGTCTCAGGAAAGCCCACAGGGAGAGCTTTTTCCCACGTGCAGACGGTGGGTCCGGTCTCACCCCCGAAGCCTCTGGTCACGTGCCCGGAGGGACGCAAAGGTGACACCGGGAGGCCCAGGACTGGCCGGTCTAGCCTGACACGGCCCTGATCCGACTGGTGAGTCGCACGAGCCTCCCTGTGTCTGTGAGTGTGTGTGAGGCTGTGTGTGTGTGTAAGGATGGGACGTGGGGGGGAAGCCACCCAGAGCAGGAGCAGGCTGATGGGAGGGTCACGTCCACACCCCAGGTCAAGGGTGACTGGGAGGGACAGGGTGAGTTGTGTAGAGCTACAGGACACAGGGACACATTCTGGTGTCCGTCCCCGAGCCCGGCCGGCAGCTGGGGTCCAGGTGCCCTAGGGGTCGGCACACACCAGGGTCTGGGCTGAGCAGGAGGCCATGACTTCAAGGAGACTCCACTCTGCCCTCTCCTGTGTTCCGTATCAGGTGCGCCCCTTCCTCATCCTTCCACGGCCACGTGTGCCCACGAGCCTCACGGGATAGCAGGCACGGGATGTGTCTACAGGTGGCTCCCTGATGGCGCCCCTACAAGTAGATGCCACAAGGTCCCCACTGTGCAGATGGGGAGACCGGGGGGCCCCAGGAGGCACAATGCAAGGTCTCAGCACTGGTCAGGAGGAAAACCCAGGTCTGAACCCAGCTCTGTGGCCCCAAAGCCGCGGCCCCCGCTGCACCAGGCCTCGCGGGGATGTGTCTGGGCTGTGTTGGTGTCACTGTAGGGACAGGGCATGGGGTGGAGGGGAGCCCTTTGCAGCCTGGGAGGGGCTCTTGTGGGAGGAGGAAGCCTGGTAAGGGGGCCACAGGATGTGACCTCACCTCTCTGGTCACAGGGCCCAATTGAACTCACAACCCGGGTCACCAGGCACCCACGTTCTGGAGACAGTGCCCGACTGGGCTCATTCGTTGGGACACCTTTGCCTGACGAACATGTTCTCCTGTTGTGTGCCCGTGTCCCGCGGCTGCCGGCTCAGGGGAGCCCGCGGCCGTGACGCTTCCCGACCCTGGAGACAGTGGGTCAGGTCGTGCACAGGACGCCTCAGGTCTCTAGCTCGCAGGGAACCAAAGGTAACACAGGGAAACCCAGAGACATCCAGTCAAGCCCGACACCGCTCTGATCTGACTTGTGCGGCCCCATGTCCCCCCCCGTGTGTGTGTGTGTCTGTGTGTGTATGTCTGTGTGGAAGGAGGGGTCGTGTGTGGAGGGCCCACCCGAGCAGGTGCAGGCTCATGAAGGGGTCAGATGCCTGGTGGGCGGGTCAGGCTCACACCCCCGTCAAGGCTGGAGGGCAGGGACAGGGTGTGCTGGGGTGGCCCTCTTGTCCTCAAGGTTCATCCCAAGCCCTGCTGGTGGATGTCACTGTGTCCCAGGGGCAGGTCTGTGCACACTCAGGTCTGTGTCCAATCTGGGAGCCACAGGTGGAGAGGGTGGAAGGACTCTGAGGATGACTGGGCACGGCTGTGATGTCTCCGGGCCGTCCGCGGGTCATTGTCTTTACAGAAATCAACCGATGAAATCGGGAAACGTCTGGCCGAATCCCGATACACCTGCCCTACAGAGTTGTACGTGTGCCCTGTCGGCCATGAGGGCCACCCTGGACCGAGGGAAAGAGTGGCTGCAGGGAGGTCTTCGGAAGCAGAGCCTGGAGATGACCTGGGAACGCCTCCTTCACCGCCCCGGCCCCCCCACAGGGTCATGGTTCACGGGTCGTGGGATCAGGACCCGGAGCCCCCGGAGCCAGAGCCCGAGGGTGAGAAGGCTGGGGTGGGAGATGTGTGTTCACGGGGCCCGGGCGGTGCTGGGCCACCCAGGGAGGAGCGCCCGGGGGCTGGTGAGGGGCCAGGAGCAGAGACTGAGAGCCCCGGGCTGCGGCCTGCAAAGGGGCAGAGGTCCTGGTGTGGGTTCCTGGCCGCGGCTTCTCGGGAGGCTCTGGGGTGAGTTGTGTGTCTGCAAAGCCCCTGGAGAGGCCAGCGCTGGGTGGGGGTGGGGGACCTTCCCTCCTCTCACCCTGAGGCCTCGGAGCCGCTGCAACCATCACTCTGTTTCCTTCTCAAGAGTCCGGGGCAGGAGCGGAAGCCGGTGCGGCTCCAGAGCCCGACCCAAGGGCATCGGGGGCCTCGGCGTCTCTGCGGGCAGGGGTGGAGTCTGGGGCGACTCCTGCAGGGGCCGGAGAGCCAGCAGGTGACCTGGGACCTGTGCGGGGACAGCGGGCACCTGAGCAGAGTCAGCTGGGCCCTGCTTCTGCTCCCGACACCGTTCCTGCCACCGCCCTTGTTCCCCTATGGATTCCGGCCACAAATCAAGGGCTCAAAGGCCTTCGAGGGGTGTTTATTGTATTTCTAATTGTTGATCCACTCCCAGTCCCCGGCCCCTCCACCAGAATGACTGTTCCTCTTCTCCCTTTTCCTTTCTCTCCTCTACTTTTTAGCTGGTACATTATTGGTTCATGGTATGTTTAAAATCCACATTAATCTTCAATAAAAATTTATTTATTTTACGTTGTGCAATTCCTGAGCACTGGGTACGCTCACGACGCTGTGAACCAGGCCACAGAATATTGTTGCAGAATATCTCGGTCCCCAAGGGTCACCGTGTACCCGGAGCCCTCACTCCCCGTTCGTGCCCCCGCCAGCCCCTGGGAACCCCCAGTCTGCTTTCTCTCCATGTTCCGTTACCTACTCTGGAGGTTTCCTTCAAGTGGAATCTCTCCAGAGATACCTTTGGGTCCGCACCGACTTTTCAGACGAGACAGATTCATTTTTGTACTTTGTGGTCGTTTGAAATAGACTTTTTCTCCTTTGATATTGAAATCACAATGGATTAAAGATTAGGTGGGAAAAACAGGCCCCTTCAGTGACAATGGTCTCGGGGTGGAGACCCCTGTTTGTGCCGTGACACCACAGCCTGACACCAGAGAGGACACAGCTGGTCCTCCCATGGCCCAAACAGAAACCGGGAGATGCAGAAGGCCGGACGGTCACACCACAGTGGGGCGAGCATCCCTCACGACCCAGGGCCAGAACGGTTCACAGGCCTCTGGGCCAAATAATGCTCCAAATCAGTGCGTTCCCCGGGATGGAGGCCAGACCCGTCCCAGTCCAAGGGGAGGAGACCCCCACGGGAGCAGGCGTCAGAGATGTGGGGCGTCCCGGGGAGGGACTCGGGCAAGTGAAACCCAAGGGACGCAGCGCTGGTCACCTTCAGACGGGCAGGTTTCTGGTCTGGGGACCAGCAGCCCAGGTGACAACGTGAGGAAGCAGAGGCCCCAGCCGATCCCCAGCGAGAAGTGTGACGGGCACCCCTCTCTGGGACAACAGAGCCCAGACCCCATCCACGGCCGCAGGTGCGGACCCTCCCGCAGCAGGGCTCGTCCCAGGACCAGCGGAGAAACTCTGGTGCAGCGTGTGGGGTGAGGCGGGTGCCGGGTGTGTGCTCTTCCCGAACCAGCTTTCCCCGGGGCTGGGTGCTGGCCACTCAAGTCTCTTCCTCTGCATCCTGTGCCCCCACATCAGAATTTCCAAAGCGCCCAGGCCCTGGAACATGGGCCGCCTCTGAGTTTTCACTCCCAGCTTCCTCAAGGGATCAACCGTGTCCATAAATCTCTCCTTTTTCAGGACACAAGCCATCAAGTGGAGTTTCTGGGTCAAATTTTATATCATTTGTCAGGTACAAGCCTCGGCTTTCAGCCTCCACGGTCTCCTGGTCCACTGAGAGCCTTGCTTGGGAAAACAGGGGTGCAGAGCGCCCGGGACCATGATCTCCAGGAGGGATCGGGCAGGCGAGCTCTGAGTGGAGTGACCAGGGTACCTGGGGTGGCCGGCCCAGCAAGGACCGTCCTGACCCCGGCCCCATACTGCCCCACGACGGTGGCGGTTGACGAGGAAGGAACGGACACTCGTATGGGTAGTTCCACAGCTGGTGCTGGAGCTGCTCTGGCTCGAACGGGGGCTCTAATCCCGGAACTGGCCCCAGGGCTGAAGCTGGAGCTGGCCCCATCTCTGCAGCTGGGGCAAGAGGCGGTGCTGGACGTGGCTCCAGCTCTAGGGAAGGTGCTAGAGCGGCAGGCACCTCCAGAGAGGACCCAGACCTGCTTCTGCAGCCGGATACAGCTCTGGAGCTGAAGCTAGAGCTTCTGCTGTAGACTCTGGCTCTGGCTCCCGAGTGGGTGCTGAAGCGGCTTCAGCTTTGGCCCTGGAAGTGCAGCTGGCCGTGCAGCCAGTGCGAGCGACACAGCTGGTGCCAGAGTCCCGGGGGGTCCAATCCCGGAACCGCTGCGGGAGCTGTCCATGGTGCTGGAGCTGCTGTGGTTCGGAGCTGGCTCTCCTCGCGGCTGCCATGCTGGACCCGGTGCCGGGGGCCCTGCTTGCATCGCCGGTCCTGGATCTGGCCCTCCGGCTGGTGGGGAGACCGGCGGGGGAGCTGGTCGGAGCCCCGGCGTGGGCTCCACCTGCGGAACCGGTGTCCGGGCGGACGCCGACTCCAGAGCCGGCGCTGGAGCGGACACGGGCCGTGATGGAGCCAGTGCCAGAGCAGGGCGTGGCTGGGATGTCGGCGCCGGAGCTGGTTCTTTGTCCGGAGGTGGCGTCGGCTCTGCGTCTACCACTGGTGCCCAAGGCAGCTTTCGCTCTGGAGCTGGCGCAGCAGCTGGTACTTGCGGGGGCTTCTGCTCCAGATCCGGTATGAGAACTGCTGCTGTCGCAGGCTCTGACCCTGAACTCGACCCTGACTCTAGTTCTGGAGCCGATGCTGGAGCCGATGCTGGAGCTGGCTCTTCCTTGCAACCTGGCACCGGCGCTACATGGGGCTCGAGCAGCTTCTCTCTCTAACGTGGGCACTGGAACGACCACCGGGGCTGACACCGCAGTTGGCGAGAGAGCGGTCGCCGTCTCTGGAGGCAGCGCTACAGCCGGCATCGAGCCAGGGCTGGCTGGTGGGAGAACACCGACCCTGACCTTGGAGCTAAAGCTGGAGCGGCCTCGATCTCGGCAGTTGAATCAGTGCCGGACCTGGAGTTGACTCGAGCTGGCAAGTGGCTTGACCTCGGGCTCTGGAGCCAGTTCTGGCTCTGGTTCTGAGCTGGTGACGGAACCTGCTGTGGCAGTAGCTCAGACGCAGAGGCCGGGGCTCAGACTGACTCTGGGTCTGGAGCTTTGGCGGGAGCTGGCTGGCTCTGCAGGTCTCTCAAGCTCTTGAGCCGGTGCCGGAGCTGACTCTAGGGCGGGGTCTGGCGCTGAGGCCACTTCCGGTGCTGACGCTGGCTCTGGAGACGGTTCCAGCCCTAGAGATGCCCGTAGCTCTAGTCGTGCTGCCGGAAGCGATGAGGACCAGGTCTAGTTCACTCCTGCCTTGTCCGTTGCTCTGGAAAGTACGTCGGTCTGACCCACACTCCAGAGCTGGCTGGTGCCGGACCTGGCAAGTCGGTTGACGACAGAGCTGCCTCTGTCTCTGCAGCCGGTGATACCGCGGGTGCCTGTGCTGGTTCCAGCCCTTCCGCTGGTCCTGGAGCCGGTGCTGGAGCTGGCTGTGGTTCCGGGGCTCTCACGTGAGCTGATGTCAGAACAACACCCCAGGGCGTCTTCCTCACCTGTAGACCGTCTGCGTGAGTATCAAATACCTCTCTTTTCTTCCCTTCCTTGTCTTCTTATCGTGTAACATAAGATGCATTAATAATGGGTAACTTCACATCATAGGATGTAAGTCACGGGATATCAAAGACAAGCGTGGACGTCCCCTGAGAGCTCAGCATCCTCCTCGGGGAGAGGATTTGTATGGTTTGCGGTGTCCGTGGGACAGCTGTGCTACGTTAGGAGGGAGGATGACTTTCTCACTCTCTTTATTTGGAGCTCAACCTGGAGAACCTCAACTACCACAGCGCTAAACTGCCTTCCCGTTCCCACTTTAAGAGTCTCTGTCACTTGCGGGCCTTAGAGACCGAGCGCCACGTAGCGTGCAAAGTGCGTCCCAGGTCCAGGCCTCGTGCTGCGTACTGGGCTCTGCGGGCACCTCCTGGGAATGCCGAGAAGTGCGAGGCTGATGCTTTCCTGGCTGAGGACACAGGTGACCCCCCAAGCCCTCTTACCTGGAAGAGGCCACATTGTGGGCTCAAGCTGTCGCTCCTGAGACCGGCCAGAAACACACCGTCAGCACGCAGACTCCCGGAAGAGAAAAGCAGGCCTCCCGACGCGAGGCCTCAGAAAACAAGCCAGAAACGGTCTTTTCGGAACGTGGACTTCCACAAAGGAAGTCAGTACAGAAGATGCTGTCTTCCCTCTGACATGCGTCTCGGGTGAGCAGGGGTTTTTGCCTCCTGGTCATTACCCGTTAGGACACATGCTTGACATGCTCTGTTTCCCATTCAATGTCTCCTTTAATGCTAAAAGTTCTCACTCTACAGTCGGGACAGAGAAGAGGAAATCATGGCATACGCATGCGAGAGGCAACCACCACCTGGAAGATTATCATTCCTATTTTGATTTCTAGTTGTCCCTTGTGGGGCGTGTCCTCTGAACGGGCCCAGCCCCAGGCACACAGCGGCCCGAACGAGGCTAAACAGGACCAAAGAGCTCCCATCCGGATCTGATGAGCTTCCAGAGAAGTTCTATGGGTTTGTGTGAGGGAGAAAGACAGAAGAAGAGGGAAAGCGACACGACTTCGTGGTTTTCAAGCTGCTGTAAAATCCGATCGCCACTAAGTACAGAAAACCCTTGACAGAATCCAACACCATTTCGTGATACGAACGCTCAAAGCAGGAACAGAAGGGAACTTCCTGAGCGCTCCTACAGCCACCTGCGAACAAGCCACAGCTCCCGTCACCCGGAAAGGAGGAAAGACTGGAAGCCTTGTCCCTGAGTTCAGGAGCAAGACGGACGAGGCCCAGGCCCCCGGCAGCAGCCCACGCTGTCCTAGAGGTCTCGGCCGAGTCGACGAGGAAACAAGGGGGGATAACAGACATCTAGGTCGGAGGGAATGAAGGAAAGCCATCTCTACTTGCAAACAACATGACTGGGTATACAGGAAATCGTACAGAATACACAGAAAAGCTTCCGGAAGTAATAAAATAGTTCAGCAAGGCTGCAGGATACAAGCACGGTACCAAGAAAGAAATTGTACGAGACAGTAAACTGGTGCAGCCAATGCGGAAAGCAGCATGGAAGCTCCTCAAGACATCGAAAATAGAAACACCATGTAACCCGGCAATTCCACTTTCGGGTATTTATAGGAAGAAAACGAAACACTCACGCCAAAAGATATCTTACCCCCGCCCCCCAGCATTACGTACAGAGTCGAGACGTGGAAGGAACCCAAGCGTCGACGATGGATGGACGGAAAAAGAGGATGTGGGAGTGTGTGCACACAGACACGTACATATCATAGAATACTAGTCAGTCATAAACAAGGAGGAAACCCATTTGTGACAACACAGACGAGGATATTATGCTAAGTGAAATAAGTCCGACAGAGAAAAACAAATATCATATCTCCTTTGTAAGTGGGATCTTAAAAACAGAGCTCAAAGAACTCACAGATCGAGTGATCACACCGCTGGTTGCCAGAGGCAGGGGCTAAGGGATGAGCGAACCGGGGAAGGTGGTCGAAAGGTACAATCTGCCGGTGATAAAAGAAATAAGTCTAGGGACGTGATGTGCAGCGTGGTCACTATAGTTACTACTGCATTGCACGTGTGGAAACTGCAAAGGGGTAAATCTGAAAAGTCTTTGTAACAAGAAAAAATGTGCAACTATGTGTGCAGATGGACGTTGACAGGACCTGCTGTGGGATCACTCGGCCATACACACAGCTACCCAATCATCGAGGTATATACGGAACTGACTGAACGCCACGTGTCAGTTAAACAAAATCAGGGGCGCCCGGGGGCCCAGTCGGTTAAGCGGCCGACTTGAGCTCAGCTCATGATCTCACAGTTCGTGGGTTCAAGCCCCGCATCGGGCTCTGCGCTGATGGCTCAGAGCTGGAGCTGCTTCGGATTCCCTGTCTCCCTCTCTCTCTGCCCCTCCCCCACTTGCACTCCGTCTTTCTCTCTCTCTCTCAAAAAGAAACACTGCAAGTAGGTGAACCGAAAGACAGCATCACGAAGGCTAGAAGGCACCCTACTGAATGGGACAATGAATCGGCTAAGGACATATATCCTAAGAGACTTGCATGTGGAATGCATATTAAATCTTACAACTCAATAGGAAGAAACTGCGCATCCAATTTAAAAATGGGAAATGCAGGGGCGCCTGGGTCGCTCGGTCGGTTGAGCGTCCGAGTTCGGCTCAGGTCATGATCTCACAGCTCGTGAGTTCGAGCCCCGCGTCGGGCTCTGTGCTGACCGCTCGGAGCCTGGAGCCTGCTTCTGCTTCTGTGTCTCCCTCTCTCTCTGCCCCTAACCCACTCACATTCTGTCTCTGTCTCTCTCAATAATAAATAAACATTAAAAAATATTTTAAAAAAACGGGAAATGCAGCTGAGGAGACATTTCTCGACAAACGATAAACAAGTGACCAACAATGTTCCACATCGTTCTTTAGGATGGAAATCCAATCAAAGCCACAATGAGATACAAGTTCACATCCACCAGGACGGCTGTCATTAAAAAGATAGATATTCAGAAGTGTTGGCAAGGATCCGTAGAAGGATCCCCCTCAGAGGCCCCTGCCGCCACCGCCCCTCCCATGGCCCCCACCCAGGACGTCCTCATCTCCAGGGTTGGAGCCTCCTCAGGCTCCCGTGCGAGCTCAGGCTTTGGGTCGGATTGTCTGGGGGGCAAACCCACAATAGGGCCATGTCCCAGCCCTGTGACCCACAAGCTCACGTGGTGGGTGTCAGAGCCTCATTTTCTTCGTTGAAAATGGGGTCTGTGACTCCCATCTCAGGAAGGTGAGCAGGAGGCACGGGGGTCACCTGGCTGGGGGAACCCCAACCCAGGACAAGACCTGTGACGGTCAGGGCAGGGCTCCATGTGGGTGAAGACTGAGTCCCTCGTTCCCGTTCACGGCTGGACTTGGTCACTCAGAGCTGAGTGCCCTTGATCCCGGGGCCGCAGTTCATGTATAAGAAGGGGTGAAGTCAGTGAGCACCCCGGGTTGTCCCTAGCAACTCTAACCACCCCCAACACTCAGACATCCCCACGATGTGCCCCCTCCTTCCTGGGCTCCCTCCCACCTCTCTGACCCGGCCAGGGCCGCAGCCAGGGACAGGCTGCCCCTTGTGTCCCGGGTTCTGGCAGGAAGACCGTGGGAGGAGGTGGAGAGAGGAGGGGGAGGGGGAGGGGACAGGCCGATCCTCTCCTTGCCCATACTTGGTGTCCACCGTCTCCTCCAGGCCCCCTGCCCCGGCCGTGCACCCAGCTGGACCCTGGGGGGGAGCATGGGGTCTGTGACAGCTGGGACGGTATAGGTACATTCGGCGACCCTCGTGTACCCGCGTGTCCAACCCACCCGGCCCTCAAGTCTGCAGCCCACTGGCTGGGGTGAGGCTGATCCGAGGGCTCACAGGATTTGGGGTTACAGGGCAGCGGTCTGGAGGCAGGGTGCACACGGAATCAGAGGCACGGAACCCCCCCTGGAGGGCACACAGCCGTGCCAGGCCGAGGACACGAGACCCAGCTGCCCTTTGCTAGGGAGGCCTGTGTGCCTTTCACATCTCCTCTCCATCCACCCAGGAGGAGAGCCTGGGCCCTGTCCACGCTGACGTCACTCCACGCCCAACCTCAGGGCCAGGTGGGAGACTGAGGCCAGGGACCGGCCCAGGATACGTGAGGTGGGCAGAGTCCAAGCAGTGGGGGTCTCCGTCCTAGGCCAAACTCAGTCCCTCCCTGGGGTTCGCCCTGGGAATGAGACCCCTGAGATCCCGTCGGATCCCTATCATCCCCATACGAGGTGGGGCTGTTATATCTGGATGTCCCCAGACCGTACAGGCAAGCACACGCACACACACACAGACACACACACACACACACACACACACACACAGACACACACGCACACAGACACACACGCACACTGACCACCCGGCAGCGGCTCAAGGGGAGTCCACCCTGGAGGGGGGAGGTGACACCGGGGCAAGAAGAAGGGGCCTGGAGGCAGCTCTGCCACGGGGCAGGGGCGCCCAATGTGCTGGCAGCATGACCAGGGCTCATACGTGGGGTGGGGAGACGTGCCAGCCTGATGGCCAGCGGGGTCTCCAGGGTACCCAGGGGGCTGCCTGGGCTGGGCACTTTCCCGGGGCACCCGGAGAAGTCGGGGTTTGGGGTCTCGTGTCCACCACCCTCCTGGAGCTAGAAGGAGACACCCCCCTAGTGGGAGGGGGCTACGGGACAGGCTTCAGCTTACTCCTGTGTAAATTGGGCTGCATAGACGTGGTGTCCCAAGGGTCCCACAGGCTTGTCTGCTGGCCCTGGACCTCCACCCCTGCCCCAAGATGCTCCTGGTCCTGGGAAAATGCTTTCTCCTCCCTCAAGGTCCTTCTGAGCGGAGAGCAGCCTGGGGGCTTGGAGGACCGAGGACCTGGGTGGGCAGCACGTGGCCGAGCAGCGGACCCTGGTGTGGGGACCGAGGTCAAGACCCTCCTTGTCGGAGCCCCGGGGCCTCATTAGCAAGGGCTCCCAGAGGTAGTGCCCTGGCTAGGGTGAGGAAGCCTTCGGAATGAACGGGGCACCGGGACGGGAGAGGTGGAACGGGGGACAAGGGAGGCTTCTGAAGTCCTCACACCGCCCCTGGAGCCCGCAGGTCCTGCCCCTGTGCCCCCCTAGGGCCAGGGAGGGCTGCTGCCTTGACTACATCCAAACAAAGGTGTGTGTTTTGTTTTCTGGTTTCCCTGCCTGGGGCTGTCATGCCGGTGCTGACCACCAGGGGGCAGGCTGTGTCCACTGTGCTCAGTGAAGCCTCTGGAGCTGGAAGGGACGCTCAGGGGTCAAGCTGGGCGTCCACTGCCCCCAACCCACATGTACCTCTTACTATTAGTCTGCATGTGCACAGCGTGAGCTGCTCAGAGGCAGGTAGGGACTCTGAATTCCTCTCTGAACACATACAGCTCCTGTGCCTCTCACCCTGAGCAGGGCCTGTATTGGGCCCGGGGGCCAGAGTCAAAGGTCCCGTGAGGTCCCAGCCCTCCAGGAGCTCACAGCCCAGAGGGGGAGGTGGGTCAAGGCACAAGAGGGAATCCGTGTGAAAGGAAAGACCAACACTGTCGGGAAATGAAGCAGGGTGAAGGAGGGCGGCCAGGGGCCCCTGGTTGGGTCTCACAGGCCTCCAGGGTGGCCCTGATGCTGGGACCCAGAAGGACAAGAGGAGCCAGTCCCGCACACGTCTGCAAGCAGTGTGCTGTGTGCTGCGGGGACGAGCAAAGCTGCAGAGACTCGGAGGCACAGAGGGTTTGTCTGGAGAGGAGCTGAGAGGAGCCAGTGTGGCCAGAGAGAGCTCGGGAGGGAAGAGGGCGGGCCCGGGCCCCAACCTGGAGGATGGACTGTTGTCTGTGCTGGGGGACACATTCACCTTACTTGGACCACCTCACACTTTCTGTGCCAGTCTCCCGGCTCGGCTCGGCTGGGAGCCTCAGCCCCACGGTCACCCAGGAGGCCAGGGCTGCAGCCTCAGCTGAGGCTCGACTGGGGCAAGGTCCGCCTCCAAGACCGCGACCGGGCACGTGCTCTTGGCAGGATTCAGCTGGCACTGGGGGGTCTCAGGACTTCTGTGTCTCAGCCCGGAGCCTCTGCAGGTTCTTGGCACTGGGCCTCCTGGGGCAGCTCATGTTATCTGCTCTTGCTTCGTCAGAGAGAGACGCACACACAGACACACACACTGACACAGAGCCAGAGAATGGACCCGGGAGAAAAGGAACCCGGAGACACCACAGGCTTTCATGAACCAGCTTGGAAGCGACACCCATCGTTATATTCTCTCCCTCAGAACCGGTCACATGGGCCTTCCACCGGTTAGGGGAGGGGATGTCACGAGGATACAAGAGGCTGTGTTAGTAAAAGAGGGCACATGTCGGAGATAGAGACCCTTGTGCGTGCTGTGACACCACAGCCTGACGCCAGAGAGGACCCGGCTGGTCCTCCCGTGGCCCAAACAGAAACCGGGAGATGCAGAAGGCCAGACGGTCACACCACACAGGGGAGAGCATCCCTCACGACCCAGGGCCAGAACGGTTCACAGGCCTCTGGGCCAAATTTTGCACCAAAGCCAGTGCTTTCCCCGGCATGGAGATCAGACCCGACCCAGTCCAAGGGAGGTGGCCCCCACGGGAGCAGGCGTCAGAGATGCGGGGTGTCCCGGGGAGGGACTCGGGCAAGTGAGACCCGAGGGAGGCAGCGGTGGTCTCTTCAGACAGGCAGGTTTCTGGTCTGGGGACCGGCCGCCCAGGTGACAAGGTGAGGAAGCAGAGGTCCCCAGAGACAGCTGTGTCGGGCTCCCGTCTCCGGGAGAGAGCGCTCAGGCAGAGAGGAGGGACCGGGGGCTCCTGGGGGACGCTGCCAGCCTGCTGGGAACCGGCCCCTCCGCTTCAGGTGCACCCAGGTGGCAGAGGGACCTGAACGGGACAGCGGTGCATGGCCGGCCTCGCTTTCCCCAACCAAGCCCAACGTCCTCTGCAGCCCTTGCCACTCCGCCCCTCGTCTCAAAGCAAAGTGGTCTCTTCACTCAGGTTCCCTGGTGCCCGTTCAGGACAAGGATGCCTCCCGGGAAGAAAGAGGAGAACCGGCGGGACTCACCCAGCCCGGGGGCCCTGGCAGACAAGCCGGCACTCGGCCTGTGGGCCACGGCCCTCTCCTGCCCCCACCGGCACCGTCTGCCCTCTGCCCCCTGACCCCACCTCCCAGGAGACGAATCCAGCCCGAGGACCGCCTCGGGGCCGGCCTGGGAGGAGCTGGGTGGAAGGACAGGTGAGGGAAGACACAAGGGGTGTTCTCGACTCCCAAATCTGACGAGCGAAGTCTGGGAGGCGAGAGGAAGATGGGAGGAAATGCAGGGTGCGCATTTGCACGTCTTCCTAAGAGGAGAGGTGGGTGGGTGACCCAGGGACTGGGGCGGAGACCTGACGCCTTCAAGGGAGCCGGGAGGAGGATCCGAGAGAACCAGAGCAAACCCACAAAAGCAGAGGGGCGACAGGAGGTGCAGGAGACTTACGTGTGAGGGTCCTCCAGGGCCCACACCCTTCGCTCTGTGTGTGTGTGTGTGTGTGTGTGTGTGTGTGTGTGTGTACGATGGTTAAAAACCTTTGTGAATATGGCTTACATGTCTTCTTAGGGTGAGGAGGGCCATGGGGACGGCGCTCCCCCTTGCTGGCTGCGGGTGAGAGGCCATACCACCACCTGGGTGGGTCTGGGGCTCCCTTTTGGGGTCCAGGTGCGTGCACACAGCGGGGAGCAGACAGGGTGCTGAGGGCAGGCATGGACGCATCCACAAAGGAACAAGGACAGAAGCGGTTTCTGTCAATGACAGCACCTTACGCATATCAATTCACCTGGTTATTCGAGACAAGGTAAACGTCCACTACGTTGCGGGAAGGTTCTGGGGACTTGGACTTAGAGCAATGAGCCAACCTAGTTCCTGCTCGCATGGAGCTGACTGGAGCAGGGAGGGGTTCACTGAGCAATTCTGGTGACAGCCATGTGGTCTCGCTGGGATCAGCGGGCTCGTCCAGCAGCTTACGACCAAGCCAAGTGAGGCCCGCGGTGGAGGGCCTATGCCCCAGCTACCCCGGAGAAGCAAGCCTCGGTTCCCTTGGCCTGTCCTTACATTTCCCATCTGTCAAATGGGTGTGTAGGGAAACACGTCCCTCGATTTGTCCGTGAACTTGGTCTCGACTCTTCCGGGCAGATGAGGAAGAACTTCCTGGTGGTTGGTCTCCCCGCTGGTAACTCCAAGAGAGGGGTTGACATCACAAAGGGGACGGGGCGGCACCCCCGGGGGAATGGCTAGGGATCCTTTTCTGGTTAGCGGCCAAGCTGGACCGGGAGCCCTGGCCTCCAAACTCCGTCCTCAACCTCCCTACCGCCCAGATCCTCCCGCTTGATCCCTTGCTGTGACCTTCGCCTGAGATCCCGGAGGAGGCCCGGGAATGTCTCCCAGGAAGGAGGGGCTCTGTGGTCGAGCATGTCTTCACCCTGGAAGGAGCAGGAAGACAGGGCTCCCCAGACCTTAATCTCCAAGGGCAGGTGGGGGCAGGGCCTCTAGCCCAGTGACTGCATGCACCTCCCTTTTCTTACCGGAGGGCAGAACCTTCTGTCTGGAGCAAGGGCCAGCGTTTTCCCGGGAGCCCAGCAGACGGCTCTGGAAAGCTCAGGGTAGACCCAGACATCCACGTGAGGCCCCGCGGGGCCTCGGTACCGGGACCGGGCGACAACAGGAGACGTGTCTCTGTGGACAGATGCCAGGTCTCAGGCCACCTGCCACGGGCTCTGCCCTCGAAGTTCTGGGTGACCTTGGACAAAACCTCAGTGTTCCCTGCATTAAAAAGAAGCGATGGGTTCCTCATGGGCTCGTCAAGCTGTGCTTCTGGGATTGGGGGTCGGGCCTCTAGGGGGCCGTGGACGTTCGGGGAGTCCACGCCTCATCCCGGTGTCACCCTGAGCAGCTCTGTCCTGTGTTTGCCACACAGGGCTTCTGCCTTAGGTACCGTGGGGACGGCATACGCCCGCCCCCGTATAGGTGAGGTTTGAAACCGTAAGGGCAGGTGAGCGCTGGGCCAAGCCTGTCCCTCCGGGTCTCTGCCCCTCTGTTCCGTGTTGGCCTGTGCGCTCAGGGGGGACCAGTGGGTATGCAGGCTGGTTGCTCGGTCTACAGGAGTCCAGCTGAACCTGCAGGTCATTCTTTTACCAAATCCATGGTCCCGCACTCGCTAAGGCCTGGCCTCGACCCACAGCCCCCATCCTGTCCCTCATCCCACGCTGGTCACGGGGAGCAAATCTGCAACCTCTTCTGAGACCAGCAGGCCGGGACCCCAGGAGCAGACCCAGGGAGAGGAGAGGGCTCCCCCTGCATCCGGCAGAGGAGCTGAGGGTGGGGCAAGGGGCCCAGACCCACATGTGAACGAGGGCATGTTCGGAGGGGCCTGTGTCCCAGCAGGCTCGCCCCGGGCTGGGGAGAAGGCCTTGCACTTTGGAGAAGGCTGGGAGGGACGAAGGTCCGGCCTCCCTCATCCACTGTGGGGGTTGGGGCCGCCTTGCCGTTCAGGCTCCACAAGGTGGGACCTGGGGCAGGTGGTCTGGACCTTCTGGACTCGTGCTTCCTGGCAGGCACATGTGCAGCGGCCTCCCTCCCAGACTCGCCAGAGGGGACACGGCACAGGAAGATTCAGACCCTGCAAAGGAAGATGCCACGTGGGGGACCCATCGGGTCGTGCTCACTGGAGAGGTCACGGTGCTCAGCACACAGCAGGCACCTGAGTTCCCCAGCTGAATTAGGGAAGGAGGAAGGGAAGGAGGGAGGGAGGGAAACCATAGAAGTGGGGTCCACACCACGTCAGGTCAGAGGTCCGGTCAGAGGGCGTCACAGCTCGGGCCCTGGAAGGGGGCACGGGACACGTCCTTCTGTCCCTCCAGCGCTGACCTTCCTCCACGTGGGACCTGCTGACCTCCTGGATCATCTTCACCTCCTCCGCAAACAACGCTGAGTGTTCCCAGAAGGGGGACAGCGGGCAGGGGCCAAGGAGGGGCTTCCGGAATCCTGTGCCCTGGGGGACTCTGGGACAGCCTTCCAGGTGGCCCTTTGTGTCCTGCAGGCACCAGGCCACGATTCCACCTCATCTCTCAGGGAATGCACCAACCCATCTAGAAGGCCCGTTACGTCCCCATGTCACAGATGGGGACACCGAGGCTAATAGCACAGCCTGGGTCACTAGTAAGATGACCTGGGTCAGGAAGCCCATCTCCTTGACTTTGGATTGTCCTACCCGCAGGCGTGCATCTTGGCGTCCTGGGGCTCGGGGTCCCTCTTCCTGGGGGACCCCACCACCCCCCGAGGGCCCCCAAGGAACTCAGGGGAGCAGAGCTGACCAACCTGCCTGGGGCCCCACATGGGGCTGGGGAAGGGTCGACCGGGGCTCTGTGGGCTCTCCCAGTACTGGGCCAGCCGGTCCCCTGCAGGATGAGGACTTCTTGCTGGGGATCGGCTGGGGCCTCTGCTTCCTCACGTGGATACCTAGGCTGCCAGTCCCCAGACCAGAAACCTGCCCGGCTGAAGGTGACCAGGGCTGCCTCCCTCGGGTCTCACTTACCCAAGTCCCACCCCGGGACGGCCCACATCTCTGACGCCTGCTCCCACGGGGGTCGCCTCCCCTTGGACTGGGACGGGTCTGGCCTCCATCCCGGGGAACGCACTGATTTGGAGCATTATTTGGCCCAGAGGCCTGTGAACCGTTCTGGCCCTGGGTCGTGAGGGATGCTCTCCTCTGTGTGGTGTGACCGTCCGGCCTTCTGCATCTCCCGGTTTCTGTTTGGGCCACGGGAGGACCCGCCGTGTCCTGTCTGGCTTCAGGCTGTGGTGTCACAGCACGCACAGGGGTCTCCACCCCGAGACCGTACCCATGGTCACCGAAGGGGCCTCTTTTTTCCCACCTAATCCTTAATCCATTGTGATTTCAATGTCAATGGAGAAAAAGTCTATTACAAACGGCCACAAAGTACAAAAATGAATCTGTCTCGTCTGAAAATTCGGTGCAGACCCAAAGGTATCTCTTGTGAGATTCCACTTGAAGGAAACCTCCAGAGGAGGTAACAGAACATGGAGAGAAAGCAGACTGGGGGTTCCCAGGGGCTGGCGGGGGCACGAATGGGGAATGAGGGCTCCGGATACACAGTGACCCTTGGGGACCGAGATATTCTGCAGCAAAATTCTGTGGCGTGGTTCACGGCGTTGTGAGCATACCCAGTGCTCAGGAATTGCACAATGTAAAATAAATAAAACTTTTTATTGAAGATTAATATAGATTATAACTAATGAACAAATAAAGTAACAGCTATGAAGTAGAAGAGAAAAAGTATAAGGGAGAAGAGGAAGAGATATTCTGGTGGGGGGTCGGGGTCAGGGATTGGAGAATAAATTTGAAATAAAATATAACAAAAATAAAGTAAACACCCCGTGTAGGCCTTCAGGCCCTTGATTTGTGACTGCCATCCATGTGGGAGCAAGGGCGGGGGCAGGGGCGGGAAGAAGGGCGTTGACAGGGGCGGGGACAGGGGCGGGGAGAAGGGCAGTGGCAGGAACAGTGTTGGGATCAGAAGCAGGAAAGGCGGAACCAGGAGAAGCGGGAGCAGAAGCAGGACCCAGCTCACTCTGCTCAGGTGCCCGCTGTCCCTGCACAGGTCCCAGGTCACCTGCTGGCTTTCCGGCCCCTGCAGGAGTCGCTCCAGGCACCACCCCTGCTTGCAGAGCCCCCGAGGCACACGATGCTGTTGGGTTGATCTCTGGAGCTGCACCAGCTTCTGCTCCTGTCCCAGACACTTGAGAAGGAAACAGAGTGATGGTTGCAGCGGCTCCAAGGCCTCAGGGTGAGAGGAGGGAAGGTCGCTCCCTCCACCCAGCGCCAGCCTCTCCAGGGGCCTTTGCAGAGACACAACTCACCCCGGAGCCTCCCCGAGAAGCCACGGCCAGGAACCCACACCAGGACCTCTGCCCCCCTGCAGGCCGCAGCCCGGGGCTCTCAGTCTCTGCTCCTGGCCTCACACCAGCCCCCGGGGGCTCCTCCATTGGTGGTCCGGCACCGCCCTGGCCCCGTGCACCCCCATCGCCCTCCCCCAGCCTTCTCACCCTCGGGCTCTGGCTCCGGGGGCTCCGGGTCCTCATCCCAGGACCGGTGAACCAGGACCCTGTGGAGGGGCCAGGGCGGTGAAGGAGGCCTTCCCAGGCCAACTCCCGGCCCTGCTTCCGGAGACCTCCGTGTGGCCACTCTCTCCCTGGGTCCAGGGTGGCCCTCCTGGGCGACGGGGCACTCGCACAACTCTGTAGGACAGGTGAATCGGGATTCCGACAGTCGCCTCCCGATTTCATCGGTTGATTTCTGTAAAGACAGTGACCCGCGGACGGCCCGGAGACATCACAGCCCCGCCCAGCCATCCTCAGTGTCCTTCCACCCTCCCTCCCCGCCGCTCCCAGTTCGCACACAGACCTGAGTGTGCACAGACCTGCCCCTGGGACACAGTGACATCCACCAGCAGGGCTTGGGATGAACCTTGGGGACGGGAGGGCCACCCCTGCACAACCTGTCCCTCCAAGCCAGCCTTGACAGGGGTGTGAGCCTGACCCGCCCACCAGGCATCTAACCATTTCATCAGCCTGCATGTGCTCAGTTGGGCCTTCCACACACGACCCCTCCTTCCACGCACACACACACACACACACACAGACACACACACGGGAGGGGACGTGGGGCCGCTCAGGTCAGATCAGAGCGGTATCAGGCTGGACTGGATGTCTCTGGGTCTCCTGTGTTACCTTTGGGTCCCTGCGAGCTAGAGACCTGAGGCGTCCTGTGCACGACCTGACCCACTGTCTCCAGGGTCGGGAAGCGTCGCAGCCACGGGCTCCCCTGAGCCGGCAGCCGCGGGACACGGGCACACAACAGGAGAACATGTTCGTCAGGCAAAGGTGTCCCAACGAATGAGCCCAGTCGGGCGCTGTCTCCAGAGTGTGTGTGCCTGGTGACCCGGGTTCCGAGTTCTGTTGGGGTCTGTTACCAGGGAGGTGAGGTCACTTCCTGGGGTCCCCTTACCCGGCTTCCTGCTCCTACAAGAGCCCCTCCCAGGCGGCAAAGGAGTCCCCTCCACCCCATGCCCTGTCCCTACAGTGACACCAACACAGCCCAGACACGTCCCCGCGAGGCCTGGTGCGGCCGGTGCCGCGGCTTTGGGGCCACAGAGCTGGGTTCAGACCTGGGTTTTCCCCCTGACCAGTGCTGGGACCCTGCACTGTGCCTCCCGGGGCCCCCGGTCACCCGTCTGCACAGTGGGGTCCTTGTGGCATCTACTTGTAGGGGCGCCATCAGGGAGCCACCTGTAGACACGTCCCGTGCCTGCTATCCCGTGAGGCTCGTGGGCACACGTGGCCGTAGAAGGACGAGGAAGGGGTCGGCCTGGCACGGAACACACTCACGCGGGCCTGGGTCCTCTCTGGGTCCAGGCACAGCCACCCCTCCTGCCTGGGTCCCAGGCCCAGGGAAGGTGGAGGTGAACTCGTTCACACCCTGTGCCCACCAGACACGCATGCCAGGGGCTCCATTACGTTTGGGCTCGGGTCTCAGAGCCTGGTCTGGGCCTACGTGCTGGGCGGTCCCCACTGTTGCTCCCAGCCTCCCGATTCCTGGTCCTACGTGCCTCTGTCACCCCCTCCCCTCCCGGGTGGATGGCCCATGTGACCGGGTTCTAAGGGCTAGAATATGATGACCGGGTGTCATTTCTGAGCCGATTCATGGAATTTCTGGTTTCCTCTCTCGTGGGTCCATTCTCTGCCTCGGACTCTGTCTCTCTCTTTGTGTCTCATAGGCGCAGGTCCTGTGGGCTCCAGGGTCCAGGTGACAACCCTCCCTTGTGAAGCCTCCCTTGTGGCCCGTGTCCCTCCCCTGGCCCAGTGCTGAGGTCCCTCACGAGGCCTCCTCGCCCCAGCCAGGGTTCTGCCTGGGGAACCACTTCCTAATGAGGACCCGAGGCTCCAACAAGGAGGCTCTTGACCTCGGTGTCCACACCAGGGTCCACTGCTTGGCCACGTGCTGCCAACCCAGGTCCTCGGTCCTCCAGGCCCCCAGGCTGCCCTCCGCTCTGAAGGACCTTGAGGCAGTAGGAAGCATTTTCCCAGCAGGGGAGAACAGAGGGCCAAGGATGAAGATCCCAGGACACAGAGTCGTCTATGAGCCTGTGGGACCCTTGGGACACTGTCTATGCAGCCCAGTTCAGGAGGAGGAGGCTGAGTCCTTCTGTGCCGTAGCCCCGTCCACACTTCCTAGTTCCATGGGCTCAGCGTCGTCGACACAGGACCCCAGGCCCCGTCCTCCCCTAGTTCCTGGCAATCCCCCCGGACACCTTGGGGACCCCCTGACCCTCAGCCGGCATGTCTCCCTCCCCGTGCTGTGGGTCCCGGGCTATTGCCAGGAATCCTGATGTCCCTGCCCCATGGCCCCACTGCCTCCAGCCTTTCTCTTCTTTCCCCCTATTACCCACCCCCTCCCAGTGTGGACTCCCCTCTGATCTCCAGTGGGACAGTCAGAATGTGTGTGTGTGCGTGTGTGTGTGTGTGCACGTGCCTTTCTGGAGATGCCCAGAGGTCACAGCCTCACACGGATGGGGTGCATAGGGACCCCCGAGCATCTCAGGGGCTCTCATTCCCAGGGAGAACCCCATGTGGGGGTAGAGGCTGGCCTAGGATTGGAGACCAGCCCTGCTCCTTGGACTCTGCACACCTCACTTGTCCTAGGACAGTCCTTGCCTCTCCTGACCTCAGTGTCCCCCCTCTCCCTGAGGGTCAGACGGGGAAGTGCATCAGCGTGGCCGTGGCCCAGGCTCGCCCCCGGGGGTAGGTGGATGGGAGGTGCCCCGGGTACACAGGCCTCCCTCTCCAGGGTCAGCCGGGTCTGTGTCATGGCCAGGTATGCCCAGGGACCGGCACTCAACACCTGTGGATGATCCAGAGGTGACGCTGACGTGCATGACTGCAACCGCTCCCCACCTGGCTGGTCCCCCATGTTCCCACCTCTGCCAACTACTCTGGAACCCCAACCTTCCTGAGCCCCAGAACCATGCCCTCCCCATCCAGGCAAGCCTCAGGGTGTGAGGCCAGGTGGGTTGGACATCTGGGGACACGACAGCCAGTGACTACACCCATCCCACCCAGCTGGCCTGGACCGCAGACTCCACCCCGGGGTCCAGGTGCTTGGACCCTGTGGCATGACTTGGCCAGGGCTCCTGGAGGCAGCAGTGGAGGCCGACTCAGGGCAGGGAGAAGTCGGTCCGCCCCTTGCCCTTCTCCTTTCCTCCTTCCGCCTTGTCTTCCTGACAGGACCTTGGACAGAGGGCCGGCCTGTGCCTGGCTGCAGCCCTGGGCGGAGTCAGAGGGTGGGAAGAGGCCCGTGGAGGCCAGGGGGCACCTCCAGGAAAACCCAGTGTCAGGGGGCTACTTTAACTGGCCATCCCCCGGGCACTCAGTGATTTCAGCCCTTTGTATACATGAGCCGTGACCCCGGGACCAGGTCCTGGCCTCTTCCTCACCCCAAGAGGGCCGCATCCTCCCCAGCTGAGGCCCCGTCGGTGGCCGGCCCTCCCTCCAGCCCCGACAAGACCAGCTGCTCCAGAGGCTCTACATCTTTCCCGGATGGAGCCCGAGCAGCCATCAGGGGCCTGGATCCGGGCCCTGGAGCCCCTCAGGGAGGACAGGTGAGACCGGGCAGGAGCCAGGAGAGGGCCGAGTGGAGGCTCCTTGAGGTCATGGCCTCCTGCTCAGCCCAGACCCTGGTGTGTGCTGACCCCTATGGCACCTGGACCCCAGCTGCCGGGCAGGCTCGGGGACAGAGACCACAATGTGGCTCCTGGTAGCTCACAGGTGTCCCTGTGTCCTGTAGCTAGACCTGTCCTACCAGCTGGACTCCCTCCTGGTCGGCCAGCAATATCTGTGGCCAAGAGGAACAGGCCACCGTCAAGGTCTGGGAAGAATGAGTGACCAGGCAGAAGGGGAAGGCTCGCCCTCAGCTCGGGTGGTCCCTGCCGGGATGGCGGGGGCTCCGGAGGTGGTTTTCCAGCTCTCTGCTGACCAGCCCTGTGCCCAGAAACAGCTGCCTCCCTTCTCTGGGCCTCACTCTCCTGCTCTGTGAAATGGGTGATGCAGAGCGATCACTCCCACGGCAGGAACAAGGTGGGACCCCAGGGCCCGGGATGTCCTCCCGATCCTTCCCAGAGACCCCAGGGCCCAGGCTGTCCTCCCGGTCCCTCCCGGAGACCCCAGGGCCCTGGCTGTCCTCCCGGTCCCTCCCGGAGACCCCAGGGCCCGGGCTGTCCTCCCGGTCCCTCCCGGAGACCCCAGGGCCCGGGCTGTCCTCCCCGTCCCTCCCGGGAACCCCAGGGCCCGGGCTGTCCTCCCCGTCCCTCCCGGAGACCCCAGGGCCCTGGCTGTCCTCCTGGTCCCTCCCGGAGACCCCAGGGCCCTGGCTGTCCTCCCGATCCTTCCCAGAGACTCCAGGGCCCTGGCTGTCCTCCCGAACCTTCCCGGAGACCCCAGGGCCCGGGCTGTCCTCCTGGTCCCTCCCAGAGACCCCAGGGCCCGGGCTCTCCTCCTGGTCCTTCCCAGAGACATCAGGTGTCAACCTAGCCTCAGCCTCCACACGCCCCGGGGCAGCCTTGGGCGCTCACGAGCTCTGTGTCTCAGGGTCCGCAAGCACAGCTCCTCACTGCCCCTGTCCCCCCAGCCGGCGGGCGACACCGCATCACCGGTGCCGGCCTGGACGTGAGGATCAGCAGCTTAGACGAGAGCATCCGCCGAACTGGCAGGGGGAACGCCCCTTGGTCCCCTCTCCGAGACCCCTCCGGGTACAGAACTCACTTGAACAACTCCTCTGACAGGAGACCATCTGTGGACCTGACGGGGAATCCAGCCCCGGGAGGAGGCGACGACCTGCTCTGCTCTACAGAGGAGGAGACTGAGGCAACATCATCCTCCCAGGCCGGTGCCTGGGAATCCATGCTTGCCTGGGGGCAAATACCAAGCCCGCGAGCTCCCTCCACATCTAGGATGCCGTGGCTCTGACGACACTGCCTGGTCACGTCCCCTGCACCTGGCAAGCTGCGGTGACCCCCGACTCCTTACCTGACGTCCGAGCCCCGTGTGAACTGGGCCAGATGTCCTCCCCAGGGTGTTCCCCTCCCCCCTCCCTAGTGTTTTCCTCCCCCAAGGAGCCCACCATCCCTGCCCCTCGAGCCCCCTGCTACCACCGCCCCGCTCCATGGCTCCCATCCAGAACACCCTCATCTCTAAGGCTGGCTTCGGAGGTCACCTCCTCGGGGTCCTGTCAAAGCCCAGGCTTCGGGTCAGAGCGACCCGGGCTCACACCCACAGGGGGACCACGTCAGAGTCCTGTGACACGCAAGCTCTATGCCAGCTTCTGGGACCTCGGTGTTCTTTTTGAGATGGGGTCGGCGGCTCCCACCTCCGGTGGGTGTGTGGGGGATGAAAGCAGGGAGGTGAAGGTGTCCAAAGTGGGGAGCTTGTGGGGGGAGGGGCTCTCGGGAAGGCAGGGGGAGGAGATGGGGAAGAAGGAAAGGCGGCCTGACCTCTCCCTGCCCAGACTGGTGTCCACCTCCCCCTCCCCCTGCTCAGCCAGGCGCCCGGATGAACAGTGGAGTGGAGTGTGGGGGCCAGGTCAGCAGGGTGGGGGTCTGTCTCGTTTCCCTCTTGACCCGGGTCTCCATACCCGCTGCGTCCAGCCGCCCTGCCTGGGTGGAGTGGCCGCGGCCCCAGGCCTAAGAGGATATGAGGGTCACTGAGCGGGCGGTGGAGATCGGATACGTGCGACCCCAGGAGTCGTGGGCTCCTGCCGCGAGGTGGTCCCGTGCGCGCAGTCCCATGGTCCCGGCGCACCTGCGCAGGCTCCACCTGCCTCGACCTTTGGTGGGAGCACCTCCCCGCCCCCAAGGCTCTCCCGCCACATCCTGCCCGAAGGTGGGAGCCAGGGGCCACTCTAGCCGGACTGGTGAAGCTCCTCCTCCAAGCGCTCAGGGAACAGTCGGGAAACTGAGGCCAGGAGAGGCAGGGACTGGCCGGGGACCCACCGGGTGAGCAGAGCCTAGAGGGGCTGGGGGAGGTTTCGGGCTCCTAGGCCAGGGCTTCACTTTCCCAGGGGGTTTTCGAGGGAATGAGAGCCTCTAAGATCCTGGAGGACCACTGAACCCATCCCGTGTGGGGTCCTTTCCTCTGGGCATCCCCGAGTGGGCAAAGGGCCACGCAATTGCATGGAAACACAGTCCCCCGCCCCCCAGTAACTAACCACCCGCGTGGGGGTCAAAGGATGAGTGGACCCTGGAGGTGACAGGCGTTGGGGGAGAGACGAGGTGTGGGGCGGGGACATTGTCTCCAGGGAACATGCCCAGGAGGGGAGCCACGCCAGGCCGAAGGCCAGGGGATCCCCAAGATGCCCCCGTGTGTATCACAGGCACCCCCATTCTAGAGAAGCACCCCACTCAGCTCCCGTGGTTGGAGACCTTCGAATGCGCAACGTGTTCTCATGCTGTGTCCTGATATCTCGAGGCCGTGGTCTCAGGAAAGCCCACAGGGAGAGCCTTTTCCCACTTGCAGATGGTGGGTCCGGTCTCACCCCGAAGCCTCTGGTCACGTGCCCGGAGGGACGCAAAGGTGACACCGGGAGGCCCAGGACTGGCCGGTCTAGCCTGACACGGCCCTGATCCGACTGGTGAGTCGCACGAGCCTCCCTGTGTCTGTGAGTGTGTGTGAGGCTGTGTGTGTGTGTAAGGATGGGACGTGGGGGGGAAGCCACCCAGAGCAGGAGCAGGCTGATGGGAGGGTCACGTCCACACCCCAGGTCAAGGGTGACTGGGAGGGACAGGGTGAGTTGTGTAGAGCTACAGGACACAGGGACACACTCTGGTGTCCGTCCCCGAGCCCGGCCGGCAGCTGGGGTCCAGGTGCCCTAGGGGTCGGCACACACCAGGGTCTAGGCTGAGGAGGAGGCCATGACCTCAAGGAGACTCCACTCGGCCCTCTCCTGTGTTCCGTGCCAGGCCCACCCCTTCCTCATCCTCCACGGCCACGTGTGCGCACGAGCCTCATGGGATAGCAGGCACGGGACGTGTCTACAGGTGGCTCCCTGATGGCGCCCCTACCAGTAGATGCCACAAGGACCCCAATGTGCAGACGGGGAGACCGGGGGGCTCCGGGAGGCCCGGGATCTGTGAGGGGTCCCAGCACTGGTCAGGAGGAAAACCCAGGTCTGAACCCAGCTCTGTGGCCCCAAAGCCGTGGCACCAGGCCTCGCGGGGACGTGTCTGGGCTGTGTTGGTGTCACTGTAGGGTCAGGGCATGGGGTGGAGGGGAGCCCTTTGCAGCCTGGGAGGGGCTCTTGTAGGAGCAGGAAGCCGGGTGAGGGGACCCCAGGAAGTGACCTCACCTCCCTGGTCACAGAGCCCAACAGAACTCGGAACCCGGGTCACCAGGCACCCACATTCTGGAGACAGTGCCCGACTGGGCTCATTCGTTGGGACACCTTCGCCTGACCAACATGTTCTCCTGTTGTGTGCCCGTGTCCTGCGGCTGCCGGCTCGGGGGAGCCTGTGGCCGCGACGCTTCCCGACCCTGGAGACAGTGGGTCAGGTCGTGCACAGGACGCCTCAGGTCTCTAGCTCGCAGGGACCCAAAGGTAACACAGGAGACCCAGAGACAGCCAGTCCAGCCCGACACCGCTCTGATCTGACCTGTGCGGCCCCACGTCCCCTCCCGTGTGTGTGAGTGTGTGTGTGTGTGTGTATGTGTGTGTGTGGAAGGAGGGGTCGTGTGTGGAGGGCCCACCTGAGCAGGTGCAGGCAGATGAAGGGGTCAGATGCCTGGTGGGTGGGTCATGCTCACACCCCAGGTCAAGGCTGGCTAGGAGGGACAGGGTGTGCCGGGGGGGCCCTCTTGTCCCCAACGTTCATCCCGAGCCCTGTAGGTGGATGTCACTGTGCTCCGGGTGCAGGTCTGTGCACACTCAGGTCTGTGTCCGATCTGAGAGCTGAAGGGGAAAGGGCGGAAGGACACTGAGGATGGCCGGGCGGGTCTGTGAAGTCTCCGGGCCGTCCGCGGGTCACTGTCTTTACAGAAATCAACCGATGAAATCGGGAAACGATTGGCGGAATCCCGATTCACCCGCCCTACAGAGTTGTGTGTGTGCCCCGTCGCCCAGGAGGGCCACGCTGGACCCGTGGAGACAGTGGCTGAAGTGAGGTTTTGAGAAGCAGGGCCTGGAGTTGGCCTGGGAAGGCCTCCTCCAGCGCCCCGGCCCCGCCGTAAGGTCTTCGTTCACCGGTCCTGGGACCAGTACTTGGAGTCCCCGGAGTCAGAGCCCGAGGGTGAGAAGGCTGGGGGAGGGCGATGGGGGTGCACGGGGCCCGGGTGGTGCTGGGCCACCCTGGGAGGAGCCCCCGCGGGCTGGTGTGGGGCCAGGAGCGGACTGAGAGCCCCGGGCTGCGGACTGCAGGGTGCAGAGGTCCTCGTGTGGGTTCCTGGCCGCGGCTTCTCGGGGAGGCTCCGGGGTGAGTTGTGTCTCTGCCAAGGCCCCTGGAGAGGCCGGCGCTGGGTGGGGTGGGGGACCTTCCCTCCTCTCACCCTGAGGCCTTGGAGCCGCTGCAACCATCACTCTGTTTTCTTCTCAAGAGTCCGGGGCAGGAGCAAAAGCCGGGTCGGCCCCAGAGCCCTGCCCAAAGGCATAAGGGGCCTCGGCGTATCTGCAGGCAGGCGAGGTATCTGGAGCGACCCCTGCAGGGGCCCGGGAGCCAGCAGGGGACCTGGGACCTGTGCGGGGACAGCGGGCACCTGAGCAGAGTCAGCTGGGTCCTGCTTCTGCTGGTTCCACTGTTCCCGCTTTTGCTCCCAACACTGCTCCTGCCATCGCCCTTCTCCCCGCCCCTGCCACTGTCCTTGATCCCGCATGGATGTCGGCCAAAAACCAAGGGGTTGAAGACCTATACAGGGTGCTTTTTTTATCTTATTTTATTTTTTGTTTATTATATTTTATTTCAAATTCATTCTCCAATCCCTGACCCCGACCCCCACCAAAATGTCTCTTCCTCTTCTCCCTTATCCTTTTTCTCTTCTATTTTTTAGCTGTTATGTTAGTTGTTCATTAGTTATAATCTATATTAATCTTCAATAAAACGTTTTATTTATTTTACGCTGCGCAATTCCTGAGCACTGGGTACGCTCACAATGCTGTGAACCGCGCCACAGAATTTTGCTGCAGAATATCTCGATCCCCAAGGGTCACCGTGTACCCAGAGCCCTCACTCCCCTTTCGTGCCCCCTCCAGCCCCTGGGAACCCCCAGTCTGCTTTCTCTCCGTGTTCCGTTACCTAGTCTGGAGGTTTCCTTCAAGTGGAATGTCACCAGAGATACCTTTGGGTCCGCACCGACTTTTCAGATGGGACACATTCATTTTTGTACTTTGTGGTCGTTTGAAGGAGACTTTTTCTCCTTTGATATTGAAATCACAATGGATTAAAGATTAGGGGGGGAAAAGGAGGCCCCTTCGGTGACAATGGTCTCGGGGTGGAGACCCCTGTTTGTGCCGTGACTCCATAGCCTGACGCCAGAGAGGACACTGCTGGTCCTCCCGTGGCCCAAACAGAAACCGGGAGATGCAGAAGGCTGGACGGTCACACCACACAGGGGAGAGCATCCCTCACGACCCAGGGCCAGAAGGTTCACAGGCCTCTGGGCCAAATAATGCGCCAAAGCCAGTGCGTTCCCCGGGACGGAGGCCAGACCCGTCCCAGTCCAAGGGGAGGCGACCCCCACGGGAGCAGGCGTCAGAGATGCGGGGGGTCCCGGGGAGGGACTCGGGCAAGTGAAACCCGAGGGAGGCAGCGGTGGTCACCTTCAGACGGGCAGGTGTCTGGTCTGGGGACCGGCAGCCCAGGTGACAACGTGAGGAAGCAGAGGCCCCAGCCGATCCCCAGCGAGAAGTCCTCGTCCTGCAGGGGACCGGCTGGCCCAGTACTGGGAGAGCCCACAGAGCCCGGAGTCGGCCCTTCCCCAGCCCCATGTGGGGCCCCAGGCAGGTTGGTCAGCTCTGCTCCCCTGAGTTCAGTGGGTGGGGGGGCCCTCGGCTGGTGGTGGGATCCCCCAAGGAGGAGGGACTCGAGCCCCAGGACGCCAAGATTCACGCCTGCTGGTAGGACAATCCAAAGTCAGGGAGATAGGCTTCCTGACCCAGCTCGTCTTACTAGTGACTCAGGCTGTGCTATTAGCCTCGGTGCCCCCATCTGTGACATGGGGACGTAACGGGCCTTCTAGATGGGTTGGCGCATTCCCTGAGACATGAGGTGGAATCGTGGCCTGGTGCCTGCAGGACATAAAGGGCCACCTGGAAGGCTGTCCCAGAGTCCCCCAGGGCACAGGATTCCGGAAGCCCGTCCTTGGCCCCTGCCTGCTGTCCCCCTTCTGGGAACACTCAGCGTTGTTTGCGGAGGAGGTGAAGATGATCCAGGAGGTCAGCAGGTCCCACGTGGAGGAAGGTCAGCGCTGGAGGGACAGAAGGACGTGTCCCGTGCCCCCTTCCAGGGCCCGAGCTGTGACGCCCTCTGACCTGACCTGGTGTGGACCCCGCTTCTGTGGTTTCACTCCCTCCCTCCATCTCTCCCTCCTTCCCTCCCTCCTTCCGTAATTCAGCCGGGGATCTCAGGTGCCTGCTGTGTGCCGACCACCGTGACCTCATCGGTTTGCACAACCCAACGGGGTCCCCCACGTGGCATCTTCCTTGGCCCGGTCTCAATGTTCCTGGACGTGTTCCCTCTGGCGAGTCTGGGAGGGAAGCCTCTGCCCATGTTCCCGGCAAGGAAACACGAGTCCAGAAGGTCCAGACGACCTGCCCCAAGTGCCAGCGTGTGGAGCCTGGACAGAGGGTGGTCCCTGAGCAGAGGAGGACTTGGGCCCACGCAGCCCGGAGGAGGAGGGGGAGCACCGTGGCGGCCTGGAGCTCAGGGCTTCTGGGAGACGGTGTCCTAACCAGACTGGCTCTGTCCCCAGCGCCGTCGGGGTACCCGCGCTCCCTGGGGCACGTGGCCCTGGCTGGCAGGAGAGGAGGTGCCTCTGGGGCAGGACAGAGCCCTCAGGCAGAGCGGAGGGTCGCAAGTGCTCCCAAGGGGCAGGTGGACTCGGGCGCCCTGAGGTGGCATCACCGGGACAGCGGTGCCTGCGGCTGGGGTCCCATACCTGTCCCCTCCTCGGGCCCAGCAAAGGCCCGTCTGCGTGGCGTTTACCCCCAAACACAAAGTCTGGGCCGGGAACCACCCTCTTCAAGGCCTTGCCCCCATTCTCTCTGCCCACCTCAAGTTACAAAAATGGACAAGAGTTCAGGTGGTGGTGGATGCCCAGAGATGTTTGTCTTTCTGACCCAGGTTGTGACGTCGCTGTGTCCGGCCGGCCGTAGAGTCGCGGAGCAGCAGGTGGAACATCTGGCAGCCACCAGGACCCGGCCCTGCAGGGGGCGGGGCTTGGCTCCAGTGGAAGGTTGGCGACCCGCCCACCGTTCAGTTCTGCAGCCCCCGCTCCCCGAGCCTCATCATTGCTGCTCCGTGAAGCTGCTACTGTTTGCTTCTCGGGGCTGTGACTTGTCTGAACCGCGTGAGGTCTGTTTCCTTTGTTGTGTGTGGCCCCTGGAGTCTCTGTGTGGCCAACTCAGGGGTCACTCAGCGGCCGGGCAGAGAGGTCGCCCGCGTCTCTAAGTTATAGAGAGGAGGTTCCCACAACCTTGCCCTCGGGTTCGAATAACGTTGGAGCGGCTCAGAGAACTCAGACAAGCCTGTCACCTCCTAGATCGCCCGTTTGTCACACGGGACAGCACTCGGGACCAGCCGGGCGGAAGGGATGGGGAGCACAGGGCAAGGTGGAGCGGAGGCTCGGAGCCCCCCTGCTCTCTGCCCATCATCTGTGCTTCCTGACCGATCGGGTCCTTCCTCCCAGCTCATCTCGTAACGCCAGCCAAAGACCCTGAGGGCAGCCAAACTAACCCTCAAGCAACAGGGACGGACGTCCCTGACGTCAGCAAGACCCCGCGGGTTTGAACCCAAGACAGCGATCGGCCCGACCTTCACTGTCCACCTCAAGTACCCACTGACCGTTGTCCTAGATTGTCCTCATGTAAAATCCTAGGAAACAAATAAAACTTCACAAGGGGGGGGGCACCTGTCATGATCTCGCAGCTTGTGAGTTCGAGCCCCGCATCAGGCTCTGTACTAACAGCTCCGAGCCTGGATCCTGCTTCCGATTCTGTGTCTCCCTCTCTCTCTGCCCCTCCCCTGCTCGTACTCTGTCTCTCCTGTCTCAAAAATAAATAAACATTAAAAAATTTTTAAAAATTAAAAAAAGAAAGAAAAAGAGAGAGAACCACCACCAGGACTGTCTGCAGCACCTTGACATGTCAGCCCCCGTCTTCCCAGCGCCGGCCTCACCGAAATGGATCCTTTCTTGAGTCACCACCCTTTCCTGTGTCTCTCTGCCCTTGGCTTTTGTCAGCGGTGAGTGGCCGAACCTGGTCTGTTGGGACCCTCGAAGCCAGTGCCCAGCACACTCGGGCCCCGTGACAGTAACCGAGCATGTCACACTCTCTGCTATCTCCACGTGTTCACCAGTCGGATGGGCGTTCGGGGAGGCTTCATTACACGGGCACGATTGATTGGATCACTGGTCACTGGGGACCGAACGCCGTCTCCGGCCCCTCTCCCTCCCCGGAGGTGGGGGGAGGGGATGGAAAGTTCCAGCCATCTAATCACAGGGTTGGCTCCCCCAGCAGCCAGCCTCCCCCCTCAGGTAGAGTCCAAAAGCCACCCATGAACACAGCGAAGTCAGTGTCACGGTTTACATCACTCAGGAAATTGGGGAAATCTGTGCCAGAAACAGGGGCGAAGACCAAATATATATTTACCGTGAAGCACAGTATCACGGTGCGTATTCAGTGGTGCACAACCGATGCCCGGATCTTTTGCATCTTGCAGAACCGGAACTCTATACCCGGTGGACAACTCCCGGTCTCCCTCTCCTGCCCAGCTCCCCAAAACCACCCTGCTCCTTCTGCTTCTGTGAGGCCGACCACCCTACATGCCTCATCTCATAGAAGTGGAACCATGCAACGTTTGTGTTTTTGTGACCTGCTTAGTTCACTTAGCATCCTGTCCTCAAGGTTCACCCACATGGCAGGTGTCAGCAATTCCTTCCCGCTGAAGGCTGGGTGATGTACCAATGCACGTTCCTACCACATTTTGTTCATCCATCACCCACTGGTGGAGGTGGACACTGGGGGGTGCTCCTGCCTCTTGGCTGCTGGGAATTGTGCTGCTGCAAACTTGGGTGTGCAAATAACTCTTCACAATCCTGCTTTCAATTCTTTGAATGTGTATCCCGAAGTGGAATGGCTGCATCCTATGGCGGTTCCATTTTTAATGCTTGAGGAAACACCACACTGCTTTCCAGAGTGGTGGCAGATTTTACTTTCCCACCAACAGGGCACGAGGGTTCTGATTTCTCCACATCCTCACCAATACTGGTTATTTTCTGGTTTTTCTCTTTGCTGTTTATAATAGTAGCCCCATCCTAGCCTGATCGGGGTTGGGGGGGAAGTAGACTTAAATTGTTAAAATCAGGAATGAACATGGAGACATCACTACCAACCTTACAGAAATAAAAAGGATTATAAGACGATACCACAAAGAGTTTTCCACCAGCACATCAGACAGCCTAGATAAAACCGGTAAATTTCTGGGCGCCTGGGTGGCTCATTCATTAAGACTGACTTCGGCTCAGGTCACGATCTCACAATTTGTGTGTTCAAGTCCCACATCAGGTGAGCTCAAGCCCCACTTCAGGTAAAACACAAGTTCCGGTGAGCCCCACTTCTCCGTCTCTCTCTCTCTCTCTCTCTCTCTCAAAAAAAAAAAAAAAAAAAAACAACAGGGGCGCCTGGGTGGCGCAGTCGGTTAAGCGTCCGACTTCAGCTCAGGTCACGATCTCGCGGTCCGTGGGTTCGAGCCCCGTGTCGGGCTCTGGGCTGATGGCTCAGAGCCTGGAGCCTGCTTCCGATTCTGTGTCTCCCTCTCTCTCTGCCCCTCCCCCGTTCATGCTCTGTCTCTCTCTGTCCCAAAAATAAATAAACGTTGAAAAAAAAAACAACAACAACGATAAATTCCTAGAACTAAAAACACTACCAAAAGCAACTCAAGAATAAATAATAAATCTGAATAGACCTCTAGTAAGAGATTGAATCAGGAATCAAAACCCTCCCAACAAAGAAAATCTCAGTGACAGGATTCACTGCTGGTTAATTCTACCAACCATCTGACAAAGAATTAACACGACTTGTCCCCAAATTCCTCAAAAAGAGAGGAGGGGACACTTCCTAATGCATTCACCATTGTTATCTTCTCCCTGGGGGATATTGTTCTCGTGGTTTCCTTTAGGTATTTGTGCATATTTGAAATAGTTGGTTTTAAGTAAGTCTAGAGAGTCTAATGCATGAGCTTCCTCAGGAACGGTTTCTGTCAATTGCTTTGTTTTCAACAGTCTACAGGGTCCATGTTCCTGTTTCTTTGCACACCTCAAAAGTGTTTTTTAGTTGGGGTGCCCGGGTGGCTCAGTTGGTTAAGCATCCGACTTCAGCTCAGGTCACGATCTCATGATTTGTGAGTTTTGGCCCCGCATCAGGCTCTCTGCCGTCAGCACAGAGCCCACGTAGGATCCTCTGTCCCCCTCTCTCTCTGCCCCCCATTCATTCTTTCTCTCTCTCAAAATAAATAAATAAACTTTTTGTAAAAAGTGTTTTGGGGGAGGCACCTGGGTGGCTCCGTCGGTTAAGCGTCTGACTTCAGCTCAGGTCATGATCTCATGGTTTGTGGCTTCGGGCCCCACGTCGGGCTCTGTGCTGACAGCTGGAGCCTGGAGCCTGCTTTGGATTCTGTGTCTCCCTCTCTCTCTGCCCCTCCCTACTTGCTCTCTGTCTCTGTCTCTGTCTCTCTGTCTCTCAAATAAACATTAAAAATTTTTAAATGTTTTTGTTGAAAATTGACATTTTGAATAGTATAATGTACAACTCAAATATCAGTCTTCCCCTCCAGGGTTTACTGGCACAGCTCGCAGTAGTTGCTACTGTAGTGACTTTTCTGAACTAATTGTGTAAAATCTGTATGCCTTGTCGTGTGTGGTCACCGAAGTGTCTGTTCTGTGAATGTAGTGCTCATTGGGCAGACATTTCCTTAAACACGCGGAACCACCGCCCCTCCCCCCCAAAGAAGAAAACAACCTCCAGTCTTTACAGATGGGGAGGAGATGGTCTGCAAAGATCAGGATACACCTTCCACACCACCCAGGCTGTTTACTACTCTGCCTTGACCTTTACTTCCTAATTGCAGAGTCTGACAGTCACCAGAGGGGAGAGCCGGGGCCCTTCTCAGGTCTTTCCTGAACATGCACCCAGCCCATGCACGCAAGCGTCCTAGAGGCTCAGGAATAATGGGCCAGAGGTTCTAGGTCCTTATTCCCTAAAGCTCCTCACCACTCGGCCTTTCTTCCAGTCGTTCTGCTCGGTTCAGCCATTGCCTTAGGCAGCCGAGACTAACATATGCCTTGAAATGTTTTGAACATTTAGTGCCCTCCGGTAGCCACCTCACCACTGGGAGAGTTGGTGGCCAGCAAGAAGTCACAGATGACACCAAGGGTCTGGACTTGGTGTCTCTCTCCTGACATGGGGACACCTGCGGGAGGAGCAGATACCTGACACGGACGGGTGGGCAGGGGAGGCCCGAGGCCCCCAGGGGTGTGTGTCTGGCATCTGGACTGAACAGTTCGGTTCGGATGGGGTGGGATCGGTGAGGCCCAAGGGACGGGGCCCCGGGGTCCTTCAGGCTGAGGAGGAAGATGAGGGGAGCACAGGGGACTGAGGAGGCTCAGGTTAGACAAGACAGAGCTGAGCAACTCCTCTGGGGGAAAAGTGGGTCAGGTCCAGGCTCACGGGGACAGACCTTGAGGCCACTGTGCTACGGGAAATAAGCCAGTCCCTAAAGGACCGATATTGGAGGACCCCGCTCATGACGGACCGAGAACAGTCAGATTCAGAGGGGTGGGAGGAGCAGTGGGTGCCGGGCCTGGGGAGGGGGATGGGTGTGGGAGGGTTAGGGTCTAGTGGGCAGACACAGGGTTTGGGGTGACGAGAAAGTCGTGAAGATGGACGGAGGGGACAGTTGCAGAACAGTGAATGTACCTATTGCCACTGAATTGGACACCTGGACATGGTTAACATTATCAAGGTTTAGGGGCGCCTGGGGGGCTCAGTCGGTTGAGCGTCCAACTTCGGCCCACGGTTCGTGGGTTCGAGCCCCGCGTCGGGCTCTGTGCTGACGGCTCGGAGCCTGGAGCCTGCTTCGGGTGCTGTGTCTCCCTCTGTCTCTGCCCCTCCCCGCTAGCTCATGGTCTCTCTCTCTCTCAAAAATAAATAAACCTTAAAAAAAATAAAAAAATAAAAATAAAAAGCATCCGACATAAAATTGGAGCCGTTTACGGCGGCAAGTGACCCAGAAATTGTAACAGTTGGCCAACGTCACGGAGAAATAGCAGTGGCAACGCGGACCGCCCTGTCCTTGATGTGAGAAGGGAGACGCGAGGCGGAGAGACTGCAGCACTCAGGCCTGGCCGGGGCCTCGAGGAAGCGCACAAGGCAGGTTTCCGGGACAACCCGCAATTCCCGTCATCCGCCAGAAACATTTTAGTGGCAGTGACAGGGCAAGCGTGACACCCACAACACCACAGTGACTGAGGGAGGCCAGGGGGTGGGGGGGCTGTCCTGCCCCAGCGGGCGGCGGGCTGTGCCCCAGGCTGCCGGGAAGCCAGGCGCCAGCCAAGGGGGTCCTGATCCGGCCTCACCTTCACGTCCTGCCCGCGGCTGCAAGCGACCTTTCAACTCTGACCAGGAACCCGAAGAGCAAGGGGTCTTGCTGGAGCCGCGCCCCCCGGCAGGCCCCCGGTCAAGCCTAACTGTGCCCGTGCCCGATGCGGGCGGCGCCGGGCCTCGGCGATGTCCCGCGACCGGACAGAGAAAGGGAGCGGCGACAGGCCATCCGCTCTGACGGCTGGGGTCAGGGTGGCACCCCTGACGGACACTAGGCCAGCCCGTCATCAGTCCCGGATGCCCCGGTGACTCTTGGGCACGGTCACATACCTCAGCTTCTTCACGACGGCGGGCCAGCCCAGCAGTTGTTCGTCCCACAGGTACTCGGGGGACAGCACCTTGGTGGGCTTGTGGTCCAGCGGGTACCTGTTCAGGTGGCTCTCGTCGTGCCACACCGCCTCGATGCCGTGGGCCCGGTCGACCACCGTGGCCTGGTGACAGACTGACGTGAGCCTCAGAACCTCGGCCACCGACCCCCCGAAAAAGCCTCCCGCGTAGTAAAAGTCGCCCTCGTCCCTGGGGACGTGCGCCTGGGACTGCGGCCGGCGCTCGTAGGTGAAGGCCTCGCGGGCCGCCCCGTAGAAGCCGGGGTGCAGGGTGCCGAAGAGCGGGGACGGGATCTCCACGCCCACGTGGTCGCGGAACCTCACGTCCACGTCCGCGCACACCGGAGAGTCCACCTCGTGGAGGAAGCGCCGCCGGGAGAAGTTGCGGATCATCTCCACGCGGTGCACGGACACGTCCTGCCGGCGCGAGTAGCTCCGGACCTCCAGGACCCCCACCTGCCTCCCTTCCCCGAGGGGCACGCGGGGCACATCCCCCGGCCGGTCGGTGAACACGTAGCAGGTGACCCTGTGTCCCGCCATGAAGTGCTTCTCCGCCGTCTGCAGGAGCAGCTCCAGGAAGGCCACGTATCTACAGGGACAGGGGACAGGGCGGGAGGAGGGTCGCTGCCAGAGGCTGGCGGCAGGAGCCCAAAGCCGGGGGCCGCGGACCTGTGCGCCTTATCGAGGAGGCAGACCCTGGGCTGCTTAAGGAACAGCCGCTGTCCTGGCCTGTCCTGGGCGAGTGTGCCCGCGGCGCCTCCCTAACCTCTGCCCCGGGGGACGGGGGACCACCAGCGCCCCATCTTACAAAGGGGAGCGAGCCTGAGGCGGAGGAGGCTGGAAACCCGTGCAGCCTCGAGTCAGCATGCTGGAGCCAGCAGCGCACCCCCGTGCCGAGCTCCCCTGGCAGACCCCCTCCACCCGCAGGACCCGCCCCTGGCAAATCCCCTGCAGGTTCCCCCCTGCTGTGAGGGAGTCGAGACCCTCCGGGCGGGCACAGCTCTGGTCAACGTGCCCTCGCAGACTTCGCAGAACCTGCAGGGCCGGCCACCTGCCCCTCTTGGCTCAGTGGTCGGTCCCTGGCCCCCCAGGACTGTGTCTGCCCCTGCAGGGCCCTCCCTTGAAGGCTACTGGGCCCTCAGCCAACGGCGGGTATTCCGAGGAGGGGTCACCCCCCATCTCCCCCAGATCAGGACTCAGGCCCAGCCTGTGGCCAGGGGAGGCCAAAGAGGGCCCCTGGAGGAAGAGGGGGCTTGCTCGCGCCCCAGCACTGAACCCGAGCGTGTAAGCTTCCGGGTCCAGGTCTGTATCTCCCCAACCCCAAGAGGTTGGAAGTCTTCTCCAACCGCCTCCCATGGCTGGTCCCTCTTCGAGGGGGCTCGCTGCTCCCCACCCTGCACACAGCAGCTCCCCCGTCATCGGGCAAGTGCGGTGAGCCCCTCGGTGACAGTGTTTTGAGCAGGCCCTAAGGCTACTTCCCGGTGCCTGGCCCAGAAACCCCTCCCACAGGGAAGGTGGGCACTCCGTGTCAATAGGGGACATGCACACACACACACACACACACACACACACTCACACACACACACCCCTGCCCAGCCACCAGTCAGGTCACCAGGGGCAAGTCCAGACCCAGCCGATGTGATCGTGGGTTCACAGCTCGACTCGGGGAGTCTGGTTTCCTCTGAGGACATGCCCACCACCTGCCCACCTGTGCGCTCACTCCTCTGTCCCGGCTGTTACTGGCCATGTGAAATTCTGGAACGAAAGGTTGGGCCAGTTTCAGGTGGAATACAAAATGTAGACACTGCGGGGAGGGCTGAGACCCAAGTAACACAGCAGCTTTCCGGGGGAGATGTGCGTCCCCCAACATCCCCGCCCCCGCCAGGCGGCCCTGCCGACCCACACCCTGCACGCCAGCCACGGTGTCTCCCGCCGGGGTGCTGGTCGGGGTCCAGCGTCTGCCATGATCCTAATTGTAGAGGACCTTGTTTCAGATAATCTAGAACAGGGTGTTATGCAGACATCGTGTGTGATACCTTGTTCCAGTTACTGGCATGTTTCCTACAGGATGTAGAAATGAGAAAGAGAACAGTGATGGGCCCGGAGACACCCCATAATCCCACCGCTGACCTCCACCTCCCCTGGCTCCCAGGTGGGTCCTGGGCGTTTGAGTCGGCATCAAAGTGGGAAAAGGGTGCTTGGCTTTCCGCGGCATCGCCCTCGGACGCCCCGGTGTCGGGGCTCCAGGACTGACCGGCTAGAGGTCACCTGCTTAGCCCACACGCGTGTCCAGACGGGCAGGCTGCAGGCCCCGGGCGCTTCTCCCTGCCCCTCCGCGTCAGCTCTGTGCTGCCCCTGCCCCTCGCCTGGGGGCCGTGTGGACTCCGCTCCCTCCCGCTGCTCCCTCTGCCGCAGGCCGGCGGCCACCACGTCCCCAGCCGGAGAGGGAGGGCCGACGAGAACACCCGCAAGCGACGTATTTCTGGCGTCTGTGCCCGGCTCGAGTGGCACCCGCTCCGGTCAGCTCCATGCGCACACACCCCGTCCCGTGCCCTGCTGAATTCTCAGCCCTCAAACTGTGCCGGGTGAGGAATAACACTTCACGTCTCTCTGACTCACGGGACCGTCCCAGAGCCGCATGACGCGGGCCCCACTGTTTACAGCGACAGATGGGAGCCGCGGCCCGGTGTCCGTTCACTCATCCCCGCACGCGTCAGCACCCGTGTCTGTCTGCTGCCGTGTGCAGGCACCCGCACACGACGGTGAAGCCCAGTCACCACCCCGCCCTCGAGCTCACAGCCTAGGCGGTGGGACGGCGTCTCCCCCACAGTGAGCAGCTGGGGGCCACAGAGGCAGAGCATCCCCACCCTCCCCAACCTGCAGTGCCCCCCGACTCCTGGCCCGACATCCGGCGCCCTGCGTGAGCTGGTCCAGACGCCCTCCCCTGTGGGCACCCCTCACCCCACTCCGGCCTCCCTAGGGCCTTCCTCCAGGGAGGCCATGGAGCCCCGGCCCCTCAGAGGCCCCTGCCGCCACCGCCCCTCCCATGGCCCCCACCCAGGACGTCCTCATCTCCAGGGTTGGAGCCTCCTCAGGCTCCCGTGCGAGCTCAGGCTTTGGGTCGGATTGTCCGGGGGACAAACCCACAATAGGGCCATGCGGCACGGATCAGCGGCACGGACTCCCCCGGGGAGGGCACACAGCCGTGCCAGGCCGAGGACACGAGGCCCAGCTGCCCTTTGCTAGGGAGGCCTGTGTGCCTTTCACATCTCCTCTCCATCCACCCAGGAGGAGAGCCTGGGCCCTGTCCACGCTGACGTCACTCCACGCCCAACCTCAGGGCCAGGTGGGAGACTGAGGCCAGGGACCGGCCCAGGATACGTGAAGTGGGCAGAGTCCAAGCAGTGGGGGTCTCCGTCCTAGGCCAAACTCAGTCCTCCCCTGGGGTTCGCCCTGGGAATGAGACCCCTGAGATCCCGTCGGATCCCTATCAACCCCATACGAGGTGGGGCTGTTATATCTGGATGTCCCCAGACCGTACAGGCAAGCAGACGCACACACACACAGACACACACACACACAGACACACACACACACACAGACACACACACACAGACACACACGCACACAGACACACACACACACACACACACGCACACTGACCACCCGGCAGCGGCTCAAGGGGAGTCCACCCTGGAGGGGGGAGGTGACACCGGGGCAAGAAGAAGGGGCCTGGAGGCAGCTCTGCCACGGGGCAGGGGCGCCCAGTGTGCTGGCAGCATGACCAGGGCTCATACGTGGGGTGGGGAGACGTGCCAGCCTGATGGCCAGCAGGGTCTCCCGGGTACCCAGGGGGCTGCCTGGGCTGGGCACTTTCCCGGGGCACCCGGAGAAGTCGGGGTCTGGGGTCTTGTATCCGCCACCAGCCTGGAGCTAGAAGGAGACACCCCCCTAGTGGGAGGGGGCTACGGGACAGGCTTCAGCTTACTCCTGTGTAAATTGGGCTGCATAGACGTGGTGTCCCAAGGGTCCCACAGGCTTGTCTGCTGGCCCTGGACCTCCACCCCTGCCCCAAGATGCTCCTGGTCCTGGGAAAATGCTTTCTCCTCCCTCAAGGTCCTTCTGAGCGGAGGGCAGCCTGGGGGCTTGGAGGACCGAGGACCTGGGTGGGCAGCACGTGGCCGAGCATGGACCCTGGTGTGGACACCGAGGTCAAGACCCTCCTTATCGGAGCCCCGGGGCCTCATTAGGAAGGGCTTCCAGAGGTAGTGCCCTGACTGGGGTGAGGAAGCCTTAGGAATGAACGGGGCACCGGGCCGGGAGAGGTGGAACGGGGGACAAGGGAGGCTCCTGAAGTCCTCACACCGCCCCTGGAGCCCGCAGGTCCTGCCCCTGTGCCCCCCTAGGGCCAGGGAGGGCTGCTGCCTTGACTACACCCAAAGATGTGTGTTTTGTTTTCTGGTTTCCAAGCCTGGGGCTGTCATGCCGGTGCTGACCACCAGGGGGCAGGCTGTGTCCACTGTGCTCAGTGTAAGCCTCTGGAGCGGGAAGGGACGCTCAGTGGTCAAGCTAGGCGTCCCCTGCCCCTAACCCAACATGTACCTCTTACTATTAGTCTGCATGTCCACAGCATGAGCTGCTCAGAGGCAGGTAGGGACTCTGAGATCCTCTCTGGACACATCAGCTCCTGTGCCTCTCACCCTGCGCAGGGCATGTGTTGGGCCCGGGGGCCGGAATCAAAGGTCCCGTGAGGTCCCAGCCCTGCAGGAGCTCACAGCCCAGAGGGGGAGGTGGGTCAAGGCACAAGAGGGAATCCGTGTGAAAGGAAAGACCAACACTGTCGGGAAATGAAGCAGGGTGAAGGAGGGCGGCCAGGGGCCCCTGGGTTGGGGGGGGGGTGTCTCACAGGCCTCCAGGGTGGCCCTGATGCTGGGACCCAGAAGGACAAGAGGAGCCAGTCCCGCACACGTCTGCAAGCAGTGTGCTGTGTGCTGCGGGGACGAGCAAAGCTGCAGAGACTCGGAGGCACAGAGGGTTTGTCTGGAGAGGAGCTGAGAGGAGCCAGTGTGGCCGGAGAGAGCTCGGGAGGGAAGAGGGCGGGCCCGGGCCCCAACCTGGAGGATGGGCTGTTGTCTGTGCTGGGGGACACATTCACCTTACTTGGACCACATCACACTTTCTGTGCCAGTCTCCCGGCTCGGCTCGGCTGGGAGCCTCAGCCCCACGGTCACCCAGGCCAGGGCTGCAGGCTCAGCTGAGGCTCGACGGGGGCAGGGTCCGCCTCCAAGACCGCGACCGGGTACGTGCTCTTGGCAGGATTCGGCTGGGACTGGGGGGGTCTCGGGACTTCTGTGTCTCAGCCCGGAGCCTCTGCAGGTTCTTGGCACTGGGCCTCCTGGGGCAGCTCATGTTATCTGCTCTTGCTTCGTCAGAGAGAGACGCACACACAGACACACACACTGACACAGAGCCAGAGAATGGACCCGGGAGAAAAGGAACCCAGAGACACCACAGGCTTTCATGAACCAGCTTGGAAGCGACACCCATCGTTATATTCTCTCCCTCAGAACCGGTCACACGGGCCTTCCACCGGGAGGGGTGGGGAGGGTTTGTTGCAAGGATACAAGAGGCTATGTTAGTAAAAGAGGACACATGTCAGAGAGAGAGACCCCTGTGCATGCTGTGACACCACAGCCTGACGCCAGCCAGGACACGGCCGGTCCTCCCGTGGCCCAATGAGAAACCGGGAGATGCAGAAGGCCGGACGGTCACACCACACAGGGGAGAGCATCCCTCACGACCCAGGGCCAGAACGGTTCACAGGCCTCTGGGCCAAATTTTGCGCCAAAGCCAGTGCTTTCCCCGGGATGGAGACGAGACCCGTCCCAGTCCAAGGGGAGGCGACCCCCATGGCAGCAGGTGTCAGAGATGCAGGACCTCCCAGGGTGGGACTCGGGCAAGTGAGACCCGAGGGAGGCAGCGGTGGTCGCCTTCAGAGGGGCAGGTTTCTGCTCTGGGGACCAGCCGCCCTGGTGACAAGGTGAGGAAGCAGAGGTCCCCAGAGACAGCTGTGACGGGCTCCCGTCTCCGGGAGAGAGTCCTCACGCAGAGAGGAGGGACCGGGGGCTCCTGGGGGACGCTGCCAGCCTGCCGGGAGCCAGCCCCTCCGCTGCAGGTGCACCCAGGTGGCAGAGGGGCCTGAACGGGACAGCGGTGCATGGCCGGCCTCGCTTTCCCCATCCAAGGCCAACGTCCTCTGCAGCCCTTGCCACTCCACCCCGCGCCTCAAAGCAAAGTGGTCTCTTCACTCAGGTTCCCTGGTGCCCGTTCAGGACAAGGATGCCTCCCGGGAAGAAAGAGGAGAACCGGCGGGGCTCACCCAGCCCGGGGGCCCTGGCAGACAAGCCGGCACTCGGCCTGTGGGCCACGGCCCTCTCCTGCCCCCACCGGCACCGTCTGCCCTCTGTCCCCTGACCCCACCTCCCAGGAGACGAATCCAGCCCGAGGACCGCCTCGGGGCCGGCCTGGGAAGAGCTGGGTGGAAGGACAGGTGAGGGAAGACACAAGGGGTGTTCTCGACTCCCAAATCTGACGAGCGAAGTCTGGGAGGCGAGAGGAAGATGGGAGGAAATGCAGGGTGCGCATTTGCACGTCTTCCTAAGAGGAGAGGTGGGTGGGTGACCCAGGGACTCGGGCAGAGACCTGACGCCTTCAAGGGAGCGGGGAGAAGGATCCGAGAGAACCAGAGCAAACCCACAAAAGCACAGGGGCGGCGGAAGGAGCCGGAGACATCCGTGTGCAGGTCCTCCAGGGCCCCCACCCTTCGCTCTATGTGTGTGTGTCTGTGTGTGTGTGTGTGTGTGCGTGTGTGTGTGTGATGGTTAAAAACCTTGGTGAATATGGCTTACGTGTCTTCTTAGGGTGAGGAGGGCCATGGGGACGGCGCTCCCCCTTGCTGGCTGCGGGTCAGAGGCCGCACCACCTCCTGGGTGGGTCCGGGGCTCGCTTTTGGGATCCAGGTGCGTGCACACAGCGGGGAGCAGACAGGGTGCTGAGGGCAGGCATGGACGCATCCACAAAGGAACAAGGACAGCAGCGGTTTCTGTCTGGGGGGTGGGGCAGAGGCTGTTAGGGTCTTGTGCTTGGATTTGGGGAACTGGGGCTGGCAAGGCACAGCTGTCCCGGTGACGCCCCCTCAGGGCGCCCGAGTCCACCTGCCCCTGGGGGAGCACCTGCGACCCTCCTCTCTGCCTGAGGGCTCTGTCCTGCCCCAGGGGCGCCTCCTCTCCTGCCAGCCGGGGCCAGCCTGCCACCTGGGAGCGCAGGTACCCCGAATGCCCTGGGGACAGGGCCGGTCCGGGTAGGACACCGTCTCCCAGCGGACTTGAGCGCCAGGCCGCCACGGTGCTCCCCCTCCTCCTCCGGGCTGCGTGGGCCCAGGTCCTCCTCTGCTCAGGGACCACCCTCTGTCCAGACTCCACACGCTGGCAATTGGGGCAGGTCGTCTGGACCTTCTGGACTCGTGCTTCCTTGTCGGGAACGTGGGCAGAGCCCTCCTCCCAGACTCACCAGAGGGGACACGGCCAGGAACATTCAGACCCTGCAAAGGAAGATGCCACGTGGGGGACCTATCGGGTCGTGCTCACTGGAGAGGTCACGGTGCTCAGCACACAGCAGGCACCTGAGTTCCCCAGCTGAATTAGGGAAGGAGGAAGGGAAGGAGGGAGGGAGGGAAACCATAGAAGTGGGGTCCACACCAGGTCAGGTCAGAGGTCCGGTCAGAGGGCGTCACAGCTCGGGCCCTGGAAGGGGGCACGGGACACGTCCTTCTGTCCCTCCAGCGCTGACCTTCCTCCACGTGGGACCTGCTGACCTCCTGGATCGTCTCTACCTCCTCCACAAACAACGCTGAGTGTTCCCAGAAGGGGGACAGCGGGCAGGGGCCAAGGAGGGGCTTCCGGAATCCTGTGCCCTGGGGGACTCTGGGACAGCCTTCCAGGTGGCCCTTTTATGTCCTCCAGGCACCAGGCCACGATTCTACCTCATCTCTCAGGGAATGCGCCAACCCATCTAGAAGGCCCGTTACGTCCCCATGTCACAGATGGGGACACCGAGGCTAATAGCACAGCCTGGGTCACTAGTAAGACGAACTGGGTCAGGAATCCTTGACTTTGGATTGTTCTACCCGCGGGCCTGCATCTTGGCGTCCTGGGGCTCGGGGTCCCTCTTCCTGGGAAACCCCACCACCTGCCGAGGGTCCCCACCGAACTCATGGGAGCAGAGCTGACCAACCTGCCTGGGGCCCCACATGGGGCTGGGGAAGGGCCGACTCCGGGCTCTGGGGGCTCTCCCAGTACTGGGCCAGCCGGTCCCCTGCAGGACGAGGACTTCTTGCTGGGGATCGGCTGGGGCCTCTGCTTCCTCACGTGGATACCTAGGCTGCCAGTCCCCAGACCAGAAACCTGCCCGTCTGAAGGTGACCAGGGCTGCCTCCCTCGGGTCTCACTTGCCCAAGTCCCACCCCGGGACGGCCCACATCTCTGACGCCTGCTCCCACGGGGGTCGCCTCCCCTTGGACTGGGACGGGTCTGGCCTCCATCCCGGGGAACGCACTGGCTTTGGCGCATTATTTGGCCCAGAGGCCTGTGAACCTTTCTGGCCCTGGGTCGTGAGGGATGCTCTCCCCTGTGTGGTGTGACCATCCGGCCTTCTGCATCTCCCGGTTTCTGTTTGGGCCACGGGAGGACCCGCCGTGTCCTGTCTGGCTTCAGGCTGTGGTGTCACAGCACGCACAGGGGTCTCCACCCCGAGACCATTGTCACCGAAGGGGCCTCCATTTTCCCACCTAATCCTTAATCCATTGTGATTTCAATGTCAATGGAGAAAAAGTCTATTTCAAACGGCCACAAAGTACAAAAATGAATCTGTCTCGTCTGAAAATTCGGTACAGACCCAAAAGTATCTCTTGTGAGATTGCACTTGAAAGAAACCTCCAGAGGAGGTAACAGAACATGGAGAGAAAGCAGACTGGGGGTTCCCAGGGGCTGGCGAGGGCACGAATGGGGAGCGAGGGGTCCGGATACACGGTGACCCTTGGGGACCGAGATATTCTGCCGCAAAATTCTGTGGCGTGGTTCACGGCGTTGTGAGCGTACCCAGTGCTCAGGAATTGCACAATGTAAAATAAATAAAACGTTTTATTGAAGATTAATATAGATTATAACTAATGAACAAATAAAGTAACAGCTATGAAGTAGAAGAGAACAAGTATAAGGGAGAAGAGGAAGAGATATTCTGGTGGGGGGGTCGGGGTCAGGGATTGGAGAATAAATTTGAAATAAAATATAACAAAAATAAAGTAAACACCCCGTGTAGGCCTTCAGGCCCTTGATTTGTGACTGCCATCCATGTGGGAGCAAGGGCGGGGGCAGGGGTGGGAAGAAGGGCATTGACAGGGGCGGGGGCAGGGGCGGGGAGAAGGGCAGTGGCAGGAACAGTGTTGGGATCAGAAGCAGGAAAGGCGGAACCAGGAGAAGCGGGAGAAGAAGCAGGGCCCAGCTCACTCTGCTCAGGTGCCCGCTGTCCCCGCACAGGTCCCAGGTCACCTGCTGGCTCTCCGGCCCCTGCAGGAGTCGCTCCAGGCACCACCCCTGCCTGCAGAGCCCCCGAGGCACACGATGCTGTTGGGTTGATCTCTGGAGCTGCACCAGCTTCTGCTCCTGTCCCAGACACTTGAGAAGGAAACAGAGTGATGGTTGCAGGGGCTCCAAGGCCTCAGGGTGAGAGGAGGGAAGGTCCCCCACCCCACCCAGTGCCGGCCTCTCCAGGGGCCTTTGCAGACACACAACTCACCCCGGAGCCTCCCCGAGAAGCCGCGGCCAGGAAGCCACACCAGGACCTCTGCCCCCTGCAGTCCGCAGGCCGGGGCTCTCAGTCTCTGCTCCTGGCCCCTCACCAGCCCCCGGGCGCTCCTCCCTGGGTGGCCCAGCACCGCCTGGGCCCCGTGAACACACATCTCCCACCCCAGCCTTCTCACCCTCGGGCTCTGGCTCCGGGGGCTCCGGGTCCTGATCCCAGGACCGGTGAACCAGGACCCTGTGGAGGGGCCAAGGCGGTGAAGGAGGCCTTCCCAGGCCAACTCCAGGCCTTGCTTCCTGAGACCTCCGTGCGGCCACTCTCTCCCTCGGTCCAGGGTGGCCCTCCTGGGCGACGGGACACTCGCACAACTCTGTAGGACAGGTGAATCGGGATTCCGACAGTCGCCTCCCGATTTCATCGGTTGATTTCTGTAAAGACAGTGACCCGCGGACGGCCCGGAGACATCACAGCCCCGCCCAGCCATCCTCAGTGTCCTTCAGCCTTCTCTCCCCACTGCTCCCAGTTCGGACACAGACCTGAGTGTGCACAGCCCTGCGCCTGGGACACAGTAACATCCACCAGCAGGGTTTGGGATGAACCTTGGGGACGAGAGGACCACCCCAGCACAACCTGTCCCTCCAAGCCAGCCTTGACAGGGGTGTGAGCCTGACCCGCCCACCAGGCATCTATCCCTTTCATCAGCCTGCATGTGCTCAGGTGGGCCCTCCACACACGACCCCTCCTTCCACGCACACACACACACACACACACACACACACACGGGAGGGGAGGTGCGGCCGCACTGGTCAGATCAGAGCGGTGTCGGGCTGGACTGGATGTCTCTGGGTCTCCTGTGTTACCTTTGGGTCCCTGCGAGCTAGAGACCTGAGGCGTCCTGTGCACGACCTGACCCACTGTCTCCAGGGTCGGGAAGCGTTGCAGCCACGGGCTCCCCCGAGCCGGCAGCCGCGGGACACGGGCACACAACAGGAGAACATGTTCGTCAGGCAAAGGTGTCCCAACGAATGAGCCCAGTCGGGCGCTGTCTCCAGAATGTGGGTGCCTGGTGACCTGGGTTCCGAGTTCTGTTGGGGTCTGTGACCAGGGAGGTGAGGTCACTTCCTGGGGTCCCCTTACCCGGCTTCCTGCTCCTACAAGAGCCCCTCCCAGGCGGCAAAGGAGTCCCCTCCACCCCATGCCCTGTCCCTACAGTGACACCAACACAGGCCAGACATGTCCCCGCGAGGCCTGGTGCGGCCGGTGGGCGGCTTTGGGGCCACAGAGCTGGGTTCAGACCTGGGTTTTCCCCCTGACCAGTGCTGGGACCCTGCACTGTGCCTCCCGGGGCCCCCGGTCACCCGTCTGCACAGTGGGGTCCTTGTGGCATCTACTTGTAGGGGCGCCATCAGGGAGCCACCTGTAGACATGTCCCGTGCCTGCTATCCCATGAGGCTCGTGGGCACACGTGGCCGTGGAAGGACGAGGAAGGGGTCGGCCTGGCACGGAACACACTCACGCGGGCCTGGGTCCTCTCTGGGTCCAGGCACAGCCACCCCTCCTGCCTGGGTCCCAGGCCCAGGGAAGGTGGAGGTGAACTCGTTCAGACCCTGTGCCCACCAGACACGCATGCCATGGGCTCCATTACGTTTGGGCTCGGGTCTCAGAGCCTGGTCTGGGCCTACGTGCTGGGCGGTCCCCACTGTGGCTCCCAGCCTTCCCGATTCCTGGTCCCACGTGCCTCTGTCACCCCCTCCCCTCCCGGGTGGATGGCCCATGTGACCGGGTTCTAAGGGCTAGAATATGATGACCGGGTGTCATTTCTGGGCCGATTCATGGAATTTCTGGTTTCCTCTCTCGTGGGTCCATTCTCTGCCTCGGACTCTGTCTCTCTCTTTGTGTCTCATAGGCGCAGGTCCTGTGGGCTCCAGGGTCCAGGTGACAACCCTCAGAAGCCTCCCTTGTGGCCCGTGTCCCTCCCCTGGCCCGGTGCTCAGGTCCCTCACGAGGCCTCCTCGCCCCAGCCAGGGCTCTGCCTGGGGAACCACTTCCTAATGAGGACCCGAGGCTCCAACAAGGAGGCTCTTGACCTCGGTGTCCACACCAGGGTCCACTGCTTGGCCATGTGCTGCCAACCCAGGTCCTCGGTCCTCCAGGTCCCCAGGCTGCCCTCCGCTCTGAAGGACCTTGAGGCAGTAGGAAGCATTTTCCCAGGAGGGGAGAACAGAGGGCCAGGGATGAAGATCCCAGGACACAGAGTCGTCTATGAGCCTGTGGGACCCTTGGGACACTGTCTATGCAGCCCAGTTCAGGAGGAGGAGGCTGAGTCCTTCTGTGCCGTAGCCCCATCCACACTTCTTAGTTCCATGGGCTCAGCGTGGTGGACACAGGACCCCAGGCCCCGTCCTCCCCTAGTTCCTGGCAATCCCCCCGGACACCTTGGGGACCCCCTGACCCTCAGCCGGCACATATCCCCTCCCAGGGAGAACCCCATGTGGGGGTAGAGGCTGGCCTAGGATTGGAGACCAGCTCTGCTCCTTGGACCCTGCACACCTCATTTGTCCTAGGCCAATCCTTGCCTCTCCTGACCTCAGTGTCCCCCTGTCCCTGAGGGTCAGACGGGGAAGTGCATCAGCGTGGCCGTGGCCCAGGCTCGCCCCCGGGGGTAGGTGGATGGGAGGTGCCCCGGGTACACAGGCCTCCCTCTCCAGGGTCAGCCGGGTCTGTGTCATGGCCAGGTTTGCCCAGGGACCGGCACTCAACACCTGTGGATGATCCAGAGGTGACGCTGACGTGCATGACTGCAACCGCTCCCCACCTGGCTGGTCCCCCATGTTCCCACCTCCGCCAACTACTCTGGAACCCCAACCTTCCTGAGCCCCAGAACCATGCCCTCCCCATCCAGGCAAGCCTCAGGGTGTGAGGCCAGGTGGGTTGGACATCTGGGGACACGACAGCCAGTGACTACACCCATCCCACCCAGCTGGCCTGGACCGCAGACCACCCCAGGGTCCAGGTGCTTGGACCCTGGGGCATGGCTGGGCCAGGGCTCCTGGAGGCAGCAGTGGAGGCCGACTCAGGGCAGGGAGAAGTCGGTCCTCCCCTTGCCCTTATCCTTTCCTCCTTCCGCCTTGTCTTCCTGGCAGGACCTTGGACAGAGGGCCGGCCTGTGCCTGGCTGCAGCCCTGGGCGGAGTCAGAGGGTGGGAAGAGGCCCCTGGAGGCCAGGGGGCACCTCCAGGAAAACCAACTGTCAGGGGGCTACTTTAACTGGCCATCTCCCGGGCACTCAGTGATTTCAGCCCTTTGTATACATGAGCCATGACCCCGGGACCAGGTCCTGGCCTCTTCCTCACCCCAAGAGGGCCGCATCCTCCCCAGCTGAGGCCCCGTCGGTGGCCGGCCCTCCCTCCAGCCCCAAGAGGTCCAGCTGCTCCACAGGCTCTACATCTTTCCCGGCTGGAGCCCGAGCAGCCATCAGGGGCCGGGATCTGGGCCCTGGAGCCCCTCAGGGAGGACAGGTGAGACCGGGCAGGAGCCAGGAGAGGGCCGAGTGGAGGCTCCTTGAGGTCATGGCCTCCTGCTCAGCCCAGACCCTGGTGTGTGCTGACCCCTAGGGCGCCTGGACCCCAGCTGCCGGGCCGGCTCGGGGACACAGACCACAATGTGGTTCCTGGTAGCTCACAGGTGTCCCTGTGTCCTGTAGTTAGACCTGTCCTACCAGCTGGACTCCTTCCTGGTCGGCCAGCAATATCTGTGGTCTAAAGGAACAGGCCACCGCCAAGGTCTGGGAAGAATGAGTGGCCAGGCACAAGGGGAGGGATCACCCTCGACTCGGGGGGTCCCTGCCGGGCTGGCAGGGGCTCCGGAGGTGGTATTCCAGCACTCTGCTGACGAGCCCTGTGCCCAGAAACACCTGCCTCCCTTCTCTGGGCCTCACTCTCCTGCTCTGTGAAATGAGTGATGCAGACTGACCCCTCCCATGGCAGGAACAAGGCGGGACCCCAGGGCCTGGGCTGTCCTCCCAGTCCCTCCCAGAGACCACAGGGCCCGGGCTGTCCTCCCAGTCCCCCCCGGAGTCCCCAGGGCCCAGGCTGTCCTCCCGGTCCCTCCCGGAGACCCCAGGGCCCGGGCTGTCCTCCCCGTCCCTCCCGGAGACCCCAGGGCCCGGGCTCTCCTCCTGGTCCTTCCCAGAGACCCCAGGGCACGGGCTCTCCTCCTGGTCCTTCCCAGAGACATCAGGTGTCAGCTCAGCCTCAGCCTCCACACGCCCCGGGGCAGCCTTGGGCGCACACGAGCTCTGTGTCTCAGTGTCCGCAGGCACAGCTCCTCACTGCCCCTGTCCCCCCAGCCGGCGGGCGACACCGCATCACCGGTGCCGGCCTGGACGTGAGGATCAGCAGCTTGGACGAGAACATCCGCCGAGCTGGCAGGGGGCACGTCCCTTGGTCCCCTCTCCGAGACCCCTCCGGGTACAGAACTCACTTGAACAACTCCTCTGACAGGAGACCATCTGTGGACCTGCCGGGGAATCCAGCCCGGGGGGAGGCGACGACCTGCTCTGCTCTACAGAGGAGGAGACTGAGGCAACATCATCCTCCCAGGCCGGTGCCTGGGAATCCATGCTTGTCTGGGGGCAAATACCAAGCCCGGGAGCTCCCTCCACATCTAGGATGCCGTGGCTCTGACGACACTGCCTGGTCATGTCCCCTGCGACTGGCAAGCTGCGGTGACCCCCGACTCCTTACCTGACGTCCGAGCCCCGTGTGAACTGGGACAGATGCCCTGCCCTGGGTGTTCCCCTCCCCCCTCCCTAGTGTTTTCCTCCCCCAGGGAGCCCACCATCCCTGCCCCTCAAGCCCCCTGCTACCACCGCCCCGCTCCACGGCTCCCATCCAGAACACCCTCATCTCTAAGGCTGGCTTCAGAGGTTACCTCCTCGGGGTCATGCCAAAGCCCAGGCTTCGGGTCAGAGCGACCCGGGCTCACACTCACAGCGGGGCCACGTCAGAGTCCTGTGACACGCAAGCTCTATGCCAGCTTCTGGGACCTCGGTGCTCTTTTTGAGATGGGGTCAGCGGCTCCGACCTCCGGTGGGTGTGTGGGGGATGAAAGCAGGGAGGTGAAGGTGTCCGAAGTGGGGGAGCATTGGGGGTGGGGCTTTCGGGAAGGCAGGGGGAGGTGATGGGGAGGAGGGAAAGGCGGCCTGACCTCTCCCTGCCCAGACTGGTGTCCACCTCCCTCTCCCCCTGCTCAGCCAGACGCCCGGATGAACAGCGGAGTGGAGTGGGGGGGCCAGGTCAGCAGGGTGGGGGTCTGTCTCGTTTCCTCTTGCCCCCGTGTCTCCATACCCGCTGCGTCCAGCCGCCCTGACTGAGTGGAGTGGCCGCGGCCCCAGGCCTAAGAGGATATGAGGGTCACTGAGCGGGCGGTGGAGATCGGATACGTGCGACCCCAGGTGTCGTGGGCTCCTGCCGCGAGGTGGTCCCGTGCGCGCAGTCCCATGGTCCCGGCGCACCTGCGCAGGCTCCACCTGCCTCGACCTTTGGTGGGAGCACCTCCCCGCCCCCAAGGCTCCCGCGCCACATCCTGCCCGAAGGTGGGAGCCAGGGGCCACTCTAGCCGGACTGGCGAAGCTCCTCCTCCAAGCGCTCATGGAACAGTCGGGAACCTGAGGCCAGGAGAGGCAGGGACTGGCCGGGGACCCACCGGGTGAGCAGAGCCTAGAGGGGCTGGGGGAGGTTTCGGGCTCCTAGGCCAGGGCTTCACTTTCCCAGGGGGTTTTCGAGGGAATGAGAGCCTCTAAGATCCTGGAGGACCACTGAACCCATCCCGTGTGGGGTCCTTTCCTCTGGGCATCCCCGAGTGGGCACAGGTCCACGCAATTGCATGGAAACACAGTCCCCCGCCCCCCAGTAACTAACCACCCGCGTGGGGGTCAAAGGATGAGTGGACCCTGGAGGTGACAGGCGTTGGGGGAGAGACGAGGTGTGGGGCGGGGACATTGTCTCCAGGGAACATGCCCAGGAGGGGAGCCACGCCAGGCCGATGGCCAGGGGATCCCCAAGATGCCCCCGTGTGTATCACAGGCACCCCCATTCTAGAGAAGCACCCCACTCAGCTCCCGTGGTTGGAGACCTTCGAATGCGCAACGTGTTCTCATGCTGTGTCCTGATATCTCGAGGCCGTGGTCTCAGGAAAGCCCACAGGGAGAGCCTTTTCCCACGTGCAGACGGTGGGTCCGGTCTCACCCCCGAAGCCTCTGGTCACGTGCCCGGAGGGACGCAAAGGTGACACCGGGAGGCCCAGGCCTGGCCGGTCTAGCCTGACACGGCCCTGATCCGACTGGTGAGTCGCACGAGCCTCCCTGTGTCTGTGAGTGTGTGTGAGGCTGTGTGTGTGTGTAAGGATGGGACGTGGGGGGGAAGCCACCCAGAGCAGGAGCAGGCTGATGGGAGGGTCACGTCCACACCCCAGGTCAAAGGTGACTGGGAGGGACAGGGTGAGTTGTGTAGAGCTACAGGACACAGGGACACATTCTGGTGTCCGTCCACGAGCCCGGCCGGCAGCTGGGGTCCAGGTGCCCTAGGGGTCGGCACACACCAGGGTCTGGGCTGAGCAGGAGGCCATGACCTCAAGGAGACTCCACTCGGCCCTCCCCTGTGTTCCGTGTCAGGCCCACCCCTTCCTCATCCTTCCACGGCCACGTGTGCCCACGAGCCTCACGGGATAGCAGGCACGGGACGTGTCTACAGGTGGCTCCCTGATGGCGCCCCTACAAGTAGATGCCACAAGGACCCCACTGTGCAGACGGGTGACCGGGTGCCCCGAGAGGCACAATGCAGGGTCTCAGCACTGGTCAGGAGGAAAACCCAGGTCTGAACCCAGCTCTGTGGCCCCAAAGCGCGGCACCGGCTCCACCGGGCCTCGCGGGGACGTGTCTGGCCTGTGTTGGTGTCACTGTAGGGACAGGGCATGGGGTGGAGGGGAGCCCTTTGCCGCCTGGGAGGGGCTGTTGTAGGAGCAGGAAGCCGGGTAAGGGGACCCCAGGAAGTGACCTCACCTCCCTGGTCACAGAGCCCAATTGAACTCAGAACCCGGGTCACCAGGCACCCACGTTCTGGAGACAGCGCCCGACTGGGCTCATTCGTTGGGACACCTTTGCCTGACGAACATGTTCTCCTGTTGTGTGCCCATGTCCCGCGGCTGCCGGCTCAGGGGAGCCCGCGGCCGTGACGCTTCCCGACCCTGGAGACAGTGGGTCAGGTCGTGCACAGGACGCCTCAGGTCTCTAGCTCGCAGGGAACCAAAGGTAACACAGGGAAACCCAGAGACATCCAGTCAAGCCCGACACCACTCTGATCTGACTTGTGCGGCCCCATGTCCCCCCCCGTGTGTCTGTGTGTCTGTGTGTGTATGTCTGTGTGGAAGGAGGGGTCGTGTGTGGAGGGCCCACCCGAGCAGGTGCAGGCTGATGAAGGGGTCAGATGCCTGGTGGGCGGGTCAGGCTCACACCCCCGTCAAGGCTGGAGGGCAGGGACAGGGTGTGCTGGGGTGGCCCTCTCGTCCCCGATGTTCATCCCGAGCCCTGTAGGTGGATGTCACTATGTCCCAGGCGCAGGGCTGTGCACACTCAGGTCTGTGTCCAATCTGGGAGCCACAGGTGGAGAGGGTGGAAGGACACTGAGGATGGCCGGGCACGGCTGTGATGTCTCCGGGACGGCCGCGGGTCACTGTGTTTACAGAAATCAACCGATGAAATCGGGAAACGTCTGGCCGAGTCCCGATACACCTGCCCTACAGAGTTGTCCGTGTGCCCTGTCGGCCAAGAGGGCCACCCTGGACCGAGGGAAAGAGTGGCTGCAGGGAGGTCTTCGGAAGCAGAGCCTGGAGATGACCTGGGAACGCCTCCTTCACCGCCCTGGCCCCTCCACAGGGTCCTGGTTCACCGGTCCTGGGATCAGGACCCGGAGCCCCCGGAGCCAGAGCCCGAGGGTGAGAAGGCTGGGGGAGGGCGATGGGGGTGCACGGGGCCCGGGCGGTGCTGGGCCACCCAGGGAGGAGCGCCCGGGGGCTGGTGAGGGGCCAGGAGCAGAGACTGAGAGCCCCGGCCTGCGGACTGCAGGGGGCAGAGGTCCTGGTGTGGGTTCCTGGCCGCGGCTTCTCGGGGAGGCTCCGGGGTGAGTTGTGTCTCTGCCAAGGCCCCTGGAGAGGCCATCGCTGGGTGGGGGGGGGACCTTCCCTCCTCTCACCCTGAGGCCTTGGAGCCGCTGCAGCCATCTCTCTGTTTCCTTCTCAAGAGTCCGGGGCAAGAGCGGAAGCCGGTGCGACTCCAGAGCCCGACCCAAGGGCATCGGGGACCTCGGCGTCTCTGCGGCAGGGGTGGAGTCTGGGGCGACTCCTGCAGGGGCCGGAGAGCCAGCAGGTGACCTGGGACCTGTGCAGGGACAGCGGGCACCTGAGCAGAGTCAGCTGGGCCCTGCTTCTGCTCCCGACACCGTTCCTGCCACCGCCCTTGTTCCCCTATGGATTCCGGCCACAAATCAAGGGCTCAAAGGCCTTCGAGGGGTGTTTATTGTATTTCTAATTGTTGCTCCAGTCCCAGTCCCCGGACCCTCCACCAGAATGACTGTTCCTCTTCTCCCTTATCCTTTCTCTCCTCTACTTTTTAGCTGGTACATTATTGGTTCATGGTATGTTTAAAATCCACATTAATCTTCAATAAAAATTTATTTATTTTACGTTGTGCAATTCCTAAGCACTGGGCACGCTCACGACGCTGTGAACCACGCCACGGAATATTGTTGCAGAATATCTCGGTCCCCAAGGGTCACCGTGTACCCGGAGCCCTCACTCCCCATTCGTGCCCCGCCAGCCCCTGGGAACCCCCAGTCTGCTTTCTCTCCATGTTCCGTTACCTACTCTGGAGGGTTCCTTCAAGTGGAATCTCGCCAGAGATACCTTTGGGTCCGCACCGACTTTTCAGACGAGACAGATTCATTTTTGTACTTTGTGGTCGTTTGAAATAGACTTTTTCTCCTTTGATATTGAAATCACAATGGATTAAAGATTAGGTGGGAAAAAGTGGACCCTTCGGTGACAATGGTCTCGGGGTGGAGACCCCTTTTTGTGCCGTGACACCACAGCCTGACACCAGAGAGGACACAGCTGGTCCTCCCGTGGCCCAAACAGAAACCGGGAGATGCAGACGGCTGGACGGTCACACCACACAGAGGAGAGCATCCCTCACGACCCAGGGCCAGGACGGTTCACAGGCCTGTGGCCCAAATAATGCTCAAATCAGTGCGTTCCCCGGGATGGAGGCCAGACCCGTCCCAGTCCAAGGGGAGGAGACCCCCACGGGAGCAGGCGTCAGAGATGTGGGGCATCCCGGGGAGGGACTCGGGCAAGTGAGACCCGAGGGAGGCAGCGGTGGTCACCTTCAGACGGGCAGGTTTCTGGTCTGGGGACCGGCAGCCCAGGTGACAACGTGAGGAAGCAGAGGCCCCATCAGATCCCCAGCGAGAAGTGTGACGGGCACCCCTCTCTGGGACAACAGAGCCCAGACCCCACCCACGGCCTCAGGCGCGGACCCTCCCCCAGCAGGGCTCGTCCCAGGACCAGCGGAGAAACTCTGGTGCAGCGTGTGGGGTGAGGCGGGTGCCGGGTGTGTGCTCTTCCCGAACCAGCTTTCCCCGGGGCTGGGTGCTGGCCACTCAAGTCTCTTCCTCTGCATCCTGTGTCCCCACATCAGAATTTCCAAAGCGCCCAGGCCCTGGAACATGGGCCGCCTCTGAGTTTTCACTCCCAGCTTCCTCAAGGGATCAACCGTGTCCATAAATCTCTCCTTTTTCAGGGCACAAGCCGTCAAGTGGAGTTTCTGGGTCAAATTTTATATCATTTGTCAGGGACAAGCCTCGGCTTTCAACCTCCACGGTCTCCTGGTCCACTGAGAGCCTTGCTTCGGAAAACGGGGGTGCAGAGCCCCCGGGACCATGATCTCCAGGAGGGATCGGGCAGGCGAGCTCTGAGTGGAGTGACCAGGGTACCTGGGGTGGCCGGCCCAGCAAGGACCGTCCTGACCCCGGCCCCATACCGCCCCACGACGGTGGCGGTTGACGAGGAAGGAGCGGACCCTCGTATGGGTAGTTCCACAGCTGGTGCTGGAGCTGCTCTGGCTCGAACGGGGGCTCTAATCCCGGAACTGGCCCCAGGGCTGAAGCTGGAGCTGGCCCCATCTCTGCAGCTGGGGCAAGAGGCGGTGCTGGACGTGGCTCCAGCTCTAGGGAAGGTGCTAGAGCGGCGGGCACCTCCAGAGAGGACCCAGACCTGCTTCTGCAGCCGGATACAGCTCTGGAGCTGAAGCTAGAGCCTCTGCTGTAGACTCTGGCTCTGGCCCTGGCTCCCGAGTGGGTGCTGAAGCGGCTTCAGCTTTGGCCCTGGAAGTGCAGCTGGCCGTGCAGCCAGTGCGAGCGACACAGCTGGTGCCAGAGTCCCGGGGGGTCCAATCCCGGAACCGCTGCGGGAGCTGTCCATGGTGCTGGAGCTGCTGTGGTTCGGAGCTGGCTCTCGTCGCGGCTGCCATGCTGGACCCGGTGCCGGGGGCCCTGCTTGCATCGCCGGTCCTGGATCTGGCCCTCCGGCTGGTGGGGAGACCGGCGGGGGAGCTGGTCGGAGCCCCGGCGTGGGCTCCACCTGCGGAACCGGTGTCCGGGCGGACGCCGACACCAGAGCCGGCGCTGGAGTCGACACGGGCCGTGATGGAGCCGGTGCCAGAGCGGGATGTGGCTGGGATGTCGGCGCCAGAGCTGGTTCTTTGTCCGGAGGTGGCGTCGGCTCTGCGTCTACCACTGGTGCCCAAGGCAGCTTTCGCTCTGGAGCTGGCGCAGCAGCTGGCACTTGCGGGGGCTTCTGCTCCGGATCCGGTATGAGAACTGCTGCTGTCGCAGGCTCTGGCCCTGAACTCGGCCCTGACTCTAGTTCTGGAGCCGATGCTGGAGCCGATGCTGGAGCTGGCTCTTCCTTGCAACCTGGCACCGGCGCTACATGGGGCTCGAGCAGCTTCTCTCTCTAACGTGGGCACTGGAACGACCACCGGGGCTGACACCGCAGTTGGCGAGAGAGCGGCCGCCGTCTCTGGAGGCAGCGCTACAGCCGGCATCGAGCCAGGGCTGGCTGGTGGGAGAACACCGACCCTGACCTTGGAGCTAAAGCTGGAGCGGCCTCGATCTCGGCAGTTGAATCATGCCGGACCTGGAGTTGACTCGAGCTGGCAAGTGGCTTGACCTCGGGCTCTGGAGCCGGTTCTGGCTCTGGTTCTGAGCTGGTGACGGAACCTGCTGTGGCAGTGGCTCAGACGCAGAGGCCGGGGCTCAGACTGACTCTGGGTCTGGAGCTTCGGCGGGAGCTGGCTGGCTCTGCAGGTCTCTCAAGCTCTTGAGCCGGTGCCGGAGCTGACTCTAGGGCGGGATCTGGCGCTGAGGCCACTTCCGGTGCTGACGCTGGCTCTGGAGACGGTTCCAGCCCTAGAGATGCCCGTAGCTCTAGTCGTGCTGCCGGAAGCGATGAGGACCAGGTCTAGTTCACTCCTGCCTTGTCCGTTGCTCTGGAAAGTACGTCGGTCCGACCCACACTCCAGAGCTGGCTGGTGCCAGACCTGGCAAGTCGGTTGACGACAGAGCTGCCTCTGTCTCTGCAGCCGGTGATACCGCGGGTGCCTGTGCTGGTTCCAGCCCTTCCGCTGGTCCTGGAGCCGGTGCTGGAGCTGGCTGTGGTTCCGGGGCTCTCACGTGAGCCGATGTGAGAACAACGGCTCTGGACTTGACACTGGATCAGGTGAGAGAGCCGGCGCGCGCTCCGTACCTGCCGCTCTATCTGCTGCTGGGCTTGTGCCGGAGAGGGCTCTAACTCCGGATTCGGTACCAGAGCTGGGGCAAGAGCTGGCCCTGAAGGCTTTGGAGCCAGGGGTCGAGCCGGCACCGTGGTCGGCACTGGTCCCGCAAGAGGACGAAAATTGGCCACGCGAGCGCCTTCCCACGTGCCTTTGCAAAACCAGAAAACGTTCCAGCGCCACGCATAGAAGCCCCAGCCCGAGGATCCACCCCAGGGCGTCTTCCTCACCTGTAGACCGTATGCGTCAATATCAAATACCTCTCTTTTCTTCCCTTCCTTGTCTTCTTATCTTGTAACATAAGATGCATACATTAATAACGGCTCACTTCACATCATAGGATGTAAGTCACGGGATATCAAAGACAAGCGTGGACGTCCCCTGAGAGCTCAGCATCCTCCTCAGGGAGAGGATTTGTATGGTTTGCAGTGTCTGTGGGACAGCTGTGCTACGTTAGGAGGGAGGATGACTTTCTCACTCTCTTTATTTGGAGCTTAACCTGGAGAACCTCAACTACCACAGCGCTAAACTACATTCCCGTTCCCACTTTAAGAGTCTCTGTCACTTGCGGGCCTTAGAGACCGAGTGCCACATAGCGTAGCGTGCAAAGTGCCTCCCCGGTCCAGGCCTCGCGCTGCGTACTGGGCTCTGCGGGCCCCTCCTGGGAATGCCGAGAAGTGCGAGGCTGATGCTTTCCTGGCTGAGGACACAGGTGACCCCCCAAGCCCTCTTACCTGGAAGAGGCCACACTGTGGGCTCAAGCTGTCGCTCCTGAGACCGGCCAGAAACACACCGTCAGCACGCAGACTCCCGGAAGAGAAAAGCGGGCCTCCCGACGCGAGGCCTCAGAAAACAAGCCAGAAACGGTCTTTTTGGAAGGTGGACTTCCACAAAAGAAGTCAGTACAGAAGATGCGGTCTTCCCTCTGACATGCGTCTCGGGTGAGCAGGGGTTTTTGCCTCCTGGTCATTACCCGTTAGGACACATGCTTGATATGCTCTGTTTCCCGTACAGTCGTCTCCTTTAATGCTAAAAGTTCTCACTCTACAGTCGGGACAGAGAAGAGGAAATCATGGCATACGCATGCGAGAGGCAGCCACCACCTGGAAGATTATCATTCCTGTTTTGATTTCTAGTTGTCCCTTGTGGGGCGTGTCCTCTGAACGGGCCCAGCCCCAGGCACACAGCGGCCCGAACGAGGCTAACCAGGACCAAAGAGCTCCCATCCGGATCTGATGAGCTTCCAGAGAAGTTCTGTGGGTTTGTGTGAGGGAGAAAGACAGAAGAAGAGGGAAAGCGACACGACTTTGTGGTTTTCAAGTTGCTGTAAAATCCGATCGCCACTGAGTACAGAAAACCCTTGACAGAATCCAACACCATTTCGTGATACGAACGCTCAAAGCAGGAACAGAAGGGAACTTCCTGCGCGCTCCTACAGGCCACCTGCGAACAAGCCACAGCTCCCGTCACCCGGAAAGGAGAAAAGACTGGAAGCCTTGTCCCTGAGTTCAGGAGCAAGACGGACGAGGCCCAGGCCCCCGGCAGCAGCCCACGCTGTCCTAGAGGTCTCAGCCGTGTCGACGAGGCAAGAAAGGGGGATAACAGACATCTACATTGGAGGGAATGAAGGAAAGCCGTCTCTACTTGCAAACAACATGACTGGGTATACAGGAAATCGTACAGAATACACAGAAAAGCTTCCGGAAGTAATAAAATAGTTCAGCAAGGCTGCAGGATACAAGCACGGTACCAAGAAAGAAATTGTACGAGACAGTAAACTGGTGCAGCCAATGCGGAAAGCAGCATGGAAACTCCTCAAGACATCGAAAATAGAAACACCATGTAACCCGGCAATTCCACTTTCGGGTATTTACAGGAAGAAAACGAAACACTCACGCCAAAAGATATGTTACCCCCGCCCCCCAGCATTACTTACAGAGTCAAGACATGGAAGGAACCCAAGCGTCGACGATGGATGGACGGAAAAAGAGGATGTGGGAGTGTGCGCACACAGAAACGTACATATCATAGAATACTAGTCAGTCATAAACAAGGAGGAAACCCATTTGTGACAACACAGACGAGGATATTATGCTAAGTGAAATAAGTCCGACAGAGAAAAACAAATATCATATCTCCTTTGTAAGCAGGATCTTAAAAACAGAGCTCAAAGAACTCACAGATCGAGCGATCACACCGCTGGTTGCCAGAGGCAGGGGCTAAGGGATGAGCGAACCGGGGAAGGTGGTCGAAAGGTACAATCTGCCGGTGATAAAAGAAATAAGTCTAGGGACGTGATGTGCAGCGCGGTCACTATAGATAATACTGCATTGCACGTGTGGAAACTGCCAAGGGGTAAATCTGAAAAGTCTCTGTAACAAGAAAACATGTGCAACCACGTGTGCAGATGGACGTTAACAGGACCTGCTGTGGGATCACTCGGCCATACACACAGCTACCCAATCATCGAGGTATATACGGAACTGACTGAATGCCACGCGTCAGTTAAACAAAATCAGGGGCGCCCGGGGGCCCAGTCGGTTAAGCGGCTGACTTGAGCTCAGCTCATGATCTCACAGTTCGTGGGTTCAAGCCCCGCATCGGGCTCTGTGCTGATGGCTCAGAGCTGGAGCTGCTTCGGATTCCCTGTCTCCCTCTCTCTCTGCCCCTCCCCCACTTGCACTCTGTCTTTCTCTCTCTCTCTCAAAAAGAAACACTGCAAGTAGGTGAACCGAAAGACAGCATCACGAAGGCTAGAAGGCACCCTACTGAATGGGACAATGAATCGGCTAAGGACATATATCCTAAGAGACTTGCATGTGGAATGCATATTAAATCTTACAACTCAATAGGAAGAAACTACGCATCCAATTTAAAAATGGGAAATGCAGGGGCGCCTGGGTGGCTCGGTCGGTTGAGCGTCCGACTTCGGCTCAGGTCATGATCTCACAGCTCGTGAGTTCGAGCCCCGCGTCGGGCTCTGTGCTGACCGCTCGGAGCCTGGAGCCTGCTTCTGCTTCTGTGTCTCCCTCTCTCTCTGCCCGTGACCCACTCACATTCTGTCTCTGTCTCTCTCAATAATAAATAAACATTAAAAAATATTTAAAAAAACGGGAAATGCAGCTGAGGAGACATTTCTCGACAAACGATAAACAAGTGACCAACAATGTTCCACATCGTTCTTTAGGATGGAAATCCAATCAAGGCCACAATGAGATACAAGTTCACATCCACCAGGACGGCTGTCATTAAAAAGATAGATATTAAGAAGTGTTGGCAAGGATCCGTAGAAGGATCCCCCTCAGAGGCCCCTGCCGCCACCGCCCCTCCCATGGCCCCCACCCAGGACGTCCTCATCTCCGGGGTTGGAGCCTCCTCAGGCTCCCTTGCGAGCTCAGGCTTTGGGTCGGATTGTCTGGGGGGCAAACCCACAATAGGGCCATGTCCCAGCCCTGTGACCCACAAGCTCACGTGGTGGGTGTCAGAGCCTCATTTTCTTCGTTGAAAATGGGGTCTGTGACTCCCATCTCAGGAAGGTGAGCAGGAGGCACGGGGGTCACCTGGCTGGGGGAGCCCCAACCCAGGACAAGACCTGTGATGGTCAGGGCAGGGCTCCATGAGGGTGAAGACTGAGTCCCTCGTTCCCGTTCACGGCTGGACTTGGTCACTCAGAGCTGAGTGCCCTTGATCCCGGGGCCGCAGTTCATGTATAAGAAGGGGTGAAGTCAGTGAGCACCCCGGGTTGTCCCTAGCAACTCTAACCACCCCCAACACTCAGACATCCCCACGATGTGCCCCCTCCTTCCTGGGCTCCCTCCCACCCCTCTGACCCGGCCAGGGCCGCAGCCAGGGACAGGCTGCCCCTTGTGTCCCGGGTTCTGGCAGGAAGACCGTGGGAGGAGGTGGAGAGAAGGAGGGGGAGGGGGGAGGGGACAGGCCGATCCTCTCCTTGCCCATACTTGGTGTCCACCGTCTCCTCCAGGCCCCCTGCCCTGGCCGTGCACCCAGCTGGACCCTGGGGGGAGCGTGGGGTCTGTGACAGCTGGGACGGTATAGGTACATTCGGCGACCCTCGTGTACCCGCGTGTCCAACCCACCCGGCCCTCAAGTCTGCAGCCCACTGGCTGGGGTGAGGCTGATCCGAGGGCTCACAGGATTTGGGGTTACAGGGCAGCGGTCTGGAGGCAGGGCGCACACGGGATCAGCGGCACGGAGCCGAGTACACGAGTACACGAGACCCAGCTGCCCTTTGCTAGGGAGGCCTGTGTGCCTGGCACATCTCCTCTCCATCCACCCAGGAGGAGAGCCTGGGCCCTGTCCACGCTGACGTCACTCCACGCCCAACCTCAGGGCCAGGTGGGAGACTGAGGCCAGGGACCGGCCCAGGATACGTGAGGTGGGCAGAGTCCAAGCAGTGGGGGTCTCCGTCCTAGGCCAAACTCAGTCTTCCCCTGGGGTTCGCCATGGGAATGAGACCCCTGAGATCCCGTCGGATCCCTATCAACCCCATACGAGGTGGGGCTGTTATATCTGGATGTCCCCAGACCGTACAGGCAAGCAGACGCACACACACACAGACACACACGCACACTGACCACCTGGCAGCGGCTCAAGGGGAGTCCACCCTGGAGGGGGGAGGTGACACCGGGGCAAGAAGAAGGGGACTGGAGGCAGCTCTGCCACGGGGCAGGGGCGCCCAATGTGCTGGCAGCATGACCAGGGCTCATACGTGGGGTGGGGAGATGTGCCAGCCTGATGGCCAGCGGGGTCTCCCGGGTACCCAGGGGGCTGCCTGGGTTGGGCACTTTCCCGGGGAACCCGGAGAAGTCGGGGTCTGGGGTCCTGTGTCCACCACCAGCCTGGAGCTAGAAGGAGACACCCCCCTAGTGGGAGTGGGGAGTGGCCAGGGCTCCTGGAGGCAGCAGTGGAGGCCGACTCAGGGCAGGGAGAAGTCGGTCCGCCCCTTGCCCTTCTCCTTTCCTCCTTCCGCCTTGTCTTCCTGACAGGACCTTGGACAGAGGGCCGGCCTGTGCCTGGCTGCAGCCCTGGGCGGAGTCAGAGGGTGGGAAGAGGCCCCTGGAGGCCAGGGGGCACCTCCAGGAAAACCAAGCGTCAGGGGGCTACTTTAACTGGCCATCCCCCGGGCACTCAGTGATTTCAGCCCTTTGTATACATGAGCCGTGACCCCGGGACCAGGTCCTGGCCTCTTCCTCACCCCAAGAGGGCCGCATCCTCCCCAGCTGAGGCCCCGTCGGTGGCCGGCCCTCCCTCCAGCCCCGACAAGACCAGCTGCTCCAAAGGCTCTACATCTTTCCCGGCTGGAGCCCGAGCAGCCATCAGGGGCCTGGATCCGGGCCCTGGAGCCCCTCAGGGAGGGCAGGTGAGACCGGGCAGGAGCCAGGAGAGGGCCGAGTGGAGGCTCCTTGAGGTCATGGCCTCCTGCTCAGCCCAGACCCTCTTGTTTGCCGACCCCTATGGCACCTGGACCCCAGCTGCCGGGCCGGCTCAGGGACAGAGACCACAATGTGGCTCCTGGTAGCTCACAGGTGTCCCTGTGTCCTGTAGTTAGACCTGTCCTACCAGCTGGACTCCCTCCTGGTCGGCCAGCAATATCTGTGGCCTAAAGGAACAGGCCACCGCCAAGGTCTGGGAAGAATGAGTGGCCAGGCACAAGGGGAAGGATCACCCTCGACTCGGGGGGTCCCTGCCGGGCTGGTGGGGGCTCCGGAGGTGGTATTCCAGCGCTCTGCTGACGAGCCCTGTGCCCAGAAACACCTGCCTCCCTTCTCTGGGCCTCACTCTCCTGCTCTGTGAAATGGGTGATGCAGAGCGATCACTCCCACGGCAGGAACAAGGCGGGACCCCAAAGCCCGGGCTGCCCTCCCAGTCCCTCCCAGAGACCACAGGGCCCGGGCTGTCCTCCCAGTCCCTCCCGGAGACCCCAGGGCCCAGGCTGTCCTCCCAGTCCCTCCCAGAGACCACAGGGCCCGGGCTGTACTCCCAGCCCCTCCCAGATACTCCTGGGCCTGGACTGTCCTCCCATTCACCCCCAGACCCCAGGGCCCAGGATGTCCTCCCGGTCCCTCCCGGAGACCCCAGGGCCCGGGCTGTCCTCCCCGTCCCTCCCGGAGACCCCAGGGCCCTGGCTGTCCTCCCGGTCCCTCCCGGAGACCCCAGGGCCCGGGCTCTCCTCCCCGTCCCTCCCGGAGACCCCAGGGCCCGGGCTGTCCTCCCGGTCCCTCCCGGAGACCCCAGGGCCCGGGCTGTCCTCCCCGTCCCTCCCGGAGACCCCAGGGCCCTGGCTGTCCTCCCGGTCCCTCCCGGAGACCCCAGGGCCCTGGCTGTCCTCCCGGTCCCTACGGAGACCCCAGAGCCCGGGCTGTCCTCCCCGTCCCTCCCGGAGAGCTCAGGGCCCGGGCTGTCCTCCCGGTCCCTCCCGGAGACCCCAGGGCACGGGCTGTCGTCCCCGTACCTCCCGGAGACCCCAGGGCCCTGGCTGTCCTCCCGGTCCCTCCCGGAGACCCCAGGGCCCTGGCTGTCCTCCCAGTCCCTCCCGGAGACCCCAGGGCCCTGGCTGTCCTCCTGGTCCCTCCCGGAGACCCCAGGGCACGGGCTCTCCCCCTGGTCCTTCCCAGAGACGTCACGCGTCAGCTCAGCCTCACCCTCCACACGCCCCGGGGCAGCCTTGGGCGCTCACGAGCTCTGTGTCTCAGGGTCCGCAAGCACAGCTCCTCACTGCCCCTGTCCCCCCAGCCGGCGGGCGACACCGCATCACCGGTGCAGGCCTGGATGTGAGGAACAGCAGCTTGGACGAGAACATCTGCCGAGCTGGCAGGGGGACGTCCCTTGGTCCCCTCTCCGAGACCCCTCTGGGTACAGAACTCACTTGAACAACTCCTCTGACAGGAGACCATCTGTGGACCTGCCGGGGAATCTAGCCCGGGGGGAGGCGACGACCTGCTCTGCTCTACAGAGGAGGAGACTGAGGCAACATCATCCTCCCAGGCCAGTGCTTGGGAATCCATTCTTGCTTGGGGACAAATACCAAGCCCGGGAGCTCCCTCCAGATCTAGGATGCCGTGGCTCTGACGACACTGCCTGGTCATGTCCCCTGCGACTGGCAAGCTGCGGTGACCCCCGACTCCTTACCTGACGTCCGAGCCCCGAGTGAACTGGGCCAGATGCCCTCCCCAGGGTGTTCCCCTCCCTCCCCCCTAGTGTTTTCCCCTCCCAGGCAGCCCACCATCCCTGCCCCTCGAGCCCCCTGCTACCACCGCCCCGCTCCATGGCTCCCATCCAGAACACCCTCATCTCTAAGGCTGGCTTCGGAGGTCACCTCCTCAGGGTCCTGAGAAAGCCCACGCTTCGGGTCAGAGCGACCAGGGCTCACACTCACAGCGGGGCCACGTCAGAGTCCTGTGACACGCAAGCTCTATGCCAGCTTCTGGGACCTCGGTGCTCTTTTTGAAGATGGGGTCGGTGGCTCCGACCTCCGGTGGGTGTGTGGGGGATGAAAGCAGGGAGGTGAAGGTGTCCGAAGTGGGGGAGGTTGTGGGGGGAGGGGGTCTCGGGAAGGCACGGGGAGGGGATGGGGAGGAGGGAAAGGCGGCCTGACCTCTCCCTGCCCAGACTGGTGTCCATCTCCCCCTCCCCCTGCTCAGCCAGGCGCCCGGATGAACAGTGGAGTGGAGTGGGGGGGCCAGGTCAGCAGGGTGGGGGTCTGTCTCTTTTCCCTCTTGCCCCCGTGTCTCCATACCCGCTGCGTCCAGCCGCCCTGCCTGGGTGGAGTGGCCGCGGCCCCAGGCCTAAGAGGATATGAGGGTCACTGAGCGGGCGGTGGAGATCGGATACGTGCGACCCCAGGTGTCGTGGGCTCCTGCCGCCAGGTGGTCCCGTGCGCGCAGTCCCATGGTCCCGGCGCACCTGCACAGGCTCCACCTGCCTCGACCTTTGGTGGGAGCACCTCCCCGCCCCCAAGGCTCCCGCGCCACATCCTGCCCGAAGGTGGGAGCCAGGGGCCACTCTAGCCGGACTGGCGAAGCTCCTCCTCCAAGCGCTCATGGAACAGTCGGGAACCTGAGGCCAGGAGAGGCAGGGACTGGCCGGGGACCCACCGGGTGAGCAGAGCCTAGAGGGGCTGGGGGAGGTTTCGGGCTCCTAGGCCAGGGCTTCACTTTCCCAGGGGGTTTTCGAGGGAATGAGAGCCTCTAAGATCCTGGAGGACCACTGAACCCATCCCGTGTGGGGTCCTTTCCTCTGGGCATCCCCGAGTGGGCACAGGTCCACGCAATTGCATGGAAACACAGTCTCCCGCCCCCCAGTAACTAACCACCCACGTGGGGGTCAAAGGATGAGTGGACCCTGGAGGTGACAGGCGTTGGGGGAGAGAAGAGGTGTGGGGCGGGGACATTGTCTCCAGGGAACATGCCCAGGAGGGGGGCCACGCCAGGCCGAAGGCCAGGGGATCCCCAAGATGCCGCCGTGTGTATCACAGGCACCCCCATTCTAGAGAAGCACCCCACTCAGCTCCCGTGGTTGGAGACCTTCGAATGCGCAACGTGTTCTCATGCTGTGTCCTGATATCTCGAGGCCGTGGTCTCAGGAAAGCCCACAGGGAGAGCCTTTTCCCACGTGCAGACGGTGGGTCCGGTCTCACCCCCGAAGCCTCTGGTCACGTGCCCGGAGGGACGCAAAGGTGACACCGGGAGGCCCAGGCCTGGCCGGTCTAGCCTGACACGGCCCTGATCCGACTGGTGAGTCGCACGAGCCTCCCTGTGTCTGTGAGTGTGTGTGAGGCTGTGTGTGTGTGTAAGGATGGGACGTGGGGGGGAAGCCACCCAGAGCAGGAGCAGGCTGATGGGAGGGTCACGTCCACACCCCAGGTCAAAGGTGACTGGGAGGGACAGGGTGAGTTGTGTAGAGCTACAGGACACAGGGACACATTCTGGTGTCCGTCCCCGAGCCCGGCCGGCAGCTGGGGTCCAGGTGCCCTAGGGGTCGGCACACACCAGGGTCTAGGCTGAGGAGGAGGCCATGACCTCAAGGAGACTCCACTCTGCCCTCTCCTGTGGTCCCTGCCAGGCGCGCCCCTTCCTCATCCTTCCACAGCCACGTGTGCCCACGAGCCTCACGGGATAGCAGGCACGGGACGTGTCTACAGGTGGCTCCCTGATGGCACCCCTACCAGTAGATGCCACAAGGACCCCAATGTGCAGACGGGTGACCGGGGGCCCCGGGAGGCACAGTGCAGGGTCCCAGCACTGGTCAGGGGGAAAACCCAGGTCTGAACCCAGCTCTGTGGCCCCAAAGCCGCGGCACTGACCGCACCAGGCCTCGCGGGGATGTGTCTGGGCTGTGTTGGTGTCACTGTAGGGACAGGGCATGGGGTGGAGGGGAGCCCTTTGCAGCCTGGGAGGGGCTCTTGTGGGAGGAGGAAGCCGGGTAAGGGGACCCCAGGAAGTGACCTCACCTCCCTGGTCACAGAGCCCAACAGAACTCGGAACCCGGGTCACCAGGCACCCACGTTGTGGGGACAGCGCCCGACTGTGCTCATTCGTTGGGACACCTTCGCCTGACCAACATGTTCTCCTGTTGTGTGCCCGTGTCCCGCGGCTGCCGGCTCAGGGGAGCCCGCGGCCGTGACGCTTCCCGACCCTGGAGACACTGGGTCAGGTCGTGCACAGGACGCCTCAGGTCTCTAGCTCGCAGGGACCCAAAGGTAACACAGGGAGACCCAGAGACAGCCAGTCCAGCCTGACACCGCTCTGATCTGACCTGTGTGGCCCCAGGTCCCCTCCCGTGTGTGTGTGTGTGTGTGTGTGTGTGTGTGTGTGTATGTGTGTGTGGAAGGAGGGGTCGTGTGTGGAGGGCCCACCTGAGCAGGTGCAGGCGGATGAAGGGGTCAGATGTCTGGTGGGTGGGTCATGCTCACACCCCAGGTCAAGGCTGGCTAGGAGGGACAGGGTGTGCCGGGGGGGCCCTCTTGTCCCCAACGTTCATCCCGAGCCCTGTAGGTGGATGTCACTGTGCTCCGGGTGCAGGTCTGTGCACACTCAGGTCTGTGTCCGATCTGAGAGCTGCAGGGGGAGAGGGTGGAAGGACACTGAGGATGGCCGGGCGGGTCTGTGAAGTCTCCGGGCCGTCCGCGGGTCACTGTCTTTACAGAAATCAACCGATGAAATCGGGAAACGATTGGCGGAATCCCGATTCACCCGCCCTTCAGAGTTGTGTGTGTGCCCCGTCGCCCAGGAGGGCCACCCTGGACCCGTGGAGAGAGTGGCTGAAGTGAGGTTTTGGGAAGCAGGGCCTGGAGTTGGCCTGGGAAGGCCTCCTCCAGCGCCCCGGCCCCGCCGTAAGGTCTTCGTTCACCGGTCCTGGGACCAGTACTTGGAGTCCCCGGAGTCAGAGCCCGAGGGTGAGAAGGCTGGGGCAGGGCGATGGGGGTGCACGGGGCCCGGGTGGTGCTGGGCCACCCTGGGAGGAGCCCCCGCGGGCTGGTGTGGGGCCAGGAGCGGACTGAGAGCCCCGGGCTGCGGACTGCAGGGGGCAGAGGTCCTCGTGTGGGTTCCTGGCCGCGGCTTCTCGGGGAGGCTCCGGGGTGAGTTGTGTCTCTGCCAAGGCCCCTGGAGAGGCCGGCGCTGGGTGGGGTGGGGGACCTTCCCTCCTCTCACCCTGAGGCCTTGGAGCCGCTGCAACCATCACTCTGTTTTCTTCTCAAGAGTCCGGGGCAGGAGCAAAAGCCGGGTCGGCCCCAGAGCCCGGCCCAAAGGCATCAGGGGCCTCGGCGTATCTGCAGGCAGGCGAGGTATCTGGAGCGACCCCTGCAGGGGCCCGGGAGCCAGCAGGGGACCTGGGACCTGTGCGGGGACAGCGGGCACCTGAGCAGAGTCAGCTGGGTCCTGCTTCTGCTGGTTCCACTGTTCCCGCTTTTGCTCCCAACACTGCTCCTGCCATCGCCCTTCTCCCCGCCCCTGCCACTGTCCTTGATCCCGCATGGATGTCGGCCAAAAACCAAGGGGTTGAAGACCTATACAGGGTGCTTTTTTTATCTTATTTTATTTTTTGTTTATTATATTTTATTTCAAATTCATTCTCCAATCCCTGACCCCGACCCCCACCAAAATGTCTCTTCCTCTTCTCCCTTATCCTTTTTCTCTTCTATTTTTTAGCTGTTATGTTAGTTGTTCATTAGTTATAATCTATATTAATCTTCAATAAAAAGTTTTATTTATTTTACGCTGCGCAATTCCTGAGCACTGGGTACGCTCACAACGCTGTGAACCGCGCCACAGAATTTTGCTGCAGAATATCTCGATCCCCAAGGGTCACCGTGTACCCAGAGCCCTCACTCCCCTTTCGTGCCCCCTCCAGCCCCTGGGAACCCCCAGTCTGCTTTCTCTCCGTGTTCCGTTACCTAGTCTGGAGGTTTCCTTCAAGTGGAATGTCGCCAGAGATACCTTTGGGTCCGCACCGACTTTTCAGATGGGACACATTCATTTTTGTACTTTGTGGTCGTTTGAAGGAGACTTTTTCTCGTTTGATATTGAAATCACAATGGATTAAAGATTAGGGGGGAAAAAGGAGGCCCCTTCGGTGACAATGATCTCGGGGTGGAGACCCCTGTTTGTGCCGTGACTCCACAGCCTGACGCCAGACAGGACACGGCTGGTCCTCCGGTGTCCCAAACAGAAACCGGGAGATGCAGAAGGCCGGACGGTCACACCACACAGGGGAGAGCATCCCTCACGACCCAGGGCCAGAAGGTTCACAGGCCTCTGGGCCAAATAATGCGCCAAAGCCAGTGCGTTCCCCGGGATGGAGGCCAGACCCGTCCCAGTCCAAGGGAGGCGACCCCCACGGGAGCAGGCGTCAGAGATGCGGGGGGTCCCGGGGAGGGACTCGGGCAAGTGAAACCCGAGGGAGGCAGCGGTGGTCACCTTCAGACGGGCAGGTGTCTGGTCTGGGGACCGGCAGCCCAGGTTACAACGTGAGGAAGCAGAGGCCCCAGCCGATCCCCAGCGAGAAGTCCTCGTCCTGCAGGGGACCGGCTGGCCCAGTACTGGGAAAGCCCCCAGAGCCCCAGTCGGCCCTTCCCCAGACCCATGCCCGGCCCCAGGCAGGTTGGTCAGCTCTGGTCCCCTGATTCAGTGGGTGGGGGGGCCCTCGGCGGGTGGTGGGATCCCCCAGGAGGAGGTACCCCGAGCCCCAGGACGCCAAGATGCACGCCTGCGGGTAGGACAATCCAAAGTCAAGGAGATGGGCTTCCTGACCCAGCTCGTCTTACTAGTGACTCAGGCTGTGCTATTAGCCTCGGTGTCCCCATCCGTGACATGGGGACGTAACGGGCCTTCTAGATGGGTTGGCGCATTCCCTGAGACATGAGGTGGAATCGTGGCCTGGTGCCTGGAGGACGTAAAGGGCCACCTGGAAGGCTGTCCCAGAGTCCCCCAGGGCACAGGATTCCGGAAGTCCCTCCTTGGCCCCTGCCTGCTGTCCCCCTTCTGGGAACACTCAGCGTTGTTTGCGGAGGAGGTGAAGATGATCCAGGAGGTCAGCAGGTCCCACGTGGAGGAAGGTCAGCGCTGGAGGGACAGAAGGACGTGTCCCGTGCCCCCTTCCAGGGCCCGAGCTGTGACGCCCTCTGACCTGACCTGGTGTGGACCCCGCTTCTGTGGTTTCACTCCCTCCCTCCATCTCTCCCTCCTTCCCTCCCTCCTTCCGTAATTCAGCCGGGGATCTCAGGTGCCTGCTGTGTGCCGACCACCGTGACCTCATCGGTTTGCACAACCCAACGGGGTCCCCCACGTGGCATCTTCCTTGGCACGGTCTCAATGTTCCTGGCCATGTTCCCTCTGGCGAGTCTGGGAGGGAAGCCTCTGCCCACGTTCCCGGCAAGGAAACACGAGTCCAGAAGGTCCAGACGACCTGCCCCAAGTGCCAGCGTGTGGAGCCTGGACAGAGGGTGGTCCCTGAGCAGAGGAGGACTTGGGCCCACGCAGCCCGGAGGAGGAGGGGGAGCACCGTGGCGGCCTGGAGCTCAGGGCTTCTGGGAGACGGTGTCCTAACCAGACTGGCTCTGTCCCCAGCGCCGTCGGGGTACCCGCGCTCCCTGGGGCACGTGGCCCTGGCTGGCAGGAGAGGAGGTGCCTCTGGGGCAGGACAGAGCCCTCAGGCAGAGCGGAGGGTCGCAAGTGCTCCCAAGGGGCAGGTGGACTCGGGCGCCCTGAGGTGGCATCACCGGGACAGCGGTGCCTGCGGCTGGGGTCCCCATACCTGTCCCCTCCTCGGGCCCAGCAAAGGCCCGTCTGCGTGGCGTTTACCCCCAAACACAAAGTCTGGGCCGGGAACCACCCTCTTCAAGGCCTTGCCCCCATTCTCTCTGCCCACCTCAAGTTACAAAAATGGACAATAGTTCAGGTGGTGGTGGATGCCCAGAGATGTTTGTCTTTCTGACCCAGGTTGTGACGTCGCTGTGTCCGGCCGGCCGTGGAGTCGCGGAGAAGCAGGTGGAACATCTGGCAGCCACCAGGACCCGGCCCTGCAGGGGGCGGGGCCTGGCTCCAGTGGAAGGTTGGCGACCCGCCCACCGTTCAGTTCTGCAGCCCCCGCTCCCCGAGCCTCATCATTGCTGCTCCGTGAAGCTGCTACTGTTTGCTTTTCGGGGCCGTGACTTGTCTGAACCGCGTGAGGTCTGTTTCCTTTGTTGTGTGTGGCCTCTGGAGTCTCTGTGCGGCCAACTCAGGGGTCACTCAGCGGCCGGGCAGAGAGGTCGCCCGCGTCTCTAAGTTATAGAGAGGAGGTTCCCACAACCTTGCCCTCGGGTTCGAATAACGTTGGAGCGGCTCAGAGAACTCAGACAAGCCTGTCACCTCCTAGATCGCCCGTTTGTCACACGGGACAGCACTCGGGACCAGCCGGGCGGAAGGGATGGGGAGCACAGGGCAAGGTGGAGCGGAGGCTCGGAGCCCCCCTGCTCTCTGCCCATCATCTGTGCTTCCTGACCGATCGGGTCCTTCCTCCCAGCTCATCTCGTAACGCCAGCCAAAGACCCTGAGGGCAGACAAACTAACCCTCAAGCAACAGGGACGGACGTCCCTGACGTCAGCAAGACCCCGCGGGTTTGACCCCAAGACAGCGATCGGCCCGACCTTCACTGTCCACCTCAAGTACCCACTGACCATTTTCCTAGATTGTCCTCATGTAAAATCCTAGGAAACAAATAAAACTTCACAAGGGGGGGGCACCTGTCATGATCTCGCAGCTTGTGAGTTCGAGCCCCGCATCAGGCTCTGTACTAACAGCTCCGAGCCTGGATCCTGCTTCCGATTCTGTGTCTCCCTCTCTCTCTGCCCCTCCCCTGCTCGTACTGTCTCTCCTGTCTCAAAAATAAATAAACATTAAAAAATTTTTAAAAATTAAAAAAAGAAAGAAAAAGAGAGAGAGAGAACCACCACCAGGACTGTCTGCAGCACCTTGAGATGTCAGGCCCCTGTCTTCCCAGCGCCGGCCTCACCGAAATGGATCCTTTCTTGAGTCACCACCCTTTCCTGTGCCTCTCTGCCCTTGGCTTTTGTCAGCGGTGAGTGGCCAAACCTGGTCTGTTGGGACCCTCAAAGCCAGTGCCCAGCACACTCGGGCCCCGTGACAGTAACTGAGCATGTCACACTCTCTGCTATCTCCACGTGTTCACCAGTCAGATGGGCGTTCGGGGAGGCTTCATTACACGGGCACGATTGATTGGATCACTGGTCACTGGGGACCAAACGCCGTCTCTGGCCCCTCTCCCTCCCCAGAGGTGGGGGGAGGGGATGGAAAGTTCCAGCCATCTAATCACAGGGTTGGCTCCCCCAGCAGCCACCCTCCCCCCTCAGGTAGAGTCCAAAAGCCACCCATGAACACAGCGAAAGGCAGTGTCACGGTTTTCATCACTCGGGAAATTGGGGAAATCTGTGCCAGAAACAGGGGTGAAGACCAAATATATATTTACCGTGAAGCACAGTGTCACGGTGCATATTCAGTGGTGCACAACCGATGCCCAGATCTTTTGCATCTTGTAGAACCGGAACTCTATACCCGGGGGACAGCAACTCCCGGTCTCCCTCTCCTGTTCAGCTTCCCAAAACCACCCTGCTCCTTCTGCTTCTGTGAGGCCGACCACCCTACATGCCTCATCTCATCGAAGTGGAACCATGCAACGTTTGTGTTTTTGTGACTTGCTTAGTTCACTTAGCATCCTGTCCTCAAGGTTCACCCACATGGCACGTGTCAGCAATTCCTTCCCGCTGAAGGCTGGGTGATGTACCAATGCACGTTCCTACCACATTTTGTTCATCCATCACCCACTGGTGGAGGTGGACACTGGGGGGTGCTCCTGCCTCTTGGCTGCTGGGAATTGTGCTGCTGCAAACTTGGGTGTGCAAATAACTCTTCACAATCCTGCTTTCAATTCTTTGAATGTGTATCCCGAAGTGGAATGGCTGCATCCTATGGCGGTTCCATTTTTAATGTTTGAGGAAACACCACACTACTTTCCAGAGCGGTGGCAGATTTTACTTTCCCACCAACAGGGCACGAGGGTTCTGATTTCTCCACATCCTCACCAATACTGGTTATTTTCTGGTTTTTCTCTTTGCTGTTTATAATAGTAGCCCCATCCTAGCCTGATCGGGGCTGGGGGGGAAGTAGACTCAAATTGTTAAAATCAGGAATGAACATGGAGACATCACTACCAACCTTACAGAAATAAAGAGGATTATAAGACGATACCACACAGAGTTTTCCACCAGCACATCAGACAGCCTAGATAAAACGGGTAAATTTCTGGGCGCCTGGGTGGCTCATTCATTAAGACTGACTTCGGCTCAGGTCACGATCTCACAATTTGTGTGTTCAAGTCCCACATCAGGTGAGCTCAAGCCCCACTTCAGGTAAAACACAAGTTCCAGTGAGCCCCACTTCTCCGTCTCTCTCTCTCTCTCTCTCTCGCTCTAAAAAAAAAAACAACAATAAATTCCTAGAACTAAAAACACTACCAAAAGCAACTCAAGAATAAATAATAAATCTGAATAGACCTCTAGTAAGAGTTTGAATCAGGAATCAAAACCCTCCCAACAAAGAAAATCTCAGTGCTAGGATTCACTGCTGGTTAATTCTACCAACCATCTGACAAAGAATTAACACGACTTGTCCCCAAATTCCTCAAAAAGAGAGGAGGGGACCCTTCCTAATGCATTCACCATTGTTATCTTCTCCCTGGGGGATATTGTTCTCATGGTTTCCTTTAGGTATTTGTACATATTTGAAATAGTTGGTTTTAAGTAAGTCTAGAGAGTCTAATGCATGAGCTTCCTCAGAAACGGTTTCTGTCAATTGCTTTGTTTTCAACAGTCTACAGGGTCCATGTTCCTGTTTCTTTGCACACCTCAAAAGTGTTTTTTAGTTGGGGTGCCCGGGTGGCTCAGTTGGTTAAGCATCCGACTTCAGCTCAGGTCACGACCTCATGATTTGTGAGTTTTGGCCCCGCATCAGGCTCTCTGCCGTCAGCACAGAGCCCACGTAGGATCCTCTGTCCCCCTCTCTCTCTGCCCCCCATTCATTCTTTCTCTCTCTCAAAATAAATAAATAAACTTTTTGTAAAAAGTGTTTTGGGGGAGGCACCTGGGTGGCTCAGTCGGTTAAGCGTCTGACTTCAGCTCAGGTCATGATCTCATGGTTTGTGGCTTCGGGCCCCACGTCGGGCTCTGTGCTGACAGCTGGAGCCTGGAGACTGCTTTGGATTCTGTGTCTCCCTCTCTCTCTGCCCCTCCCTACTTGCGCTCTGTCTCTGTCTCTGTCTCTCTGTCTCTCAAATAAACATTAAAAATTTTTTAAATGTTTTTGTTGAAAATTGACATTTTGAATAGTATAATGTACAACTCAAATATCAGTCTTCCCCTCCAGGGTTTCCTGGCACAGCTCGCAGTAGTTGCTACTGTAGTGACTTTTCTGAACTAATTGTGTAAAATCTGTATGCCTTGTCGTGTGTGGTCACCGAAGTGTCTGTTCTGTGAATGTAGTGCTCATTGGGCAGACATTTCCTTAAACACGCGGAACCACCGCCCCTCCCCCCCAAAGAAGAAAACAACCTCCAGTCTTTACAGATGGGGAGGAGATGGTCTGCAAAGATCAGGATACACCTTCCACACCACCCAGGCTGTTTACAACTCTGCCTTGACCTTTACTTCCTAATTGCAGAGTCTGACAGTCACCAGAGGGGAGAGCCGGGGCCCTTCTCAGGTCTTTCCTGAACATGCACCCAGCCCATGCACGCAAGCGTCCTAGAGGCTCAGGAATAATGGGCCAGAGGTTCTAGGTCCTTATTCCCTAAAGCTCCTCACCACTCGGCCTTTCTTCCAGTCGTTCTGCTCGGTTCAGCCATTGCCTTAGGCAGCCGAGACTAACATATGCCTTGAAATGTCTTGAACATTTAGTGCCCTCCGGTAGCCACCTCACCACTGGGAGAGTTGGTGGCCAGCAAGAAGTCACAGATGACACCAAGGGTCTGGACCTGGTGTCTCTCTCCTGACATGGGGACACCTGCGGGAGGAGCAGATACCTGACACGGACGGGTGGGCAGGGGAGGCCCGAGGCCCCCAGGGGTGTGTGTCTGGCATCTGGACTGAACAGTTCGGTTCGGATGGGGTGGGACCGGTGAGGCCCAAGGGACGGGGCCCCGGGGTCCTTCAGGCTGAGGAGGAAGATGAGGGGAGCACAGGGGAGTGAGGAGGCTCAGGTTAGACAAGACAGAGCTGAGCAACTCCTCTGGGGGAAAAGTGGGGCAGGTCCAGGCTCACGGGGACAGACCTTGAGGCCACTGTGCTACGGGAAATAAGCCAGTCCCTAAAGGACCGATATTGGAGGACCCCGCTCATGACGGACCGAGAACAGTCAGATTCAGAGGGGTGGGAGGAGCAGTGGGTGCCGGGCCTGGGGAGGGGGATGGGTGTGGGAGGGTTAGGGTCTAGTGGGCAGACACAGGGTTTGGGGGTGACGAAAAAGTCGTGAAGATGGACGGAGGGGACAGTTGCAGAACAGTGAATGTACCTATTGCCACTGAATTGGACACCTGAACATGGTTAACATTATCAAGGTTTAGGGGCGCCTGGGGGGCTCAGTCGGTTGAGCGTCCAACTTCGGCCCACGGTTCGTGGGTTCGAGCCCCGCGTCGGGCTCTGTGCTGACGGCTCGGAGCCTGGAGCCTGCTTCGGATGCTGTGTCTCCCTCTGTCTCTGCCCCTCCCCGCTAGCTCATGGTCTCTCTCTCTCTCTCTCTCAAAAATAAATAAACCTTAAAAAAAATAAAAAAATAAAAATAAAAAGCATCTGACATAAAATTGGAGCCGTTTATGGCGGCAAGTGACCCAGAAATTGTAACAGTTGGCCAACGTCACGGAAAAATAGCAGTGGCAACGCGGACCGCCCTGTCCTTGATGTGAGAAGGGAGACGCGAGGCGGAGAGACTGCAGCACTCAGGCCTGGCCGGGGCCTCGAGGAAGCGCACAAGGCAGGTTTCCGGGACAACCCGCAATTCCCGTCATCCGCCAGAAACATTTTAGTGGCAGTGACAGGGCAAGCGTGACACCCACAACACCGCAGTGACTGAGGGAGGCCAGGGGGTGGGGGGGCTGTCCTGCCCCAGCGGGCGGCGGGCTGTGCCCCAGGCTGCCGGGAAGCCAGGCGCCAGCCAAGGGGGTCCTGATCCGGCCTCACCTTCACATCCTGCCCGCGGCTGCAAGCGACCTTTCAACTCTGACCAGGAACCCGAAGAGCAAGGGGTCTTGCCGGAGCCGCGCCCCCCGGCAGGTCCCCGGTCAAGCCTAACTGTGCCCGTGCCCGATGCGGGCGGCGCCGGGCCTCGGCGATGTCCCGCGACCGGACAGAGAAAGGGAGCGGCGACAGGCCATCTGCTCTGACGGCTGGGGTCAGGGTGGCACCCCTGACGGACACTAGGCCAGCCCGTCATCAGTCCCGGATGCCCCGGTGACTCTTGGGCACAGTCACATACCTCAGCTTCTTCACGACGGCGGGCCAGCCCAGCAGTTGTTCGTCCCACAGGTACTCGGGGGACAGCACCTTGGTGGGCTTGTGGTCCAGCGGGTACCTGTTCAGGTGGCTCTCATCGTGCCACACGGCCTCGATGCCGTGGGCCCGGTCGACCACCGTGGCCTGGTGACAGACCGACCTCCAGGACCCCCACCTGCCTCCCTTCCCCGAGGGGCACGCGGGGCACATCCCCCGGCCGGTCGGTGAACACGTAGCAGGTGACCCTGTGTCCCGCCATGAAGTGCTTCTCCGCCGTCTGCAGGAACAGCTCCAGGAAGGCCACGTATCTACAGGGACAGGGGACAGGGCGGGAGGAGGGTCGCTGCCAGAGGCTGGCGGCAGGAGCCCAAAGCCGGGGGCCGCGGACCTGTGCGCCTTATCGAGGAGGCAGACCCTGGGCTGCTTAAGGAACAGCCGCTGTCCTGGCCTGTCCTGGGCGAGTGTGCCCGCGGCGCCTCCCTAACCTCTGCCCCGGGGGACGGGGGACCACCAGCGCCCCATCTTACAAAGGGGAGCGAGCCTGAGGCGGAGGAGGCTGGAAACCCGTGCAGCCTCGAGTCAGCATGCTGGAGCCAGCAGCGCACCCCCGTGCCGAGCTCCCCTGGCAGACCCCCTCCACCCGCAGGACCCGCCCCTGGCAAATCCCCTGCGGGTTCCCCCCTGCTGTGAGGGAGTCGAGACCCTCCGGGCACAGCTCTGGTCAACGTGCCCTCGCAGACTTCGCAGAACCTGCAGGGCCGGCCACCTGCCCCTCTTGGCTCAGTGGTCGGTCCCTGGCCCCCCAGGACTGTGTCTGCCCCTGCAGGGCCCTCCCTTGAAGGCTACTGGGCCCTCAGCCAACGGCGGGTATTCCGAGGAGGGGTCACCCCCCATCTCCCCCAGATCAGGACTCAGGCCCAGCCTGTGGCCAGGGGAGGCCAAAGAGGGCCCCTGGAGGAAGAGGGGGCTTGCTCGCGCCCCAGCACTGAACCCGAGCGTGTAAGCTTCCGGGTCCAGGTCTGTATCTCCCCAACCCCAAGAGGTTGGAAGTCTTCTCCAACCGCCTCCCATGGCTGGTCCCTCTTCGAGGGGGCTCGCTGCTCCCCACCCTGCACACAGCAGCTCCCCCGTCATCGGGCAAGTGCGGTGAGCCCCTCGGTGACAGTGTTTTGAGCAGGCCCTAAGGCTACTTCCCGGTGCCTTGCCCAGAAACCCCTCCCACAGGGAAGGTGGGCACTCCGTGTCAATAGGGGACATGCACACACACACACACACACACACCCCTGCCCAGCCACCAGTCAGGTCACCAGGGGCAAGTCCAGACCCAGCCGATGTGATCGTGGGTTCACAGCTCGACTCGGGGAGTCTGGTTTCCTCTGAGGACATGCCCACCACCTGCCCACCCCCTGGGGACTGCACTCGGAGCCCAGAGGGGACACACGCGGACAGCCAGCGCACGCGCAGCAGGCAGTGCTGCGTCAGAGCTACTGGCACTGGCCGAGGACCCTGGGCCGTGAAGCTTCTGGTTGGTGATTTCAGCCGCTTGTGTCCAGGGACTGGAGTAGGATTCTGAGGCGACCCTGTGCCCTTCTTACTCCCTGCACTTGGGGCCAAGACCCGGGAAAGGGGTTGCCAAGGCCTCAGGGCCATCCTCTGGGGTCTCGGGTGAGCTCTGCGGAGGGAGGAAGCCCCACCTGTCCACAAGCGGGCCCAGCACCTACGAGCTTTCACTTCCCCCATGGCGATCCCGAGAGAGGATGCTGTCGTCAGCCCCACTTTCCAGAGGCTCAGAGAGACCACGCCACTTACCTGCGGCTGCCCAGCTCATTCAGCGGAAGTCACCTGACCCTGGAGTCCCAGGGCCTCACTGCTCAGCTCCCTCACAGGAGCCTGGGGTCTGGCACCGAGTGCTGTGCCTCACCTGGCTGTCCCCCCTCCATGACCGTCACCCTATAAGGGAGCACACAGGAGCCCAGCTCCACAGGCACTGGCTTCCTACCCGTCCAGGGAAGCACACAGCCTCCTCCCTTCTGCTACTGTGGCTGGAGGAGGGCTCCCCTGCCGCCTGGATGTTGGGGTGCTCTGCCCCTTCCTTGACTCAGCAGGAGAGCAACCTGGGATCACTGCTGGGTCTGGAGCTGCCTTCCTGGGTGACGTGCAGCCTTTGGAAGGGGAGCCAGGTCGTGTCCACTCACTGAGCCCGGGAAGACTGCTGAACACATGGACTTTCACATTAACCCCTAGGAGGACAGGCTGGGTCCCCACCCACCGTGTGCTGAACACACAGCCAGACCTGATGTCCTCGGTCTCTCCTGCATCCCGGTCCCCACCCTCTGTCATCTCATCTACTTACTTTTTTTTTTTTTAATGTTTATTTATTTTTGAGACAGAGAGAGCATGAGCAGGGGAAGGGCAGAGAGAGACGGAGACACTGAATCCCAAGCAGGCTCCAGGCTCTGAACTGTCGGCACAGAGCCCGATGTGGTCGGGCGCCAACTCACGGACCGCGAGATTCTGATCTGAGCTGAAGTCGGATGCTGAACCGACTGGGCCACCCAGGCGCCCCGTCACCTACTTACTTTTTGATCGCAAACACCGTTAGTCCGATGGTGGTGTTCCGGAGCCGGAACTGCTCATTCAGGATGTCAATGTTGAAGGTCCCTTCCCAGACAGTGGGGGCCAGCCAAGGGGTGAGGACAAGGACATCTTTCCTACTGCAGCACAAGAGAGCCAGCCGGTGTCAGTAGCATGAGAGTGAACACACGGAGGGCCCTGGTGCAACACCACCCCCACCCGGGACCCCACCCCACCCACCCAGCCTGCACCCCATCAGGGACCCACAGGGCTGACCCTCCTTCCAGAAGGCCTTCACATGTGCGAGAAACAAATGACATGGAAATCAAAACTCAGACTCGTGCAAATCACTCGCAGCCCTTAGCGAACACTGGACCCTGCTGGACCTCAGCGTGGGAGCTGGGATTTGCCGGCGAGGGGCGGGGGCCGTCCTCCGGGAAGGAGGAGATGCCCCTTGGGCATTCTTTGGTGGAGAGAGAAAGGACGGAGAATAATGGGTGGGCTCCAAATTCAGACTCAGAAGCTGCCGAAGCAAGTTCCTGCCGAGTTTTCAGTGAAACCGCCTTTTAATGTACATGATGAGTCTGGGGGGTGTTCAGCAAGTTAGTGACGAGGGTGTTAGCACCTTGGGCTGGGGGTAAACCATCCTGAGATAAAACAACACGATGGGAGTGAGTCTGTAGGAAGATGGAGACCAGACACGTCCCAGTCCATGTGAGCAGGCGTCAGAGATGTGGGGCGTCCCGGGGAGGGACTCGGGCAAGTGAAACCCAAGGGACGCAGCGCTGGTCACCTTCAGACGGGCAGGTTTCTGGTCTGGGGACCGGCAGCCCAGGTGACAACGTGAGGAAGCACAGGCCCCAGCCGATCCCCAGCGAGAAGTGTGACGGGCACCCCTCTCTGGGACAACAGAGCCCAGACCCCACCCACGGCCTCAGGCGCGGACCCTCCCCCAGCAGGGCTCCTCCCAGGACCAGCGGAGAAACTCTGGTGCAGCATGTGGGGTGAGGCGGGTGCCGGGTGTGTGCTCTTCCCGAACCAGCTTTCCCCGGGGCTGGGTGCTGGCCACTCAAGTCTCTTCCTCTGCATCCTGTGTCCCCACATCAGAATTTCCAAAGCGCCCAGGCCCTGGAACATGGGCCGCCTCTGAGTTTTCACTCCCAGCTTCCTCAAGGGATCAACCGTGTCCATAAATCTCTCCTTTTTCAGGACACAAGCCATCAAGTGGAGTTTCTGGGTCAAATTTTATATCATTTGTCAGGGACAAGCCTCGGCTTTCAGCCTCCACGGTCTCCTGGTCCACTGAGAGCCTTGCTTGGGAAAACAGGGGTGCAGAGCGCCCGGGACCATGATCTCCAGGAGGGATCGGGCAGGCGAGCTCTGAGTGGAGTGACCAGGGTACCTGGGGTGGCCGGCCCAGCAAGGACCGTCCTGACCCCGGCCCCATACCGCCCCACGACGGTGGCGGTTGACGAGGAAGGAGCGGACCCTCGTATGGGTAGTTCCACAGCTGGTGCTGGAGCTGCTCTGGCTCGAACGGGGGCTCTAATCCCGGAACTGGCCCCAGGGCTGAAGCTGGAGCTGGCCCCATCTCTGCAGCTGGGGCAAGAGGTGGTGCTGGACGTGGCTCCAGCTCTAGGGAAGGTGCTAGAGCGGCAGGCACCTCCAGAGAGGACCCAGACCTGCTTCTGCAGCTGGATACAGCTCTGGAGCTGAAGCTAGAGCTTCTGCTGTAGACTGTGGCTCTGGCTCTGGCTCCCGAGTGGGTGCTGAAGCGGCTTCAGCTTTGGCCCTGGAACTGCAGCTGGCCGTGCAGCCAGTGCGAGCGACACAGCTGGTGCCAGAGTCCCGGGGGGTCCAATCCCGGAACCGCTGCGGGAGCTGTCCATGGTGCTGGAGCTGCTGTGGTTCGGAGCTGGCTCTCGTCGCGGCTGCCATGCTGGACCCGGTGCCGGGGGCCCTGCTTGCATCGCTGGTCCTGGATCTGGCCCTCCGGCTGGTGGGGAGACCGGCGGGGGAGCTGGTCGGAGCCCCGGCGTGGGCTCCACCTGCGGAACCGGTGTCCGGGCGGACGCCGACACCAGAGCCGGCGCTGGAGTCGACACGGGCCGTGATGGAGCCGGTGCCAGAGCGGGACGTGGCTGGGATGTCGGCGCCGGAGCTGGTTCTTTGTCCGGAGGTGGCGTCGGCTCTGCGTCTACCACTGGTGCCCAAGGCAGCTTTCGCTCTGGAGCTGGCGCAGCAGCTGGCACTTGCGGGGGCTTCTGCTCCGGATCCGGTATGAGAACTGCTGCTGTCGCAGGCTCTGGCCCTGAACTCGGCCCTGACTCCAGTTCTGGAGCCGATGCTGGAGCCGATGCTGGAGCTGGCTCTTCCTTGCATCCTGGCACCGGCGCTACATGGGGCTCGAGCAGCTTCTCTCTCTAACATGGACACTGGAACGACCACCGGGGCTGACACTGCAGTTGGCGAGAGAGCGGCCGCCGTCTCTGGAGGCAGCGCTACAGCCGGCATCGAGCCAGGGCTGGCTGGTGGGAGAACACCCACCCTGACCTTGGACCTGGTACCGGAGCTAAAGCTGGAGCGGCCTCGATCTCGGCAGTTGAATCAGTGCCGGACCTGGAGTTGACTCGAGCTGGCAAGTGGCTTGACCTCGGGCTCTGGAGCCGGTTCTGGCTCTGGTTCTGAGCTGGTGACAGAACCAGCTGTGGCAGTGGCTCAGACGCAGAGGCCGCGGCTCAGACTGACTCTGGGTCTGGAGCTTCGGCGGGAGCTGGCTGGCTCTGCAGGTCTCTCAAGCTCTTGAGCCGGTGCCGGAGCTGGCTCTAGGGCGGGGTCTGGCTCTGAGGCCACTTCCGGCGCTGACGCTGGCTCTGGAGACGGTTCCAGCCCTAGAGACGCCCGTAGCTCTAGTCGTGCTGCCGGAAGCGATGAGGACCAGGTCTAGTTCACTCCTGCCTTGTCCGTTGCTCTGGAAAGTACGTCGGTCCGACCCACACTCCAGAGCTGGCTGGTGCCGGACCTGGCAAGTCGGTTGACGACAGAGCTGCCTCTGTCTCTGCAGCCGGTGATACCGCGGGTGCCTGTGCTGGTTCCAGCCCTTCCGCTGGTCCTGGAGCCGGTGCTGGAGCTGGCTGTGGTTCCGGGGCTCTCACGTGAGCCGATGTTAGAACAACGGCTCTGGACTTGACACTGGATCGGGTGAGAGAGCTGGCCCGCGCTCCGTACCTGCCGCTCTATCTGCTGCTGGGCTTGTGCCGGAGACGGCTCTAACTCCGGGTTCGGTACCAGAGCTGGGGCAAGAGCTGGCCCTGAAGGCTTTGGAGCCGGGGGTCGAGCCGGCACCGTGGTCGGCACTGGTCCCGCAAGAGGACGAAAACTGGCCACGCGAGCGCCTTCCCATGTGCCTTTGCAAAACCAGAAAACGTTCCAGCGCCACGCATAGAAGCCCCAGCCCGAGGATCCACCCCAGGGCGTCTTCCTCACCTGTAGACCGTATGCGTGAATATCAAATACCTTTCTTTTCTTCCCTTCCTTGTCTTCTTATCGTGTAACATCATGGAAGATGCATTAATAACGGCTCACTTCACATCATAGGATGTAAGTCACAGGATATCAAAGACAAGCGTGGACGTCCCCTGAGAGCTCAGCATCCTCCTCGGGGAGAGGATTTGTATGGTTTGAACTGTACATGGGACAGGTGTGCTACGTTAGGAGGGAGGATGACCTGGAGAACCTCAACTACCACAGCGCTAAACTGCCTTCCCGTTCCCACTTTAAGAGTCTCTGTCTCTTGCGGGCCTTAGAGACCGAGCGCCACGTAGCGTGCAAAGTGCGTCCCCGGTCCAGGCCTCGCGCTGCGTACTGGGCTCTGCGGGCACCTCCTGGGAATGCCGAGAAGTGCGAGGCTGATGCTTTCTTGGCTGAGGACACAGGTGACCCCCCAAGCCCTCTTACCCGGAAGAGGCCACATTGTGGGCTCAAGCTGCCGCTCGTGAGACCGGCCAGAAACACCGTCAGCACGCAGACTCCCGGAAGAGAAAAGCAGGCCTCCCGACGCGAGGCCTCAGAAAACAAGCCAGAAACAGTCTTTTCGGAACGTGGACTTCCACAAAGGAAGTCAGTACAGAAGATGCTGTCTTCCCTCTGACATGCGTCTCGGGTGAGCAGGGGTTTTTGCCTCCTGGTCATTACCTGTTAGGACACATGCTTGATATGCTCTGTTTCCCGTACAGTCGTCTCCTTTAATGCTAAAAGTTCTCACTCTACAGTCGGGACATAGAAGAGGAAATCATGGCATACGCATGCGAGAGGCAGCCACCACCTGGAAGATTATCATTCCTATTTTGATTTCTAGTTGTCCCTTGTGGGGCGTGTCCTCTGAACGGGCCCAGCCCCAGGCACACAGCGGCCCGAACGAGGCTAACCAGGACCAAAGAGCTCCCGACCGCATCCTGATGAGCTTCCAGAGAAGTTCTGTGGGTTTGTGTGAGGGAGAAAGACAGAAGAAGAGGGAAAGCGACACGACTTCGTGGTTTTCAAGCTGCTGTAAAATCCGATCGCCACTGAGTACAGAAAACCCTTGACAGAATCCAACACCATTTCGTGATACGAACGCTCAAAGCAGGAACAGAAGGGAACTTCCTGAGCGCTCCTACAGGCCACCTGTGAACAAGCCACAGCTCCCGTCACCCGGAAAGGAGGAAAGACTGGAAGCCTTGGCCCTGAGTTCAGGAGCAAGACGGACGAGACCCAAGCCCCCGGCAGCAGCCCACGCTGTCCTAGAGGTCTCAGCCGTGTCGACGAGGCAAGAAAGGGGGATAACAGACATCTACATTGGAGGGAATGAAGGAAAGCCGTCTCTACTTGCGAACAACATGACTGGGTATACAGGAAATCGTACAGAATACACAGAAAAGCTTCCGGAATTAATAAAATAGTTCAGCAAGGCTGCAGGATACAAGCACAGTACCAAGAAAGAAATTGTACGAGACAGTAAACTGGTGCAGCCAATGTGGAAAGCAGCATGGAAGCTCCTCAAGACATCGAAAATAGAAACACCATGTAACCCGGCAATTCCACTTTTGGGTATTTATAGGAAGAAAACAAAACACTCACGCCAAAAGATATGTTACCCCCGCCCCCCAGCATTACTTACAGAGTCGAGACGTGGAAGGAACCCAAGCGTCAACGATGGATGGACGGAAAAAGAGGATGTGGGAGTGTGCGCACACAGAAATGTACGTATCATAGAATACTAGTCAGTCATAAACAAGGAGGAAACACATTTGTGACAACACAGACGAGGATATTATGCTAAGTAAAATAAGTCCGGCAGAGAGAAACAAATATCATATCTCCTTTGTAAGTGGGATCTTAAAAACAGAGCTCAAAGAACTCACAGATCGAGCGATCACACTGGTGGTTGCCAGAGGCAGGGGCTAAGGGATGAGCGAACCGGGGAAGGTGGTCGAAAGGTACAATGTGCCGGTGATAAAAGAAATAACTCTAGGGACGTGATGTGCAGCGTGGTCACTATAGTTAATACTGCATTGCACGTGTGGAAACTGCAAAGGGGTAAATCTGAAAAGTCTCTGTAACAAGAAAACATGTGCAACCACGTGTGCAGATGGACGTTAACAGGACCTGCTGTGGGATCACTCGGCCATGCACACAGCTACCCAATCATCGAGGTATGTACGGAACTGACTGAATGCCACGTGTCAGTTAAACAAAATCAGGGGCGCCCGGGGGCCCAGTCGGTTAAGCGGCCGACTTGAGCTCAGCTCATGATCTCACAGTTCGTGGGTTCAAGCCCCACATCGGGCTCTGCGCTGATGGCTCAGAGCTGGAGCTGCTTCGGATTCCCTGTCTCCCTCTCTCTCTGCCCCTCCCCCACTTGCACTCTGTCTTTCTCTCTCTCTCTCAAAAAGAAACACTACAAGTAGGTGAACTGAAAGACAGCATCACGAAGGCTAGAAGGCACCCTACTGAATGGGACAACGAATCGGCTAAGGACATATATCCTAAGAGACTTGCATGTGGAATGCATATTAAATCTTACAACTCAATAGGAAGAAACTACGCATCCAATTTAAAAATGGGAAATGCAGGGGCGCCTGGGTCGCTCGGTCGGTTGAGCGTCCGACTTCGGCTCAGGTCATGATCTCACAGCTCGTGAGTTCGAGCCCCGCGTCGGGCTCTGTGCTGACCGCTTAGAGCCTGGAGCCTGCTTCTGCTTCTGTGTCTCCCTCTCTCTCTGCCCGTGACCCACTCACATTCTGTCTCTGTCTCTCTCAATAATAAATAAACATTAAAAAATATTTAAAAAAACGGGAAATGCAGCTGAGGAGACATTTCTCGACAAACGATAAACAAGTGACCAACAATGTTCCACATCGTTCTTTAGGATGGAAATCCAATCAAGGCCACAATGAGATACAAGTTCACATCCACCAGGACGGCTGTCATTAAAAAGATAGATATTAAGAAGTGTTGGCAAGGATCCGTAGAAGGATCCCCCTCAGAGGCCCCTGCCGCCACCGCCCCTCCCATGGCCCCCACCCAGGACGTCCTCCTCTCCAGGGTTGGAGCCTCCTCAGGCTCCCGTGCGAGCTCAGGCTTTGGGTCGGATTGTCTGGGGGGCAAACCCACAATAGGGCCATGTCCCAGCCCTGTGACCCACAAGCTCACGTGGTGGGTGTCAGAGCCTCATTTTCTTCGTTGAAAATGGGGTCTGTCATTCCCAACTCAGGAAGGTGAGCAGGGGGCACGGGGGTCACCTGGCTGGGGGAGCCCCAACCCAGGACAAGACCTGTGATGGTCAGGGCAGGGCTCCATGTGGGTGAAGACTGAGTCCCTCGGTCCCGTTCACAGCTGGACTTGGTCACTCAGAGCTGAGTGCCCTTGATCCCGGGGCCGCAGTTCATGTATAAGAAGGGGTGAAGTCAGTGAGCACCCCGGGGAGTCCCTAGCAACTCTAACCACCCCCAACACTCAGACATCCCCACGATGTGCCCCCTCCTTCCTGGGCTCCCTCCCACCCCTCTGACCCGGCCAGGGCTGCAGCCAGGGACAGGCTGCCCCTTATGTCCCGGGTTCTGGCAGGAAGACCGTGGGAGGAGGTGGAGAGAAGGAGAGGGAGGGGGGAGGGGACAGGCCGATCCTCTCCTTGCCCATACTTGGTGTCCACCGTCTCCTCCAGGCCCCCAGCCCCGGTCGTGCACCCAGCTGGACCCTGGGGGGGAGCGTGGGGTCTGTGACAGCTGGGACGGTATAGGTACATTCGGCGACCCTCGTGTACCCGCGTGTCCAACCCACCCGGCCCTCAAGTCTGCAGCCCACTGGCTGGGGTGAGGCTGATACGAGGGCTCACAGGATTTGGGGTTACAGGGCAGCGGTCTGGAGGCAGGGTGCACACGGAATCAGAGGCACGGAACCCCCTGGGGAGGGCACACAGCCATGCCAGGCCGAGGACACGAGACCCAGCTGCCCTTTGCTAGGGAGGCCTGTGTGCCTGGCACATCTCCTCTCCATCCACCCAGGAGGAGAGCCTGGGCCCTGTCCACGCTGACGTCACTCCACGCCCAACCTCAGGGCCAGGTGGGAGACTGAGGCCAGGGACCGGCCCAGGATACGTGAAGTGGGCAGAGTCCAAGCAGTGGGGGTCTCCGTCCTAGGCCAAACTCAGTCTTCCCCTGGGGTTCGCCCTGGGAATGAGACCCCTGAGATCCCGTCGGATCCCTATCAACCCCATACGAGGTGGGGCTGTTATATCTGGATGTCTCCAGACCGTACAGGCAAGCACACGCACACACACACAGACACACACACACACACACACGCACACTGACCACCCGGCAGCGGCTCAAGGGGAGTCCACCCTGGAGGGGGGAGGTGACACCAGGGCAAGAAGAAGGGGCCTGGAGGCAGCTCTGCCACGGGGCAGGGGCGCCCAATGTGCTGGCAGCATGACCAGGGCTCATACGTGGGGTGGGGAGACGTGCCAGCCTGATGGCCAGCGGGGTCTCCAGGGTACCCAGGGGGCTGCCTGGGCTGGGCACTTTCCCGGGGCACCCGGAGAAGTCGGGGTCTGGGGTCTTGTGTCCACCACCCGCCTGGAGCTAGAAGGAGACACCCCCTACTGGGAGGGGGCTACGGAACAGGCCTCAGCTTACTCCTGTGTAAATTGGGCTGCATAGACGTGGTGTCCCAAGGGTCCCACAGGCTTGTCTGCTGGCCCTGGACCTCCACCCCTGCCCCAAGATGCTCCTGGTCCTGGGAAAATGCTTTCTCCTCCCTCAAGGTCCTTCTGAGCGGAGGGCAGCCTGGGGGCTTGGAGGACCGAGGACCTGGGTGGGCAGCACGTGGCCGAGCAGCGGACCCTGGTGTGGGACCGAGGTCAAGACCCTCCTTGTCGGAGCCCCGGGGCCTCATTAGGAAGGGCTTCCAGAGGTAGTGCCCTGGCTAGGGTGACGAAGCCTTCGGAATGAACGGGGCACCGGGACGGGAGAGGTGGAACGGGGGACAAGGGAGGCTCCTGAAGTCCTCACACCGCCCCTGGAGCCCGCAGGTCCTGCCCCTGTGCCCCCCTAGGGCCAGGGAGGGCTGCTGCCTTGACTACACCCAAACAAAGGTGTGTGTTTTGTTTTCTGGTTTCCCTGCCTGGGGCTGTCATGCCGGTGCTGACCACCAGGGGGCAGGCTGTGTCCACTGTGCTCAGTGAAGCCTCTGGAGCGGGAAGGGACGCTCAGGGGTCAAGCTGGGCGTCCACTGCCCCCAACCCACATGTACCTCTTACTATTAGTCTGCATGTCCACAGCGTGAGCTGCTCAGAGGCAGGTAGGGACTCTGAGATCCTCTCTGGACACATTCAGCTCCTGTGCCTCTCACCCTGAGCAGGCGCTGTTGGGCCCGGGGGCCAGAGTCAAAGGTCCCGCGAGGTCCCAGCCCTCCAGGAGCTCACAGCCCAGAGGGGGAGGTGGGTCAAGGCACAAGAGGGAATCCGTGTGAAAGGAAAGACCAACACTGTCGGGAAATGAAGCAGGGTGAAGGAGAGCTGCCAGGGGCCCCTGGGTAGGGGGGGGGGGTCTCACAGGCCTCCAGGGTGGCCCTGATGCTGGGACCCAGAAGGACAAGAGGAGCCAGTCCCGCACACGTCTGCAAGCAGTGTGCTGTGTGCTGCGGGGACGAGCAAAGCTGCAGAGACTCGGAGGCACAGAGGGTTTGTCTGGAGAGGAGCTGAGAGGAGCCAGTGTGGCCGGAGAGAGCTCGGGAGGGAGGAGGGCGGGCCCGGGCCCCAGCCTGGAGGATGGGCTGTTGTCTGTGCTGGGGGACACATTCACCTTACTTGGACCACCTCACACTTTCTGTACCAGTCTCCCGGCTCGGCTCGGCTGGGAGCCTCAGCCCCACGGTCACCCAGGAGGCCAGGGCGGCAGGCTCAGCTGAGGCTCGACTGGGGCAGGGTCCGCCTCCAAGACCGCGACCGGGCACGTGCTCTTGGCAGGATTCGGCTGGGACTGGGGGGTCTCAGGACTTCTGTGTCTCAGCCCAGAGCCTCTGCAGGTTCTTGGCACTGGGCCTCCTGGGGCAGCTCATGTTATCTGCTCTTGCTTCGTCAGAAAGAGAGACACACACACAGACACACACACTGACACAGAGCCAGAGAATGGACCCGGGAGAAAAGGAACCCGGAGACACCACAGGCTTTCATGAACCAGCTTGAAAGCGACACCCATTGTTATATTCTCTCCCTCAGAACCGGTCACACGCGCCTTCCCTTGGGGAGGGGAGGGGATGTCACGAGGATACAAGAGGCTGTGTTAGTAAAAGAGGGCACATGTCGGAGATAGAGACCCTTGTGCATGCTGTGACACCACAGCCTGACGCCAGAGAGGACACGGCTGGTCCTCCCGTGGCCCAAACAGAAACCGGGAGATGCAGAAGGCCGGACGGTCACACCACACAGGGGAGAGCATCCCTCACGACCCAGGGCCAGAAAGGTTCACAGGCCTCTGGGCCAAATAATGCACCAAAGCCAGTGCGTTCCCCGGGATGGAAACCAGACCCATCCCAGTCGAAGGGAGGCGACCCCCATGGCAGCAGGTGTCAGAGATGCAGGACCTCCCGGGGTGGGACTCGGGCAAGTGAGACCCGAGGGAGGCAGCGGTGGTCGCCTTCAGAGGGGCAGGTTTCTGCTCTGGGGACCAGCCGCCTGGGTGACAACGTGAGGAAGCAGAGGTCCCCAGAGACAGCTGTGACGGGCTCCCGTCTCCGGGAGAGAGTCCTCAGGCAGAGAGGAGGGACCGGGGGCTCCTGGGGACGCTGCCAGCCTGCTGGGAACCAGCCCCTCCAGCTGCAGGTGCACCCAGGTGGCAGAGGGGTCCTGAACGGGACGGCGGTTCGTGGCTGGCCTCGCTTTCCCCATCCAAGGCCAACGTCCTCTGCAGCCCTTGCCACTCCGCCCCGCGTCTCAAAGCAAAGTGGTCTCTTCACTCAGGTTCCCTGGTGCCCGTTCAGGACAAGGATGCCTCCCGGGAAGAAAGAGGAGAACCGGCGGGGCTCACCCAGCCCGGGGGCCCTGGCAGACAAGCCGTCACTCGGCCTGTGGGCCACGGCCCTCTCCTGCCCCCACCGGCACCGTCTGCCCTCTGTCCCCTGACCCCACCTCCCAGGAGACGAATCCAGCCCGAGGACCGCCTCGGGGCCGGCCTGGGAAGAGCTGGGTGGAAGGACAGGTGAGGGAAGACACAAGGGGTGTTTTCGACTCCCAATCTGACGAGCGAAGTCTGGGAGGCGAGAGGTAGATGGGAGGAAATGCAGGGTGTGCATTTGCACGTCTTCCTAAGAGGAGAGGTGGGTGGGTGACCCAGGGACTGAGGCAGAGACCTGACGCCTTCAAGGGAGCCGGGAGGAGGATCTGAGAGAACCAGAGCAAACCCACAAAAGCACAGGGGCGGTGTGAGGAGCCGGAGACATACGTGTGCGGGTCCTCCAGGGCCCCCACCCTTCGCTCTATGTGTGTGTGTCTGTGTGTGTGTGTGTGTGCGCGTGTGTGTGTGTGATGGTTAAAAACCTTGGTGAATATGGCTTACGTGTCTTCTTAGGGTGAGGAGGGCCATGGGGACGGCGCTCCCCCTTGCTGGCTGCGGGTCAGAGGCCGCACCACCTCCTGGGTGGGTCCGGGGCTCGCTTTTGGGATCCAGGTGCGTGCACACAGCGGGGAGCAGACAGGGTGCTGAGGGCAGGCATGGACGCATCCACAAAGGAACAAGGACAGAAGTGGTTTCTGTCTGGGGGGTGGGGCAGAGGCTGTTAGGGTCTTGTGCTTGGAGTTGGGGAACTGGGGCTGGCAAGGCACAGCTGTCCCAGTGACGCCCCCTCAGGGCACCCGAGTCCACCTGCCCCTGGGGGAGCACCTGCGACCCTCCTCTCTGCCTGAGGGCTCTGTCCTGCCCCAGGGGCGCCTCCTCTCCTGCCAGCCGGGGCCAGCCTGCCACCTGGGAGCGCAGGTACCCCGAATGCCCTGGGGACAGGGCCGGTCCGGGTAGGACACCGTCTCCCAGCGGACTTGAGCGCCAGGCCGCCACGGTGCTCCCCCTCCTCCTCCGGGCTGCGTGGGCCCAGGTCCTCCTCTGCTCAGGGACCACCCTCTGTCCAGGCTCCACACGCTGGCACTTGGGGCAGGTCGTCTGGACCTTCTGGACTTGTGCTTCCTTGTCGGGAACGTGGGCAGAGGCCTCCTTCCCAGACTCACCAGAGGGGACACGGCCAGGAACATTCAGACCCTGCAAAGGAAGATGCCACGTGGGGGACCTATCGGGTCGTGCTCACTAGAGAGGTCACGATGCTCAGCACACAGCAGGGACCTGAGTTCCCCAGCTGAATTAGGGAAGGAGGAAGGGAAGGAGGGAGGGAGGGAAACCATAGAAGTGGGGTCCACACCAGGTCAGGTCAGAGGTCCGGTCAGAGGGCGTCACAGCTCGGGCCCTGGAAGGGGGCACGGGACACATCCTTCTGTCCCTCCAGCGCTGACCTTCCTCCACGTGGGACCTGTTGACCTCCTGGATCGTCTCCACCTCCTCCGCAAACAACGCTGAGTGTTCCCAGAAGGGGGACAGCGGGCAGGGGCCAAGGAGGGGCTTCCGGAATCCTGTGCCCTGGGGGACTCTGGGACAGCCTTCCAGGTGGCCCTTTATGTCCTCCAGGCACCAGGCCACGATTCCACCTCATGTCTCAGGGAATGCGCCAACCCATCTGAAGGCCCGTTACGTCCCCATGTCACAGATGGGGACACCGAGGCTAATAGCACAGCCTGGGTCACTAGACGAGCTGGGTCAGGAAGCCCATCTCCCTGACTTTGGATTGTCCTACCAGCAGGCGTGAATCTTGGTGTCCTGGGGCTCGAGTCCCTCCTCCTGGGGGATCCCACCACCCGCCGAGGGCCCCTACCCACTGAATCAGGGGAGCAGAGCTGACCAACCTGCCTGGGGCCCCACATGGGGCTGGGGAAGGGCCGACCGGGGCTCTGTGGGCTCTCCCAGTACTGGGCCAGCCGGTCCCCTGCAGGACGAGGACTTCTCGCTGGGAATCGGCTTGGGCCTCTGCTTCCTCACGTTGTCACCTGGGCTGCCGGTCCCCAGACCAGAAACCTGCCCCTCTGAAGGTGACCAGCGCTGCCTCCCTCGGGTCTCACTTGCCCGAGTCCCTCCCCGGGACGGCCCACATCTCTGACGCCTGCTCCCGTGGGGGTCGCCTCCCCTTGGACTGGGACGGGTCTGGCCTCCATCCCGGGGAACGCACTGGCTTTGGCGCATTATTTGGCCCAGAGGCCTGTGAACCTTCTGGCCCTGGGTCGTGAGGGATGCTCTCCCCTGTGTGGTGTGACCGTCCGGCCTTCTGCATCTCCCGGTTTCTGTTTGGGCCACGGGAGGACCCGCCGTGTCCCAGCTGGCGTCAGGCTGTGGTGTCACAGCACAAAAAGGGGTCTCCAAGATTGTCCCCATTTTTACTAAAAGCGACCCAGTTTTACATCTAATCTTTAATCCATAGGGGAATTTCCCTTTCAAATAACAAAAATGTTATTTCATTAAAAACAAGGCACCTGTTGTGAGATTCCACTTATAGGAAGCATCCAGGGTAAGGAATGGAACAGGGAGAGAAAGCAGATTAGGGCTTCCTGGGGGCTGGGTGAGGGGATGAACGGAGAGTGAGGGCTCCGGGTGCATGGTGTCCCTTGGGGACTGAGATATTCTGCCACGATATTCTGTGGTGTTTGCACAGTGTTGTGAGTGGACGCAGTGCTCAGGAATTGCACAATTTAAAAGAAGTGATTTTATTTAAAGTCTAAAGTAGAAAACAGCAGAAGACAAAAATTGACAAAACAAACACAAAACAGAAACCATAACAGGGGAGAGGAAGGAGTGTTTGGTGGGGCATCGGGCTGAAAATGTGTATCAGGCATTGTGTAGCAGGGGTAGTTCTACAGCTGAGCTCCCCTGAGGGCTGCTGGGTGCCCAGCTGGGCAGGGACGGAGGGGGGCAGGGGCAGGCTCTCCCTGCAGGGCTGCTGGGTGCCCAGCTGGCTCCAGGTCTTCTGCAAGATGGAGCGCAGAGGTCGGGTCTACGTTCCCAGTGGGTGGGGCCCTGGCTCGGGTTCTCCTGGGGCCGCAGCAGAAGGCGGGCGCCGCTGGGTGCAGGCGGCTCCTGGTCTGGAGGAGGGACTCCTGCTCTTGACGGAAATGCCGCCGGCTCTGGATGCGGCTTCAGTTCCGTTGCTGCTTCTGCAGCTGAATCTGCATCTTCAGATCCGAGAGGATCCGGGGCCGGAACCGCCGCTCGCTCCGGAGATGACGCAAGAGGAGATCAACATGCCTGCCTTCCGGACAGGCGTTTCCGAAGAAAGGAATATCCTACTGCCTTTTCCAGAAGCTCTTGCCCAGGAACCCACACCTGCACCTCTTCCGGACCGCGGTCCCCCACTGGGTGCTCTGAGGCCGGTCTTAGCTCCTGGTCCCACACCAGCCTCTGGGGGCTCCTCTCTGCCTGGCCCAGCAGCGCCCGGCCCCACACACCCATATGCGTCCACCGCCAGCCTTCCGGCCCCCAGCTCGGCCTCCGTGGACTCCGGCTCCTCAGGCCGAGTCTGGAGAACGAGGGCTTCGGGGGCGGCCTGGGTGGCATCTGGACAGGACGACCTTCCTGGCCATCTCCGGTCCCTGGATCTGGAAAGCCCTCGGTGGCCACACTCGTCCTGAGCCCACACTGGCCCACGCTGGTGGTTTCATGCACCTGCCCCTCAGTCGAGAAGAGGGAGTAGGCGTCCCCGCTGACCAGCTTCCTGCCGATCTCCTGAGTTTGCTCTGCAAAGACAGCGACCCGCAGCCGGCCCGGACGCATCACAGCCCTGCCCGGCCGTCTTCAACGTTCTGCCTTCACCCCCTGCTGCTTCCAGATGGGACACAGACCAGTCTGGGGGCTGACAGAAGTCCTCCGAGTACTGGTCCAGCCAGGTGCCCAGAATGGAGGAGATGGCACTGGAGGGAGGGGGGGGGCAGGCAGCAGAGTCAGCGGCCCGGCCTTTCCTTCCGCACGGCCCCCTGCGGGTCCTCCATCCAGAGGTCAGGCCCATCTGAGCACCCCCCTCCCCCCCACCACTGGCCGTCCAGGCAGGGGCAGGTCCAGTCAGGAGGCGGGGGCCTGGCCGTCCCCACGGGAGGGAGCCCTCCATCGATGGTGTGGGCACCCCTGCCTTCCCCAGGGAGGCCTGCCCCTCCCCTGTCTGTCCGGGGGCCTCCTGGCTACGGCGTAAACTCCAGGACGGCGAGGGCTGCCGTGTCTGCTCTGTCCCTGCCCTGGCCGCACACAGTAGGTGCTGCGTAAATGTGTGAGGAGGAGGGAACAGGCAGCGTCCTCCCGCCCAGCCTGCGTGGGCTCTCATGGCCCCTCGTCCCCAGCTCCTGCACCCATAGTGGCCGTACTGCCTCCGAGGCGCCGAGGGTCCCCTCTCCCCACGGACACTATTCTCAGGAACGCTGTGCTCAGTCCGGGCAGCTGGACTCGGGGACTGACGCGTGAGGTCGATGGGTGAGCAGGTGGCCCCCACACCTCCGCCCTGGGACCCCGGGTCGGGGCCGGGCAGGAAGGGCTGGGGTGGGCTGTCGGGGGAACCCACTCTCTCAGGGGCCAACCTCAGCCCCCGGCCTCTCTTCTGCTCCCCAGGGCCCAGGACCCCAGCCACGGCTGTCTGACTCCTTTCCTCCTGCAGGAGAGGCCCCCGCCCCTCGGCCCTCCAGTAGGAATCACAGCTCGTGTGGGAGCCGTGGCTCTGCCCGGTGCCCCGCCCCCGCCCTAGATGTCCCCCACCTTGGAGACGGGGGTCCTCCCATCGGCTCCCAAGTCCGCTCACTTTTTCAGTTGGTCCTGGGGTCCGCCGTCCTCGTCAGAATAAGGAAGGATGCATCCGTATCTAGAGGAGGCCGTGAGGGCATCACATCTACCGTACCTGCTATGATGTCTAGGGTTACTGGCTGACTTCTGGACGAGAACGGAAGCCCAGGAGGGTAGAGTCTGGTCTGGGGTATGCGAAGCGTCTAGAAGGGGCTCCGTGCCCACTTGTTGAGTGAACGAAGCCCAGCCAGCACCTTACAGACATCTGAGGGGGTTGGGGACCCCTCCCTGGCCACCCCCAGGATGGATCCCCCACATGCAATCGAGGGCGAGAGCAGCTTTGCCCCAGGCACGGGACACCCAGGCTGGAGGCAGAGAGGAAGCACGGCAGCCCCAGGCAACCCCCTCCGCGGGCCGGGCACAGGGTGGGGGACTTGTCCCAACAGTGGGACACGACCCCAAGTGGGGTGGTCCTCCTGACACCCAGGGTTCCCACGAGACACCTGAGGCTCAAAAAGGTGCCAGGAGGGGGCGGGGAGCCGCTGTGCTGCGCGGGGGCCGTGCTCACCCTTTCTGAGCGGCAGGTCCCAGGCCTCTTGGGTGGTGGCGTTCCTTTGGGAGGTGCACAGGGAGATGGGGACATAGGAGAGAGCACGGTCCTGGGTCCCCCAGCTGCCTCAGGGTGTCTGCACTGGCCGTCCACACCCTCTGGGTCTCATCCAGGGGCAGGGCTGGATCATTTTCACAACTGGGCTAGGTTTTGGACAAAGGAGGGACAGTTCAAAATACAGTGTAAAAATAATCCTGTCCACGTCCTGAAGTGGCTTCGCTAATCTTACGAACAGGTGAAGGGTGACTCCCACCTGGCCAAGGCTGGGGCTGGACGGTGGGGGTGGGGGTAGGGAGGAGCCCAGACTCCTTGGGTGGGGACTATGCCCCCTCAAGGCGCAAGCCGTGGGTGGGACCATGGGGAGTCACCTGGTTGGCTTCTGGGCAGGTGGCCTTCCGTGGCCGTCTCCGGGCCTGGTTGTGGAGCCCCCTCCGTACCCACACTCACCCCGAGCTCCTGGCCCTCACTGGTGGCATGGCACTTACCCTCAGCTTGGTCCCAAACCCACCCTGAGCCCGGCTCTCCCAGGCCTTTGCTCTGGTCCCCGTGGTCAGCTCCCTCGAGACCCCCGCTGGTCGGGGCACGGCCCCGTGTCAGGTCCGGTGGGCATGTCAGCCACCGCAGCGGCAGGGGGGAAGGGCTGGGCGCGACCCCTCCTCTCCTGACTCAGGAGCCGGTCCCCCAGCTCTCTCGGCCTCAAGTACACTCACTGTCTCCTTGGCCGCTCCTGGGCTCTCTTGGGGTTCGTCTCCAGGGTGGCAAATGTGGAGGTGCCCTCCTGCCAGGGTCACCTTTATGTCAGTTTACAAGTGGCCCTTAATCCCCCACCCCTGCTGTCCTAGAAACCCGAGCCTTTTCTTTGGGTTCTCATTGCCCTGAAGGTGCCCTGATGATTTGGGTCTGCGTGTCCCCTGAGGCATCCACTCAGGAGGGGGCACCCTGCCTGCCCTGTACCCCCCAGCACTCCCAGTACGGGGAGCATAGCGGTGGCCAGTCATAACTCCTGTTACCCCAGGGGGCGCCTGGGTGGCTCAGTCGGTTGAGCGTCCAACTTCAGCTCGGGTCATGATCTCGTGGTTTGTGGGTTCGAGCCCCAGGTCGGCCTCTGTGCTGGCAGTGTGGAACCTACTTCGGACCCTCTGCCCCCTCCCTCTCTCTCTGCCCCTCCTCTGCTCGCGCTCTCCCCCAAAAATAAACAGTCCAAAAAACCAAAAACAAAAACCCAACTCCTGGTAGCCCTGTTGGTCCTCACTGTACAGGTTCCAGGGGACCCTCAGGGGACAGAGGATGGCAGGGCCAGGCAGGCCGTCGGCGCAGCTCCTGTGGCACGCGGGGGTGGCGACCAGTGCCCTCCATTCAGCCCCTAAACCCGGGACAGAAAAGGGGCCAGGGCTGCCTCCCGTGTCTCTCACCGTCCTGCGCCGACCCAAGCTGCACCCCACCCCCCCGTGGCCTGCTTCTGGAGGCTGGCATGGGCTCTGTGCCACTGGCGGGCCCCACACGGGCCCCAGGAAGGCCCTGTTCACCGCATAGTTCTATATGGTGCTCATGTTCGAGGGTCTTGGGTCCCCACAGCTGGCCTCTCTGGAGCTCCAAGGGATGGGGGGGCCAAGCACTTCTGTCAGAACTCAGCAGGAAGTACTTGCTGGTGAAAGCCCAGGGGGGACCCCTGCACTTACCTTCCCATAAATTGCATTTTCGTACTTCAGGTGGGCAAGTGGGCGCCCCGTTCCCCGCACCTTGTAAATCACGAAGCGTGGAAAACGGAAAACAGCAGGGACCTCCACCACGCACCCCTGCCCCAACCCTGGAAGAGGCCGGGTGGACACCGGGCCCCCTCTTGTTGTCCCCGTGTGCTTCTGCGCGACGCGGGCTAGCACAGGCGGGCAGGTGTCCATGCACACGAGAGCGTGTGCGCCGTGGGGCGGCCTCACTGATGGGCGGGTCCCCGGGGGCTGAGCCCTCTCCACCTCCCACATCCACGTGAAGCTTGAGAGTACCGTGAGCTCCGTGGAGCCCACGGCGGTCTGACGGACGCCACGCTGGTGAGCAGAGGCACATAAACCGCACTGTGCAACCCACAGGCCCCAAAGCCGCATCCGTCCAAGTGAAAGCTTTATTTCCGTTGGGATCCTGCTGTCTGCTTTGCCCGGCCCGCCCCCTCCCGGATGGGATGCTCTGGGTGGCTGGCCCTGTGGCCGCCGGTTATAGAACAGCCCCAGAAACCGTGGAGGACGCAGCCCAACCTCGGCACAGTCTGGGAGACGATGAAGGGCGACTCGGTGGGAGGGCCTCCCCGCCACACAAGGGACTGAATTTAGGGTGTGAGCGAGGCTTTCCGGACTCCAGGACGAGCGTGTTTTCCGGACTGCTGGCTGCTGGCCCTCTGTGCACCCGCTGGGACCCACGGGTCTCGAGTGGAGCCCGGGGCGGGGGGGGGGGGGGGGGCGGCGGCTGCCAGGAGCCGTTACTAGCAGCAGGGTCAAGAGGTCAAGTCGAGGTCAAGAGCCACAGGACCGCGGCCAAGGACCGCGGCCGGGGAAGGCAAGGGGCTGCTGGCTCAGGGACAGGCGTGGCTGCCGCTCTCCTCGGGCAAGGGAGAGGACCCGTCGCCAGGAATGACCTAGGTCCTACGCTCCCAGGGAGGGCGGGTCAGCCGGCCCCCCGCCCCGGGCCCCCGGCTCCTCCTGGCCCTGCAGCCGATACAAGGCCTCCATATGCCTCCGCTTCTGCTTGGCCCGGTTGATGATTGTCTGGAAGAGCCTGCAGAAGAGGCGGACGGACGGGGGAGAGTCGTCGTTGCCGGGGACGGGGTAGGTGATGAGACACGGGTTGCAGTTGGTGTCCACGATGCCCACGGTGGGGATCTGCATCTTGGCTGCGTCTCTCACAGCCACGTGGGGCTCAAAGACGTTGTTGAGCGTGTGCAGGAAGATGATGAGGTCTGGCAGGCGGACCTTGGGTCCCAAGAGGAGCGGGGCGTTGGTCAGCAGGCCGCCCTTGAAGTAGCGGGTGTGGGCGTATTCGCCGCAGTCCCGGGCCGTGGTCTCGATCAGGTGTGAGAACTGCCTGTTGCGGCCCACAAACAAGATGATGCCCTTGCGATAGGCCACGTGGGCTGTGAAATTCAACGCCAGCCGCAGGTGCGCGGCTGTCTGTTCCAGGTCAATGATGTCCTGGTCCAGGCGACTCCCAAAAATGTACGGCTCCATAAACCTGCCGGAGACCCCACAAAGGCAAGGGTGAGCAAAGTCCACGTGGCCAATTCGGCGCCTTCTGGTCTGAATGCCCACCACCCGCCAGGGCCCTCCGTGGAGGACCCTCTGGGGCAACCATCCCCGGGGACGGTGCAGTCTGCAACCCGCAACCACGACGGCAGTGGGGGCCCCTGTCCGGCGAGTGATGGCCGGGAGGCAGTGGGGGTGGGGTGGGGTTCGGGGTGACCAGGACAGGCCTGGGCTACAGCAAGCCTCGGGCAAGTCTCCCCGCACCCACACGCCATCACGCGGGGATGCCACCGGAAGGAACGCCGCACACACATCTGAACGTGTGAATGTGCCACCGCTGCCTCCCTCGCCAGCTTCCACCCTGTGCCCCTGAGCACACAGTCCAGCGTGGGGGCCAAAGCGGAGTCTGAGAATAAACCCCTGCTCCTCCCCGGGGCTCAGGGGCCCCGTCTGGAAGAGGACGAAACGCGCCAGTGCAAAAAGGGCCTTGGACTCCAAGGATCCCAAGGCAGGAGGGTCCCCGGGCCCCGCAGGCACCACCACACCGGGCCCCCGTGTCTGTCACCTGTGCCGACAGCCTGCTTTGTGCCCCAGGTGCACCCGGGCATCGAAGAGGCTTCTCACGGAAAACAACTCCTTGACGTTGAAGAAGTCAGAGTGCTTGAGGGGCTCGTTGAGGATCCTGTCGTTGAGATCTGGGGTGGGGAGGAGAGGGTGCTGTGGCTTGCGGCCCCCCTGCTCCCAACCGTGGAAGGGAGGCAACGTGGCCGGGGAGGGGGAGGGCCAGTAATTCCAGCTGACCAAAGTGCCGGAGGCCACGGGGTCCTTTCCAGGAGATTGGGGCTGCAGCCAGGCTCTGACCCTGGCTTTGCTCCTGGGTAACCCTGGTCAAGTCTATACCCAGAAAGGGGAGGGGCCCAGGCCGGTCCTGGGGGTGCCTCCCAGTCACCAGAGGAAGGTCCCGATCAGGCATCCAGGGAGGGCTCAGCGGTCCAGAGAGCACCTCCCAAAGGGCCAAGCCACATGGGCCACCATTCGCTCTCCCTCCCCCCACCCGGGGAGGACAGTGGCCTTAGCCCCATCCTCAGATGAGAGCGGATGACAGGGCAGGGCAGCGAGGCACGAGCTCAGGCCACTGTAAGTGCACGTGCGGGTGCACCCAGCACACGGGGCTGCCGGGGGCAGGAGACGGAGGCAGGCTGCCCCTTCTTCTTTCCTGGGTCCGCACCCCTCCCGGCCTTCACACCTAATGGCAGGGCACTCAGAACTCCTCGTGGCAGACGATTCCAACCCCAAACGGGGGAGGCCAGGCGCGGTCCCCTCAACACCCTAGGCTCGCAGAGGAGCCGACCTTACCGATGCTGCCTTCGGGCTCCCTGACGGCGGGGGTCGCAGCGCTGGCCAGGGTCCTGCCGCTCGGCCGGGCCCGCCCCGGGGTGGCGCTCTGGAGCAGACGCGGCCGCAGCGGCCCGGCGCAGACACCTGGGGAGAGAGCAGGCTGGTGGCGCGCGCGCCCGGCCGCTGTCCCTGCGGGGGCCTGGGTCCCCGCGCGGCGGGCGCTGCGTGACCCGCAGGCCTGGGAGGCGTCGCGCCGCCCCCCGTCCCCACCCCCCCGCCCGCACCCCGCGCCCCTGCCCGTGCCCTCCCGCCCGGACCCGTCCCGCCGCGTCCCCAGGGATCCCGCCCGCGCCCTGTGCTCCGCGCCCCCCGGAGCCCCCCGCCCGCGCCCCCCGGCCCCCGCGCACGCTCACCCGCGCCGAGCAGGCGGGACACGGACGCGGCGGGCGCCATGGCGCGGAGGGCGGACGGGGCAGGGACGAGCTCTGGGAGCGGCGCTCCTTCCGCCGCCGCCGCCGCCAGCGCCCCGGCCGCAGCGCCGCCTGCCGGCCCGGAGGTGCCTCTGCGCGCCCCGCCGCTCGGCCCCGGGTCCGGCCGCGCAGGCCCGCGATGCGTGAGCCCCGGGCCCGACTTCGGCCCGCCGCCCGCCCGGACGCCACGGACACGGGAGGATGGAGCGGCCCGGCGGGGTCGGGGCGAGCGCGGGGTGTAGGGGAGCGCGTCCCCCGGCCCTGTCCCCCCAGCTCGCCCCCTGCACCCCGCACGAGCCGCCGTCCCCGTGGGGGCCCTCCTCACCTCGGGCCAGTCCAGCACAACCCGTCGCTCTCCCAGGGGGACTCCCAGAAGATTAGGCGCATCTGGAGTCTGCATTTAGAAGCCGGGTACGGGGCGGAGGGGATGGGGCCCGACGTCCGGGGCCGGGGACACCCAGGCACGCGGTAAAGCGGCGTGCGGAGCTGGAAGCGGGCCTTCTGCGGGTGAAGGCCAAGACCTGGGGTCCCCCGGCCAGTAGGGGAGCGGCTGGGAAGGCCGCGGGCGCGGCGCCTTTAAGGCCCGACCGCCCAGTCAGGTGACCGGGCCGTCGCCTGGCAACGGGAAGCCGCGCGGACCCCCGAGCTCTCCCACCGACGCCGCGGAGGTCAGGCTCATGTCCGAGGCGAAGCCCCGAGAGTGCGCGGAGGCCGCGGAGCCCCCGGCCCCGGAGGCCCCGGCCCCCGCGCCCCCGCAGAGAACCAGCGACTACTACCGCATAGACGGGGATCTGCCGGTCAGGTTCAACAACCCGGAGTGGTTTCGGGGCTACGGGTGAGGACGGAGTCAGAGGTCACCGGGCACGCGCTGGGGGGGGCTCCGCTCACTAGGCCCGCACACACGAGTCCGCGGCCTGGCCCCGCGCCCAGCTGTTGCCACCAAATGGGCGAGAAAGTCCTCCGAAAGCACAAGCGAGGGGCCTGCAGTCGTGCAGGACGGGCCGGGGTGGCCGGAATAAGTCCTACCTCTCCGGGCGGGGAGGCGCCGCCACCGGCACGCCTGAGCTGCTCATGGCTAACCCTGGGACGTTGGTAGCCCCCTGCCCTCCCTCACCTAGTCTCCCCTGCCATCCCGTGGACGGGGGGCTGTTATCCTGTCCCAGGACAGACAACTGGGGTGCAGAAAGGTGGTATCTCGCTCAAGCTCTGGAGGCATGAGACAGTCCGAACCCAGCCACTCAGTTCAACTCAGGGTCAGCATCAGAGACCGCAGGCGTGTTTTCTCTCAGAGGCTCCGGAGTGGACGACCCCCAACCCCCACCCCCACCCCCAGCAGGGTTGTGGCGGCTGAGCCGCTGCTCCTGACCTCCCTGCCTGTCCAGGAAGTGACGGCAGGTGCCAAGACCCTGCGAGGGTTGCCTTTAGGGCTTTGGCCTGCCTTGGGGGAGAGTAAGGGCAGGGGTGAGCCGAGGAGGCGGGGAGGGTGAACCTGCGGGCCGAGGGAGCCCACGCTCACGGCTGCATTGCCAGCCTGGGGCGTTCCCGACAGAGCTCCATCAAGCAGATGTTTTAAGGCCGTGGCTTGGGCAGAATTAGAATAAATGCACGGAAAATAGAGTGTGTTTCTCATCGGCCAGGACCAAGGAGCCTGTCTCCGTGTACAGGACCAGTAACCAAGCTTACGGGAGCAGGGCCCCCACCGTGCACGAGATGCCGGTAAGCGGGAAGCACGTGTATGTGGGGGGCGGGGGGGCATCCCGAGGAGGAGGCTGCAATCCTGGACTTCTCAAAAGGGCAACACATCGGGGGGGGGGGCTGTCCGGAGTGGCCCAAAGTTCCAACATCACAAAGGGGGAGGGGGCACCTCAAATCTTTTTGAAACAGGGCCGGGTAGAAATAACTAAGTGAATTTGGCCACGAAGTGTTTTAAAGATGAAAACGGGGGGCGCCTGGGTGGCGCAGTCGGTTAAGCGTCCGACTTCAACTCAGGTCACGATCTCGCGGTCCAGTCCGGGAGTTCGAGCCCCGCGTCGGGCTCTGGGCTGATGGCTCAGAGCCTGGAGCCTGCTTCCAATTCTGTGTCTCCCTCTCTCTCTGCCCCTCCCTCGTTCATGCTCTCTCTCTGTCTCAAAAATAAATAAACGTTAAAAAAAAAATTTAAAGATGAAAACGGCGCACGTAGACTGGCTTAAGACGTCCCCAAAGGCTGGCTCCTCTTACATAGACACCCCCCCCCCCCCGACCAGGCACCTTCAGGCAGTGAGTTTGGAAGCAAATAAGGGATCGGCTGCTTCCTTTTTGTAATAATGCCTGATGTTAATGAACTCGTGACCTTAAGAGGCAGTGCCGGCGAAAAACCACAGGTTGCAACGGGACAAGGCACATTGGTAGATCTGGGGATCCGTGTACTTTTGGGCACCCCCCCACCCCCTTTTTGAGGTTGACTTCACAGTTTGGAGGTCTAGAACTGCCTTCTAAAACTCCCCTGAAGTCCCTCCTGGGCCCAGGTGAGGGGTCGGATGCACCAGCATAAGCATCCCCTGGATACCCAGGACAGTAGGGGCACCCATTTTGGGGTGACAGTGTGGTTTTTTCCTTCAAAATAGTCATCATTTTAAAAGGTCTGGTTATATCGCTTATTTACGTGTTTTACATGGGGGATAGAGCTCTTGGGAGATTATTTGTCTAGGAAGTTTCCAGAGGGGCGCCTGGGTGGCTCAGTCGGTGAAGTATTCGGCTTTGGCTCAGGTCATGACCTCCCGATTCATGGGTTCGAGCCCCACGTCGGGCTCTGTGTTGACAGCTGGGAGCCTGGAGCCTGCTTTGGATTCTGTGTCTCCCTCTCTCTCTGCCCCCACCCTGCTCGCACTCTGTCTCTCTCTCTCTCTCAAAAATAAATAAACATTTGGGGCGCCTGGGTGGCTCAGTCAGTTGAGGGTCGACTTCGGCTCAGGTCACGGTCTCGTGGTTTGTGAGATCGAGCCCCGCGTCCGGCGCTGTGATCACAGCTCGGAGCCTGGAGCCTGCTTCGGATCCTGTGTCTCCTCTCTCTCTGCCCCTTCCCCACTCACGCTCTGCCTCTCTCTCCAAAATAAACATTGGAAAAAAATTGAAAAGAAAAATGATACCGCGAGGAAACCGTTCTCTGCGATACTGTAATGGAATCCCGCTGAAGCATACAACACGAAAAGTGAACGCTGATGAACTGAACGCCGTGGACTTCAGTGACGTGTGGATGTGTGGACGTCGGCTCAGCTGTCAGAAATGTGGCACAGTGACGCTCAGGGCGGCCATCTGTGCTCTGGGTCGGGGGGGCCGTGATGGCTATCTGGGAACTCCGCGCTCCACACTCAATTTCTCTGGAGCCCACAGCCTCTGCCCTGAGAAAAGACAGTCTATTAAAAACATGCACGGAAGCCGTTTCTCTTTGTCCCCGCTTCCTGCCAAGGAGACACAACAGCCAGCGATCTTGACAGGAGGCTAGCTAAAGAACAGCTCACCTGTCCAGGGTGAGCCATCTGGCAGAGCCCCAGGCCCCGGGCGCCCCAGGGTCACCCGATGATGCTGTGCTGTTGGACTAATCCCCACCACCCTAGCGCCTGCACACGGGAGCTCGGGCTTGTCTGGGTGTGGTCCTCACCGCACCCTCACCCCACTAGGGCAGTGCCCCCTCCGCACCCCTGCACTGGTGGGGCATGGGCATCAGAAGTGTGTTACAGCTCTACAGGGGATTCGCGTACGCACTCAGGGCTGAAACCCACGTGTGTCAAGTTTGTCTCTTCTCTGCAGAAGAGGAAACTGACATTCAGAGAGGTCCAGATGTGTATCTGGTGGCACGGTTGGTCCGAGCAGAACTGGGGTGACTTGGGGCCAGCAGTGGCTGTGCTACGCCCAGGTGGCCCGTAGGCGGTCCTTCAGTCCGTGCGTAACGAGCTATTAGTAAGTGTTCCCAGACGTCACCTATAAATTGGGATGGTCTGGGGGCTCCCGGGTGGCTCAGTCGCTGACGCGTTTGACTCTCGATCTCGGCTCAGGTCTCGATCTCCCGGTTCATAGGACGGAGCCTCGAGTCGGGCTCAGCACTGAGCCTGCTTGGGATTCTTTCCCACTCCCTCGCCTCCTGAGCGTGTACTCTCTGTCTCTCAAAATAAATCAATAAAATTATTTAAAAAAAAAAAAAGTAAACAGGGACGGCCTGGGCCATTCTGCCCACCCTGACGTCGCTGCTTCCTGGGAGCGGAGATGACATTTTCTTACAAATTCTTGTTCTTCTTCCAGAAATGCCCGATGACCGGCTGCACACCCCATTAATTCTTGTGTCCCCTTGCCACTTCCAGAAAGTATTTTACCCAAATTCGGGCAAGTTTTCCAGACAACTTGCGGCCGGTGGGATGTTCCGGAACAATACTTTCAACGTCTGCGTGGAGAAGAGCGTTGTGACGGGTCCCGACAACTACATCACCTCCTACGACCGCTTCAACTTCCACCCCAGCTACAACGTCAACAGGCCCTCCATCTGCGATTGAGAGGTCAGGGGTCCCCTGACACCAGCAGCAATGACCTGACACATTGTCCCCCGTCTCCCATAATTTGCCCAATCGTGAAGGTGCAGACTTCACTGCTTTCCCTGAAAATGTTTGCTCTTTACGTTAGGAAAACATGCGGACGGGGCAGTAACGTCCTACGTGCTCGTTTTACTTCTGAGCTGGGAAGGATGTTAGTGGCTTGACTTTCCATTAAAAAAGTCGCAGCATCCTGAATTCTGGACTCACCTGTAATCAGGGAACAGGACCGTGGGCTTCCTGGGACCCAAGTTTTGGCCTGGCACAAGGAAGGCCTGGGTAACCCCCACCCCCCTCCCCTGCCCCCCGTGTCTTTCTCGGCAGCCGTTTCACACTCCAGACAGATCCCGGAGTGGGTTTCCTGTTCTAAAGCGCCTTGGTGGAAATCAGGAGGGTGGGATGCCCTGCCTGGAGGGAGGACAGGGGCCGTGCGGGGAAGAAGGGCAGGAACACAGCCCCCTGTCCCTGACGCATGCTGGCCGGCGTGGAGTCCCCGGGGACATCCTGCGGCCACCGAGAGGGGCAGGGCCGGGAGGCCAGATCAGTGGAACGGGCCTGGCCAGCGCCTCTCGCGGTTGGAGGGGGTGATGTGTCCGTGGGACTTCTCCCTTTGTGTTCACTTCCAATGTTCAGTAAAACGTTAAGAAAAAACCCAGCAGGCAGGGAATAACGCATTTTCTGGGTGGGGCAGCAATGACAGTGCGTGCACGTTGATTTCTCTGCAGTCCTCAATCGATTGAGGTTTGCTAGGATTCATGAGGCCTTCAGTGAGGAGAGTTATCTGTGCCAGTCGATATGTTTCAGACACAGACCTCCCCCTTCCTGTATGAGAGCAGGACGCGTTCATCATGGGAAATCCGAAAGGCACTTGCTCTAGACAGGCCACGGTTACGTTCCACGGATGCTATCTCCTTTACGAAAATCGTGGTCCCGTCAGAGTGGGAAGGAATGAAACGCCATGACTGGTTGTTTCTTCATTAAAACCTTTTTATTATTAACACACAGAAGTAGACATTTTGGCCACAGGCTTAATGTCTCATTTGGAACGGAAATGGTTTCCAGAGAAAGTCGATATTCTTAATAAAAAGATGCATGGTCTGTGCGTTATCTTTCTGAGCCGCAAAACCAGTGGGCTCTCCAGGCATCAGGCCAAAAATTACTTTCCACGACCCTTCACTAAAAAATACCCAAATCCTGGGGACGCTTCTGTGCTGAGCCTCTGTTGAAATAAACACCAAAGAATGCCTTTTGAACCAAGTTTCTAAACTCCCCGAAAAGAATGAATTCCTCCCTCGGCAGCTATGAAAAGCGGGTTGGGGACTCCGGGGAAGGGCAAAGTTAGCTGGCAAGATAGCCGTTTTTCCTCCTGGTCGGAGCTGGTGGGTGCCAGGCTCGGAGAGGCCGTCCCTGCGGCCGGCTGGGGGTGCCAGGGGAGCTGACATCGCCAGACCTGGGCATCCTAACAGGTGCTGGGTGCTTCGACGCGTCACGGCCGATAAACTGCTCTGTCAGAGATGCTAGTGAGGTAAAGCTACACTCTACGTGCATTGTAAGTAGAATAAATGTCTGGGAAGATGGAAACCAGAAATAACTTTGATAGAACACATATGCCCGTCTTCCCGCAAGAGCGGGAGCGTCTCCAGCTCAGGCTCCCGGCGTCCTCGTCCTGGCGCACCCCTGTCTGCTGGCTTGGGTTCTCGGAGGACCTTGACGTCATCACCTGGGGCGAGTCCCAGGCCTGCCCGACGCGGAGCCCGCCTTGGGTGTGCGTCTGGGGAGGCGTGGCCGCCGGCAGGGGACCCCGCAGCCCTGGCCCCGACGCTGCACACAAGTCCTACGGGGACTCCGGTGCCTGTAAACTTCTCTTTTGGCACGTCTTCCGCCAGGACTCTTTACGTGTTGAGGGCAGACGCCGAGCGTTTAGATGGACGGTCTCACGGAAGGCCGCGGGGACGCGCGCGGGCCGGGTGCCCAAATCACGGGAAGGACCCCGTCCCTCCCTGGCCGCGATCCTGACGTCTCTCAAAGTCCTCACTCCGCGTCACAACAGTTAGGGAAGAGGCCAGCCCGGCATTTCTGTGTTTCCTGACTGTGACGTCAGGAAAGCCTGTCTTGACCCACGAGGAGGCCTGGCCGGGTCGGGCTGTTTCCTTCCACCACGAGACGCGACGCAGAGAACCGGGGCGTCGCTAGGCCCCCGCTGCTTGGCTGCCGGGTGGGGTGAAGGGCAGCGGCCTCGCACGCTGAACACGTATTTCCATGTGCGTCAGTAACTGTCTCTCGGTTGCAGTCGGTGAGAATGCAGGGTTCCAAACACACAGGAAATGCGTCCACGCTGGGCGGAACGTCTGTCCAGGGCACAGAATGGCAGAAACCCCAAAGACTCTCCAAATAACAGACTATTTCCCGCTCCCGGTCCGCCTTGCCTGGAGCGAACCCGGTGGTGGCTCGCAGGGTGGATGGTGGGTCCCTTAAACAGGCCCTGAAATTAGTTCGGAGGGCGGTGGGGGCGGGGAGCAAGGGGGCAATACTTTTCATCTTTTTATATGAGCAGAGAAGGCGCTAGAACTTAAACTTAGGGCCCGATTTCCCGAGGCGACTGTGTCTCAGCTCCAGAAACCTGCCGAGAATTCAGATGTTGAGCCATAAAAGGAGGGAGTGAGCCTTGGCTGTAGGAGACCCTTCCTCCCCTCCCTCCCTCTCTTCCCACTGTGCCCTTTCTTTCCAGAAAGTACCCTGGAGCACCAGATACCACTTAAAGATCAGGCCTCTCTCCTTCTTTGCATTAAATGAGTGAACCTTTGGCCCCAGGCGCACAGACCCCTCCTTCCCGCCCCCCCCACCGGAAGCGAGGCTTGATTTGGGAACACACGGTCCCCCTGCCCGCAGAGGTGGGTGCACATTCGGCACCCCGTGCGGCAGCTCCCCGGACACTGCTACTCACGGCTGTGGCGTCAGGTCCCGCACACTCACCCCACCACGGCCCCCTCCCCAGAGATGGTGCGGGGGGAACCTCTGGCCTGGGCCCCAGCGTGCGCCAGAGTTGACCTAGGGCACGGGGTCCCTGGGAGGGACCAGCCCAAGCAGGCTTGTGCCTGGTGTGTGTGAGAACAAGGCGTGTGTGAACAGCGGTGCCCCACGCAGAATGGGGGTCAGTGTCGCAGAGGCCGCGGGAACCCGGGGGCAGGAAGGAGGCATGGGTGAAGGGTGCCGGGCCTGGAGGAGACAGGGAGCAAGCAGCAGGGGCAGGGGGTACTCAGAGCTAAGTGTACAGGAGGGTCCTCTAGTCACCATCCCGTCCCACAAAGGCCACTCTGGGTAAGACGAGCTGCTTAAGCAGATTTACAAGCAGGGCTGGACTCATTTGCATTAAAAAAAAACCCAGTTCCTATATACAAAACAAGCTGATTTTCGTTTCCAAGTGTTAAAAGCACTTCTTCAAAATTAAATGTAAAGCATGGATCACACGAACTGTTTCTCCCGGGGGGGGGGGGGGGCACCAAAGCAAGTTAAGAGCCGGCCACGGGGCTGGCGGACGGACCCCTGCAGGTGTCGGGCGGGCCGGAGGGCGGGCTGCAGGCTGAGGGCCCACGGGTGCTCCCTGGCCTATGGGTGCAGAAGGGGCCGTTGCTAAACCCCAGGGTGCACACAGCCTGTAGAAAATTCACTTGCACGTCTGAATACTAAACTCAGCTGCAAAGCAAACCTTGTCCAGGTCCGTCAGCTGAATGCAACAGTGAGTCGTAAAACTCAGGGCCGCAGACAATCAACGTCGTGACCGCTGAGTGTCCACCCCACGCGACAGCAGCCCCTCCTGTCTCCCTGGCAGCCTCTGAGCAGAAGGCACGGAAAGCCACACTCTCCCCGCCTCTGCAAGGCGCCGTGGCTTGTGGCGCAGCTCAGACCCACCGCGAGGCCGGGGGCCCTGCCCACCCCCACTCGCAACAGCACAGGCAACGGCCCATCGTGCCTCGGGGAGGCGGGCCCTGGGGAAGCCGCCTGGCGCACCTGCTGAGTGCGTGAGTGTGTGAGTGTGTGTGAGTGTGAGTGAGTGAGTGTGTGGGCACGCCCTGGCGAGGCCCCGGTCCCTGGAGGGTGCTGGGCCTCATCCTGGGCTCTCCAGACGTCTGGGCTGGGCACCACACCAAGGAAAGCGGCCCCGGCCTCGTGTGTTCCCGAGTGCCGACGGGGAGGAGGGCACTCTCAGGTGACGTCACCTTCCCAGACCGTGACTGACGACGACGACGAGGAATAGTGGCTCCCATACGAAAAGGGCTTTATTGGGCTGTTAGAATCACACAGGAATTGAACGGGGCTGGACGTTAAACAACACAGGCTCGGGTGCCAGTCCGTCCGCCCGCTGGCCGTTGTGCTTTGAAATGTTCTCCCGCGGAGGCGGCGACCGCAGCGCTCAGAGGACTCGCCCTGGCCTCGCGGGACCGGCGGCCTTCAGGTCACAAGAGCTGTCCAGTAGCTTCCCGACGGAGGCCTCCGGGGGCGCTTCTGGGACGCTCGGGGCGGGCGTCCACCGCTGCCTTCCCAGGCACGGCCAGACCCTTCCAGCGGCCACACTGGCGGTCAGGGTCACCTGAGCCCTGGCTGTGACGGCCAAGCCAAGTGGCCGCTAATCTAAGCCTCGCACGCAGACCACAGAAAGCGGCAGTTAGGAATGCCCTACAAAACCAAACAACAGCATTTTCCAAAAATACTTTTTACAGCACTTTAAATAATTTACAAAAAGGCTACAAAAACCCTATTTTCCAGGACACATCTGTTAAATAACGCCACCGCTCCCGGCCGGCCTACCCGTCTACGGGGCTGCGCAGGGAGCCTTCCCGTTCCGGGCCCAGGCTCGCGAGCAGCGGGCGCACACAGACGTGCTTCCCACAAGGACACAGAGCCAGCACGCGTCCTCAGGGCTGGAGGGCTTTGCCCTTGGCCTCCGGGCCGCCGCCCTCCTCCACGGACGTGTCGCTGAGCTCGCTCGAGTCACTGCCCACGGCCTCCCGGGCCTCGTCCTCTCCACCGACAGCCCTCCGCCTGTACCTCAGGTCCAAACCGTCGTCCTCAGAGCCCGAGTTCCTCCTGGCGTGCAGGGTGCACGCAGCCTGTGACTTCCGGCTGGGCCAGCGTCCACCTTCCTTCTTCGTGAGCAGGCGCGAGCCTCCGGACACGGGGCTGCGGCCAGCCGGCGTGTCTCTGAAGGCCGAGAAGGACGGGCCCTGCAGGGGCAGGCTCAGGGGCGGGCCAAAGACTCCCGCCTGCTTCCCCCCCCAGGAGACACTCTTCCCGAAGTGGAATAACTGTGTGGACAGCAGTGAGGAGAAGCCCGCGAAGGGCAGGCCTTTCTTGGGGTCCTGGCCCTCCAGCCCCTGGTCTCTCTGGCCCCCGAGGCCCCCTCTCCACACGGCCTCTCTGCCCTCTGGGCTCAGCGCCCACGCGCTCTGCAGCCGACTCTGGTGGGCGAAGTCGGCCCACGGGAGGGCGAGGCCGGTCTGGGGGCCCCCCAGGCCATCCGCTCCCGGCTTGCGAGTCCGCGGGCTCCGGCCCCGTGTGGTCACAGCAAAGGCCGCACCGGGGCTTTCCGTCCGGACGCCAGCTTCGACGTGAGCGGGCGGCGGGCCAAGAGCACGCTCTCTGGCACCCCCGGCCCCTCGCGGGCTCTGATCTCTGTGAGCGCAAACGAGTCTCCGACCGGCAGCCGACCCTCTGGCGGACAGGGCCCCGGCCGTGCCGGTGCGCCTGGCCAGGGCCGCAGGGAGGCAGGCCTGCTCCGCCAGGGGGCCGCTCCTCCCGCCTGGAAGGAAGGCCCTCCCCGTGCCCCCAGGGCCACCCCTGCCCCGCTGGCTCTGTGTGCACACACCGGGCTGAAGGGCCAGGGCGGGAGTGGACACCTTCTGGCATGGCAGCTCGGGCCTGGGCATGCTCCGCGTGCCGGGGGCGGCGGGGCCCCCACCTAGGGCCTCTGAACCGCTCCCGGACTCCTTGGCCTTTTCCGCCAAAAACCTTCTAATCTCCAGCTCGATGCTGTCATCGCTGTCCACGGAGCTGCTGTCATCGGGCGGGGGCCCGGGGCTGGGGCCTGCACCTTGAAGTTCACAGGCTTCTGCGTCACCGCAGAACGAGTTCCCTTCGGGCGCTTTTCTCCTTGACTGGAGGACCGGGGGCGCGTCCGCGGTCCCCGTGCCGTCTGCCCGCGTTCTCTCCGTTTCCCTGCAGGAGACGCTCAAAGTTGTTTTCACCTGATTCTCTCTGCTGTCTTTTTTGGGTTTGGAGAGGCAACTCTTCAACAGAGGAGGGCTCTTGTCTTTCCAGTCCTTCTGGTAGCCCCCGAGTTTATCCACGCACTGGGTCTCGGTGGTGCTGAACCTGACCTTCCTCTTGCACGCGGCCCTGGGGTCCTTCCACCTCCTCCTGAGCCTGCGCCTGGACCGAAGCAGGTCCTTGATGGCGGTGTCCAGGTCCTCGTCGCTGTCCAGCGAGCTGCTCTTGTCCTCCGAGCTCCCCTTCCCCCCGGTGCTCCTCACCGCGGCCGCCTTCCCGTGGCCGGGCCACACGCCACCCCTCGCGTCCGGGCCACCGTGCTGCTCGCCCAGCTCCAGCGGCCTGCAGGAGAGGGGCTGGCCCCTGGTCTCGCCCTCTGTCCTGGGGGCCCGGCCGGGCTGCGCGTTCCCGGGGCCGTGGTCTGCGGCCTGGGCCCCCTCCTGCACCGTCTCTCTTGTTTTCTTGGGTGTAGACGGCCGCACAGCGTTGCTGCCTCCCCTGCGTTTCCTTCTGCAGCTCAGCGACAGGCCCAGCGTTTTGGAGACAGGGACCCCGGGGCCAGGCGACGGCGGTGGGCTCTGTGTGGACTGTGGGCGGCTCTCCGTTGTGGCCAGCCAACCCCCCGACTGAGCCTTCAGAGCCAGGAACGTCCGGATCTCCTGCTCGATGCTGTCATTGCTGTCCACGGAGCTGCTGTCCCCGTCGGAGCGGGCAGGCAGGGCTAGGGGGCAGGAGAGCGGGCTGGCAGGCGGGGGGCTCTCGCCGCCCCCCACGGGGGCTGGCAGGATCGTTTTGGAAATGTCCAGGATCGCTTCCGCGCACATCAGCTCGGCGGATGTTTCTGCCCCGCACGGCGGCCGTTCGGCAAGCTCGTCTTCGGCAGCTCTGGGCTCCCTGGGGGGCCTGGAGGGGGGGTCAGGGGCAGGGCCACCTGGGCGGAGGTCCACGGCCTTCGGGGCCGCCGGCTTCTTCCTGCTTGGTGCTTTCCTGTGGGTTTCGGGCAAGGCACTTTTTGTGGAGTGGCTTGTGCCGCGTGGGGGAGGGTCGGGCCCCCTCCCCTCCGCGAAGGGCGCTCTCTGCGGTGGGTCTCCGCTCGCCTCCTTCCTTTTCTCCAGCTGGTACAGCTGGATGGCCTCCTCGATGCCATCGTCACTGCTGGAGCCGGACACCTCGGGCACCGGGGCCGTGCTCTTGGGTCGCTTCGCCCTCCTTCCAGGGCCCGTGCTCCTCCTGATGGTACCTTTATTCTGGGCCGCTTCTGCAGGCTCCACATCCGCCTTAGACCTGAGGCCTCGGGGCCGCGTGCTCACCCTCGACGGCCTGGGGGGTTTCCGGAAGACAAACTCCCTGCAGGCTCCGGTCACACCCGGTGCATGGTGTGCCCTGACCGCCAGCTCTTTGCTGGACCTAAACGCCGGTCTGGCCGGATTATCGCCGGGGTCTGGTTTTGCGTCCACGGAAACGTCACCTCTTGGGGTCTCGTGTTGTCTCTTCTCGTTCAGAAACTGCTCTATCTCTGCCTGGATGCTCTGCTCGAAGGAGTCATCGCTGCTAACGCTCGCCGGGGAGGCGGAGCCCTGGTCCCGGCCGGCTCGCACGCGGCTGCCAGGGGCGCCCCCTGAGCTGGGTGCCAGCTTCGGGGGACACGGGGCCGTCGAGGCGCTACTCCGGGGAACCTCTGGTCTGCACCGCCTCCCCCCGTCCGCGGCCCCGGACGGCTGGGCGGCCCCGCCCTTGGCCTTTAGGTACTCCTGGATGGCTTCTTCGATGTCCCGGTCCACGGAATCGTCGCTGTCCGAATCCAGCACCAGGGGACCGAAGGCTGCAGCTTCCTCCTCCCTGGAGGGGGCAAAATCGGCAGCAAGCCCACAGGCGGCAAACGCGGGGTTGGCGGCCAGCCTGGCGTCCCGGCCTCTGTCTGCCCTCTGGCTTCTCTGCAGGGCAAGCTCATTGCTCATGCCCAGAGCGGCCTCGTGGCTCTGAAGCGTGCTAATGACCATCTGCACTCGGGCACTCACCGAAGCCCTCGCGACGCCCTCGTGCGGCTCTGCGAAGCCCCCGGGAAACCTAAAGCCCCCGGGCGTGCCAAAGGCCTCCCATTTCGACTGGAGAGCAACCACAGGAGGGGCGTTCATGAGAAACATTCTAGCAGGCGGGGAGGGACGTGCGGAAAGGCGACTCTTTATTTCTCTGCCCGTTTCACATCCTGGGAGGAAAGAGGGGGGTCACCGCAACTCTGCTGGCGCACGCGGCCACGGAGAAACGGCACGCCAGGCTGGAGTCCAGAGAGGCGGCTCCGAATCCGGTGCCGGGTGAGCCGGGGGCGCGGGGGGGAGGTCACTCATGCTTCCCGGGCCTCGGTCCGCGCAGCTGCAGGGGGAGGCGCGGAAGGACCCGCCCCCGAGCCATGGGCACCGGGCTCACACCGAGGCCCCCCGCAAGCGTCTCTTCCCCGTCCCGCGTTCCTGCTTCGGCCTTCCGTCTTCTCTGCGCGGGAAGCGAGGTGTTATTTGCCGCAAAAGGCTGTCAACAGGTGCCGACGGGATCAGGTGCGCGTATGCGTCTCCGCAGGTTAAAAAGAATGACTGTGTGAGTGTAAGCTCAGGGTGACTTCGCGGATAGTTTCCTTCTCGATGTGGAAAACAAGCCCCTGAAATAAAAAGTTATGTGCCGTGAGCAATGAAAAAACGAATTCTCCAGGCAGTCTTTAAAGAGCCACAGAGCCTACAGCCTTTTTGTTTAAAAACTGCCAGGCGGTCTCATGGGCTGGTATCATTCTCTGCTAATCGGCAGAGAAGCCGTCCCACATGCTGTCACGCGCCCTTTCTCATCCTGCGTGGTTACTCCGGTTCCCGCAGCTCAGACCAAGGGTGGCTGCGTCAGCGGAACCGCTGGGCTGGTCCTGGGAACGGTTCTGAGGACCTGTCTGCGAAGCGCCCTTCCGCTAAAGGTCAGGGACCGCTGCAGAGGGGGATGTGATGGGCACCGTAGAGAGTCGCTTAGAAAATACAAGACACGTCACCTTACTGGTCATTCCTAACCTGTTTTTCTGATCCCTGATTTCTGACCCCCCCAAATTAGAATGCAAAACATCTGTGATGCAAGACAGCTTTGCAGCATTTACAGCAACAGGGAAACTGAGTTCCGCCCCAGGATAGTGCCGGGCACGGCTGTCACCGCCTTTGAACCCCAGTGGACAGACCGGAACCGGCCTGTGTATCTGCTTTGCTTTTAACATGGACCCTTCTCTACCAGGAGCCTCCGTCCCGACGAGCACATCATCTTGTATTTACACACCACAGTCCTTTCCAAGAAAAGCGTGGCCGGCAACCTAGGCACAGACTTGCCCAAACAGGTGCAACTTAACCAGAGGGCCCAAGAGCTTCGGAAGCAAGCCGTTCACGATCACGGATTCGTGTGTCCCCAAAGTGAAGCTATAACGTAAAAGCATTTATTGCAATCACTTGAAATTCTCAAGGCCAGGTTCGGTGGGATAACACAGGAGCCAATGTTTGTAAAGCATTTCAGGGATTAGGTCTTCCCCCCCCCCCCGCCCCCCCTTCCCGTTCCTTTACCGACTTTTAAAATAGACTTTTGACTGCCACAGGGTAAAGAAAATCAGAAATATCTAATTCAGATGCCGAAACTTCAGCTAGTACAGATTTTTTTTTTTTTTTTTTTTTACAAAGAGCATTAATTTAAGGGCTTGAAATTGAATTTTGGAAAAACTTAAGCCTGAGACCAAAGACAGTTAATCACAGCTAATTCGCAACTATCCTGGGCTACAGATCTGGTTCCAGAGGAAGTATGTGAACCTATCTGCCAGTTCTCAGACCCTGGCATCCCACTGCGGCCCCAAATCTCTCTCGTAACATCACCCTCCCGGAAGGCTCCCGGGGTCACAGACCAGTGGGGACGACAGGGTGGGGAGAGGGCTCTTTCACTGGCTAGGGGAGCCTGTGCCCACCTTGCAGTGGGGGTTACTCCAGCTGCCTCAGCACAATGACAGAGATCATGAGATGTTCTCATCAGCCTCGGGCTGTGAAGAGTCTATATCAAGAATGTTAACTACTTAAGCCGCGATGCGGGCGCAGCAACGAACCCAAAGGCACTGGGCTGCAGTGATTTCCATACCACGTAGCATAGCTGGGGGAAGGACAGCCACTGGTCTCCCCGTGTTCACCGTGTTCCCGTGGTTGCACGGCTGTAGAGAGCTCAGACTCCCAGTGAGGAGGTTTCTGAACTGTCAAATCACCTAGTGCGAGAATGAGGGAAAAAACTCACAGGGAATCTCCAGCGACAGCTTGCGTATTTAAAACAATCAACTACATAAGATGAATCATTCAGAAAAACTCCCCAAAACTATACTTGGAGAGAACTGTGAGCCGAAGCTTTGTCAAATAGCCACCCTGTACCCCGAGAGCCCCAAACCAGGCCTGGAGGGTGGCCAGTGGGGCCACCCAGCCCTGCACCCCAAAGCCACGCGGTGCCAAAGCTGGAAGCGCGTTTGGGGGGGGGGGGCACCCGGGCATCTCAGTGTGGATGCCAGACCCCAGGGGGGCGCGGAGGACAGAACCTGTCTTATCCCCTGAACAGTCTGGCTCCCTGCACCAAATGCCCCCAAGCACGTTTCTCGGCTCACCAAAGAGTGGTTCAGCTCCTGTCCTTCCCGCTCAGGTGGCAGCTTCCCCTCGTGGGGGAGGAAGGTGAGGGTCAGGGTACCAGGCCCAGAAGGAGGGCCTGGGGGGGGGGAGGGGCAAGTGGGCGTGAGCCTGCCAGGAGAGGAGGGTCCACAGGGTCGCCACGACCTCTTCTCCCGCGAAGCTGCCGGGCCACCGCCTGTGTCCCGGGGCGCAGCGGCCGAGACCCTCCCAGCGGGCCCGGCCCCAGGGCGCTCGGCCAGGGGAGCGCGGGCACCTCCCGCGGGGCGGGGCCGGCCTCCGCCCAGGTCTGCGCCGGGGATGCGCTGGCGGCCCGAGGCCCCGCCGAGGCCCCGCGACCCTCCCGGAAGCCGCGGCCGGGCGCGGGGCGCGGGGCGGGGTCGCCTTTCCGCCCGAGGGCCGGGCCAGCGGCCGTGCTCGGGGCGGGGAGCCTGGCCAGGCCGGAAGCGCCCGCCGCGGGGCCTCACCTGCGCGCACCTGGGCCCGCCCGCCGCGCGCCGCCGGCTCCGAGGGCCGCCGGGCCGCCTCGGGGACGCGCTCCCCGACCCAGGCCAGGCGGCAGCCCGGCGCCCGCCCCCCCTCCCCACCCCCCCAACCCCCCGGCCCGGCCGCGCTCGCCCCGCCCCGGCCTCACCGCCCCCCGGCCCGCCGCCCGCGCGCCCGCGTGCGCGCGCGCGCGCCCCGGGGAGCGAGGGAGGAGAGGGGAGGGGAGGAGAGGGGAGGGGAGGGGACTGGAGGGCAGGGCGGGGGAGGCGGCGTGCCCGCGCGGGGCCGGGGGGCGGGCGCGCCGGGGGCGGGGCGGGGCGGGGCGGGCGCGGGCGGCGGCAGCGCCCCCTCCCCGGACCTACCGGCGGCCGCGCTCCGGAAGCCGTGCCCGGTGGCTGGGCATCATGGGAATGGCACGGCCGAGTTCCGGGGGAGGCGCGCGGCCCGCCGGACCCCCGCCCGCTAGCGCGCGCCCACCTGCCGGCCGGCTGCGGGGCGCCCCCACCCCCACTCCCGCGCCCCCCGCCCGGCGTCCGGCCGCGCCGCCCGCGCCCCGCCCCGCGCGCCCAGGCTCGCTCCGGCCCGGGGCGCCCCCCGCGCCGGGGAATTCGGGGTGGCTGACGTGTGACCCCCCCCCCCTCCCCACGCCCGCCCTGCCGGAGGCGGGGCCGGCGCTGGGGGCCGCCCTGTCCCCGGGGTGCCGGCGCGGGGGGCGCGCGCTCCGTAAACGCTGGAAGGTTGGCAGCCGAAGGGGCGGGCCGGAGGCCGGCGCTCGCTGGCTTCTCCGTCCTGACGTCGGTGCCGTGGTGACCGGCTGCAGCGTTGCTAGAAGTTCCCCCACGAGCGTCCATCGTGTCCCTGGCGCCCGGTCCGCGGCGCGGTCCTCGTCGTCTTCCCGCGCCCGAGCGTGCCCGGAGCCCCGAGGTTGAGCCCGACGTCCGGCCGCCCGGCCCCAGGGCCCCCCAGGCTGCCTGCTCCGGGGCCGGCTTCCTCTCCGGGAAAGCTGCCCAGGCCGCCAGCTGCCTGTGCCTTTAGTTTGGGCCGTGGCCTCCTCCTCACAGTGCGCGCTTACTCCTTCCCCCCAGCTAACAGATCAGGAGCCCCAGGAGGCTGAGGAGAGGCAGATAGGAGCCCACCAGGCACGCGTGGCTCAGTCACTCAGGTCTGGGCGCCTGGGAGTGTGGGCCCTGGGCCCGGCCTCCCGGGTTGGGGTTCTGTGGGGTGGGGTGGGGGGCGGAGTGGACACCAGCAGCCCCGTTCCTCTTGCGGGAGCGCGCGCGCTCACACACACACACACACACACACACACACACACACGGGGTAGAAGGTGTCCCTGGTGGCCTGTTGGGGGAGGGGAGGGGAGCCAGCCCCAAGAGCCCCACAGTTAAGTCAAGTTCTGTTTCTGCGCTCTGCACAGGCCATGGGACCTTGTACCCCTGCGGTTTGGGCTGATGTTTGAGTCCTTGCTCAAGGCCGTTGGTGTTCCAGGTGCTGCTCAGGTGAGGCCGGGGAGGGGGGGCGGGTGGAGCCCCGGGAAGGGAAGGAAGACACAGTTACCATCTGTGTGCAGGTCCCCCCTGGCCTCCTTGCCTCTGGGGTGAACTGGGGATCGTTTTTTGTCTAGTAAGTTCCAGCGGGTTGACAGGACGAAAACCAGAGGCTTTTTCTGACAGGGAAGAAGCGGGGGAGGGGGGGCATTTCTAGTCTTTCCAGTCTGGGGAATTCGGGGACCAAGTGTCAAGAAACCCATTAAAACATTGCTTAATGCTTCGGTGAGTTGTTTTAATAAACTTTTTTCTTTTTCTTTTTTTTAAATTTTTTTAACGTTTATTCATTTCTGAGAGACAGAGACAGAGAGCGAGCGGGGGAGGGGCAGAGAGCGCGGGAGACACAGAATCGGAAGCAGGCTCCAGGCTCCAGGCTCCGAGCTGTCAGCACAGAGCCCGACGCGGGGCTCGAACTCACGAACCGTGAGATCATGACCTGAGCCGAAGTCGGACGCTTACCCGACCGAGCCACCCAGGCGCCCCTCTTCACGGTTTTTAAATATGTGCCGTGATGAACATCTTTGGTGACAGAGTGATCCCCCACCCCCTATCCGTGGGGAGTCCGTTCAGAGACCCGGTGGATGCCTGAAACCAGGGGTGGTACTGATTCCTGCACAGACTGTGTTTTCTCTTATACGTACATACCTGTGACCAATTTAGCTTATGAACTAGGCGCAAAAAGAGAGTAACAATAATAACTGATAATAAGCTAGAGCCGTGGTAGCAATATCCTGGAGTGAAGTCACGGGGCTGTGGTGTCTGTCAAAGTATCTTCCTGCCCTGCGCTCGCCCTTCTTGTGATGTTGTCAGAGTGTTGGATGAAGGAGGCGAGTGGCCCAGGCGTGTGGCACAGCGGGAGGCTGCCGGTGACCTGAGGATCCGTCAGAAGGAGGGTCATCTGCTCCTGGACCCTGGCGACCGCGGGGTAGCTGAGCTGGGGGGGCTGCTGTGTAGGAAGTGGCCTGAGTATCTACTCGGGGTGGTTTCCTAGAACAGACGCCGCTGGGCTGGGACAAAGACTACCTCGCATTTTGGCAGGATGCGTTCCAGAGGCATCGGCGATGCCGTGTCTGCCATGGGGGGGGGGGGGGGCAAATGGCCCTCTGTCTCCTGCTGGCCGCTGGCCACCCTGCACATTCCGTTTCCTCTCGGGCAGGCTTGGGGAACAGGCCTTTTGTTGCTTTGATTTTGATTTCTTTGCTGGCAACGCTGAGCATCTTTTGATGCTGTTATTGGCTGTGTAGAATGTTGCCTGTGTGTGCTCTTGCACATTTTTGTTTTGTTTGGGCTGTGTGTCTCTTTCTTCTTCTAGAGCTCTTTTACAATAAGGGTTTCAGCCCGTGTCTACCCTGTGCTAGTGTGCATCACATCGGTTTTTCAGTTTGTCTTTTTACCTTTGGAATTCACTTTTTGTTTGTGATGCACAGATTTTTAAATGTGTGTGCAGCCAAATCTATCACTTCCTGACTGGGTTCTGCCTTTGGGATGAGGCTTAGGGTAGCTCTTACCAGGGTGAGATTTCCTAGGGGTTCACCAATTTAATAGCTACGTTTCAAAATAAGAGAACTGTTTACGACATGGGGGGGGCGTGAGTCAAGGCCTTCTTGGAAACGAGAGGCAGAAGCGTATGATGGGGAAGAAGCGGCCTCTTGAAAGGGAAAGTGCTTTCTGCACTTCTGTCCAAAGGCATGACCTTCAGAAACATGGATCTGCACACATATGCACACACACAGAGGCATGCACAGAGGCACACATACGTGCACACACATGTATGTGCACACACATGCACACGAGGCATGCACACACATGCACACGAGGCATGCACACACACAGGCATGCACACACATGCACACGAGGCATACACACGTACACGAGGCATGCACACGCACAGACATGCACACGAGGTATGCACACGCACACGTGCACACGAGGCATGCACACACACATGCACATGAGTCACGCACACGCATGCACACAAGGCATGCACACGCACACACATGCACACGAGGCATACACATGCACACACATGCACACGAGGCATGCACACGCACATACACATGTACACAAGGCATGCACACATGCAGACATGCACACAAGGTATGCACACGAGGCATGCACACACATGCACACGAGGCACGCACACACACATGTACACGAGGCACGGACACGCACACACACATGTACACGAGGCACGGACACGCACACACACATGTACACGAGGCATGCACATGCACGCACACATGCACACAAGGTATGCACACACATGCACACATGAGGCATGCATGCACACATGCACACAGGGCATGCACACATGCGTATACGTGCATGCTCACATGTGCACACGCACACACATGCACACAATGTATGCACATGCACACACATGCAGATACGAGACATGCACGCACACATATGCACACAGGGCATGCACACATGCACATACATGCATGCTCACACATGTGCGCACACACACACACACGCGTGCACACACACATGTTCTTAACTTTGGGAAGCTTAACCTCTTGCAAATCGTCAGGTCTCCATGGGAGGAATGAGAAGAGAGACGTCTGTGTTTACCAGAACTCTCCTGTCGTGAGAGGTGTGGCCTTCGGTGTTGGGGACTCGAGTTACCCCTCTAGACAGGCTCCTGACTGTGCAGGTTTGGGTCCCCCAGTATCAGCCCACGGGCTGCCTCCCCAGTGTTCTTGCAATAGCAGACCCCCCCCATTGTCCCCCCCAGGGGAGGAGGGGCCGCTGGCAGCTCCACTCAGCCCTGGCCCAGCGCTTCTGGGACAGTCAGTAGCTGTGCTCTCCTCTAGGTGGGCCACAGTGGGAACGGGGACAGCGGTGGCGGGGCATCTGGTCAGGCCCTGGGGCACATGCGCGTCACCGCTCTCCTCTGGTCCTCCGTTTGCCCTTCTGTGAAGGGAGCAGAGAATCTCTAGGAAACTTCTTGTCACTCTCCATACACCTCCAGGGAGATGGCTGGGGACCCCGGAGACCAGGGTCAGTGCTGGTAGAGAAGCCGGGGTCCTTTATTCACAGCTGTTTTCCTTTCAAGAGTTAATGATGGTCTCATAAAGGAACTCATGTGGAAGGAGGCACCCCCCCGCCCCGCCCCAACTCAAGGACGTTTGACAGTCCCCGGAGGCCCTGGGGATGCAGGCGTAGACCCAGGTGGTGGGCCTGAGTGCTGCTGTGTCCCTGCCCTGCGTGAAACGGAAAATGCATCGGCCCCACTTTGACACTCTGGCCTGAGGTCGGGCTCACACGGTTCCTACAGGCGGGTCTCTACAAAGACTATTCTTGGCTCATCAAAGCAAAAGAGCCTCGAGGACCAGCAGCAGGGTCACTGGGAGGGAAGGAGGTCTGCCCTTGCGCCCCCCAGAGCGGGTCAAGGTGCGTCCGCCTCCGGGTGACGGCGTACCAGGTGGCTGGATACAGACTCACGCGCTTGGGCTGCGGCGGCTTGGATTATTCCTGCTAAGTTCTTCCACGCTCGTTTCATCTTTAAGTTGTGAGCAATTTTGCTCTCACGCGTGCAGAACTTAGGACATTTAACGCAGGGGGTGAATGCTCACGTCCGCTGGTGAGGCTGTACGCGCTCCACCCAGAGCCCCCCTGGTCCGGTCTTTGGAAATTCTGTTTCTTCCAAACAACCGTAAAAGTCTTTTACCTGAGAAATGGCTTTTAGTGGCTTCTTTCAGTTTTATCGCTTGGGCGTCAGGTGCTTAGGATGGTCCGGGCATGAATTTTACCCCGTTTGCTAATCACCATCGCAGAGGCCAGCGCGACTCTAAGACCGCCTATTTTATACGGTGACGGCCTAAGTGAGGGCACAAGGTAAGCCTCCCGGGACGCAATTATTCCACAGGACCCGGTGTGCATTCTAAGTGGGAAACGAGGACACGTCACCTCCGATTCATTCAAGGCAGAGCAGGATGGTTTCCAATTCTGGATTCGAGAGAAAAATGATGTTCTCGCTCTGGTTCTTGGCAGAAAATAAAGTGGATGAAGACCTTGACCGGGCGGTGTTGGGGGGTTTTCTCCTGTCCTCTCCTCAGAGGGCCCGCTGGCACCGGGGGGCTCAGGGCCAGGATGGGTCCCCCCCCACTTCCGGGCAGGAAAAACATACTGAGAAAAGGGAAAGGGACAAAGGCCAGCGGCAGGCCGACGCCTCCGACCCAACGAGCCCTGGGACAGGAGAAGGATGTGCGGGGGGCTCCGGGACGGGCTCCCGAGGCCGGGCGGTGGGGCTGTGCTGCGAACGCAGCGGGGATCGGCCCAGTGGAGGCGAGAGGCCCGGCCTCTACACTGATGCACAGAGGCCACTGCTCGTGGGTCGCCTCTGGGCAAGGGGTGACCGCGGGCCGGGAGTGTCCCTCGGGCTGTGGCTCGGCCCACAGGGGCTCCGGGCAGCATAGGAAATGTCAGATTTAAAATTTATATATTTTGGGGGCGCCTGGGTGGCTCAGTCGGTTAAGCCTTCCGACTTCAGCTCAGTTCATGACCTCGTGGTCCGTGAGTTCGAGCCCCGCGTCGGGCTCTGTGCTGACAGCTCGGAGCCCGGAGCCTGTTTCAGATTCTGTGTCTCCCTCTCTCTCTGACCGTCCCCTATCCATGCTCTGTCTCTCTCTGTCTCAGAAATAAATAAACATTAAAAAAAAAATCAAAGTTCCCGAGGCTCGACCCGTGTGTCCTGGGGGGCCGGGCCAGGGCAAGCTCACGCGGCCCAGTGCCTTACCCTCTCCCCCAAAGTGACCCCCGAGGCTGGGTTGATGGACAGCAGTCAGGAGTCCTGCAAGGACACGCCCAGCAGGTGTCGGCTCCCCCTTTGCCCTCAGCTGGGATCTGGAATGAAAACCGGTCCCTCCGCGCTCCGTGCAGGGCTGTGTGGAAGGGGGCACGCGGGCTCCGAGGGGACGTTCCCCACCTCCACCCAGGAGCCCCGGGCTGGGCACGGCAGAGCCAGGGGCTCATTCAAGTGAGCAGCCCGTCATCTTCAGGGACGTCTTAGAGCCCAAACGTAGGGTGGTGGTGGCCAGGGGCCGGGGGGAGAGGGGGGCTCGGGTGCTGGCCCGTGGATGTGGGGTCTCAGAAAGGGCTGGGCGGGATCCCCACGCCTTCCCTGGCCTGTGCACAAAGCGCTGGGTGTGCTTGTGTGTGTGGGGGGGTGGCAGGGAGCCCCGAGGCAGCACCAGGCACTCCCTAAGGAGCAGAGACATGGCTCAGTGTCTCCTCAGTTCAGTGGTTTGTCCCGGGGGAAGGCTTCTCTGCAGCCCGGCACCTTCCTTCCCGGCACGGACGGCACTCGTCTGTGTGCGTGATTCCCTGATGCCCCATCGAGTGGAGGCTGTCCCTGGGAACCCAGCAGGTACTAGCAGAAAGTGAAAATGGACTCAGGAAGCATTGCTTGGTGCCTCCCGGGTGCCACAGCCTGTCGATGCAGCAAAAGGAAGAGTCCAGCCCTGCTCCCCAAGAGCCCCATGGATGGGGAATCGGTGAGGTGACATTGGCCAGTACAGTGTGGCTAAGGCTGGGGGAGCTCGGAGCCGGGCACATCCAGGCACATCGGAATGCAGTGAGAAGCTGCCGACGAGCTTCCAGCAGTAGAGGGGCAGGATCAGAGTTCCTCTCCCTTCCTGGGCTGCTGAACTGGGCAGGGTGGCCACGTACAGGTATGTAGGTCGCTCACTGCACAAGGAAGGCTAGTTCACCATGGCCCCACAGCCGCTGTCACCACGATGTCCTTGGCAACAAACAGGAGAGGCTCTTGTGGCCCCGGACGCCCTGAGGCCACTCGTTGCCTTAACTGCACGCCCTCTCCGGCTCACTTTGGTTCCGTTCCTTTCTTGCTTTCTGTCTTTGTGACCTTGACGGTTCTGAAGAGGTCAGTTCCCGGCAAGCCCTGGATTGTTTCCTCTTTTGGGCGCGTCCTTGCGATCAGAAGCATCACAGAAGTGGGCTTGCACCGTAGCAGACACAGGTGTCGATCTGTCCAGTCCCTGCCGACCGCTCGGGCAGGGAGGCGTCAGGCGCGAATCGTAGTTTTCCCTTTTGCCGTGAGCAAGTCTCAGGGAGCGGGAGACGCCGTGCTTTGGGACGACGTCATCATCCTGCAAACATCGTAAGTTTGCCCACCGGTGTTGGCATCCGTTGATGATTCTCGCCAGGAAGAAACTAGACCGTGACGTTGGTCAGACGGCGGTTGTCTATCCTGTCGTCTGTCTTTACCACTTTTCGTTCTGCAGGAGGAAGTCTTTCCCTTCGATGTGACTCTGCAGTAGGGACTCGTGACTCTTTTTTTTTTTTTTTAATGTTTACTTATTTTTGAGACAGAGAGAGACAGAGCATGAGTGGGGGAGGGGCAGAGAGAGGAGACACAGAATCCGAAACAGGCCCCAGGCTCCGAGCCATCAGCACAGAGCCCGATGCGGGGCTCGAACTCATGGACCGCGAGATCATGACCTGAGCCGAAGTCCGTCGCTCAACCGACGGAGCCCCCCAGGTGCCCCTGGACTCATGACTCCTATTTTACGTGTCATACTGAGTTACTGTCACTTTTGCTGTTGTTATTCAAATTGTCCCCGAGTTGGCCAGAAGGATTTTGGAGGGTTTTGATGAAGGAGGGCCACAATTAGATGCAGATTTGTAAAAAAGATCCCTGTGAACCTCAGGGCGACACTGCTCTATACAGCTGGGGTCAGCTACGCTTGAGGACAGGGGTGACACAGGGGCCGGCAGAGACTAGGAGCCGCTGCGACCCTCAGCCGCCGCCCGTGGGAACGCGCGATGCTGAAAACCGGTGGGTACTTTCTTAGAGACAGCCGCCGACCGCCTTCTGTCGTTCTGCAGGTTCTAGAAGGTCGTATAAATAGGATCTCACGGTGCTATTCTCTTACTCCTGGCTCCTTTCACTTGGTGTGATGTTTTGGGGACCCACCCACGTTGCGCGTGTCACAAGTGGGTTCCTTTCTGTGCTGTGTCTTTTCCAGCGCATGGAAATGCCACTGTTTTTATAATCGGCTCGGCTGCCGGTAGACGGGCTGTTTTCCGTCTGGGCTGTTGTAAGCCATGCACGCCTGGGGCGGGATTGTATACAGTATGTTAGCTTTAGAAGACACTGCCCAGCTGTTTCCCAAAGTGGTCCCGGTGGGGGCACACGAGCCCTGTGTCCTCAGGCTGGGGCGGGCCGGAGGGTCCCCCGTGTGCTGGGCAGACCCCTCAGGGAAAGACGCTGGGGTCCCCCTTCCTGGGGCTTCTTTGGGGCTGACAGAGTGGTGTTCGGGCCGCTAAAGGAGAGACCCCCTGTCCCCCCCCCCCAAGTTATGAAGAACTTACAGGCCCACAGGGCAGTGAAGTCACAGGGACAGTAAGAAAGGCGCCGAGGCTAAAGTCCCCAAAACATCTAGGAACTTCTAAAGTCCCTCCCTCCCTCCCTCCCTCCCTCGAGCTCTGGCTCCAGCAGCCCCACTGGGGCCCCGGGGCAGAGGGGCAGGGACATTCAGGTTTGGGGGGCCACGAGCCCCACATATCACTGCTGTCCCCCCGGGTTCTCGTGTGCAGACCTGTTTGGGAATCTCCCCCACGGTAGGCTCTGCCCTTGGCCAGCCTGGCCCATAACAGGTCAATCAGATCAGAAGCTCTGGGCGAGGGGCTCAGGGCTTCCCAGTGGTTTCCAATGCTCGACCAGGGTGAGACCCTCCAGCTGTGGGGCTCCCGGCTAGGAGCTGGCCCCAGGGGACCGGGCCTCCTCTGAGCAAGGCTGCTCCAGCTTCAGGCAAGGCTGGATTGATGTTCCAGAGTGCCTTGTGGCCTCCGGGAGAGCAAGGGGCCGGCTCTACTGACAACCTGGCTTGTGGGCTCCTGGTTGAGGCCCTGGGGCTGCGGGTGGCAGCAAAACAGGACAAAGGGCTGTTACTATCCAAGGGAAGTCGGTGCCCTTCCCACGATGGGGAGACAGGCGGGGTTTGATTTCTAAGATCGGAGGCACCGACCAGGTGAGGAATGGCTTCCCCTGCAGCTTTACAGGATGGCCCTGGGGGCCAGAAGCAGGGACAGAGCCACCCACCCTCCCGGATCGCTGTCCGAGCCGTGCCTTTCTTTTGTGCAGACGACCCCTTCGCCGCCTGGACACCCAAGGCGCGCAGACGAGCTGGGGGTGCAGCCAGCCTCCCAAACGCTCACCCGCCCTTGCAGCTCCGTGAAACGACCCCACGACGTTGGAAATGATCTGTGTGAGTCCCTGTCCTGCAGACCGGACCCCGCTTACTCAGCGGGCTGCGTTGGAGGCCCCTGGCTCCCGTTCCCATAACGCCCAGCAGCCGTCACGGCCCCCTCGGGGAAACCAGTCCCGGGTGATTTTGCCAAGCCCTGCATTCAAGCTGACACCCACAGCCTGCCTGGTGACTCACACCATTCTCCCAAAAGTAATTCCCGAAAAGTAAATCCCCCTGGATTACTGTCTGTATTCGCAAAAGTGAAATCCATCTGGACAGCGTGGCCGTGTGCCCTGTGGGGTCTCTCACGGGCCCAGAAGGCCATGGTCCGGAGTGAGCATCTTTCTTGGGGGGGAAACAATTTAACATCTAGTCTGCTAAAATATTTGTATTGCATTGCCGAAAAGTAATGAGGGCTTCTGGTGGAAAATCTGAGAGGTAACAGGTTTGTTAAAAAGAGGCTTAAAAGCACCTACAATGGGCAACCATTTCTCATCTACTCTGCTATGGAAGGGTCAGTTGGAAGTCGGGAGAAAGCCCCTGCAGGACAGTGCTGGGCTGTGGGGACACAGGACAAGAGTGTGCCCCCACCCCCTGAGACTGGCCCGGCCTCCCCAGACAGCTGGTCTGTGGCTGTGGGGCCATGGGCGATGGCCAGTGGGTGCCGTAGGGCAACAAGTCCCTACCACCCTCGGTCACCGAGACAACCGTGTGACATCGCTTTAGTAGTAAACCTTCAATTAGTGACTGGGGTGTGGAGACTGGGGAGGAGCAGTGAATTACCCACTTCCAGCCCCCCTGGTGGAGCCCAAACGAGGGCAGGGAGCTCAGACCCTAGGGAGGAAGTCTGTCTGGCAGGGGTCATCTTTCCAACCCAGATGCCCAGCCACAAGTCACAGACCACTCCGTGGATTGGTTGTCCTTGGGTCAGGTGTTTACCCAAATCAGCTCTGCCTAGAGGGCCTAGGGGCTTGGGCGGGGGCGGGGAGAGGCCAATCCCTGGAAGAAATAAAGGGCAAGCCACTTGGGAATGGGAGTACGTCCAGCATTAGATGCCCAGCAAGTACCTGGGATTGAAAATGCCCCCGACTGGACCAGCTCCTTGTCTACCATTTACCATTCCCGTTGAGGTACGCCCGCCCACGTCTACACGGCCGCTTAAGCCAGAACCCCGGGGTGGTGGATCGCAAGCAAGGGCCGCGGCTGCTTCTATCTCATACACCTGCTCCTTCGCTGGTGGCTTCGCCCATGTGGCTCGCTTGGGCTGATGGGCATCTGGAAACAGGACGTAACAAGAGGCTTGAATGCCTTTGCACGTTGGGGCTTGCCGTTCTTGCTGATGTTGGAGCCCCGAGACCCCTGTGGCAGGAAGCCCAGGCTGGCAAGGATTGAGCGTGACAGACCCTGGAGGGACCTGTCCCAGCCGAGGCCCTCACCAGGCTCGTCTGGCCACCAGCCAGCCCGCCAACGGACCACAGGTGCCAGAGAGCAGCTGAGACCTATAGAACAGCCCAGCCCAGCCCAGCCCAAATGGCTCAGGACGCAGTGACGGGGAGTTTGTTCAGGGTGCAAGGCTCTCTCCTGAACGGAGCCCAAGGGCTGACCGTGCAGGTAAATGAGGTACGCATTTTGCAGCCGCTACTTTTGGGATCCTTTGTTATGCAGCACTAGCCGACTGAAACAGGAAGGGGAATCCAGAGATGGGGGGCTGATGTTCACAAACCTCAAGCCCGTGGCATTGGTTTGGGGACCGGGCGGCAGGCAGCACACGGGAAGTGCCAAGGCGACTACTAGCAAAGCCTGGGAAGATGGCAGAACTATCAGGGGCGTTGGGAAAGGCAGTAGAGAGCACTGTGGCTGGCAGAAAAGTGGTCGCACAGGAACTCAACGGCTGGCCAACCGCTGTCCGTGGTAACTCAGAAGGTGGGACCTGGTGGAGCGTGATAAGTGGAAGAAATGAGCACGGGGTCAGGGTCAAATCAAACAGGGAGCTTAAGCCCTTTGCTGGGACCTCGGGAGGACTGCAGGCAGTGGCCAGTGGACCCTCCCCGGCAGATGAGAGAGAGTCTAAGAATCTTCAGGCTATTGCCCATGGAACCTTCACATCCCACCCCAGCTGGAGAGGGGCCTGTCTAGAAATGAACTGAAGGCAGGAGCACTGTTGAATGGGAAGGACTGAAGTCAGATTCGTAGGAAATGTACACGTCTTTAAAGGCAGTTGTATTGTCAGAAGCACCACGGTGTGGCCTGAGACGGCTCGAGCTGCTGGCAAGATTCTGGGGGCCCAGCTTCCTCTGTGCAGAAACCAGACTGGGAAGGCCAGTCAGCTGCCAAGGGGCATTGCTTATGGAAATAGGGACCCCCCCAGAGGGTAGAGTTCTGGAGCACAGAGGGGGCCGCAGCCCACCCCACTCAGGGAAACACATTCTCTTGACTTCCCGCCTCTCCCCGCCTGTCCCCACCTCCACGAGTGCTTCCTGAGATGACCCTCGAGGAAGTGCCCACCTCCGAGTATCTTCTCGCTAAGCGCGATGCTGGCTGACTTCTCCCAGGGTGAACGCACACCTGACCAGGGGAGACATGCGTACGGAGAAGCTGAGGAGGCTCAGGGGTCCCGGGAGTAGGGCAGACGGCAGGGGGGCGGTGGGAGAGTCGGAGCAGGAAACCGCCCTAGTGCTTCAGGGTAGTGATGTCTCATGGTCAGCCTCCAGCACTTCCCTGTCATACTTGTACGGTCCTCTCCCGCCATTACCAAATGTATTTATTATTATCTTTTTAACGTTTATTCACTTTCTGAGAGACAGAGACAGTGTGAGCAGGGCAGGGGGCAGAGAGAGAGGGAGACCCAGAATCCGAAGCAGGCTCCAGGCTCTGAGCTGTCGGCACAGAGCCCAACGTGGGGCTCGAACCCACGAACCAGGAGATCATGACCTGATCTGAAGTCGGACGCTTAACCCACTGAGCCCCCCGGGCGCCCCTACCAAATTTAAATCAAAGTCCGCTGTCCAGCAAAAAGTACGATGTGGAAGATACATGAGGAGCATTTAACTATTTCTTATCAAGTTTTTTTTTTTTTTAGATTAGTTGTTGAATTTTGTCAAGTTCTATTTTTTTTATTTGAGACAGAGAGAGAGAGAGAGAGAGAGAGAGAGAATCTCAACCAAGCAGGCTCCACACTCAGCTTGGGGCAGGACCGGGGGCTCGATCTCATGACCCTGGGATCGTGACCTGAGCCGAAATCAAGAGTCAGATGCTCAACCGACTAAGTCCCCCAGGCGCCCCCGGTCGCGTTCCGTCTTGTGAACATCACATTCATCCTTCTCCTATGGGGCGAACACGAATATTCTGGTACACGCCCCCCAGTAGGCATGCTCGCACACCTTTGGGGGCAAACACGGCAGGTGTTTCTGCACAAACGGGCCACGCCACTCACACCCCCAAGCGCCGCAAGGGTCCCAGCTGACCTGCGTTCTCGCTGACGCTTGTTACCGGAGGCCCTCCGCCTGCCACGAGGCGTTACGGTGGCTTTCGTCCCCCCACCCCTGCGATCCCCGAGGCGGGCGGTGTTCTCTCGCGTGGTCTGTGGCCGTCGGATGCTCCCCTGGATTAAGGCCCCGCTCCAGTCTCTTGTCCCCGTTTTCATCGTGCTGATGGTCTTTTCCTCACTGATTTATAAAATTTCTTTAAGTAACCCAGGAGTGGCTGATCCCGGTCGCACACATCGCGACTGTTTGTATCTCCCTCACCTGTTTCTTCCTTGCCCGCGGGGCGTCCTTTCGCGAACAGAAGCTCTCAGTTTCAACGCAGGTGAAATGTTCAGTATTTCCCTTCACGATTGAGCCTTTTCTCCTTTGCCCACTCCGGGGTCGAAGCTGTTCTTTTCTAGGATCCTTTAAAATCGGTGTGTTTTTGCCTTTCGCGTTCGCACAGGGTATGAATTATGGATGACATATATTTTTAAAAACACGAACACTTCTCTGCCCAGAGCCACTAACTGAAGAAATGCTTCCTTCCTCAGGGCTCTGTAGGGCCGGCTTTGTCATCAATCAAGTACCCACTTAGGAAGATTTGCTTCTGGGCTCCCTATTCTATTGCCAAACCCGTTGTCTCAGTGGCTTAATTGCTGTCTTCGCCATTCATTCGGCAGTTGATGGACATGCTAATTTGGGGCGATTACGCAGCCGTTTGAGTGTGGCCTGTTCCACGCAGCACGATGCGTTAGGAGCCCACCCGCGATTCCGCATTTGCCATTCCTTTTCAGCGTCGCGGAACCAGTGGTTGGACGGACCACGGCTCGTGAGATGATTGGGTCACAGGGTAAGTTTTCACGGGGTGCCAAGTGGTGGGCGTTCCTCCCAGCAGTGAGTGGCGCTCCAGTCTGCCTGCCCCTTCCTCTGTCCCGGGGCCGTGAGCACGCGTGTGCGGGTGTCGGTCACGATGCGCCGCGGTAGGTGGTGGCGTCTTGCCGTGGCTTCTGTCTGCGTCTCCTAATGACAAAGACGCCGAGTCTCGATTTGTTGCTTATTTGTGGCCACGTGTCCTCTGGAGTGAACCTTTTCCCCGATTTTAAAATTAACAAATTTTTTCTTCGGGTTTTTGAAATGTTTATTTATTTTTTAGAGAGAGCGAGCAGAGTGCGAGCAGGGGAGGGACAGAGAGAGGGAGACACAGAATCCGAAACAGGCTCCAGGCTCTGAGCTGTCAGCACAGAGCCCGATGCGGGGCTCGAACCCATGAACCGCGAGATCATGACCTGAGCCCAAGTCAGATGCTTAACCGACCGAGCCACCCAGGCGCCTCCAGTTAAAAATATTTTTGTAGTAATTTGATAGTAACTTCCAAGCATGGACATTTGTGAAATTAAAAAAAAAAAAATTCCAGCTTAGTTTCATTGGTTTGGTTACACGTTGCTTTTGAAAAACTACCCTCAAACAGTGAACTCAAGTGACGACGACAACAAGGGCATTGATTTTGCTGGTGAAGTTTGGCTGGAGCTCTGTGGGCGGGACCCAAAGTCGAGGTCGAATCACCGGAGGGTCCGCCCAGCCACATGTCTAGCGCCTGATGGGACAGCCGCTGGGGGCTCTGGGGGTGGGACACCTTCCCAGGACCCCTGCGTGTGCCCTCAGCTTCCTCGCGGCATCCTGGCCGGTTTTACGAGCCAGACCTTTCCGAGAGAGAGCCCACCAGAAGTGGTGTCCACCTTGGGTGTCCCCTGGCATCGGGTCCACTGGGCTCCCGTCCTTGAAGCAGCCACAAAGACCCTCCAGGTTCAGAGTTCTTCTCTTAATGGGAAAGGCCAAGGTTCTGGAAAAACCCTTTAACAGAAATAGTGTCGCAGCCATTTTTGGAAAATACAGTCTGTTGCGCTCATTGTGGTCGGAAAATATACGGCGCGAGCTATCAGCCCTTTCGCTTCTCTTCGAGACTTGGTGATCAGTTTTTGTAAACGCTCTGGGAGCATTTGAGAGGGACGTGTGCTCCGGGCTCGTACGAAGTAACAAAATCTCAGTCGATTGTGTTCGTCACGTTGATTGATATCCGTACTGATTTTCTGTCTCGTTGTTCTTTTTATTGGGAGAGAATATGTTAAAATCTCCCATTTGGTCGTAGGTTTGGCTATTTTTCTTTGTTGCTTTGAAAGGTTTTGCTTTATGTATTTTGAAGCTATTTTATTAGGTACGTAAGATTTGGAACTGTTACATATTCCTGATAAATGGGTTGTTTTGTCGGGCACGAACTGTTTCTCTTTATCTCTAGTAATGCTTTTTGTTTTGAAGTTTATTTCTCTGATGTTACTGTGGCTACAGCAGCTTTCCTTCAGTTAGCATTTTGTGCTATCTTTTCCCTGTTCTTGTACCTTCAATCTTTCCAGATGCTTGTGTCTGGGGCAAATTTCCCTTAAGCACGATGTAGTTTCCCACCCCTGCCCCATCCCGTTATAATTCTACATTGATTCTTATTTACTTTGGGCAATTATTAAGTTTATTTACTAAGTACAAATAGCTTATTAAAAAATTTTTAATGTTTATTTATTTTTGAGAGACACAGAGAGACAGAGCACGAGTTGGGGAGGGGCAGAGAGAGAAGGAGACACAGAATCTGAAGCTGGCTCCAGGGTCTAAGCTGTCCACACAGAGCCCAACGCGGGGCTCGAACCCATGAACCGTGAGATCATGACCTGAGCCGAAATTGGACACCCAACTGACTGGGCACTACCCAGGCGCCCCTAAGTACAAATAATCTGAACAAACCCACCCAGTAGAGTGAACCAAGAGGGCAAATTTTACTAGATTCTTATTTTCAAAAAGAAAAAAGAACCAAGGACTTCTCGTTTCCTGCTGCTTGGTATTATGCTTGTTTGTGTAAAAACCTTGAGGGAAAACCAGTGAGTTTTCCGTGCTGACACTTCTCAGACGAAAAGGGCTAAAAGATCATTGAGGTCTGCAGACAGATGTGGGCCCCTGGCTCTGGATGGCCCCTGGGACCCCGTGGAATTGGAGGTGAGAAATTCCGCCCGGATGGAGAGGGAAGGTGGGGAGGGCAGCTCCTTCAGGGGGGCTGAACTCCAGAAGGACCCCCGGACTCAGGAGCCCTCAAGCCAGGGCAGCCTGGTCAGGTATGACCCCCCTCCCCCCGGCTCAGGCCCAGGCCCCGGGCCCCCTCAAGTCGGGGCGATCTTTGATCGATCTTTGCTCCCAGGGACCCTCTCGGATAGGAACGCTCCTTGGTGATTATATTCCACACGAAAGGCCCCGGCTTGGAATGTCCCTCGCAGCAAATTCATTCAAACCGTCTTTGGTGGAAGAGGCTGTCGAAAATGTGTCAGCAATGACAAAGCTCGCCCCAAACGGGGACGTGAAGAGTTCTCCCAGTACTGACGGAGAGAATGAGGGAGAATGAGCGCGTAAACGTGCTGGGGAGACGGCTGTCAAGGTTGGCATTCGTCATTGTGGTGTGACAGCGTCCCATTCCGTGGGACTTCTCCCCGAAGGTGTGCTCGGTCCAGTGACCCACAAAGACCCACCGCACGGCCCGGACGTGTGTCCCTCTCACCGGGCTCAAAAACAGAGCCAAGATCTAAGAAAGGCGTGCCCTCTGTACCTGTGGTTCTCGAGGGGAGGTGGGCCCCCCCCCCCGGGGACTCGTGGCCATGTCTGGGGACACTGTGGCCGCCCACCTCCAGCATCCAGTGCCCGGGGACCCCGAGGCAGGAAGTCACTCAGCCCCGCGGTGAAGTGGGGACCCACTCTTGGGGCGTCTTTTAGGCAAAGCAGACGGGCAGCCTGAATTTGGGCACGAGAACTACACGAGGCTTTATAACGTTGTGTAAAAATATCTTTGTTATAAAGGAAAGTGCTCCCCGCCGTCTCTCAGAGCCTCCCGGAACTCGGAAGTCATGGTTGCTGGTCTATCCTGATTGATTTAAGGCAACAGGAGAATTAATTGGCCTAAACGTTGCAACCTGAAGGCACGTTTCAGTTGATGCATCGGCACACGTCCCACGTAGAAGGCGCTCGATAAATACTTGCAGGATAAATGGAGGAGGGGGTCCCGGAGGCGCGGGGAAGAGGCAGGGGCGGGGCCCGAACTGCCAGCGGGAACCGCGTCCCTGCTGTCGCGGCTTGGGCTGTGGCGTTCCCTGGCCCGCACCCTGGGGTGCCGGCCCGCAGGGACCCTCCCCCAGGAGCACGGGGCGGGCGAGAGGAACCCTCTCCAGGCTCCACACCAGCCGACTGCAGAGCGAAAATGAAAAATGTCCTCTGGGGCAGGAAGTTTTGTATTTCGGTGCAGGCGTTTCCCTCCGTTAGGTGTCTTTCTTTTTTTTTTCTTTTTTTTTTTTTTCAACGTTTATTTATTTTTGGGACAGAGAGAGACAGAGCATGAACGGGGGAGGGGCAGAGAGAGAGGGAGACACAGAATCGGAAACAGGCTCCAGGCTCCGAGCCATCAGCCCAGAGCCCGACGCGGGGCTCGAACTCACGGACCGCGAGATCGTGACCTGGCTGAAGTCGGACGCCCAACCGACTGCGCCACCCAGGCGCCCCCCGTTAGGTGTCTTTCTAAAAAGGTCTGTCGTCCTTCCTGACAGAAGGGGTCCTTAGGGTAGATGGCCAAGTCTCGAGTATGGGAAGGTGGTGAAACCCAGGGAGTGTGTGTGTGTGTGTGTGTGTGCACGCACACGTGAGCCCGTGTGCGTGTGTGTGCACACGTGAAGCGGGAGACCGTCCCCTTCCAGGTGGCTGATGTGGGACGGTGTCATCCTGGAACCCTGTGGCCACGTGGAGAAGGCTCATTTACAGAAGGAGGGAAAGAGGGAGGGAGGGAGGCAGAAACGCCTCATGCCCCTGCTTGGTCTCTGGGCCCAGGCTGAGGCCGCCTCCGCCCTGTCAGAAGCTTCCTTCCTGGGGCAAGTTGGTTTGGGTCGCGTTTCTGCTCCTTGCAGTGGAAAGTTCTGACCTGTAGGGCTTCTACAGGGTCTGTGCTCCCTGAGCAAACTGCTGTTCACCAAGTCTTTACACGCCTGAGCTCAGACATTCGCAGGACGTGAGTTTTTAGATAGAAAGAGAACCAGGGACGCCCGGCCGGCTCAGCCGTCTGGCTCCTGATTACGACTCGAGTCATGATCCCGCGGTTGATGAGTTCGAGCCGATGGCGTGGAGCCTGTTTGGGATTCTGTCTCTCCCTCTCTCTCTGCCCCTCACCTGCTTGCCCGCTGTCTCTTTCTCAAAAATAAATAAAAATAAACTCTTTTAAAAAAAGAGAGCAAACCAGCTGCAGGTTGTTCAAACGGGAAGCCATAAGACAGCTGTCAGTCAGTAAAGGACCGTGCGGAGGATGTGGCCGTCTGTCCTGTGAGGCGTACCACCCCGGCCTTTGTTGTGGGACATAGTTTAGCCTCGCCCATGGGGCCCGCAGGGCCAGAATCTGGGGTGGCTTTGCCCCTGTCGGGTGTCGTCTGGGGCCCTGCCGGGAGCGGGCCGGCACGGGAGGCGTCCCAAGGCTGCACCGTCACACTGTGGGTGAACACCTGTTCTCGACCCCTCCGTGTGGCTTGGGGCTCTCCCGGCCGTGGCCAGGCTCCGAGAGGGAGCCTCCCCACTGAGCCCGCCCAGGGAGCTGGCATTGCAGAGCGCTGGCGAGTGCTGCCCGGGTCTTGTGGCCCCTCTGCCCGTCCTGTGCTGGAGGAAGCAGCCACAGCCCCACCCCTCCTCGGGGAGAGGGACAGAGACCCCATCACTCAAAGGAAAGAGAGTCGCAAACTTGGAGGCCATGTTTTATCGCTGCCACACGTCAGTCCCCAAGACCTCTCCAAGCCTGGGATGGAGCGTCGTGCGAAAATTCGTAAGGAAGGAATGCACGCCTCTGTCCTCTGTGTCTGGGGGACAGGAAGGACCCGCTCTGGAGCTCTAGGAATGAATGGCGACATCCAAGGTATCCCAGAAAGTCTGGAACTTTCCAGATGTTTAACCTGCCCCAGCCTGCGAAGCTGAGTCCCTGCTGCCACTCAGAGCACCCTGCAAGGGTGACAGCACTCTCAAGAAAATTGAGGTTAAGTTCACGTAACATAAAAGGAACCACTTTAGAGGACACGATTTGGTGACGTATAACACGTTCACGATGTTGGGCAACTACCTTCTGTCTCGGGTTCTGGAACATCTACGGCGGCACCTCCCTTCCCCGGGAACCACCCATCAATTGTCTCTAGGGATTGGCTTGCTCTGGACCCCCTCGTGCAAAGGGGTCATGTGGCATGCGGCCTTTCAGGCCCATGTCTTTCCACCAGCGTCGCGTTTTGAGGTTTGTCCATGCTGCGGCGTGTGTTAGAACTTCACACGCTGAAGTGGTTCTTTGCTGTGTGGACGGGCCCGTTTTGGTGATCTGTCCGCCTGCTGAGGGACGTTGGGGGTTGTTTTCGTATTTTGGCCGCTGTGAATAGGGCCGCTCTGAACGTTTGTGTAAAAGTGTTTGGATGAGTGTCTGTCTTCAATTATTAGGGAAAGCACGAGAGAGAGAGAGAGAGAGAGAGAGAGAGAGAGAGATGCTCCCTCCCTCGGCTGTGCCTCCAGAGAGAAAGCTTTAAGCTGAATGCTCCTTGCACCCCGGGCCAGGCCACTTTTGTGACAAGACGCAGCTAGAAAGTCTTGCAGAAGCTCCTAAGAAGTCAGCTCGGTTTGGCTGGAGGCGCCCGGAGAAACCGAGGCCGGTCTCCCATCTCTGCAGTGAGCTGGGCCCGCAGGGCAGGGCGAGCTGGGCCCGGACAGAGGCAGCAGGTCTGTGTGATCTGGGCTGTCCCGCCTTTACCCCTGGGAGTACACCCAGGATGACCACGGGCCCTGGGTGACCGCAGGCTCCTCCATGGCGGGGGGGGGGGGGGGTGTCACAGAAATCAAATGTCCAGCAGCTCAGAGGCCACTGTCGGGATCCTCGTGGGCGCAGAAAGAGCTGTCGCGGGGAGACGTCTGCTGTCGGCCTGGAATCCGGGAGACCCTGTGGGCTGGGACGTGGCCAGGCTGGTGGCCCCGAGGCCTGGCTGCTGCAGAGAGGCAGGGGAGCCTGGTCTGAGCTGCGGGGCTGTTGAAGATCGTGCAGGCAGGTGGGTTACTGGGCCCACGTTTGACCCACGCCTTTGCCAGGCGGTGGTGGGTCCGGGCAGGTTCTGGGGTCCGGCTGCTGGTCTGCATTCCTAAGTTGAAGTCACCCTACCCCCGGGTGACTGCTTTTGGAGATTGGGCCTTTAGGGGGCACTGAAGCCTCAAGGGGGTCGTGAGGGTGATCCGACAGGGCTGGTGTCCTCACGAGAAGAGGGAGAGACAGGGGACCCCACCTCTGCGTGTGTGCACCCAGGAAGGGCCATGCGAGGGCATGGCCGGGAGGTACCCTCTGTGTGCCCGGAAGAGCCCACAGTGGCCGGCCCCCTGATCTGGGACTTCTGGCCTCTAGAACTGTGAGAAAATCAAGTTCTGTAGTTTCAGCACCCCCCCCCCCACCCCTGCCCCCTCTGTGGTGTCTTTTATGGCCGCTCAAACAGGTTAATACACCACCTTCTTCCAGAAAAATCTCTGAGGGCTGGGAGAGCCCCGGGCCACCCGGGTTTATTTCCCTGAGGCTGAGAAGGACCTCAGTCACCACCGGGGCTGGGCGAGGGGGAAGCGAGGGTCCGATCCCATATTTATTTACCGTTGGATATTTTGCCCATCATGGATGGTTTTTTTGCACTGAGTTTGATTTAAAAATTATCGGGCGCCTGGGTGGCTTAGTCAGTTAAGCCTCCGACTCTTGATTTTGGCTCTGGTCATGTCCTCACGGTTCCATCTCTCTCTCTCTCTCTCTCTGCCCCTCCCTTGCTTGTGCTCTAACTCTCAAAAGTAAATAAATGTTAAAAAAATTTTTTTTAACTTTTTCTTTTTTTTGAGAGAGAGAGACAGAGAGAGACAGAGCACGAGCAGGGGAAGGGCAGAGAGAGAGGGAGACACAGAATCCGAAGCGAGCTCCGGGCTCTGAGCCATCAGCACGGAGCCCGATGTGGGGCTCGAACCCACAAATGTGCGATCATGACCTGAGCCGAAGTCGGACACTTAACCGACTGAGCCACCCAGGCGCCCAACATGCAATGACTCAATATTAGTATGTATTGCAAAATGACCACCACACTACGTCTATTACCATCTGTCACTTCCCACAGTTCTAGAATCTATTCTCTTGTGACGAGGAGTTTCAAGATTTACTTCTCTCAGCAGCTTTCAAATATGCAACCCAGGCTGATTAACGGGGCCCGTCCCATCCCCAGGGCTCGACTGTCCTAGGCGTGTCCCTCTGATCGCCTTCACCCGAGGGCGCCGTCCCCCGCCCCCCAACCTCGGGAGCCGCCACCAACCGCAGAAGTCAGGGCTCTAGCAGCCCAGGACCCTCCGCAGGCAGCGGTGCGGGCGCAGGGAGGGGCGCGTCCAGCAGGGGGCAGTCACGAGCCGGGCGCCCAGCGCTGGAAGAGACGCCCGGTCCAAGTGGAGCTGAGACCCCCGCTTCCCGGCGCTGGCCCCATGCTCCTCTTTTTAGAAAAGTGGCTTCACGGTTTTTCGTATTCGTGTCCACGCGGGCGAGGTGGGGGTTCCTGGGCCCTTTCCGCTGCTCTGCGCATCCAATGCAGCGCCCCCTCCCCCCGTGGCGACTGAGCCCGCAACGCGCCTGGACGTGTCCCTCTACCCGCCTAGCAGAGGGACTGCAAAGCCGCGCCTGAGTCCCGTGTGTAGCGGTCACACGCTGGCACCGACAACCGCTTGGATGTTGTGGCTGAGTGGACGGGGCTCCCTTCCACTTCCGTAGGACAGCGCCGCGCGGATAGCGCGCCCCCCCCCCCCCCCGCCCCGGCTGTGTCCTGTCTGCCTCGCGGAGTCGGGGAGACCCCGTGGGGGTGGCCCATCCCCGAGCAGCGGGCACTTGGGGACAAGACGTCTGGATGTGTTCCCCCGGGTTGGAGGCAGATCCCAGAACCGGATCTTTGACCTCTGCCCCCTCCAGGCAGCCCTCTGGCGGGAGGGGGGGGAGGGGTTGGAGAGCGGGCACCTGACCCAGTCTAGAAGCCACGTGATTCACAGAGGCAGGGATGCCCAAAGGGAGCTGGGGGGGGGGGGCAGGAGGCGAGGCTCCCAAGTGGTGAGGTGAGCTAGGAGGGAGGGGTCCCGGGCTCAGCAGGGCTGGGGCCGGAGTCCCCAGGGGGATTTCTATTTCGGCTAACACCTCGGGCACGCGTGGGACGTGCCACATCCGGGCAGCCTTCACCGCCAGCACCTCTTTCAATCCTCACCCCTGGCGGGGAGCCGCAGCTAGACAGCTGGGGCCTTGGGTGACATGCTGGGGAGGGCGGGCTTCCTGGGGGAGGCAGTCAGAACCGTGTGGGGGGATGACCATGGGCAGCGGGTGCCCCCGCGGGACCTTTCAGCCACGGGGAGGCCTGCGTGGGGTCCTCTCTCTGGGTCCCTCTGCCTTGTCCCTCCCAGACCCCGCCCAGAACCCCAGAGCTCCCCCCCCCCCCCCCCCCCCCCCCCCGTCGTCTGCACCTGGGCCGACAAAGCTCATTCCCTCCCAGCTCTGCAGCCCCCGGGGGCAGGTTTGGGGGCAAGAAATCCTGGGGAGGAGGCGAGGCAGGGGCTGGAGACAGGGTGGCCTGCAGTGGTGTCCTCCTGGCCTTCAGGGGTTTGGGACGAGCCAGGGCCCCGGTCCGCCGTGGGGGAGCCCCCGAGGAGGGGAGCACCGAGCACTGGGCGTCCCCACCAGGAGGGCGCTGTCCCAGGCACCGCGGGGCGGAAACACTTCCATCAGCGCCTGGCAGCCTGCTCTGCCCCAGAGAGGAGCATCGGGTCCCAAAGGACCTGCCTTGTTTGACCCCGGGGCCCGTTTCCAGAATATTCTCCGCAATGGGGAGAAATGCCAGCGGCTTTGTGGAGACCTCTCAGGGCACCTGGGTCCCCAGAAAGCAGCTGGAGAGAGGCTGACCGGGAAGGTTTTCTGACTGCCGGGGCGGCCATCACACAGAAGGCGGCTCAGACAACAGCCCGAAGGTGTCCTCACGCCGTGGAGGCTGGAGTGAGTCCGAGGCGGTGGCCTGGCAGGGCTGGTTCCTTCCGGGGCCGCCCTCTCGGGCTTCTGCTCGGCCGTGCTCTCCCGGTGTCTGCACTCGGTCGTCCCTGTGTGCGTCTGTGTCCTGTGCCTCGTTGGTCATCCTGGTTGATGACCGTCTTCCTGGGCCCTGAGCCCCTGGAAGCCGGTCCCGTGCCCCGTGGTGCAGGGGGAGTGCAGGAGGCTTGGAGTCTCCGACAGCATAGCCCGGGCAGACCCAAGCTGCCTCGGGTCTGGGGAAGGAGGGCTGTGCGTTGCGGGTTTGATCGAGTCCTTGGACCTCCCGTCCTGGCTGCAGGGCCCGTGGCCAGGATCAGCCCGGGCCTCAGGGTGCTGGTGTGCCCGGCCTCGTGGCACCAGCCCCCCCCCACTGCCTCCCGGGCCCCCATGTACGTGGGGAGCTCAGTCAGCAGCACTCAGGCTGCCACAGGCGGAGCGTGTCCCCACACAGGGGCCCAGACTCCCATCGGCCTCTGACACCCAGCAGAGTCCTCCCAAGTGTCTGTACAAACCCCTCCTCCCGCGGCAGCATCCGCGATACTGGGAAACGTGGGGAGGACCTCGGGGCCACGCACGCCCTTCCCAGGCGCCCGGGCCCCGAAGCGCAGCAGGGAAAGGCAGAACATCTTTTCCCGGTGAACAAACGGGGCTCAGAAGCCCCCCTTCCCACCCGTGGAGGGAAACTTGATCTCGTTAGTTCATGGGGACCGTGTCCCTTCAGGATTTTTCCTGGCCCCTTTTGGGAGACATCGGGGACACTCCTTCCACGTCGCCCATCTGCTTCTCCTGGGGGCGGGCAGGTTCTGGGCCTGGTGGCACGCAGGTCGCAACAATGGGGTAGGTCAGTCCTCCGCTGTCCTCCCCTGGCCCTCTGCCAGGATGCAGCTCGTCCGCTGTCCTCTCCGGCCTTGGGTTCTGGCCAAGTTCTCCCCGGAGAGTATGCTTCATCGCGTCTGAGCCCCGAGTCCAGATGGCACACGGACACTTGTGCCACCCCCGCAAACCTACTGCCTGCTCAGGGTTACAATTAACACAGAAGGAAACACCGGCTGCCCCATAGCTTGGTCTCTTGTTTATGCCTGTCTTTTCCAGGTTTTCCCAGGGTCCAGCTGGGCGTCCGTGGCCAAGGACCAGCTCACGGCAGGGAAGGGCTGGCCCGAGGCCGCAGGGTGACCTGGGGGCAGTGCCGGCGGGTCCCCGCCTTCCCCCTGCAGACACCCACTTGCACAACGGACAGGCTTTGCACGGGCGTCCCTCAGTCTGAGAGGGGGAAGTCAGGGGCCCCGGAGCCTCGCGTCTGTCGGCATGAATCCGTGCTCTGTGTCCCCCCGCCATCCCAGCTTGTTGGAAGACAGTCGATCTCTGTCTCCGGAAATCCGTTTTGGGGAGCGTCTGGTTCTGACCCACTTGTGGACACGGATATGAGCAGCTTCGTTAGCTTAAAGATTTCCTGTCCCTGAGCGGGCTGGAGATTCCGCACGTGGACGTGCCGGTGCTGGGCTCTTTCCTGCACTGAGCTGAGCTGGGGGGGGGGGGGACAAGGGTGTCACAGAACAGCTCTGGGTGACTCTTTGACTTGTTCCAAGACCCTTTGTGGCAGAAATTCCCTAGTGTCCTGCTCAGAACATCCGCTCCGGGGATGCTGGTAGATGAGGCGTGGAGAAAAGAATTCCAGCCAAATAAATTTGGGGACGTGGTTCTGGATGAAGGGTTGAGGTCCCCCATGCTTTCCGGCCAGTCGTACAGCCCTGCACTTTGTGAGCTGCTGTGGGGGCCGAGCACGGACCTTCTCGGTATGTTTGCCCCCGGGGGTGTTTCATGGGAAGACGCCGGAAGGAACGCACTCTGGAAATACCACCCAGGGTGGTCCCTGTCCACCCTCCGCCTCTAGAAGGCGGTCATCCATTGTGATGGGACCCCACCTCCCTGAGGAAGGGGGAGGGGAGCAGCACCTGGCGTGGCCCAAGGGACCGGGGCGTGTGGTCCACCACACGATGGCGAATGTTCTCAGAGGTTTCCTGGCAGGGTTGCTCCGGGCACCCCTGCCCTGGGCCGTCCCCTCGGTCACCTCTCCCACCGGGTTTTGGGCACGCCCCAGGGAAGCGAGCTCCAGTCTCCACCGCCGTGGTGGGTGACATCACTGCCCCGGTCTTCGGAGGGGGCACGGGGGGCCAGGCGGGGTCCCTCCAAGTCTGTGTCGGTCACGCAGCGCGTGGCCGCGGAAGGGAGTCGGTTCTACCCAGCTCCAAACTCCACGCTTTTCCACTTGCTGGACTTGATGCAAACCCGATGTCCGGGGTCGGACCCCGTTTGGGTTACCGGCTTCCCAGGGTGTAGGGACAAGGGACATGGCTGTGGTCCGGGCCCCGGGGCCTGCAGGGAGCCCGCCGGGCACTTGGCCAAGCACAGAGTAGGGTCTTCTGCCCGTCAGCCGCCAGCAACAGTGTGTGTCCCTCCGAGGAGCTCCCTGCACGGCTGTGCGGAGCGCTGACAGCTGGGTGTGGCTCCTCTGGGGACAGGAAGCTGAAGCCTGGGCGCGGGGCTCAGGACAGACTGCCACCTGCGTGGATCCTAGCAAAGCCCGGTGGCCTCTGTGCTTCCGACTCGGCCCCCGGAACCTGTTCAGCGGCCTCCGGGGCGGTGGCTTGGGAGGTGGCTGGAGTGGCCTGCTGAGGGGGTGGGTGAGGGGTCCGGTGCCCTGCTTGTCGGGTGGTGGGGACCATCTCCCCGGGTGCCTGGCCCGCCCTGCTTGTGGTGAGGCCGCCTCGCTTCTGGGCTCGGCGTCCTGGGTCCGGCCAAGAGCAGCTCGGGGCACTCGCCTGTGGCCCCGGCTGGCAAGTCCCAACATCGGGACCAAGTTCTCTGGGCCTGGGGCCGAGCAGACCTGAGGGCAGGGGTCGTCCCATCTAGTGCCCGACGGGGCTGGGGGAGGGGGGTCACATGAGGCCAAAAGCACGTAGGGCCCACCCTGGAGAAGAGTGAACACAGATCCAGGGGGAGGTGCTGTGAATAACAGCAGTGACGTGCCCCAACCCGGTCCTGGGCCCCTCGGGGGGCTCGTCTGGTGCAGGCTGAGGGCGGGGGCCCGAGTGAGGGTGAGGGAGAGTTGGCCTGGTCCCCAGTGGCTCTCCTTCCCCGTGGCTGCTCCCCTTCCCTGTGACTGCTCCCCTGTCCCGTGGCCACCCCTTTCTGGGGAACACGGCCAGCTTCTGGGCTCAGGCGTGTCCTTGTTCCCACCTCAGATGTTTCCGTAAAAAGGCACTGTCCAGACAGTGGGACCCTGGACCACAGACAGTCACTGGGGTTTAGTGACTTGGCACCTGAGAAGTGCTCAGCCCCACGTCGGTCACAGAAGTGCCGTCTCCGAGCCACTGCACGCGGACCCAAGCCATCCAGCGAGAAGGGCAGCCGAGCCACCTCTGTCTCCTTGCTGGTGCTGCCCTGTGGCCGCCAGGAGCACAGGCTTCCCTTCGTCAGGGTCCCGGGCCCCCCAGCTTCCCGCAGTGACTCTGCTCCTGCTCAGGGATCGGAGGAAGGCCCCCTCTACTTGCCGGTTCTCGGGGACGGAGCCCCCCGTCTGCCCTCACCGTGGAAAACAGAAATCGGACCGCACCAGCCGGGGGACCTCAGCTGCCACAGCTGGGCCCCCGCGGGAACAAGTTCTCCAGACCCCCTCTTCTCCCTGGGTCCCTGCAAGACACCTCCTCCTCGCTCTCGGGTGTGCCGCGCGGAGGCCGGTGCTGGGGCCACAGCGTGGAAGGCAGAGCAGAGCCGCCGCCCTCGGGGCTCTCCTTGGGGTCGGAGAGGGAGAGTGACAATGGCACGAGGTGGGGCTGTGAAGCCACGGTGGCCCCAAGCGGTGGCCCCAGGGCTCTGGGTGCCTCCACCAGCCCACCTGAGACCCTAGAGCAGCCTGAATGGCCCCAGCCCCGCCCATTGCTCCCTTCCCCTTCTAGAAAGCTCTCCAGGAGCTCCCGCCCTCACCCCACGCCCGCCCAGTCACCAGGCCTGCTGTGCCCACCCTATTGCCCCAGGTCACCCCCCACCAGCCCTGGCCGCTGTGACGGCCCCCTCCCCCAGGCCCCCCACAGTCGTCTCCCTAACTCATCAGTCTGGCCTCGTCCACCTCTGCTCGGGACTCCGTGGCCCCCCACGCCCAAGCCCCCAGAGTGAATCTTACTGACCTCACCCTGCTCACTCCCGTGATGCCGGACCGCGTGTCCTGACCCCAATCCCTGCAGCCCACCCCACAGACCTGGCCCGAATGGGATGCACTCCTCCTTGGGGCTCCCATGGGACCCTGTGAGCGTCTCAGCCGGGATGACCGCACGGCTCGGTTCACACATCTGTCTGCCCCAGACTGGCACTCCACGAGCAGAGCCGCCGATCCCGGGCCCTGGTGGCGGGCATCCTTGGCATAGTGGGCACCCAGGAAAACACGGCTTGGATGAATTTGTGAACGATGATCCTGTGGCCACTGGGCCCTGAAATGCCAGAATCACTTGCCGTGGGTGGGGGCCGTGGGGACCACCCCCAACTTGAGACTCCCACCCTCCACCCCGCCCCTGCCGCGGGCCTCCTGCCCGCCCTCCTGCCCTCGGAGTCTTCTTTGGGACCCCATCCCTTGTGTGGGGGGACCGGGGAGTGCTGTCCTGGCACTGCCCCGGACAGCTGGGGACCGGCCAGCCTGTGATTGTCCACAAGAGGGCGCCGAGAGCCCACCCACGGCGGCTGAGTGGCCTGGGGAGCGGGCTGGGAGGGGGGTGAGCCCGTGCACGTGGCAGGAGCGGGAGTGTGCAGGCGTGCGCGTGTCTACACGGATCTGGGGGCCTGGGGACGCTGCGCCCGCAGGGCGGTGGGCCAGGGCAGCCCAGGGGGTCCTCGATGGGTGCCGGTCAGGAGGGGCCCAGGCCCAGGGCAGGCCTCCAGCTTGGCCCTGCCCTCTGCGTAGTTTCAGGCTGGGACCCTGCCAGCCTCCGTGGGCGTGGGCGTGGGCGTGGGCGTGGCGTGCGTTCCCCGGGTTCTGCCTCAGCCCCAGCACTCATGGGCATGACCCGGGTGCTGGGTGAAAACGCCAGTTCCCGGGCCCCACGGCACCTGCATCTGTGTGTGGGGCTTGTCTGGGAAGCCTTGAGGCCACTCGCAGAGGTCCCGCTGGGCCCCTCTCTCATCTGTTTTCCCTGCAGGGGGCCAGGGCGCGGGTTCGAGGTTCGAGGTGCCTGCGATGGGACACAGACGGCAGTGCCTGGAGGTGGTCCAGGCCAGGGAGGTGCCGCTGGGAGGTGGTGGTTGGGGCGGGGGGGATGAGTCCACGTGGCTGTGTGCATCTTTCCTAAGTTAGGTCTAAAGTCCTCCAGGAGCAAAGAAAACCTCAGTAGGAGGGGTCCAGAGGAGGCCTCTTCTCCCACATGAGGGAGGGCAGGGGGCTTGCTGGGAGGCAGATGAGAGGGCACCCAGGAGAGGGGCCTGGGTCCCAGTCTGTGGGCAGCTCAGGGCCCTCCCCCTGCAAGAGGCGGGTGGCGGACTGTGGGTGGGGCACTCAGCACGTGGCGGGGCTGAGCAGCGGGGGAGGGCCCACCATCCTCTCTGAGTGGGGGGTCTGGGGTTGTGTCTCTGGTGACACTGGCACCCCAGCCCAGGTCAGGGGTGTCCCTTTCCCCCACAGCCGGTCCCTTCCTGCTGCAGCAGCCGCCAGGACTCCCCTTCCTGGCCCTGGGGCCCTCTGAGCCCGGCTGCCACCGCCCAGCGTCCACCTGGCCATTTCCGTGTCTCTCCGTGTCCCCACGCCTGCTGGCCTCTCCAGCCTTTGGGGCTCGTGCTCTCTGTCCGTCACCGCCCCCCCCCCCCCACCCCACAGGGCACTATCCCGGCCCCACGATGGGCTTAGATCCAGGCCCATCTGCTTTGCCAACACCCGGTTTTCTCCCTGTGGCCTCGATGTAATTACAGAGCCGCGTGTGCATTTGCCGTGCCGCCTGTACCCCGATGCAGCCCGGCAGGGTGGGGACCGTCTGCCCCACCCAAGCCCCGCCCCCGCGGATGAATGCAGGGAAACGCTCCTGGCGTGGTCTGTCCCCACCCGCGGAGCTGAGAACGGCCCTTGCCTTGAGGGCCGCCCGGGGATCCGGGTGCGGGCTCCCCGCGGCGTCTGACACACGGCGCTCAGCAGCGTGGCCTCCGCCAGGTCACCTCTCCCACCACGCGCGCCAGCGGGGACCACTGCCCGAGCTGGGAGTGCCCACCCTGTGCCAGCAACTCGCTGGGCTGTCATCTCGGGAGGAGGCACCCCAAGGAAGCAGGGAGGGCCGTCCTAAAGTGTGGGCCACCGTGGCCCTGGACGGAGCGCGGACCAGGCTCCCGAGAGGCGCGAGGCAGGGCCGAGGGTGCCCGGCCCGGGTCGGCCACAGCCTCTGTCGTCGAGCCAGAAGCCGCTGCTCTCTGCAGGCTGACTTGGCGCTGGGCATGCTGGGACGAGACCGCCCCTCGCTTACCCGCTGGGCTGGATTCCTTCCCAGTGGAAGGACACATGCGTTTTAATTTGTTCTAACTGGACACACCCCCACTCCACCCCGCGCCCCGGGGAAACTGGGTCAGCAAGCAAAGAAGCCCTCGGCCGGCTCAAACCCACAATTCTTTCCCATAAAATGGCCCTTGTTCTTTTTAGCACACTGAAGGTTCCCGCGGGGTTGATCCTTTGGATGCCCGGTCCCGTGCGCGGAGGGTTCCAGAAACACTCGGGCTTCGGGGAGCCGAGGGCAGCTCGGGAACAGAGCTCTCTGCCCCTGGAGCCCAAAGAGGCCTCGACCGGGGCCTCGCCTCCAGTCTGCACGTCGCGGGACACGATGGTGGGGTGCGCCGGGGGCGGGGGGCTTCCCCAGTGAAAGAGAGACGCCTCGTCGCTGGGAGGTTGCCCGGGAGCACAGGGAGCAGCTCACAGCGCCCTTCTGCCTCGGATGACATCTTCCTTATCAGCACCTTAACGGAGACGGCGCTGCTGGGGCTGCGGGGCTGTGCACACAGGCTCCGCTCCTCCCGGCTCCTGGCGCTGCCTCCGGGGGCTTGGCTCCCGGCCTGGGCCCTGCCTCTCCTCCTGCTTTTCTGCACCGGGATCATCCCTCCACCTACGTGCTGAACTGGTCTGTCCACGCGTCCGTCTGTGCATCCGCTGGTCCAGGCAACCTTACCTGGCCACGTGTCCACCCATCAGCCACTCGTCCTTCTGTCCGTTTTTCCGTCTGTCGTTCGGCCCGCCCACTATCCGGGCACGGATGTCTTCATCCGGCCATGCCTCCACCCCCTCAGCCACCCACCCTCCGTCCACCAATCCCGGTGCACCTGTCCCTGCCTGCCTCATTCTATAAATGTCCTCTCGGGCAAGTCACGATGCCACTTCAGGGTGGGGGTGGGTGGGGAGGGGCCCACAGGGGAGAAACCAGATCCAGATCCCGCCCCCACAGAGCCAAAGTCCGCTGAGCGGCTGCATCCGGGGACGCGGGGAGGGGGGGGGGGGCGGGGGCGGGGCGAGGGCGGTGCCTGATCCGGGAGGGCTTCCCGGAGGACACAGCTGAGGTTCTGGAGGCCCGTCCCCTGGCCAAGCTGGCTGTCCCCGTGGCGTCTCCCGATGCGTGCGGAGGCGGCCGCACAGAAAAGTCTGCGTCGACCGCCCGCGCGGGCGGCGCCACCAGCCTGCCCACGAGCCATCTGCCTCCTTCCTTCCGCGAGCGAGCGCGCTAGAGCCCGTGGGCTGCCCGGCTCCCGGCACAGTTGCCGGCTGCACACGTGGGCCCTGGCACCCGGGGGGGGGGTCTCTCGCCCTGGTGGAGACCGGGGGTGGGGGTGGGGGGGACGCTCCTCCAGGAGGCGCATCACTTTACAGTATAGGAGGCCCGTTTCTGTGACAGTCCCGGGAGGCTTGCCGCCTCGTAGAAGTGGAAACTGAGGATCAAGGGAGTTGGTGGCTTGTCTCTGGCACAGGGCTCCCAGGGACAGGGCTGAGCCTTCTCCTCGGTGATCTGTGCGGGTGTGGACGGGGAAATGGAGAGGCTGGAGGGAGGGCTGCCCCGTGGCAGACCTGGCCTGGGGGGGCGGGGCTTGGACTTGGGGGTGGGGCCTGGGGGAGGGGCGAGGAGTGCAGAGGTGTAGGCGGGAGAGAATCCCTCATCACTCACTTGCTATCAACAGATTCGGTTTTCAGTCATTCGCCCCCACACGGTGGTTGAGCCCCTATAATGGGCTTGCTGTGCTGGGTGGCCTGTCCCTTGCCGATGTCTGCCCCTCGGCTCCGCTGCCCCCTGGGGCTGGGCCATTCTTTGTCAGGAACTGGCCTGTGCCCTGGGTGGTGTCGAGCGGCATCCTTGGCCCCTGCCCGCTAGATGCCGGGGACACGTCCCCACTTGTGACAGCCAGAATGTCTGCAGACCTTGCCGAGCGTCCCCTGGGGCGGGAAGGGTCCCCCTGGAGAAACGCCGGTCTGCCGACAGTGGGCACAGCAGAACCCCCCTGCCCGCATGGAGCTCACGGCCCGTGGGGGAGACGGGGAAGAGAACGCGGGGTTTGGGTCGCAGAGAGGCGGCGGGAAGGGCAAGAGGAGGCCCCTGTGTCGTTGGACCTGGGGTCTGTGGATGGCGGGGAGGGGGGCCTGGAGACTGTGTGCCGGGCATCCGGGAGGAGATGGGAGCCTCGGCTGAGCTGGGGAGGCCAGGAGGAGCGCCGGGGTGTCAGGCATCCCGCACATGGAGGGACCCTCCATCTAAGGGCGGGGGTTTGCCCTTTTCCTCTCCTGCCAGCCTCGCCCTCTGCCCTCAGATGTGCCTGCCCCCTCCCGCAGGGCGGGGGCCGCGGAGGATGTCAGCCTGACAGCCCACAGATCACGGAAGGCGGTGATTGGAGGCTCAGACCCAGAGCCTCCTTAAAACTACACAAGACAGAAAGGCTCTCCCCGGGGAGCGTAATTAGTCGCTGGCTGCCCCCGGGTGAGGGACGTGGCCACGGTGGGAGGGCCGTGGGCAGGCTGGTCTGCCGGGCCGGGGTCAGCCGGGCCCCCGTGGCACCTTGACACGTGGGTCTTCTGTGCTGGGGAGCGTGGAGGGGTGCGGGGACGCGGCGCCCACCCCCTCGGGGAGAGAAGTGCAGGGCCGTGGGAGAAGGAGCCGGTTGGAGGCTGGGCTGCAGGTCCCGGAGACGTCCCGGGCCCCTGTGCCTCTGTGGCGGCACCACAATGGAGCCAGGCGACCAGGCGGGGCGGTCGAGGGGCCAGGAGGAGGGTGGGGGGCTCTGGACTCTGGGAGGCCATGTGTTCAGGGCACCGAGCTCTGGAGCCCCGTGGGTCGTGGGAGAAAAAGAAAGAAGTAACAGGACGTGCTGAAGGCTGTCTGTGCCTTCTGATTTGGGTCGGTTCAACCTCTTCTTTTCTTATTTTTAGCTTTTTTTTTTTATATTTATTTATTTTTGAGAGAGAGAGAGACAGAGCGTGAGTGGGGGAGGGGCAGAGAGAGAGGGAGACACACAGAATCTAAAACAGACTTCAGGCTCCGAGCTGTCAGCACGGAGCCCGACGCGGGGCTCGAACCCACGAACCGCGAGATCATGACCTGACTGGAAGTTGGACGCTCAGCCGACTGAGCCAGCCAGGTGCCCCAGTTCAATCTTTTCTAAGAAGCATAAAGAAAGGCCAGAATTTGTTTTATTACATACTTTTGGCTGTTGGACTGTGAGTCTTTGAGGGTGACTCCGGGCGGGACCGGGCCGTCTGGGTCTCATTAAAGAATCCACGGCGGAGGGAAAACATAGTATCTGGCCCGGTGCCGCTGGAGGGGGGCTGCCCGCTTCGGAAGCTGCCGGAGGGAGAGGCTGGCGCCCAGCACGTCTGCAGGGGCCTCTCTGGGCCACAAGGGGAGGGCTTTGCTTGGGCGGCGGGCGGTGCGTGTCTCCTGGAGGCTGGCAGGGGTCTGGGGTCTCTGGGAGGCCGTGTTTCACGTGGCACCGGCAGAACGTGCAGAGGGGCTCGGGCAGCCCGGGAGGCCCTCGCCCTTTGAAGGGGCTCAGAGTCGGGGTCCCGCGGAGCTGGTCCCACGTACTCAACCCCTGCGTGAGGGCCTAGTCCCCCAGCACCCCCAGGTCAGAGGGGAGGCCTCCTGCTACGGTCACACTGCTGCCACGGAGGCCAGTCCGATTTGAACCCGGCCCCGCCACCCCGCTCTTGCCGTCCACTGTGGCCCCGACGCCCCATTTCCGCCCTCACGGCTGCCTGCCAGGAGTCCCACGCTCTGCCTCCGTCCCTCCCCCACCCCCACCTGATGCTCAGACTCCGTCCCTCACCTCCCGTGGCTCCCTGATGACTGTGTGTCCCAGCGCGGGTCACCTCGCTGCCCTCGCCACCCCCCCGTTTTCTCCACCCGCCCTCCTTGCTGGGAAGGCAGGCCAAAACCCTTCCAGAGACACCCCGCTTGGGTGTTGGGGGGTGCAGGGGCCCCGGGCACAACAGCCTTCCTTGCCGGGTGCCGGGACCGGCGTCGTGGTCCGTGGGGTCCAGCGCGGAAGGACAGCGGGGCCCTTTGTTTGGAATGATGAAGGAATTAATGCAAGAACAGAGCAAGGACCCAAGTGTGGGGGCATGGGGCTGCCTGTCCCCGGAGCCCGCCCTGCCCCACGCCCCCCGAAAGGCCGTCCTTAACGCATCTCTCGGGTTTCTTCCGGGGGCAGGAGGGCAGCGTCAGACCCATCCCGTGGTCAGCGTGGGCCCCACAGCTCTTGAGACCCGAGCGCAAAGAATTTGGACAAGTGGCTGTTAGGGTGCTGCTCGGCGGACCCACCGAGGTGTCCTCGACCTCGCCCACGAGGTTGGGGGTCACCCGCTGTACTGACAGGGGGGCTGAGGTGTGGGGGGCAGGAACGGACTTTGGGTTCACACGGGGTCAAGCCCGTCTCCACCACCGAGAGCCGTGGGGTCTTGAGCCGGTCAGGGGAGCTCTCAGAACCTCAGGCTCTTCATCGGGGAACTTCAACGGCAGAGTCTGAACTGAACTGGGGAGGGGCCCCCCTGCCATCCAGCCTTTGCTCCCTGTGTGGCCGAGTCTCCCCAGGACCTCTTCCCTGGACAGGACTTCCCGCTCCTTGTACCTCAATGGTCATATTTATTTTATTCTATGGCTTTGATCTATAAAGTGCTTGTGTGGACCCAGGAAAATCCTTCCAGAAGGTGCTGGCTCCTGCCTCACGTTTCAGTTGTGAAATACGGCGTTTAAACATCTTGTGGGCCGGCGGTAACGTTTTACTGGAGAGACCCGTTGGCTGGAGGTCGGTGGCTGGGTGCGTCTCTCCTGGGACTCAGGGGAGAGACAGAGCCGGGGAGACGTGCCCGGCCCTTTGTCCAGAGACAGCCCTGAGCTCGGAGGCCCCTGGGTCTGGCCGGGGCAAAGGCAAGGGAGTGGGCGAGGCCCCTTCCCTCTGACCCTCTCAGCCGGCCCTCCCGGACCTCCAGGGGTCCCAGTGTGGGCCAGGCTGTTGCCGTGGCAACCACGAATCATCTATGATGGCCCGAGGACCCGTTGCTCAAAGGGAGGAGAGCAGTTTCCTGGGGTCCCTCTGGGCGGCCCCCCCCCCACCGAATGCAGGCTCCGCCCATAGGCCATTCTTGGCTCCTGGTGGGGAGTAGGGCGGGGAGGAGGGGAGGGCTGGGTCCTCGGAGTCCCCTGGAGCCCCTGCTCTTTGCTTCTTGCCACCTTCCTGCCTCTCCTCCCACTGTTTTAGTCACACACGCTTAGTCCCTCGGGGCAGGTTGGACGCCCCCCCCCCCTCCCAGCCTGTGGGTCTGGGCGTGCTGAGCACCCTGTCATCTCCACCCCTGAGTCCCCACCCGCCTGGCCCTCTGTGCCCCGCCCGTTCCGCCCAGCGGACTGGCCCGCGTGCCTTTGTTTCCAGCTCAGAGGACGTGTGTTCATGTGGAAAAGCGAGGAACAAGCGACTGAGATGGAGAAGTCCTAGCGGCCAGTCGTCGGCACCCGGCCGGAAATAAGCAAGCCCTCATTCGGTGCACGCGCTGATGACAACAGGGACGTGTGTGCCGCGTTTATGTCCGTTTTTAATTGTGTTTGAATACAGGTAACACAAGCTATGCCTTCATAGCTATTTGGAAGTGCCTAGTTCTCTGGCGTCGGGCACACTCACGTGGTTGTGCGACCACCTCCGTCCGTCTCCAGGTCTCTGCATTCTCCCAGACGGAACCCTGTCCCCGTTACACACGGACCCCCCCCCTCCAGCTCCCTGCACCTGTGGATCCCCCCCGCCCCCAGATGACTCGTATCAATGGAACCCTACAGAATCTGTCCTTTTGAGCCTGGCTTAGTTCACTGAACATGAGGACCTTCAGGTCCGTCCAGGTTGTACCAGAATTTCCCTCCTTTCTAAGGCTACATCGTATTCCGTTGTGGGGATCGACCACACTTTGCTTATCCATCATCCCTCGATGGACGCTTGGGCTCGTAAGGATCTTATCGAAAGAGCCGGACAGGGGAGGATGGGCTTTCCTGCTCAGCCTGTTCCCTCAGATACGTCTCTCCCTGCCCTGGATGACGTCTCTTGTCCGGTCTGGCCCCATAGTCACATATCTCCAGACACTCATCTGATGTCAAGCCCTTGCCTTCTGGGACGACGCCCCTCTGGGCGGGATACAGATGCTTCCAGGGAGCTGTCGGCTGATTCTCTAAGCCCTGCCTGGTCTCCCCCCTCACTAGGCTCAAGCAGAGTCCAGGGCGGCGGTGGGGGGGGGGCAAGGGAGGCTCGCACCTGCTGCTGGGGGCCCTGGGCTGGGTGTTGGAGACCTGGTCTCTGAAGGTCTCTCACCTGTGGGGGATCTCTTCTTGATGTAGGGGAAGGCTGCTGGCCGGGTACCTCCCACTGTCTCCTCTCCTGAGGTCGCCTGGCCACTCCAAGTGGTCCTCGTGGGTCCCCAAGCCCAGCTCCCCTGGTGGAGAAGCCCACTTGTGCCATGCCTCCAAATGGGGCCCCTGGCCCTGCCACACCGAGTGTGGGCCCCGTACTCTGTCACAGGGCCCCTCCAGCCACAGCCCCTATTCCTGGACAGCCCGGGTGGAGGTGCCCAGCCTGAGGTCCCCTGGCTTGACTCATAGTGCCAGGAGAGTACCTGCCTCCCTGCCCGGGGTGGGGGGCACAGGACACAGCACACGGCAACGTTTCCCTCAGGGAAACGCTCGTCCTGCTCTCCCAGCCCTTGGCAGGCTGTTCACGTCCTCCTGCGGGGTCGCAGGTGCGGGAGGGAGACCAGCCTCCTGGTGGGTCCCCGCGCGGGTGGCGTGGCGGCTGGCTCGAGGATGTGTGCACCCCCGTTGTACGGGCGGGGGTCTCAGATGAACACTCAGGCGATGGTTCTCGTTTCCAGGTGCGCGTTGGAGCGACCGGCCTCAAAGAGGTCCCATCCAGCCGAGGGTGGGGTCCTGGCACTAGCCTGCCTCGGAGAGAGGCTCCCCCGAGAAGGGGCAGGGCTCCCGGGGGCCACGGCGGCGGCAGGGGCCGGACAGTAGTCGCCATGACGGGGAAGGCAAGATGGTGAGTGTTTCAGGAGCAGCCAAGGTCCAGCCAAGTGGCTGCGAGAGCCTCCAGGGTGAGCAGAGCGCTCGGGGACACTGGCCACTCGGACACTCTGCCCGTGGCCCCCTTTGGTGCCGTCTGCCCGAGCCTTAGTAGCTGTCGGGAAGCACGGGGTACGCGGGGGCCGGGCAGCGTCCGTGTGCCGGTGGGCTCCCCCCGGCCCCTCCGCGCTGTGCTCAGTAGCGGGCTGATGAATGGATCTGCAGAAGGGAAGTTAGGGGCCTTCAGGGAAACCGGCAGATTTTATTTATTTATTTTTTTTGTAAGGAAAGAGCCGTAAATCAGGGCTGCGGTGGAGAGCGATTAGCGCCTCCCTCATGCACCAGTAGGTGCGGGTGCTGCGCCGGGCGGGGTGCCCTCGGGGTGCTGCCCCTGTGAGCTGGGAACGGGGGGCGGGAACCCTGCGCGGCCGCGGGGGGCTGCACACCCCCCCGCCCTGTGCAGAGCTGAAGGTGGACATCAGGGTCGCCGTCCAAGGGCGACGGGGGGGGCGGGGTCCCAGACACAGCCACGCAGGGAGCCCCCGGGGATGCCCTCCATCCCAGGCTGGCTGCCCCCCCAGACCCGCGGAGGCACGTGGTCAGGTGGGGACCGCCAGGGAAGCCAGGACAGGCGGGCGCAGCCCGGAGCCCCAGGGCCCGGGGGTCCCTCTGGCTCGTCAGGGGCCGTGACGGGAGGGGAGCTCTGGCCTGGCCGAGCCGCTTTGGTCAGTTACGTGTCCTGTCAGTTCTTTGTTTTCTTCCATTCAAAGGTGCCCGTCAAGCCCCTGCCCCCCGGGAACCTGGGTCGGTCCTCGTCACTTGGCTTGGCCAGCAGAAGGCGGAGGAGGCCAGGCTGTGTGACTTCGGAGGCGAGGTCATGAACTCACTCTGTCTGGGTTTAGGCTTAGAGTAAAGCCGTAGAGGTGGGTCAGAGGCTTCGTGCCCCGATGGTCACAGGGCACGTGGGCACAGCCCGGACACCGACACTGGCACGTCCCGGCTCTTCTCCAGCTTCCCTCGGACCTCACGGCTGACCTCCCACGGAGGCCTTTTCTAGGGCGCCGGGCCCGCCCGGCTGCTGAGGCTGCGTGCACCGTGACCCCCAGGGAGCTCCCTGGGGAGAAGGTGGGGCGGGCGGGGCTCTGACCTGGGGGTGCTCCGCTGACCTGGGTGCCCTGTGTGCCCCGCCCTGGGGGAGATTCCACAACCACAGCAGGTCGGCAACCGCCACCCCCCGCCCCGCCTCCCCAGAATGTGTCCCTACTGGTTGCCAGAGCCTGGCGCATAGTAGGTGCTTGGCACATTTGTGTTAACTGAATGAACCTGGGTGGGGGTTGGGCGGGGAGCCCTTGGGAGGTGGAGGGGCGAAAGGCCCCCCAGGCAGGGGACACCTGAGCCGGCCGCCCCAGGGAGAAGCAGAGAGTGGGGCTGGGGAGGTGGTGAGGCCCCCGCTGTTCCCAGAATAAACAAACCTCTTCCTTCCAGGCCAGCAGCAATGCACCCCCAAGTCTGGTTGCCTACCACCCCCCCCCCAACTTCAGGGTTGACTGAGTCCTTTCACTATGAATGGATTTGCACACCCCCATGTTAGGGGACCCGAGACTCAGCCTGCTTGGGGCCACACAGGGTCCCAGTGTCCTCGACCTCGACCATCCCCTCCCTCACTGCCTCCCACCCCCTAGAAACTTCTGATCAACGCGCCTCCAATCTTCCCCTGAGCTAGAAAGACCCAGGCTCGGATCCCCGACTGACCTGCCACCAGCCAGGCCCGGAGCAGGTGGATTTCAGGGCTTCTGGTGCCGAATCCCCTCACTGATCCGCCCACGTGCGGAGGCGCTCAGGCCCGCCTGACCCAGAGGCCGCCCCGCACCCTTAGCCGTCCTGCCCTGATGGAGGTTAGCGCGGGTCTGTGTGTGGTCACGCTGGCAGGAGGGGGAGTGAGCTCCTGGGGGCTGAGGTCTCCGTGGGGACCCACAGGGTCGCCTCCAGCCCTCAGCTCCGCCCGCTAAGCCCCCTAACTTTGGAGATACCTCCGAAGGCTTATTTTGGTAACGACCCAGGTGACGAACCTTCAGAGCCCCGCAACTGCGTTATTAAAAAGAACGCTTTGAAGACGTCTCACCCGCATCAAAGGACTCAACACTCCACGTCTGATCGTAATTAAAGGTAAAACATACAGCCCAGAAGGGGGCTGGTTGTGACAGATTTGCCGCATGGGGCTAATGGAAGCATTATTAACACGTGGAAATTGCCGGAGACGGGCTTGGCAGGACGCCCGGTTTCAACGTGCACGTGGAGGGCGACGGGGGGCCCGGTGGCCGTGAATGCGGCCGCCCCCCCCCCCCCGCCAGGCCACGCAGAGCACTGGCTCTGACCCCCCATTCTGGGGACCCAGGGTCTCTGTGCTTGCAGGATTCGGGGCCTCTACGGTGGTGGGCGGGGCAGCTGGGGGAGGGTACGTGGACGACGAAGGCGGGGAGGTGGGTGGTGGTGGGTGTGGGCCCCCCTGCCCTGGGTCCCTGGAGGGAAGCCTTGTGTCCCCTGCAGCTGTGGGTACTGATGGTCAACAACAGCCCTGGGGGGCACCCTCTGCAGACTCACCTCCGGCCCCAGTCTCCGCCTTCTGAGGGCAGCCAGCACCCGGACTGGTGCAGGAGGTGGGGTGTGGAGGGGCCGGCCCCTTCCCCGGGCCTGGGACCCTCTAAGCACCGGGGGACGAGCTACGGCCTTTGCCAAGACTGGGTCAAAGCTCAGTTCTCTGCCCAATCCCGCTTCTTCCCCCCACGGGGGCTCATCCCAGCAGGCTCCCCAGTGAGCCTCCTGCACACCCGTCTGTCTCAGGGACAGCGCCCGGACGGTGGACCTGTGGAGGGGGCATCGAGCCACCCGGGGCCCACATCTGGGCAGGGCCTCAGGGACGGCTGCAGGGAGCAGGGGTCAGGAGACCCCGGCAGACCACGCGTCCCCATTTCCTCGAGCGTGTCCCAGGCCGAGGTGCCCACCTTCACCGACCTCGCCCTCGGGCGACAGGGAGGAGGTGCAGTGGCTCGTTTCCGTGGGCTCCGTGTCAGAATGAGCCCGCCTCTCTCCTCATCAGCCCAGCATGGCTGCCTGATTTCAGCTTTCTCATCCCAGCTTCTCCATGCCGGTGCCGAGACAGGGGCCTCCTTACCCCCTGCGCCCCACGCCCCCCATGCCCCGTGGACAGATTCTAAAGCCAGAGTGCGCGCTCCCGGCCCGGCTCCGTCATCATCCTGCCTCAGTTTCCCGGGCTGGTGTTTTCTAGGATCGAATGGTGAGGGTTAGAAGGGAGAGGGGCGGGCGTGTGGCAAGCGCGATGTCATGGCGTCAGACCCAAGCCCTGCTCTGCCCGGGGGGTGGGGGGCGGGCTCCAGGCCACCCTGACACGTGCAGAACGGCCGGGGGAGGCTGTTGAGATTCAGATTCTGATTCAGTTCACATATTGGTTTCCCGTGGCTGCGCTAACAGCCACAAGCCGCGGGGCCCCGAACAACAGAGATCAGAGACTCATTCTCCCTGTTCTGCGGCCATGGGTCCAAAATCAAGGTGTCAGGGGACTGTGCTCCGCTGGAGGCTCGAGGCGAGGAACCTTCCTTGTCCCCTCCGGCTGCCGGTGGCTCCCGTGTCCCTCGGCTTGCAGCCGTGTCCCCCCTGCCCCCCGGCCGCTGCTCTGTTCTCTCGTGGCCTCTCCCGTCTGGTGTCACATATCCTCTGCCTCCCCTTTAGAGGGACACTCCTACCAAGATGCTCACCTTTCCTGGTGCTGCGGCGGCTCGTGGGGACCGCGGGGGTGGGGGGAGGGGGCCCTGCAGTGGAGCCCCTCCCTCCAAAAATCTGGAAGGATGCTTTGTTACCACGCTCTCTCCTGGCGGCTTGTATCTTCACGGAGGATCCTGTAAGCGGGTAAACAGGAGGAAGGTTTAATCAGGAGCCAAGAGGCTCGGCTCGGTGATTAGCACACGGATCCCTTAATGCCCTGTGTTATGTGCAGTTAATTACCCAGATTGCGGGGGAATTAATGTCGGGCCCTGCTAATGATTTTGGGGGAAGAATAATTTTATTTACACAACACGGGCTGAAAGAATTGTTGGGAGAGATGGGGACAGCAGGGGACTGACTGCTCCCAGGGGAGGGGCTCCGTGGTCCTGGGGCGCCGAGGGCAGACGGGGCCAGGGGTCCTCTGTCGTACCAGGCAGAGAGGCAGTCCCAGCACAGACGCGTGAATGGCCGGTGAGGTCAGCTGGTCACCCCCCTGGCGGGGTGACACTGCCCACCGCCCTGCCTTTCCCCGGGAGCTGCCCGGCTCAGGTCCCCCCGCTCCACCCCTCCTGCCGCTGGCGTGTCAGCGTCGGGAGCCCCAACGCCCGCGGATGCCGGGGACATCAGGGTGGGAAAGCCACGGTTCTGCTCCCGGGGCATTTATAGTTTACAGCCAGAGAGGTACAGAGAAGTATGGCCCACGGCCTGCGTGACGCGGACAGGCTGGGACAGACCGGGCCTGTGTGGGCAGATGTCTGGGGAGAAGGTGGAGGGTAGGTGTGAAGGGCCTGTCTGCAGGGCCCAGGGGGGGCGCTGGGGGCGGGCAGGGCCCCTGCACCAGTGGGGCTTTGTCAGCCAGGCTCTGGCCCCGGGGGACCCAGCACCTGGAAAGGCCGCCTTAGTCCCCAGCTGCCCCCAGCCCTGGCCTCTGCCACAGGAGACATAAGGTTGGGACGGGGTGGGGTCTGCGGGCTGACGGTTTCTCAGCGACGGGGAGGAGCCCAGAGCCGGGTGCCCACCCCGAGTCAAACACGGCACCGGGGTCAGCCTCAGGCAGGACATCCCGGGGAGGGGATGTCCAGGCCCTGGAACGGGGTCAGTGTCCAGGCCCTGGAACGGGGGCGGGATGGCAGGAGAGGGGCCGCAAGGGGGGCCGGGACCCCGGTGCCCAGAGGCATTCCCCGGCAACAAACGAGAAGCACAAATTGTGTAATTTCTGTCATTTTGCACACGAGCGAGATGCTCCGATGTAACGATCAGGTGAGAAATACGGAAGAATTCCGTATTAGAATTAGGATTTTCCTTGGAGTGGCGTGAAATAGCGGATAAAACACATCAGGTGGAAGAAAGGACGGCGTTCTGGGGTTCCGTCCCGTGTGCAGCCCGTTCTCCCGCTTTGTCGGGCCACGGCCTTGCAGTTTCATCTGGCTCTGGGCCCCCGAGGGCAGCCCTTGCCGGTCCCGCCCTCCTTGGGCTCACCTTCCCCCGGGCCGCCCCGTCTCCGTCCCTGCCCTCCACCCCTCCCGCCCCCTGACCTCTGCCCCCGCAGGCTCCCGCTCCTTAGCCTTCCATGGCTCCCACTGTCCAGCCCACCGTGTGCCCTCGAGGACGCTTTCCAGCAGCACTGTGTTCCCCTTCCCACCACCCTCTCCGTTGACCCCAGGACCCCAGTTTACAAAGGAGAAGGGCCCCTCGGTCCTGTCCTCCAGGTCTCCCAGAGAGGGTGGGATTTGGCAAAGCCCAGAAGGGAGCCCAGTACCTGCCTGGCGGTTCTGACTCCGGGCCTGTGTCCCTCTTCTCTATGTGTCCTGTGAAGGAGCCCCTGAGGCACGGGGGCCTGGCGGTCTGTGTGGTGTCCTCCCTGTGACCGGACGCTCGGTCTGCCCTGTGAAGGGACCAGGCCGCACGCGGTGCCCCGGCCACCCTTTGGGGACCCTCCACTACTGACAAGGGAAGAAAGACTTGTATTTGGTGCCCCCCACGCGCACGGAGATGCCGATGGCGGCCAGCCGCCCGCCAGGACCCGCCTCTGGCGTTTGAAAGGTCCCCCTCATCCTGTCTATGGAGAAAGCAAACGTCCACTTCTGCCGGCCCAGACAGGCTGATCGCAAACCCCCGGTCAGCGGTGTCTGAAGTGTGGGGTTCTCGTTACACGCAAATTACTTCCCGGAAGCAATCCCGAGGGGCGTGTAGGCCCAGATGGCCCTTCCAGGGTGCCTTTGCCTTGGGGAGGGACTTCCAGGGGAACGAAACTGAAGCCGGGGCCCAGCTGGGCTCGCCCGGGGAGTGCGAGCGTGGGAGACCCCCGTGGGGACGCCTGCCTTGGAGGGCAGTGACCTGGGGGTGCCCGCGCGGCCGCGGGGGTTGGCAGAGGCAGCAGGTGAAGGTTGCTTCCCGCCCCGGGAAGCCGCTCGCCGTGGCCCCGTGCCCAGCCTCCGCGCAGGGCGCCCTCGCTTTCCACCTGAGAGGATGCTTTTGGCAAACCTCAGGACGTCGTTAAAATTTCATGGGCTCCCCTTAAGCGGAGGACCGCCGGCCGTGACCTCGAGCGGGATCTGCGCCTCGCCCAGGTGTGCCTCCGGCCGGCCGGCCGTCTCTTCAGTGTCACGGAAATGAGCGATCACCCTGGAGCTGGCAGGGCAGGCTGGCCGGGCCCTGACTTGCTGGCTGGGATGACGTGGGGACGAACTCGCCTCCAAATAAAGCACTGTTAACACCACCATTAAATGCCTGATGGCTCTCTTTCTCCTTCTCCAAACTATATTTCAGGGCCAGGCTTTGCCAGCAGCGATGAATATTTCATCGTAACGTGAGCTCCTTCCGCTCCTGCCGCCGCGCGCTTGTCACGGGGCACTGGGGGGCCAAGCCAGCCCGTCCCGCCGCCGCGCGGCGGCCGTGGGCTCGCAGCCCGCCCGACGTGGACCCCGCCAGCCCACCGCCTCCCCGGCTGGCAGCCTGAGCCGGGCCGCCCGGAAGGCCCGCCGTCCGTGGTGCCTGGGGCTTACTTGCCTCTGTGGCTGCCGTCCGCTCGACCCAGAGCCGGGCCTCGTCCCTCTCCACAGCGAGCCCCCCGCCCGGCCCCCGGAGCGCGGAGGCCCCTCCTCGGGGAGCACTCCTGCTCCCCCAGCAGCCCCGGACCCTCCCGCAGCTCCGCTCCGAAGCGAGAATGCCTGAAGTCTGTGGACGCGTTGATTCATAAACAAACGTGTGGGCTCATTCTGAAGGTGCTTGGTGCAGAGTAGACGTTCATTGAACGTTTGAAAAACGCACCCATGGCCGATGAGGGAGTGCATGAATATGAATGAATTCATTAACATGCACGGACAAGCAACTGGACGTCTGTCTGTCCTCCGTAGGCAGTAGTCACCAGTGAACACGTGTTCCAGGCTGGGACGCCTGCCAGCCTCCAGGCCAGGGACCCTCGCTGCTGCCGGGCCGCCCCTTCCCGGAGGCGGGTCCTGGCCCGTCCACTCTGCTGGTGCTGATGCCCTGGGGAAGGTCAAGGCTGTCCCTCTGGGGGGGGGGGAGGCAGGTGCTCCTTGCTTGATTGGCCTCCTCTCCGTGGCTCATCTGGGCGAGGAGTACCTTCCGGCACATGGTGCCCCGGCCACGGGACCGCGGTCGGCTCTTCTGAAATATTTCCCCAGTAATGAGAATCCGAGAAACCTCGTTAATCCTGGCAGCCGTAATTAGGGTTCACAGACTTTGTGTCTGGGGCTGGCACAAGCCGCTACTCGCTCTCTTCTTAGACAGCAAAGCACTGACTGAGTGAGGGAGTCGGTGAATCAGTGAGCAAACGCCCGGGCCGGGCCCTCGGCGGCCCCACGGTCCACTTTCGGAATGAACGGCCGCGCCCGTGCCTGGGGACTGACTCCGCGCCCAGGAAGAGCTCTCAGGGCCTCTTGCCCGGGTCCCCCAACCCTCCCTGGGCCCTCGCGGGGTGGGGGTGGAGGGCACTTGATTGAAAACATTCCAGGCCGAGTTCGGTGGCACTGGCCTTGTGCAGGGGACCGGCCATCCACCTGCTGCCTGGAATGCCACCCCCTGGCTTGTTTCTTTTGGCTTCTCTTCTACAATTTAACCGAATAATTTTTTTTTTTCTGTTAAGCAAAATCAAGACACTTTTACAGACAATCATATTTCGGCGATTTTACGGTGACGTGTGTCCACTGCTCCACCGTCACACGGGATGGTCTTTCTGCCCTAACCGTCCTCTGTGCCGCACCCCACCTGTCCCCGGTAACTTCTGACCCCCTCACCGTCTCCAAAATCTTGCCTTTTCCAGAATGCCACAGACTCACGAGCGCACCGCGCGAGCTTTCCCACGTGGGCGTCTCAGTTACCGATCTACACGTGAGGTGCCTCCGTGTCTTTTCGTGGCCCGATCGCCGGTGTCTTTCTCTCGCTGAATTATATTCCGCCGTCTACGTGGATGGCAGTTCGTTTATGCACCTTCCGAGGGACATCGTGGCTACTTTTCATGTTTCGGCACTTATAAACAAAACTGCCCTTCACATCCATGACCAGATTTCGCGGTGGATATGCGTTTAACGTGGGTGAATGCCAAGGCGTGCGGTTACTGGGCTGTGTGGAAAGAGTACGCCCCATCCTGTAAGAAACTGCCGACCCATCTTGCGGGGCGGTGGCCCCATTCCGCCATCACCCAGCCCTGAACGAGCATTCCTGTGGCCCCATGCCCTCACCAGCGGTCCTGCAGCCAGTGTTCTGGACGTTGGCCGTTCTCAGAGGTGCAGAGAGAGAGAGGCACACACAGAATCGGAAGCAGGCTCCGGGCGCCGAGCTGTCAGCGCAGAGCCCGACGCGGGGCTTGAACTCACGAATCTTGAGATCATGACCTGAGCCGGAGTCGGATGCTCAACCCACTGAGCCACCAGGTGCCCCGTATTTTGCTCATTTTTTTAAGCGGGTTTTTTGTTTTCCTGGTTGTTGAGTTTTAAGAGTACTTTAGACTTTTGCATAGCAGCCCTTTATCAGACGTGCTCTGCACGTGTTTTCTCTCCGTCTGTGGCCTGTCTTCTCGCCGTCCTGACGTTGTCTTTCTTGCGGAGCAGGTTTTAAATTTAACCAAGTCCTGCCCATCGGCTGTTTCATTACGGACGGTGCCTCTCATGTTGTAGCGAAGAAGTCCTCGGGGGGGCCCAGGGTCGGCCAGACTTCTCCCCTCAGGCGGCTTCGGACCTTGCGTTCAGGTCTGCGATCCATTTTGAACTAACTTTTATGAAAGGTGTGAGGTCTGTTCTACCGCATTGTTTCGCCTGGGGACGTCCAGGGCCCCTAAAATACGACACTTGTGCTGCCAGTGCGTGGCCGTCTTGCTACGAGCCCAACCTGGAGCCCGGGTGGGGGCACACTGCTCCTCCAGATGAGGAAAAGCCCCGTCGCCAGCCCCGTGCTCAGTGCTCGTCCACACAGAGGGGTGGGGAGGGCGGCAGGGGGACATGCAGAAGTCAGCGCCTTCACGCAGTAATTTCTTTGGTCCTGTTCCCTTCGGGGCAGGTGCCCCGAGTGCCTTGCAGACCCCTGGGCTGATGCGGCCAGCTGCGAGGGTCAAGGCCACTAGCCGAGCTTGCCTCTCCTCTTGCCGGGGCTGGGCCCCGGGCGTCCGCTCCAGGGCCCTGCACGCAAGTCTTCTGGGGAAAGACGCAGCCGTGGCGCAGCCGGCCCAGGACCGTGAGGGGGGCTCAAGGGCACGGGGCACAGACGCGGACAGTGAGGCCCGTCTGGAGGGTCAGGAAGGCTTCCTGGAGGAGGGGCCGTCCAAGGGAGGTTAATGGGACAGATAAGAATCAGCCATATGTATCGGTGAGAATAGAGGAGGACACGGGGACATTTCAGTGCTTTCCTGGGAAGGGGTCCTGCGGAAGTGAGTGCAGAGGTATGACAGGACGTGCTGCTGTTGGCGTCCCCTGGTAAAGGTCACCAGGGACACCCTGGGCTTGAACAAGTCTGGTTTACTGCTGGCCGCGGCAGGGGAGAACGCACACTCTGGGGACCCAAGGGGCGTGTCCACACAGGGTGTTAGAAAGGGCTGATCGCAGGACTCCGGCTTGTGTTAGGTGACCGGGGGGATTTGGAGAAGTGGGGTTCGCTCTGGATTGGGTGCTCAGGAAGCAGACGGCGGTGGGGGGGGTTCGGTCGCAAGGCAGACGGTGGAAGGAAAGCCTGGAGAGAGCCTGGGATGCCCAGCTAAGGAGCCTTGTGGGCAGCGGGAGCCCCCGAGGGTCTCACCAGAGCCGAGTGTGGGCAGAGGGCGTCGGAAACCCTCTCACTCTGGGGTGGGGACCCAGGTGTGTGGGTTCCGGGGGTTGGGAGGAGGAGAACGAGCTCCCGGGGCCTGTGCGCAGACAGCTGCCTGGGGCCCTGCTCTCGCGGACCCTGCTGCCCGGGGCACCTGTGCGGGGTCAGGCGCTGGAGACACAGTGGGGAGCCCGGCGGGGCCCCGGCCCTCCTGAGCCCTGGGCGGAGGCTCTGTATGGACCCTTCAGACTTTAATTCCGACATCACTTTATTTATTTTTATTTGAATGCGTTTTTCGGGCTGAAACCACAGTCTCCCGTAGGCCACAGTTAATTGGTCCACTCAGTGTGGTTATTAGGTCCGCTGGGATGCCCTGTTCTGGAAGTTCACGGGCAGAGGCAGGCCGGGCTGGCAGCTGGGGCCCAGGGTGGCCGGCCTCACTGTGTCCCGCTCATCTGTTGCTGTCAGGTTCCCCAATTCTTCCAGGCCCTCCCCATCATCCCCCACGTGCCTGGGACCCGGGACCGGATGGTCCTCGACTCACGTCCCTCCAGCTCCCCTTCCTTTCTTGGAAAAACCAACAGCGATTGGGGCAGAATGAAACCACACTTCCTTGGCCCCCCGCTGGGCACTCTGTGCGATGCTCCTGCAGTTCCCACGAAGGCAGGTGATGTTTTCCCCATTTTACAGATGGGAACACTGAGGCTCGGGGCCAAGGGCTTGGCGCTCAGGCCTGTGTTTCCATTCTGCACCGCCTCCTGAACGCAGCTGCTGCTTTGACCGAGCCCGAGACAGAAAACGGGGGCACCTTGTTCACCCCAGACTCCCCAGTGCCCCATTTTGCCCACCTGGGGGACATCTCGGGGGAGTTGCCTCGCTGCCTCTTAAGTTCTGCTGGGGGTGGCCAGGGCTGCGGGGGGGTCGGGGGAAAGCAGCCCCGACTCCGCGGGTCTGGCGGCCGCTCCCGCCAGTCATAGTGGACACGGCCTGCTGGAGCCCCTCAGTGATTAGAAGGTCACCGCCATGTTCCTTCTGTTAATTACATTTGGGTGAGGGGGCTGTGCGCCTGTCTGCTCTCAGGGAAGTGCGTCCACGTGGGGGAAGAGAGGGGCCCACGGGCTCAAACCCAGGCGGCCCCGCACCGTCTGTCCCAGCCGCCGAAGAGGTGCGGCTGGGCACCGCGGGGCACGAGCCACGGGGCTGTGGCTGGGGACCCCTGGCTGGGCCGTGGCCTGACGAGCCCTCAGAGCCCGCTGACGCGCCTTCTGTGACTGACCCGTCATTCCAGGCCTTGTTTGCAAACTGGGGTCCTAGCTTGAGCCTCCGGGGGGCGTTCGCACCGGAACGAGGGGTGGGTGGCCGTGGAACCGTAACGCATGGGCCTGTAATCGTGCAGATCAGAGCCCGGCGTGTGCCCGACGCTTCCTGCACGGACACTCGTCTTGCCAGTCACGCGACAGGCATCGTTGTTCAGGCTAGCCCAAGGTCACCCAGCTAGTGACAGGTGACGATCGGAGTCCAGGCTCGGTGTGGCCCCTGAGCCTGTGTCCTTCCCTCGCTGGGACTGTGCCACCGGTGGGAGACAGCCTGCCTGTCCCACCTTTTTCTGGCTCTGGGACCCGGGGCCAAGGACCCCCTCCCCGAGAGCTGTGGTCGACTATCCCGAACGGGATACTGGCTGGGATCCAATCTTGGGGGCTTAAGGGAGTGAGTACTCATCAAAACACTTTGTAAGCCGTGCCCTGCAAATGCCGGGGTGTACGAGGAAAGAATCAGGAGCTCCAAAGCTCTGACTCGCAGACTCGACCTTGGAGCCCACAGGGACCTCAAGAGGTGGTCTCACCGGAACACGATCTGCAGGGGTTGGGCCCAGGCCAGGCCCTCAAACCCCACTCCCTGGCGTTAGCGCGCTCCAGGAAGCACCTCTGCTCAAAGGTCACACACAAGGTCACTGCCCACGTCTGGCCCCACCCATCGTCGTGTGGGGCCCCACCAGGGCAGCTCTGGGGGCACCGTGGCCTCGCACGTGCCCTGGCTGCCCCGCGGAGGCCAGAGCGAGCTGCCCAGGGCAGTCCATTCGCTCGGGGCCCGCTCTCCCCGCCCCGTTGGCTGACGGACATGGCTGAGCAAACAGTGGCCCCGGAGAACCCTCCCGAGTTTGGAAATTCCAACAGCATTTCTTTAAAGTGTCATAGCTGATCGGCAGCTGCTGCCTCTGATGGTTTCAGGGGGAAGAGAAAGTAATTTGGAGCAGAGAAATAGCTATTGATTGAGGCAAGAAGTTACTGCCTCCTGCCGCCTCTGGGTCCCCGGCTCCGGTCTCCCGCCCGCCTCCCCAGACGCCCTGGAGAGCTTCCTCGCTTCCCGGACGGGTCGCGGCTGTGACGTCTGCACACGCCATGCCAGCCCCACTTCGGCCCTGTGGGCTCTGCTGTCCCCGCACCCACCTCTCGGGTCTTTCCCCGTCGGGGACGGGCCGACCCAGACGCGCCCGGGGAAGGTCGCCGAGGTTTGAGATTTTTACTAGAAAGGCTAGGGGCCATCTGGTCCACGGACATCACGTTGAGTGAAACAAGGAGGTACTGGGCAGCACAGCGGCCCAATCCGTTCCTGTAAAGTTCCCGTATCCGCAAACCACAGGCGCGCTGGTTGAGGGTGGTCAGCAGGTTCTCTCTGTGGCGGTGGGGGGGGCGCGGGGCGCGCTCGGGAAACCTGCTTCCTGCCCGACAGAACTCCGGACGTGCCACAATGAGCTCTAATATCTTCGTCAAGAACAAATGCCCTGTTCTTGACCGGTAACGGCCGTCTCAGGGTCTGCACCGCCCTCGCTGTGAGCGGGGAGGGGCGAGGGGAGCTGGGCTCGGGGCAGCGAGCCCCTGCTGGAGCTGTGGGAGGAAGCGTGTGCCCGCCCCCCTGCTGCACCTGCACCGGCTTCTTTCAACAAGCACCACCCAGGGGCAGGGGCACCACAGCCCTCGAGGGACCTTTGAGAGTGGCAGTGGCAGCCAGGAGAGCCAGCGCGGAGGTACCTGCACCGGCACCGGGAGGGGTTTGTCTCAGGGCCCTGGGAGGTGGGCAGGCTCCACTTGTCCTCTCGTCCCCGAGGGGCACAGGCCTGGCCTAGGCTCCCGGCTCGGGCCCCCCAGCCGGCCTCCAGCCAGCCTCCAGGCCCCTGCCTGTCACACAGGAGCCTCCGGACGTATGAGGGCCCCGGGCCCCGCCTCCCTGCTCTATCAGACTCTCGGATGGAGCCTCTCCTCCTGCCTCTCGCTGGTGGGGGGGTCTGCAGGAGTCTGGAAGCCTGAGGCCACACGGCGGAGGTCCCACACTCAGACATCCAAGGCCTTTTGCCACGTGCCTGGGAGTGCGGGCCGGCTGGAGTGTGGCTTGCCGCTCCGCGACGACCGCCTGCCCGGGTCTCAGGACGCTCGTCTGTAAGAGGGACGCCCGACAGGTGTGACGGTTAAGGGCCACCGTCCAGCGGAGCAATCGGTCAGCGCTCAATTAACGTCAACGGCCGTTGGTCTACAGGCCGTGTTGTGGCCCGTGTCGCTGTCAGGACGGAGCATCCCGGCCCCCTCCCTGCCTCCCAACCCCGGGCTGGTGTCCGGGTGACGGTCCCGACTCCTGCGGTCGCCTCGGCGGAGAGGCACGGAGGGGAGGCGGGCCTGGGGCTCAGGCTGGTGAGAGGAGGGAGCCCTGCCAGGCCGGGCCCCGGGTGTCGAACAGGGCTCTGCGCCCGCTCCCAGCGCCTCGGGCTCCTCGGGGGGAAGCAGATGGGGCTGTCGGCTCCGCTTACGCCCTCCCCAAACCAGCCAAGCGTGCCCCGGAACAGGGTCTGAGCAGCTGGTGGGGCTCCGGGGTGGCATCTCTTGGGGCCCGGTGACGCCGATTAGCAGGAAATAATGCGCCGGCAGAGGGAGCGGGCCCGGAGAGGACCCGCTGGCTGGGGGCCCAGAGCTGTCATCCGGCCCGGTGTGCCCAGGAGGCTATGGGCTCTGGGCCGGCTTCCCTCACCCACAGCTGGCCCCTTCCATCAGCCGCCGCCTCGGGCCCGCTGGGGCGCAACCTCGGGCCTGGGGGTGCGGGAGGGATTTGTCACTTAACATCTTGCCCGCGACGGAGGCCCAGAGAGGCAGGCCTCACCGCGGTCCCCTGAGCCACGTGTGCTCTGCTCAGCGGTGCTCACGCAGCGCTCGCTCGGCTGTCTCCACGCGAGGCCACGCTCCGCGCTCGGGCTCTTGGTGACGTGCCGCAAAGCGCGACTCATGCCGGAGGGTGATACCACCACCCCGGGTCACGGTAACACACGGGACAAGCCTCAGAACTGGCAAAGAGGAGCAAAGAGTCCTCCCAAGTGCCGTATCCGGGAGACGCCCCCTTTTAGGACTCGGCCACCATCCTTCCGCGTCTGCGAGGCCTGTGGTTCTATGTGCATCTGCTGGTCGTGACCCGTTCATTTCACGGAACGTTTTATCGAGAACACAGACCCACTCAGTAAACGTGTTTCCCCCGCGACGTCCTGCCCGTGCAGGACGACTTCGGCTCAGGTCACGGTCTCACGGCCCGTGAGTTCGAGCCCCGCGTCGGGCTCTGTGCTGACGGCTCGGAGCCCGGAGCCTGTTTCGGATTCTGTGTCTCCCTCTCTCTTTGCCCCTCCCCCTGCTCACCCTCTGTCTCTCTCTCTCTCAAAAAGTGAATAAACATTAAAAAAAAAAAAGAAAAACTCCCAGAAATGGAATTTCTAGGTCAGAGAGTATATATATGTGTATATATTTTTCAGAATAAATGTATTATTTTTCTATAGGGATTAAGAAAACCCAGTTTTATTGAGATATGATGCATGTGACTATAATTCGGTGGTTTTTCGGTGTATTCACAGGGTCGCGTGACCACCTCAGCCACGTTGAGGACATTTTCATCACCCCCAGAAGGAAACTCCCATCCCCCATGGCACTGACTCAAATCCCTGGCCCCCGCAACCTCTGACGTGTTTTCTGTCCCTGGGATTGGCCTCTTCCGGACATTCCCCTAAACGGAGTCCTGTAACACGTGGTCCCGTGTGTCGGGCTTCTTCCACCTAGCGCGCTGTTCTCACCCATGCCCTGGGGCGGATCAGAACTCCGTCCCTTGGTGTTGCCTGTAACACCCCTGGAGACGGTATGTACATATTTCAGGCTTCACGGTGCCCCCCAAAGGCTGCCTCTGCTCCAGTGCCCAGCAGGAGATGGGGGCACCCGCGTCTCAGCGTGGGCACTGGGCCTCGGTCCCAGTTGGGGTTTCTGCGGGGCGGGGAGGGTCTCAGATCCAGACGGGGTCAAAGCTAGGGAGGGAGGGAGCCCCAGGAAGGCAAACCAGAGAAATTTTAAGGGACCTTAACTTAAAAAAAAAATTGCCACGGTATAGAGCAGCCCCCCCTCCCCACTTTCCTTTTGTCGATGTTGGAAAAATTGACCTCGATCTCATAACACCTAACACAATAGAAGGCGGGATGCCTTTTAGAAAGTGTGGTTGCTATGACAATAGAGAGGAGGCCATTAATATTTACCACGTCAGAGGGGCTCAGAGACCGCCCCCCTGCCTTCGAGGCCGTCCGGCAGCCGGCGGGTTTAGGGGAGTTGGGACTGCCTCTTGGAGGCCTGTGGCGCCCACTGCGCTGCTCCAGGACGGACGCCCGGGCCCCGCCCCCGGCCTGTGCCCCGAGTCGAGCGTTGCCGTGGCCAGGCCCGCTCTGCTCCGGCTCTGATGCTCAGCAGGCTCTGCCGAAGAGAGGGCCGGGCCCCACGCCTCGGACGGTCGGCTCTGCACCCGTCTTACTTACACGCGTCCCCCGTGCCCCTCCATTGTCAGGTGGCCCAGTTCACGGGCGGGGAGCGAGGCCTGAGGGAGGGCGTTCCCGGCCCAGAGCCCTGGCCTCACCTAAAGCGGACCTACCTGGACTCATCCTCGCCCCAGAAAGACAGGCTCCTGGCCTCCGATGAGCCTGGGGCTCTCTGGAGGCGAGGCCTCAGCACGGGGGCTGGCCAGTGCGCCTGGTGCCATCCCGTCTTGCCCACCACCGTGACTGGAGCTGGCCGGAGGAGGGGGCCCCGGGGTTGCCGGCTGAGCAATGGGGAGAGAAGGGTCCGGTGGCTGAGGGCTGCTTTTGGGGTCTGGAATGGCTTGTTCCAGTCTCTGGAACAGGCAGATTTCCTCCGGGCTGGTTCAGAGTCCCCGCGAATGTCTCAAGGAAGCCGCTGGAACGTGGCAGCAAAGGCAGCCCTGAGCCCCACCTCCTGGGACACGGGACCCTCCCTGAGCTGAGACCCCATAAGAACGGGGCTCCCCAACACTTACAGGGATCTCTTCTCTTGAAGCGGACCAGGAAAGGGGGACCAGGGGGGCGCCCCGTGCCCCAGGAGCAGGTGGCCCTGACCTTGTCGCAGGGAACGGAGCTGCACCTGACCCTGGGCCCGTATGAGGAAAGGTGCTCACGAGACCTCTGTTCCCCAGTCTAGGCCTGCGTGCGATTAATATTTCATACCCCGAGAAGGCGCTGACATTTTGCTGGATGGCTTCAATTAGCTCCCGAGCCTCGTTCTCGCGCTAATAATCAGCTTGCTTATCATAATGGTTTATTAATCTGTTTCCCAGTGTGAAGTCACGATGTGCTTCACAGAGCCCTCCTGCGGCTGCCCGGAGTGAGCAGAGATGGCTCCGGCCCGAGGTTGCCTGTGAAGGGGGTCCCGTTCTTGGAGGGCTGGGCCGGGGAGTGGGCTGGGGCCGGAGGCCCGTGGCTCTGGCGTCTCTCTGTGCTCCCGGGGCTGAGAGGTCCCTTCTGGACCCAACCCAGGGACGAGAGGCCCCACACGGTGGTTTGGCTTTCTCTTTTCTGCCTCTGTCCCTTGGTGCCATGTCTTGACCCAAGGGAGTAGGCTTTGGGAGAAATTTCTACATGGAAAACACGACGAGGCGTTAAGGAGAAAGGGAGATGGGAGAGAGCAGAGTCATTTGAGCGGGGAATCTTTGTGTTCCAGAAAGGATTTTTTTTTAACGTGTTGTTTTTTTGTTTGTTTGTTCTGTTTGTTTGTTTTTTGAGAGAGAGAGACAGAGCATGAGTGGGGGAGGGGCAGAGAGAGAGGGAGACACAGAATCCAAAGCAGGCTCCAGGCTCCGAGCTGTCAGCACAGAGCCCTACTCGGGGCTCGAACTCATGCACTGTGAGATCATGACTTGAGCCGAAGTCGGGTGCTTAACCGACCGAGCCACCCAGGCGCCCTTGTTCCAGAGAGGATTTTTACTCAGAGGCTGCATACTCAGTATCTTGTGGGCCACCTGACCCCAAGGCAGTCACCGGTAGACAGGCCACTACGGGCAGGAATCGGTCCCTCCGGGGGCAGTGGGCGTGGGGCTCCCCCTGGGGGCCGCTTGGCCAGTCGTGGGGTGAGGGAGGTGCCCGAGCTCCTGGAGGCGGGAGCTGTCTCCAGCTGGGAGCACCTCTGAATGAGGCAAGGTCAGAGAGCTCCGTGGAGGGGTGCGGGGGGTGCAGGGGCTGGGGAAGGGAGGAGGGAGGCCGAGGGAGGGCTGAGCCACTTGGGGCCCGGCTGGAATCCAAACAGGGTGCTTTCCTTATTATTTATTTTCAAGTAAAAGGAAGAGCCGCAAAATAGGGCAGAGTTCTGTGCAGTCCCCCTAACGCCCCTGTCCGACCAAATCTCATGCAATTAGCAAGAGTGAGACACAAGCACGGCTGTGACACTATGAAGGGCCCCGCAGGCCTCCCCCGGGGCTCACCCACTTTGCGGAGTCCCTTCCCGCCAGGACCGAGCTGCGTCGCGCCCATGTTCCGTCTTGCCCCTTAATCTCTGCCGTCTGCCGAGAGGTCTGTCTTTGTCTCTCTGCCTTTGGACTGTGCCGATCGGCTTTTTCACAGAATGTCCCCCAAATGGGGTCCGTCTGGTACTTTTTCACCACTGGTTGCGCCTGGGCAGGAAGACAGGAGAGCCGAGGTGGCTTTCTCACGCCCCGTCTTGGGGGGACGGGACGCCCACAGGTCCCCGTGTTGTTAACCTCGAGCCCTTCGTTAAGCTGCCGTCTGCTATGTTTCTCTACTGCAAATTTGTCTCCTGAAAAGTTATTGCAAAATATTTTCTCTTGCAAACCGTCTCTGTTTTCTCTTCGTAATTAGCCAGTGTCTTGAGGGAGATACGTTCAGGCTCTGCAGAGACACTGTTCCCCCTCAAACTTCTGTGATTTTGGGCGCCCATTGGCGAATCTTGGTGGCAGCGGGTCTGATGACGTTCCGTTCCCTCACTCCCTCCACGTTTATGAACTAGGACCTTCCCGAAGGAAGCGCTGTCCCTTCTCCGTGTAATCATTCGGTCGTTTATTTATGCCAGGATGGACTCGTGGACATCAATTCCGTCGTGGGTTAAAATGCAACACTCCTTTTCTTCATCTCTTGCCCAGATTGTCCCAGCTTTTGGAGCCAAGATGCAGCTCCTTGGGTCTGGCTCCCACGCCCTTTCCGTGGGTTTGTGCATCATTTCGCAACATCCCAGGACATTCCGGGCTCAGCTCCACCCCGGAGCCCGCCTCTTCCCCCAGGAGGCCAAGGGGATTCCAGAAAAGGAGGCCAAATGTGTCACTTTGGATCCTCTGCAGTACAGGTTCCAATGCCCTCTCTTCCTGCCGGTGGTGTTACTGAATCAGCAGAGAAGGTCCCTGCTCTCTGTCAGTCCCAGGGGGTGGTATTTTGCTGGATTGGGGGGTGCGCCCTTCATTTGTGTTGGCAGAAGACTGGAGAGAAAGAAGTAGGTGAAGACAGAGAATGATCTAGAAACTGATGGCCGGTGGGAGGGGTGGAGGGTGGTGGGGGCCGGTGGGGGCCAGTGGGGGTTGGGGGGGAGGTGGAGGGTGTTGGGGGCCAGTGGGGGCCAGTGGGGGGTGGTGGAGGGTAGCGGGGGGCCAGTGGGGGCCAGTGGGGGTTGGGGGGGAGGTGGAGGGTGTTGGGGGCCAGTGGGGGCCAGTGGGGGGTGGTGGAGGGTAGTGGGGGGCCAGTGGGGGCCAGTGGGGGCCAGTGGGGGTTGGGGGGGAGGTGGAGGGTGTTGGGGGCCAGTGGGGGCCAGTGGGGGGTGGTGGAGGGTAGCGGGGGCCAGTGGGGGCCAGTGGGGGTTGGGGGGGAGGTGGAGGGTGTTGGGGGCCAGTGGGGGCCAGTGGGGGGTGGTGGAGGGTAGCAGGGGCCAGTGGGGGCCAGTGGGGGTTGGGGGGGAGGTGGAGGGTGTTGGGGGCCAGTGGGGGCCAGTGGGGGTTGGGAGGGGAGGTGGAGGGTGTTGGGGGCCAGTGGGGGCCGGTGGGGGGTGGTGGAGGGTAGCGGGGGCCAGTGGGGGCCAGTGGGGGTTGGGGGGGAGGTGGAGGGTGGTGGGGGCCAGTGGGGGCCAGTGGGGGTTGGGGGGGATGTCGAGGGTAGCAGGGACTGGTGGAAGCAGGAAACTGAGGCAGAGAAGACTGGCTCAAGGCTGAGCCTGTCTGAGAGGGCACCGGACTGATCCTGGGCTGTGGGGGGTAGTGAGTGACCCTGGTTATACTACAAGCAAGGGACCCTGGCTGACACAAAGGACGAATCTGCTCCCACGCTGCCTGTGAGCACCGTTCCACATCCACCTGCAGCCATGGCTGTGCCCTGCGGGGACACTCCCTGCTGAGTTCTCCCCACTCCTCAGCGTCCCGCCGCCCCCAGAGCTGGCTCCGCCATGACCTGAGCTCAACCTTGGACCTCAGCTACCGAGAACTCTGCATCTGGCCTGGGGAATGACCTTGACTCTGATCCCAGCCTCCTAAGATGCCCCCACCCATCGCCGCTCCCCGATCCGGACGGAGCCCCTGCCCCTTGACCATAGCTAGTCTCTGACCTTGCCTCTGCCTGAAGCCTGAGCTCTTCACCTTTCTGGTGCTTTTCTTGGTGGCCAATAAGGCCCTGTCACTTGTGAAGTCCTTGTAGGGCCTATGCCGTTTCCTAGTATACCTGTGAGCACACACCTGTGAGCTCATGTCTGCTCACTGTCCCCGGAGGGACCCCCGAGCCATTTTACCCCTTCCTGGCTTATTGGGTTTTCCTGACCACGCCAGCCCTGAAGACCCCTCCCGACACCTGCTTCCTACCCTTCCCTCTCAGCCATGTCACTGGACCCCCACCCCACCCCACCTGCCACCCCTGGACAGGCTGGGGCCACATGGGCCCCGGGAGCTCATCTCTGTAACCGATTTCCTTCCTCCCTGCTGTGGGCTTGTGTCTGACTTTTAGTGCCGGGCTGCAAATCTTGGCAAAGGCCACCCCGTAAAAGCCACCGATGTCGCTGACAGCCTTCCTCCTCCGGGCTTCGCTGCAGAGGCAGGGAACAGGGAGGCCTGGCTGTCCAGAGGATAGAGGCTGCAGGGAGGGGAGGGAAGGGGCCCCAGTCCAGGTTTGTCTCGGGATGGCATCGAGGGCACCCTGGGTTTGGCACGTGCACCCCACCCGCCCATCCTGGGACTTGCCGCCTGGCCAGAAACCGGGCCTCCGAGTTCCCAGGGGGAAGGAGTAGGCAGAGAGGTTTGCTGCTGTGAAGGGGTGACGAGCCATGGATGAGGGCGGGCAGGGGCCCAAGGTCCAGCGGCCGTTGATGGGGTGCTCTGCCCAGGGACCCACCGCTGAGGGGGGCTCCGTAGGGGTCCGGCTGGGGCGGGTCCCCAGACGCTCGGAAGCTCCTCCCTCTCCCCTGCAGACCGCTCTGGTCCTCTCTCGTCCGGACCCCAGCGAGACTCCTCCTTCCGTCCTGCCCCAGGGACCCCCCTCTCGCACAGCGGGTCTCAGCAGGGTCCCCGCCTGGCAGCATGAGCCGGGAGTGCGTCAGACACCCACACTCTCAGACCCCACCCCGGACCTGCTGCTTCAGAGGCCCTGGGGTGGGCCGGCGCTCTGGGGACCCCCGCCGCACACTCGGGAGCGAGGGGCGCTGCCGCGGCACGGGTCAGGTCGGCTCAGTCCCCACCGGAGCCGCCGTGGGTCCCCATCACAGCAGAAACACGGCAGGGGATTTACGAGCGCTTTCCGCGGGCTGGGGATCTGCTGCGTCCCCGTGAGTCTCACGGACGGTATACGCACACGCTGTATATTTCCCTGTCGTGCAGAGGTGGAAACCGAGGGTCGGGGAGGGTCAGCGCCCTCCCAGAGGTGACCCGGCGCTCCTCCCGTCCGCCTGGGGACGCGGGCCTAGAGGGGAAGGTGCAGGTGCCCGCTGTTTGCCCCACCTGCCGAGGGCTGGTCACCCTCCCCGCTGCCCCAGCGCCGACCTTCACCCGCGTGGCTCGGGATGATGGGCTTAGGGCCGCTCTCCGTCTCCCTGCGCGGCCCGGAGAGACAGCCCCATGCCGCCTCCTCAGTGTTGCAGGCATTTAAATTGCCGTTTTATTTAAATTTATGTCCGAGGATACAGGCGGAGAAAGGGCCATTTCAAAGTCAGTTTCTGCTTTATGGCTTTGCGGGGGATCACATCAGGCAGCTGTTGGAAATATCTTGCTGCTCCGAGCACGGCAGAGGGTCACGTGGGCTGCACGGGCTCGCGCTGTTCCCGCGAAGAGATTCCACCTCCCGTCCGGGGAGCTCGTGCTTCGTACCCCTGCTCCAGACTGAGCCCTGTTCCTCCATCAGGCTGAGACCTGATCCCAGCCTCAGGCTGAGCCCTGATCCTAGTCCCAGACTCAGCCCTGATCCCCAGCCCCAGGCTGAGCCCTGATCCTAGTCCCAGACTCAGCCCTGATCCTAGTCCCAGACTCAGCCCTGATCCCCAGCCCCAGGCTGAGCCCTGATCCTAGTCCCAGACTCAGCCCTGATCCCCAGCCCCAGGTTGAGCTCTGATTCCAGCCCCAGACTCAGCCCTGATCCTAGTCCCAGACTCAGCCCTGATCCCCAGCCCCAGGCTGAGCCCTGATCCTAGTCCCAGACTCAGCCCTGATCCTAGTCCCAGACTCAGCCCTGACTCCCAGCCTCAGGCTGAGCCCTGATCCCAGCCCCAGGCTGAGCCCTGATCCTAGTCCCAGACTCAGCCCTGATCCTAGTTCCAGACTCAGCCCTGATCCCCAGCCTCAGGCTGAGCCCTGATCCCAGCCCCAGGCTGAGCCCTGATCCTAGTCCCAGACTCAGCCCTGATCCTAGTCCCAGACTCAGCCCTGGTCCTTACCTCAGGCTGAGCCCTGACCTCAGCCCCAGACTCAGCCTTGATCCCAGCCTCAGACTGAGCCCTGATTCCAGCCCCAGAATCAGCCCTGATCCCCAGCCCCAGGTTGAGCTCTGATTCCAGCCCCAGACTCAGCCCTGATCCCACCCCCCAGACTGAGCCCTGATTCTAGTCCCAGACTCAGCCCTGATCCCCAGCACCAGGCTGAGCTCTGATCCCAGCCCCAGATATAGCGCTGACCTGGACCACATTAACTCTTTTATGAGGTCATGCGATTACTTACCAGGGCAGTAGTGTCGTTTGGAACTCAAGCGCCTCCGTAAACATCTTTGCACCGACCTACTACGCAGAGGTACGGCTTAACCACACTGGGCTCTGGGCAGCCGCTCTCCACAGCCGGAGGAACACCCGCCCACAGGCCGTGAGCTGAGGAGGCTGCGAACGGTTGGCTGCTTCTGACCTCCCTTCCTCACGCGTGGAGCGTGTCCGCGGGAGCCCCAGGAGGCCTGGCTGACACGGGGCTCTGACTGCACCCCTGCAGAGCCGGCTTGCGGGTGGATCACGCGTGGAGGGGCGCTTCCTGAACCCCGTGAAGGGGGCTGCTGGAGTCCGGCCGGCGCCTGCGGGGAGGAGCCCGGGGCCTGGTGTCCCAAGGGCTGGGTGACCTTGGGCTCCTCCAGGGCGCTGGAGCAGAAGCTCTTACCCCAGCATCTGGGAAAGGTCTACTTAGGGGGAGGTGGGGCCGGGGTAGGAAGCACGCTGGCCCAGGAGGCCTGGATTCTCCTTGGCCCCCTGGCACCAGACCCCAGGCTGCTTCAGCTGCCGGTGCCTCGGTGTCTCCATCTGTAAAGTGGGCCCAGCACGGGGCAGGGTCAGTGTTTTCTGCCCCGGATCCAGGCCTGTGCCGGGTCGGGTGAGGCCCCCTCCCTGCAGGTCCCTGACCCTGGGCCGCCCAGCACGTACCCGGGCTGGGGGCTGTCACGAACCCATTTCCCCCGAGCTCTCTGAGCTCCCGTGTCTTTTCTCTCGTCAGCTCCAGATTCAGCTCAGTACCCGACCAAACAGGGGCAGAGGTGAACACCGGGCAGGATGAGTGTAGACCGCAGGAGGCCGGTCAGAGGCCGCGAGCCTTGGGTGTGCTGCCCCTTCACCTACTAACAGTGTCCCCGCACCACACAGTCGAGTCCCTACTGGTGGGAGAACGGTGGGAGCCCTGGCATCCCCCGGAGCGAGGCAGAGTGCGTTTTAACCAGAGAGCCCCCTCCACCTGCCTCCCCTGCCTCCCATACCTCCCCCTGCCTCCCCCCGCCTCCCCCCGCCTCCCCCTGCTGCCCCTGCCTCCCCCCGCCTCCCTCTGCCTCCCCCAGCCTCCCCCTGCTGCCCCTGCCTCCCCCTGCCTCTCCCTGCCTCCCCCTGTCTCCCCCTCTCTCCCTCTGACTCCCCTGCCTCCTCCCACCTCCCCCTGCCTCCCCTTGTCTCCCCTTATCTCCCCCTGCCTCTCCCTGCCTCCCCGTCTCCCCCTATCTCCCCTTGACTCCCCTGCCTCCTCCCACCTCCCCCTGCCTCCCCTTGTCTCCCTCTGCTTCCCATGTCTCCCCTGCTTCCCCTGTCCCCTCACTTCCCCTGCCTCTCCCATCTCCCCCTGCCTCCCCTGCCTCCCCTTGTCTCCCCTTATCTCCCCCTGCCTCTCCCTGCCTCCCCCTGTCTCCCCCTATCTCCCCTTGACTCCCCTGCCTCCTCCCACCTCCCCCTGCCTCCCCTTGTCTCCCTCTACTTCCCATGTCTCCCCTGCTTCCCTTGTCCCCTCACTCCCCCCTGCCTCCCCCATCTCCCCCTGCCTCCCCTGCCTCCCCTTGTCTCCCCCTATCTCCCCCTGCCTCTCCCGATCTCCCCCTGCGCCCCTGCCTCCCCTGCCTCCCCCTGCCTCCCCTTCCTCCCCCTGCCTCTCCCTATCTTTCCCTGCCTCCCCCTGCTGGTTCCTGACTTCGGCCACAAAGAGCTGGGCTACAGAGAACCAGAGACTCAGCCGGCACCTGGGATGTTTTCAGGTGAAACCGGGAGGTTTAACAACTTGCTAAGGGAGCCCTGCCAGGGACGTGGTGGGTGGGACACGGGAAGAAGTGTCCCCGGAAGTGGGGACCTGCACAAGTGCTGCCTGGCCACCCTGCCTTCTGGGCGGAGCAAAGGGCAAAGATCCAATGAGGGCCTACCGGGTGCCTGAAGGCCGGGAGCAGAGAACTCTAGTGTAGGGGACGAGACCATAATACCCGGCCTGGGTCTGAGTGTGGGGCCCCGGGGCCTTCGCCGAGGCATGATGTCTGAGCCGAGGCCCGAGCGGAAGAAGGTGCCCCCACACACCCAGGCTGGGGCACACGCATCCAAGGGGAGGTCGAGGCAGGCCCGGGGCCACCTGCCTCGTTTCTGTTGAAAGAATTGAGAGGGTCCGTGGGGCCCGGGGTGCTGGGGAATTGCCTGACAGTGGACACTGGACAGATGCCTGGGAGCAGAGTTGGCATCCGAGCTGGGAAAGTTGACGCGGACTCAGCTGAGCCCTCCGCAGAGGACGGCGGGGGGGGGGGGGGGGACTAAGGCCAGTGGGACGTGTGGCCGAGGGGGGCGGTGAGGCTGACACGGGGGGAGGGGCAGCGGCGTGCAAGTCCTACCTGGGCATCTCCTGCAGGGGAGGCCACTGGTCACCCCGGGACTTCGGAGGCGTGGCCGAGGAGGTCCAGAGAGGCGGGCAGCTGCTGGGAGCGGAGAGTCCTTGGAATCCGGAAGCCAGATTGGAGTAGGCCGGGGAGCGAGGGGGCGGTGGGGGATGAGACAGTGGGTGCCTCCAATTCTGATTTTTTTTTGTCATTCCACTGTTTTATGTACACAATCAGCAACGGGAACATTCTGGAACACCAGCTTTAGTCCCTCTCAAGCCCACCGTTAGCACAAGAAGTCAAACCGTAGTGTAACGTGGCCCGGCCCCTGGTGCTGACTCAGGTGGCAAAGTCCACCTCCCGTGTGGCCCGCGCCGGGGGGGACGTCTGAACCGGCGCCGGCCGACGGCAGAAGCTGGACGGAGCCCGCGTCCGCGGGGGCGTTGGCAGCGGGCTCGGCACGATCAGGCCCGCCTCTCGCTGCAGCTCAGCGAGGAACAAGGCAGCCCACGGACGCAGCAAACACGGCCCACGAAACAGATCCCGTGGCGTCTCCGAGGCACCGGGTTCCTTGATCGCGCCGAGGGGAGGATGGGCCGTGGTGCTGAGGGGCGGGGCAGGCTCCGGGTGCCGGAGGCCCCGCTCAGGACTGGGGCTGGGCCGTGGCTGCAGTCGAGGGGCCGGGGGCCGGGGAGCACTCTGGTCCTCACGAACTCCCGCCCCCACCCCCGCGTGGAGCTGCTCGGAGGTTCACATGCACCTGCACGCACACACACGGCCGCGTCCGCCCACGCGCACGGGGGCACACGCGTGCCGACCCGCATGCGCGGCTGAGCTCTCGGACCCACGTCTCCCAAAGGGACAGAGGAGCCCACACCAAGTCCCTCTTTCCCAGAACCAGAAACAGGGCTGAGAGACGCTGGTTCAGAGCGGAAGGCCCGGCCCAGACTCGTTCGTTCATAACCCAGCAAGCACCCCGCTAGCCTGTCTGGCGGTGTGGCCCCGTCGAAGACGAGACACAAAAAGGGAGGGGGCGGATTTTAATTGTCCCCGCCTGTAGGACACCCCCCACGTCCCCCCAGCCCCTTGCTGGTGCCAGACCAGGGCGGGGAGTCTGGGGTCCGGGCAGCGCCCCACAGAGAGCCGTCTCTCGGGCCCGGCGGCCTTACACCCGTGTCTCCACCTCGGGCTCTCACCTCCGACATCGAGACAGCCAGCCCGTCCCCCTCGCGTCTTGCCTATGAAGCCCACTGACGTCGCCTTCCCCTCACAGCTCTGAGGTCCCCACTAACTGCTGGGCAGGGTAAATTTGGGATTAAAACAGCGGTATCTGAAGGGCACATTCACATTGACATAAGGAGTGAGGGTCCCAGCGGGTGGCGACTGTCCCACCCCTGCGAGGGGCCGTGCCAGCAGGGGGCGCCCCTGTGCCAGCCCGTGCATCCGTCCTCATTGGGGTGAGGAAGGTCCTGGGAAGGCGGGCCTGGGGTCTTGGCCGGCTCAGAGGCCCCCCGCTGCCCGCTGCCCTGCAGCCACCTGCCGAGAGGACTCAGGGGAATGCCGCCGTGATTGCAGCCGGAGCCCCATGGGGGAGGGGGGGGACCCAACACCAACGCAGAAACAGCTTCTCATCTGAGACTGGGTCCTCCCCGTTCGCCCTCCCCGGTGTCCACGGCGCCACGACTGGGCCGGGACCGAGGGAGGGGATGGACTTCGACGCGCCTAAAGCTTCCTGTGTCCAGCCCTGGCTCCCAGGCGTGGGGACCAGGGGTTTTGAAGAGATCAGGTCTTAAGGAGAAAAAGCCCAAACCTGTCTTTTCAAGTAGTCAGTGGCTGCCGCGTGGACAGGCCTTTCTGGGACCCGTGGAACTTGAGCCTTACGTTCTTTTGTGTTTTGTTGAGGGTCGCGTGCCAGAGACAGGTGGGCGTCGGGCTGTGTGGTGCCCTAGAAGGGGCTTCTGCGCGGCTCGTTCGCTCCCCTGGGCACCGGGCTGAGCAGGTGCAGGGGCCAGGCCGTGGACGCCCGCCTGCAGGCCCCGCCGCTCCCGCTAGGTGGCGCTGCCGCACGTCCGTGTCCTGCTGTCACAGCTCCCGGGAGGCTTGAGGAGGACGGTCACCTGCCGGCCCAGGGCCTCAGCACCGAGATGGGGACAGAGCCTCCCCCCTCCCAGGGGGCTTGAAGCCCTCATTGCTGGGTTCCGGGAGCCCGGAGCACAGATTTTGTTCAATCCTGCCCGGAGAAGCCCAGTTCTGACCAGGAAACACCCCTCCCTGTCGGTGGGGCTAGGACGTGTGCACGTGGGCCTGCCCCTGCCTGTGTGTGCGTGAGTGTGCGTGTGCCTGTGGGGGGGATGGGCTGTAGAGGTGGGAAGCAGTGCTCTCCAGGCCAGGCCAGGCCCTGTGACGTGGGCCGGACTCGTCCAGACCTGCCTCGCCCTTCCTGAGCCTCAGTCTTACTCATCTGCAAAATGGAGGTGCCGTGGACCTGCCCAGCCTGCTCCCCGCCTGCGGTGAGGCCCCACGGACGCCATGGGTGGGGGGACGGGTCTTCCCCATAAACCGTTGCGTGATGTGAACTAAGGGACACAAAGGGACGTCTTCTCTACAGTGACCACGGTGCCCCTGGCAGGGGTCTGATGCCAGTCCTGGGTTTTCAGAGGGCCCACGGTGTCCCACAGTTTTAGGGGGCCAGACGGCCACCTCACAGGGGAGCGGACTGAGGCTGGAGAGAGCCCAAGCTTGCGCCTGGGGCCCTTGCTCGGAGGTTGGGAAACGGAAGACGCACACAGGAGGCCGGTCGGCGTGCAGGAAGCTGTAGGCAACTTGGGGGTCCAGAGAGCACGTGACCCAGGCTGGCGGTGGCCTTTGGGGGACTCGTTACCCCTGTACCCACCTGCCCCCACGACGCCCCCGCAGGGACCTGCTCAGCCGCACAACCTCTTGGAAAGGCCACAGACCCCCGAGGAGGTCGGCACGTGTCACCCTGAGACTGGGCATCTGTCTAGAGGTCAACTTGTCCCGGCCCGAATGCGGGGACCCCGCGACCGAGCCTGCTTTGTGCATGGAGGTGACCGCCAGAGCCTGGGCTCAGCCAGCACCCTGGTTCTCCCGCACCCGCTGCTTCTGATGTCCGCCAAGGTCCCCGAACTGCTTGCACAGCCGTGGCTCTGGAGGGGTGGCTCTGGAGGGGTGGGGCTGCGGGGGAGCAGACAGAGTGCCCTCTGTGGCTTCAGTCCTGGGCAGCCCTGACATCAGGCTTGTCTGTCTTGGGGAGGGGCCCCAGGGAGGTACAGATGCGAAGATTTCTTGACAAGAGGAGACTTCTCTGCTGTCTGCCCATCGGCCCGGGTGTCGGGAAACCCGTCTGTGAGTGGGCGTGGCCCAGGCTGTTTGGCCAGTGGCGTCCTCACGCTGGTGGTCCTCCCAGAGCCAAAGCCGGGCAGCTGTCCCTGGGCAGGGGCAGGGTGGACAGACCCACCAGGCACAGTGGAGGCGGTGCCCAGGGCTCATGAATGTCGCGGTGTGGTCTTACGGGATGCTTCTGAGGAGCTTGGGAGCCCTGGGGGAGGGTGGGGAGGGGGCGGGGGGGGCACAAAGGCACTACAAGGACCCCCCAGGGGCCCTTATCCAGAGAGCATGACGCGGAGATGCTGTCCCCAACGCAGTGTGTCCTCAGTCCCCCGGAACATCGGGAGTCCCATGCTGCCCTCAGCTCCCTCGGGCACAGGGTCATCCCCTCGCATGCGGCCAAAGGCCCCTCGGGTCGGTCTCCCTGGGCTGCGATGGTAGAGAGGGGAAGTAACACTAACAGGAACATCAGGACGCCTGTCACCACCAGGCCCAGCCAGGGCAGCGTCCTCGAGGGTCCTCGAGCCACGAGGCGGCCCCTCGGGGCTGTGGGTAGGATGATCTGTGATTATCCCGTTTTGCGGAAGGTAAGTGGAGGGGTGGGGGTCGGGCAGGGGGTACAGAGCGCAGCCTGTGGCGCTCGTCTGAGGCCCTGGCTGCTCGAGGCTTGAGGGTACCGGCCCATCAGCCCAGAGAGCAGCCTCGGGCCCGCCCTGCAGCCCCGCCTGCGTCCGGACCGGCCCCGCCTGTCATTCGCCCCTGACCCTGGCTGGTGGGCGCCCGGAACGGGCTGCACGGATGAGGGGCTTCTTGCCGGACCCTGGCCGGGCGTCCCCGCCAGGCCCCCGCGCACCTCCCGTGCCACTCACCCGTCCGCCCTTCATCTCGGGTCCTTGGTCACGTGGGCCCCACGGGCCCGGGCCCCTCTGTGTGCGTCCGCCGCTCCCCTCGCCGCCGCTACACCTGCCAGCGGCCAGCGGCGCCTTCCGGAGCCTTCCGGGGCCTTCCAGCCCCAATTAGGTTTTGTAAAAGCCTGTCTCTGCCAGCGGCCTTCTGTACAAACAGGCCTCCATTAGCGACTGCAGAGGAACAGCATCTCCCTGCTGAGCGCGGGTGGCGCCTCTCCCGCCGGGCCGGCGTCCCCCGGGGAACGGGGCCGTCGCCATGTACAGAGTGCCCGCCACGGCCACCGCTGCAGCCCCGGGTCGGCCCCTCCACCCTCTCCCGCGGGGCGGCTGCGGGTCCTGCGGCCACCCTCTGGCACCTGGCCAGCCCCCCTCCGCGTGGCGGGAAAGAGCCGTCCAGTTGCAGCCGCACGGCTCCTACGACGGACGGTCCGTCGCCCCGTCAAGCGCACGGTGCCCGTCTCCCGCGATTATGCTGCGGGACGCCCGGCCCGGGCACCGAGTGGGCACCGGCCAACCCCCGGGCCCGCGGCTGCTTCCTGCCGACACCCCCAAGCCGCGGAGGGAGGGGCCGAGGCCCGGGTCCCTGGCGGAGCAGGCGCCCGGACCGGGTTGGCTTTTCCAGGTCCCGAGGGGGCCTCGGGGGTCCCCCGCTGCGGCCGGCTGGGCCCCACCACACGCACTGGGAGACCACTGGCCGGGAATTCCCCAAATCGTACTTAGATGGCGTGTCTCCTGGAGGTGAGACGGGGCTCTCCACTCGTTCAACCAAAACACATTGCGAGGGAGGTTGGTGTTCATGAATTTTTACGACGACACGTCTGCATTTATCTGGCCTTTGTTTTATTTTAATTTTCGTCTTCGCGCCTTCCTGTTTGGGGCCGGCGCGGCTGTGGGGCGGGCTTTGCCTGGAACCCTCGGCGTGGGCTGTCTAAATATTTTATCAGCCGGCTGCTAACAGGACGTGTCATCGGGAGCCCGACCCCTAGCCGCACCAGGGAAGGGGGTCCCCGCCCGGCCCCGTCCTCTTTAGTCTTTGGAATTTTCGGCGTTTGGATCACGCAGCCACTGGGAGCAGGCTTTTTATCTTTATTTTTGACGAGAACGGAGGCAAAGGTTTCTGCAGGTACGAAATCCCCCCGACTCCCACCGACGCCCCCGAGACGTCCCTACCTACCGTTTGCTTTGTTTGGGCCACCAGGCCGGAAGGCTCGGAGGCAGAGGTCAGGGGCAGAAGGGGCCGGGCTGTGGGAGGAGGGGGCGTGGAAGGAACTTTCTGGAGATAACAAAGAAAACCAGAGCTGGGAGCCCGGGGGGGACTGGTCGTCCGCTCCTTCGGCAGGACCGGGACGGCTGCCCTTCTGAGTCCTTCATTCTCCTCGGGTGCCACCGGGCTGCTCGTCCCTCAAAAGGTGCCTACCCTCGGGAGGACCCTGGATACCAGTCAGTGAGACTGTCCAGGCCTCTTCTGGTTGGGAGAAGTGCAGGCTGCAACCTGCACAGCTGTACGTGGAAGCCCTAAAGATCGGCTCTCCTCCAGGGCCCGTGTCCACCTCGGGAGCTCCTGCTGTGGGGTCCCACTCTCGGCACCCCTGCAGCCTTGCGGTGTGAGCGTGCCCCTCAGGGATCCCGGGACCTCACCCACAGCAGGCGGGCATCCAAGCTCGGCCAGCTTTGTTCTGAGGGTCCGTGTCCACCTCTGCTTTAGGCGAGCGTGTCTGGGGCAGCGCTGGGCTAGATCCCCTCCCCGCCACCCGCCCCGGCAGCTCCCCGGGCCGGTCCACCTCCCGCCTCCGGCCAGCCTCCTGGTGCTTCCGCTTTGACCTCCCCGTGGCGGCGGGACCGTCCCCACCCCGCCAGGTGAGGCAAGCCCGTGGGAAGGGCTTCCTGCCCCCGGCCCCTTGCAAGAAAGGGCCCCCTCGATGCCTGGGCCTCGGGGGCCTGTGCTCCTCAGATGTTCCCGGGTAATCTCTTTCCAGATTGGTGGTTACTGCTGAGCTTGTGGAGCACCTCCAAGCAAGCCACGCTCGTCCCGGAATCAGGAGAGGGAGAGGGCGGCTTGGTGTAGAGCCCACTGGGCTCTGTCTCCGCAGTTTGCCAACTTCAGGGCCTTTTTACGGGGATCGCGCTCTGCACAATTCCACGGCCTGCTCTTTCTCCTCTGGTCCCCAGGGAGCATCTGGCCCCGTCCAGGTCGGACACGCGCTTTATTAAAGGTGCTGTGAAAATCTGCCGTCTAAGTCCGTGCCGTCGTTCGCATAAATAGTCTCCTGCGGTCGAAAGTTAGGCTGCTTCCAGTCTTGACTTTCCGAAACAACACTGGAGTGGACGAGCCGTGTGCCCGGATGTTTGTGCACTTGCCGGTGTCCAGAGCGTCTTTGGAAGTTGAGGACGGCGCCCGGAACGGCCCAGAGCTGGAGTGGGTGAGGGGCCCGGCGAGGGGCTTCTCAGCTGGGTTTGCTGCGGGAGCTGGGACAGAGCCGATCTCAGGGTTTCCGCGTACAGCTGTGCAGGTTGCACACTGCACTTGTCTAGGGACCGCAGTCTTGTTGAGACACAGCGTCACTGGCGAGGCCTAGAGCTGTGTGTGGTGATGGTCCAGCTGGGAGAGGCCGGGCAGGGGGAAACTGAACATCCCTGTGGCCTCTGCTGATGGGATCGTGAGCCCAGGGAGGCCAGGTGCCGGCTGGGCTGATCATACACGCTTCTGCCCCAAGTCCGGATGGCTGTTTCCCTACCTGGGTGCGGTGAACATGTGTCTGGACGTTGTTGGCCCGACAGGTGTAGAACGTTCTGGAGGAGGAGCGAGGGTCCTCTGGCTTCCACACGGCCCTTCCCCTCTCTTGGCTTTTGCTGCGGACCCTCTCTCCTGGACACTCCCCACTTTTACCTCTTGTCCAGCTCTGGCTCGTCCTCCAGACCCAAGCCACAGCCCTCCCAGGCGGGCCCGGGACGCCCTCGGAGCTCTCACGGCTGAGCTGCGGGAACTCAGGGTCTGCTGGACCTCCAGCTCCTCCGGGTCCCGGGCTTCCCACCCCCCCAGACACAGGGCGTCCCGGGAACGCGGACAATCTGCCTCCCCCCGCCATCATCCCAACAACCTGGTGTATGTCTCAGCCTGGCTACTCGCGGCTCTCTGAAGCTTCCAGAAGGCCTCCTTTATCAGACAGACGGACCGGTACTTGGCGAGTCAGACCCCCGGGCTCAGAAATGTCTTCTGCTTCTATGGAAACGACCTTGTGACTCGTGCGCAGTAAGCGGCTGCACCAGGCTCTTGGGCGGGTGAGTGCCACCCACGGCGGTCTTATCACTGCCATTTGTCTGGCTGGCCAGCTGGACTCCCTGGTGACCGTGGAAGAGCTCTTTCTTCCAGGACACTTCAATCGCAGCTTGGCACTTGCCCAGATATTTATATGTTTCACGGAAATGATTGATCTTTGGCTGCTTCACAGTTGCATCGTTGTTAATGGGGCTGCTCTGTCAGGGCAGAACTGCTGAACCGGAACCCTTGATCCAGGAGCATTTACAGGCTGGTCGGTGGCGTGGCCGCCCTCACCTCACGCGGCTTCCCTCCGTTCTCTGTGGCGAGAATATGCATCCTGATAAAGCACTTGCCCACCCACCCAGTCATCTTTCCATTCACCCATCCACCCACTATCCATCGGTCTAACGTCCATCCGTCCATCCATGCGCCCATCATCCACCTGTCCATCCACCCATCTACCTACCTATCCATCTAAACACCATCCATCTGTCCATCCATCCATCCGTCCATCCATGTAAATACCACGCATCTGTCCATCTGTTCATCCATCCGTCTGTCTTTCGTCCATCCATCCATCCAGGCACCCATCATCCACCTGTCCATCCACCTATCTATCTGTCCATCCGTCCATCCATCCATCCATCTAAATACCAAACATCTGTCCATCCGTTCATCCATCCATTTGTCTATCCATTTGTCTATCGTCCATCTATCCGTCCATCCATCCATCATCCACCTGTCCATCCACCCATCTATCTATCCATCTAAACACCATCCATCTGTCCATCTAAATACCACACATCTGTCCATCTGTTCATCCATCCGTCTGTCTTTCGTCCATCCATCCATCCATCCATCCAGGCACCCATCATCCACCTATCTATCTATCTGTCCATCCACCCACTATCCATCCATCTATCATCCATCCATCCATCCATCCACCCATCATCCTTCTGTCCATCCACCCATCTATCTTTCCATCTGTCCATCCACCCACTACCCATCCGTCCATCCATCCACCCATCACCATCTGTCCATTCACCCATCTATCTACCCATCTGTCCATCCATCCATCTATCTGTCTTATAAGCAGTTAGTCAAAGTGCTTCATCTCTGGCCTTTATTGTGTCAGTTGTGAAAAAGGAATAAAGATGCCCGGCTTACACAACTGTGATGAAGGTAGGTCAAAGGGTGTAGAGGCTGTTGGAACGGGGCTTGGCCGTGGTAGCAGGCAGGGCACTTATTTTTGGAGGCATCCCCGCATGTTAGCATCCAGCATGGTCGGTAGGAGCCGGGAAATGGAAATTGTCTTCGCTCTGGCTCCTGGCCGGTGACCTTGCTAAGTCCTCGATCCTCTCTGAGCTTTGGTTTCTCCAACCTGGAAAAGAGGGCCAGTGACATCTCCTCAAGACGTGCTGAGTCAATTAAATGAGGTATGTAAGGTGCTTATCCCCGGGTCAGGTAAATACAGATTGTTCATCGTCATTGTCATCGTCATCAATTTAACAGGAATTTATCGAGTGCCATGATGGGCTGAACTGCTGAATTACGTGCCCTCTAAAATTCGTACGTTGCAGTCCTAGCCCCCAGAACCTCGCAGTGTGACTGTGTTTGGAGATGGGGGTCTCTAAAGAGCAGATTAAGTTAAAAGGAAGTCATCGGTATGAGTCCTGATACCACGGGCCTGGTGTCCTTACAAGGAGAGGAGAGTAGGACACAGACATGCCATGGGAAAGACCATGCGGGGACGCAGGCAGAAGACGCTGTCCGCAACCCAGGAGAGAAGAGAGAGGACTCAGAAACAAACAGTCGCCCTGCCGACACATACCTTGATCCTCCAGCGGCCCAGGCGATGGCCTGCGGCCGTGGGGGAGACCCACCCCTCCCCCCTCAGGGTGGGAGGTTCCGGTGCCCTGGCTTGGCTAAGGACACCCATGTCCTGGACGATCTCTTCCCCGCCCCCGGGGAGGGGGCTTCTCTTCATGGAAGGAGGAGGGTCATGTACAGATCATCTCAGCACAGCTCTCCCCGAGCACTCTGGGCTCCAGCGGCGGCACCTGCCATGAGTTTTAACAAACTGCCACAGCGACTTGGAGGGACGAAGTCTGACGGGGTCACTCGTGACCGTGCTCAACGGGAGGGGGCGCGCTGCCGTCTGGCTCCACCGTTCCCTTGCTGGTGGCCCCGGGGACGGGTGTCCCCCCAGCCTGAGGTCGCCATCTGACCACAGGGGCCGGGGTGCCACCCGGAGCAGCTTCAGGAGCACCTGCCAAGCGACCTGCACTCTGGCTGACGGGACGTCCACATGCTCAGTGCTGCCTTGCAGCCCGGTACCCCCGAGGCCGGCCTGAGGAGGCTCCGTTGCAATTCCAGAAGCTCCCGCCAGCCCAGAGCCACGTGCAGCTCAGCGTGGGAGCACAGCTCCGACCCTTCCACGTGGTGGGGACCTTGGAGGAAAAAAATGTGCTATTTTTGCTCAGAAAGTGCGTTGAGGGTGAGCCTCCTCTTGTGGGAGCAGCTGGATGGGCGGGAATAACGGTAATGCCATCGCAAGACGCGGGCCGTGCCATATTGTTAACTTGTCCGAACCCTCAGCACAAGCCTGAACTAGTCGCGATCACTTGCCCTGTTTTACCGATGAGGAAACAGAGGCACAGAGAGCGTCCCGGGCCCACGGCCACACCTCCTGCCACCGGGGTCGCACCCACTGCTCCCAGCTGCTCTTAGGATGTGGGGGAGGGTGTGGTGGCCCTGCCTTTGCGCGGCACTGCTGAGGATTTTAAGTGGTGGCCTTGCTGTCTCTTCCCCGCCGCAGCCACCTTGAAGGCCAGGGCCGGGGCCACAGAGGGCCACAGGCCAGGCCTCCGGGTCTCAGCCTGGGAGGAGCTGCCCCGACCGCCACCGGCCACCGCGGACGTTGTTGCAGGAAGGCAAGTCGGGTAGCGAGCCACGAGATCCCCAGGATTGTTTGTTACTTTGGCAGAAGCCCCGCCCCGTCCCGATGAATCTCCTGGGTTGGGCCAGGGACCCTCTGCCAGGACGAGGCATCGTGTCTTCTGATGCTTCTGGTGAAGCGGGCACAGCACGGACCCTCTTAGCCCAGGAGTCCGGGAGCCAGGCCCCAGGGCAGGGGAGCTTCCATGCGTGATGTGAGAGTCGGGGTTCCTGGGGGGACCCCGAGTATCGGTGTGAGTGTTTGGGGCCAGCGGTCAGGAGCAGTCACCGGAAGGATCCGCGGAGGCCAAGGGCTGCCCCAGCCCGGCCACCCTGGCCGCCCCAGCCCGGCCACCCTGGGGAGAAGGGCTCGCCCCAGGCCTGCGGTTTAGAGAACTCCCCGGAAAGGAGCTGCAGGGGTCAGTCCCTGGCCCCAGGATGCCAGAGCGTCGCTCCCACACTGTGCCTTTTAGAAATGGGTCTCCCCCCCTTGGCATCGTAAACATGAGCAGCTTGCTCACAACGATAACGGGTGAGGCCTGTGCACGAGCAGTCTTGCCGTTACTGGAGGCGGTAGGATTTAAAGCGTTGTCTGCGAGCAAACGTACCGCCTTCATCACGGGTCATTTTTTCTGGATTCGATCAGAGGAACGATTTGTAAGGTTTAGAGCCAGACACGGGCACTCGCACGCAGCCAAGTGTGTTCATCATGCCCGTACATACGAGTATTTAAATACCCTCCCTCTTGCTCCGAAGTGGATGGTTAATACTCACCAGTCGCACAGCTGAAACCCAGAACCTGTGGGTGGGCTTGTCGGCAGCGAGTGAGGCTTACCGGCTGCTGGTGGGGGCCGGTGCGGCGGGGAAGGGGGTTGGGGTTGAGGTGCCAGGGTGATGGTACAGACATGGCTGGGGTGTAGACATAGCTGTGGGTGTGGACGCGGCTGGGGGTGTAGATGTGGCCGGGGGGAGTCCCCAGCGGGCTCTACCCACAGTCCCTGAGCTCGGTCATCCGTCACTCGGCACACCTTCCCGAGCTGCAGACAGGCGCTGGTGATTTGGGCCTTTCCTTGGCTTGGAGGAAGCGGGGCCTCAGGGGACCCCGGGGGCGGGGCGGGGGCTCTGAGCAAGCGCGGAGAGATGACCGCCTTCACCTCTCGAGGGCAGTGTTGTGTTTGCAAAGCCCTTCTGTCACTGTTTGCGCATTTGCTGGACCCTGTAACTTTGTAAATTTACAAATGACGGGATCCTATGGCCGGGATTGAGCCCTGGGCTGGCACGGAATGGCTGTGTGGTCTTGGGAAAGTTCCTTAAGCTCTCTGGGCCTCAGTTGTCTCCTCTGGATACTGAGCATAGTCGTAAGGCCCTCCTACCTCTCAGCACGTGGAGGGGATTAAGAAACACGCTGCGTGCTCAGCCCGGGGCCAGGCAGGGAGTCGGCGCCTCTCCCCCTGTCATCCCTCTCCCCCTCCCGCGTGTGCTCCGTGCTTCCCGGCGAGGGGTCGAGGCTCGGAGACGATGTGCTGCTCCAGGATGTGCCGGTCCGTGTCCTGGGGGTTGTGTCCCTTGGCCACCCTCTGGCACCACGGCGTGACCCCACCACGCAGCCGGAGCCACCAGCCCACTCCCTGCTCGGTCCCCTCTGGGCTCGGCCCCTGGGGGAAGCCCATCCGGGCCTGCCTGTGCCCGGCGGGCGAGGTCACCTGGCATCCAGGGACCCCAGCTGGGGTGGCACCTGCTGCGCGTGGGCGTCTGGGTGCGCGTATGTCTGTGCGTGCGTGCCTGCGTGGAGGCCGCTGTGTGCACGCGTACGCCCAGGTGGGTGCGTGCGTGTGCACCGTCTCTCCCGGCCGTTGCGATCCAGCCAGGCCTGGCGAGGGGCACGGGCCCCCGGGGCCGAGTGCGGGCCGCGCTGGCTATCATTCGGGGCTTTGTGGTCAGAGCAGAGCTGGCTGCGTGTCTCCGTGCAGAGAAACGGGGCCCCCCTCGCGGCTGGTGAGAGTCCCTTTGCCGGCACGTCCCAGGGCCGCCCCTCCTGCCCGGGTCTCATCTCAGTCCCAGGCCAGAAAGCCCGGAAAAGGGCAGGTGGGTGCTGGATCCTGGGCAGGGCACACGGCTCCCCGACGCGGGACAGGGAATCTGTCCCGTGGGAAGACAGCACAAGCTCCCATAACCCGGAGAGGCCACTCCTCCCCCGGCCCGGCCCCCCGAATCTCACTCCCGCCGCCGCCTGTCCCCCGGAAGACGGGGCCCTGCAGCCGGGGCCTCCCGGGCACGGCAGATGGCAACCTTGCAGGGCTGTAGATATTTATTCTGTAATTATCACACCAGGACCGCACACTCGACCCAAAGCACCGAAGTCGTCAGAACACGATCTTTTTACGGGTAGCAGATTGAAAATCCATCAGTAAGTTCCCATCTATCACCGCTGCTGACAGAAGCCACCGGAAAGAGAAAAACAAACGTAAATAAGCTTTGTCCACCCGGGGTTTGTCGGAGGCCGCCGAGGGGTCCCTGGGGGCTCTCGACACGGACGTCGACGCTGAGTGCGCCCGCGGCCTCTGGCCCCCAGGGTGGAGAGGAGGCGGCCCAGGCCACGAGCCGCCCACCGGCCCCCGCCTCCTGCCCACCGGCACCTCGCTGGGGCCTCACTGCCTCCAGAGCCGAGGGCGGACGAGCAACCCCCCCTGGACACGCCCCCAGCTGGGGGCCGGGAGCAAGTGACCGATGGAGTTGCCTCCCAGCTTCTGTCCCCTCCCCCCCAACCCCTTGTCTCAGAAGAAAGCTCCATCCCAACCTCCATTTGATAAGGCTCCAGTATGGTCCCAGACCAGGGGGCGGGTGCAGAGGACGAGGGGCCTAGAGGTGAAAGGGTAGCAGGGGTGTCTATGTGGGTGAGCTCCTTGTGGGAGCCGGTGGGGGCCCGGGGCTGGGTGAGTCAGGGGCTGCGGTCCCGAGGGTGGGGGCTGAGGCCAAGCCCCTCCTCGGGCCATGACCGTTGTGCTCGTCGTTAAGGATGTCGGTTTCGCGGGTGTCCTCGCGGTGTCGCCAGCCTGACCGCGCCTCGGCGTCTCGGCCGTCTGAGCGGACACTCGAGAGGGCAGGAGCCATCCCCACCGACACCAGGATTCTCCCAGCATCCGCCGCGTGGCCATCACCTGCCTCATGGCCGCTGAACCCACAGGGGCCTGGGGGGCCATGACTGCGGCTCTGGGACCGGCCGGGCGGGCGGGGTCGGAGCTGGGGGCCAAGCCGGGAGTCCTGAGTCCGTCCACCGGATCCCCGGGGAGACGGAGGTGACTACTAATGAATTAGGAATCGATCTACAGATTCATCCACCCCTCAAAGCATGTCTTCTGTTTTTACACTTAGTTGCTCGTGAAATTCTATTAACACCAGGATACCGGTAACGAGCGCAGGACGGACGGTTCTTTTTTCTTGTTTTCTGCTAACAGCGTTTTTGAGATCTAATTCACCTTCCGCACAATCCATCCACCGGAAGTGCACAGTTCAGTGGCTTTTGGCTTGTCTGCAGTTGTGCACCCGCCGGAATCGATGCTGGGACGTTTTTATTATGCAGAAAGGAGCCTCCTTCCTACTCCCTCGGCCCCGAGCAACCACGGACGTCCTCTCCGTCCCCGGGGATCTGCCAGTCCCGGACGTTTCCCACAACGGGAATCACAGGCGCCGTGGTCCCTGGAGTGTGGCGTCGCTGACACAGCGTCACGTGTCCCGGGTCCGTGCGCGCGGCCGCGTGTGGCTGTCCTTCCCTCCCATTTAAGGCTGAATGACGTTCCATCCGACGGATGCGCCGCGTGTTGCTTGCGCGATGGCCTCACGGCAGGCATTTGGGTCGGCCCCGCGCCCTGCTTCCTGCGAACAATGCTGCCGTGCGCACGGGTGCTCGAGTTCTCGTGTGGACGGATGCTTTCGCTTCTCTCGGAGCAGAGTTGCGGGGGCAGAGGGTGGCTCCGCGCCTGACTTTGGCGCACCTGCGGCGAGTGGGGGCCCTCCCGTCCTCACAGCCTTGCCAACGCGTGTTACCTGCTTCTGGTGCTGCCGTCCGGGCGGTCTCTCATTTGGATTCGATTCGCATTTTCCTGACGGCTACGGACGCGGAGCGTCTTTCCACGCGCTCTGGCCACGCTGAGCCCCTACCCCCAAACCCTTTCCTCGATCTCCAGCACCCACAGGCGGGCAGGGGACCCCCCCCCCGCACCACCACCCCGAGGTGAGGGAGCGGCAGCCCTGGGCCACAGCCCAAGGTCGCGTGGCCCCGTGACAGAGCTGGATTCAAATCCAAGTTGGACCTCAAGCCGCGGATCGGCCTCGGGGAGGCAGTGGCCTGCCGCCTGTTGCCTCAGGCAGGCCCCAGAGAGCATTTAGCCCTGTCGGCGAGAAAATGACGGGCCAGGCATCTATTTCTTCTCTCAGCCAGAGCAGCCCCGTGTCTGTCACAGCCGAGCAAATTTACATTAGCAGCTCAACTGTCAGACCCCACGCGGCACGGGGGCCTCCTCGGAGCCCCTTCTCGCGCGCTTTCCGCTGATTAATAAATTAAATTAAGCCCATCAAGCCACGCGGCGGCCGCCAGCCTCCTCTCTGCCCTCCTCATTAGAAGCACCGCCAGCCTCACGGCCGCAGGGCGCAGGCACCGTGGGCGGGTGGGGGCGGCCACCCGGCCGGCGTTTAGGGCTGTACGTGGGGCCCCGGAGGCCCCGGCGGGTGCGTCCGGTTCCAGGAGGGGACGGAGGCCCCACGGGAGGGATTCGGGCTCTGTGACCGGGATGTGGCCGTCGTGGGTGTCGGGAGGCTCACCTGTGCCCGTGGTCGGATGTTGCCTTTGGCCCCGAGTCCCACGTGGCTTGTGCCAGCCACAGTCCTGACCGCCACTGATCCTGTCTCCATTTGAAGCTTTTGATGTTTATTCGTCGTGGGTTTTTTTTTTTTTTTTTTTTTCTTTCCGGTATTAATTTTGACTTGAGATGCAGTGTGTTAAAATAGCGTCTCTTGTGATGATTGGTGCCTTGGCTCTCCCTTCAGTTTCGTGCCCCAGGTGTGTGCCCGGCGCCGTGCGTCCAGGGCCCGCGGTCGTCCGGGGAGGCGGGGGCGCCCCAGAAGGGTCCCGCAGGGAAGGCCGCTGCCCGCCTGCGGAGGGAAGCTCACCGTGGCCCAGGAGCGGGGGCAGGAGAGAGGAGAGCCTGGTGGCAGTGGGGCACGGGGACGGGTCTGTCTGCGCACGGGCTTCCGGGGGGTCGCGCGCAAGACGTCTCGCTGCGGCCCCGCTGGCGTGGGCCGGGCCAGGCTGGAGCTCGGGCGGACGGAGCGTGGCCAGGAGCGCTGAGCGGGCACAGCGCCATCGGCGGGGGGAACCACAGCCATCACCGTCGGGCCGCGGGGGGTCGGGGGGCTCCCACCCCATCACGCCCGTCCCTCAACGGTGGCAGCCTCGCTCTCTGCGAGGCGGCGGCCACCTGCTCGCGGGACACACAGGCCGCTCGCAGGCCGACCGTTGGCCGGGTGCACCCGTCCTCCCCCGCCCCTTCCCAAGCTGCTGGCCGCCCGCAGTGAGGGACCCTCCACCCTGCCGGTGGCCTCCCCGACTCACCCGTAGGAGCCGGGGCTCCTGCTGGGCCCCCTCCCGGCCTGTGCGCGTGACCCCCCATCGTACACCGGCCAAACGTGGCTTACGAAGATGGTGTAAGAGCTTGGCCATTCTCCTGCTCTCCGGCCCTGTCTGTCTCTCTCTCTCTCGTTCCCAAACCGTCCGAAACCAGGCTGCAAATCTCAGAGTGTGGGGGGCCCACCCCCTAATGGAAACGTTCTCTCACACAACCACAATATATTGTGTCACCTAAAAATTATTAGTTCGCAGCCGGAAGCCGGTCCGTAGATGTGCAAGCTGTCCCCGAATGTCCTTCATGGCGATTTTTGTGAACTAAAATTCAGTTATCATTCGTGCATTGGTTTGCTTATGCCCCTTCGATGGCTTTTAGGGCTAGACACGCTCGCTCACTTTTCGGGGTAACGTTCGCTTTTTTGTTTATAAAAATGAGTTTTATTTTCTAAAAGCCTAAAACCGTTGTTGACTAAACGGGGGCACAAAATGACACTGTGATGTCAGGTGTGACTTCTCGGCCGAGGGCTCGGGCTGGGTCCCTGCCGCACGTCCCACGCTCGGCTGTTCCCCGGGCGGGGCGCAGTCCATTTCTCATCCCTTTGCTTCCTGAGTCACGGAGTCGCCTGTAAAGGCTCCCCCGGAGTCAGGTTGCAGGTTTCCGGCAAGAGGATCGGGTAGGACTGGCTCCCGGCAGTGCCACGCACATCAGGGCGTCCACACGCTGCTGTCACTTGGTCCTTGGACAGATGTGACTTCCTTATGCCTTAGCGAGTAATCTGTGGGGGGATCCTTTGTTCTGTGGGATTCGATTCTGTTTGGGGAAAGATACAAGGACAGAGATGTGTCAGATCCATGTGAGAAAGGTGTCTTTGGAGAATCTTCCCCTCCACCCGCCTCCGCCCTCCTGGGGACCCATCTCTGTGGCTGTGAGGGCTGAGCGAGGCCGTGCACGTAGCACCCGGCCCCCTACCTGGCAGGTGGCCCTCGCTCAGGCGAGCCCTGCCTCGCGGTCACCCTTCAGTGGGGTTGGAAGCTTCCAGAAGCAATGTCTGCTCTCCTCTGTCTTCTCTCTGTACCTTCACCTCCTCCCTGCCTGCCCACCGAGAACGTTCTGGTTGACACACAGCAGGTGCTCAGAAGCCTGAGCGTCCAGAAGAAGCCGCAATGATCCCTCTCATCTCTGCTCACCCCACGCGGCCAACGGCCTGGTGACATGGGACATGCTCCCTACGCCTTTATCTCCAGCCCTTGCAACAGCAGACTGGGGCTGGCGAGGCAGGAAGCCTTGGGCCAGAGTGGCCCCAAAAAGGTGGGAATGAATGCCGGGGGTCTGACCCACACGGACACTTCCCCGCTGAGCCCCATGCGCCCCAGCGGCCCCCGTGCCTGACAGTGGGGTCTGCCTGCAGTGGAACCTGTGCACCTGCCCTCCCGTGCTCTCCTTCAGGTGTGCATGTTCCCGTGCAGGTGGAGGCCATCGGGGGTGTCCCAACTCCTGGACACCGGCATCAGAGCCGGCCACAGTCTGCCATCAGCTGCACCTCTGATTTCCAAACCTCCATGCCAGAGGCAGCACCCTCCCCTCCTATCAGAAGGAGGTTGTCACCCTCAGAGACTTGTCGCCCAGTGGGGGCTGGGAGGAGAGCTGTGGACCGCCTAAATCCTGTGACCCTAAATCCCGGCTTCCCGAGGGCTCTGAGGCCGGCCCAGTTGGTTCCCGTGGGTCTCAGAGGGCTGGAATCCTAGCCCACTGCACCCTAGCTGGAGCCCAGCAGGGGCTCCCAGACTTGAGAGCGTCCGGAAGGAAGCGCGAGACTGTGGCGCCTTTCCCATCTCAAGGCCATCCTACAGGGGGGAGGAACCCTTTGGGAGCTTGGCCAAGTCCTCATCCACCCCCAAGGGCCCTGGGGGGACGGCGGGGTGCCCCAGGCCTCGGGGCTCCAGGCCTCCTAGAGCAGGAGGCCAGCTGGGTCTCCCAGACGTCCCCAGCGCTGGTGGCCCAGCCTCGTGGGGCAGCAGGTGTCCCGGCCTGGGGCTGGGTGAAAACCTCACGGCAGGCGGGCACCTGCCTCCTCGTGTGAGTTCGGTGGAGACAAGAGAGTCCTGTGCACTTGGGGGACGGCCAGGGCGGTGGGGCTGGGGGAGGACCGAGCGCGGGCTTGTGGCTGTGCCCTCGCTGGAGGTGCCCTGCGAGGGGCTGTGGGGCGCAGGCGCAGTGTTCCCACCCTCGGAGGTCCCCCCTGTTCTCATGCGGTGGCCCCGGGCATTTTTCACACGGGCGGAGGCAGGCATCTGTGGCGGGTGAAGGCACCAGCAGGTCACCGGGAAGGTGGGGTCCCTGGTGGACCACCAAAAAGAACAGAAGATGATACCAGTACCCAGGCCCCTGACTCCCAGCGCCCAGCCCTTGCCCCTGCCTGGTTGTGGGACCGTGTGCCCCACAATCCTCCTCACCTGCAGGTGACGTGGGCGGGGTGGGTGAGACACGGCGGTCTCCCAGATGGTCCCAAGGGTCGCCCGCCTATGTCCCGCGTCACCTCCATGGGGAGGGCGGGGACAGGGTGAGGGGTCGCCTGCCAGGCCCGCCCGCTCCTGCCTGTCCCTGTCTTTTCCTCTCTCAGTCTGTCTCTCAGACTGATTGGCATTTTTCGATTCGGCACCAGACATTTTGTATGAAAACTTGTCGGGGCTCTGGATAAAATTGTCTGGGCCTGCTGCTGTCTCCACGGGGAGACGTTGAATTATGAATCCGGCGTCTTCAATGGTTATGAGATGATTTGGGTTTTCTATTTATGGTGGAGTCAGGATTCAGAAGGTAATTTTTAATCTACGAATTTGTCAATTGCACCCACGCTTTCGAATATGTTGGCATAAAACTCCTGTTTATTGACACGCTATCTTCTTACCTCTGCAACCACGGTCACACACATACGTGATTATGTGTTCGTCTCGAGTATTTTTTTAAAATTTTTTAATATATTTATTTGCCCCGGTCGCCTGATGGATAAGGCATTGGCCTCCTAAAATATTTATTTATTTCTGAGACAGAGAGAGAGAGAGAGAGAGACAGAGCACAAGTGGGGGAGGGGCGAGAGAGAGGGAGACACAGAACCGGAAGGAGCTCCAGGCTCCGAGCCGTCACCACAGAGCCCGACGCGGGGCTCGAACTCACGGACCGTGAGATCGTGACCTGAGCCAAAGTCGGACACTCAACCGACTGAGCCCCCCAGGCACCCCATCGTCTCAAGTATTTTTAAATCTGTTTCCTATCTTTTATTCTTGATTGCTATTTCCAAAGATTTGTCTATTTTATTATTAATGTCCCCCCGTAAACTGGTTTCAGTCTTTTTAACGCTCTCAGGGGCGTGTTTTTCTGCTTCATTCATGATTCAATTCGAGCTACTTTCTTTGTTTTAGTCTATCGTCCTTTTGGTAGTATTTCAGGTGGACGCACCTTGGCCTTCCCTCTTGCCTAAAACAATCTCTGGGCACCGTGCATTTCCTTGTACTTATGCGTTAGCTGCGCTTCTCAAGTTTTGACCTGCAGTCTTTTATTACCTTTCACTATGTTCCAATGTCTGTGCCGACTCCTCCGTTGAGCACGCGTGACTCAGATTTTCTCGATCGTTGGCCTTGATTCCCCGGCGTAGAGTTTTCCCCGGTTGCTGAGTTAACCGCTTTGTGCCCAGAGCATGGGGCCTCGTGTGTTGGCGAGGCTTGCTCCCATCCGGGCAGGTCACCGGTTCTCAGAAACGCTTCCCTTCGCGCTGGAAAGATCGCCAACTCCCAGCTCTGGGGTGCCTGTTTCGGCCTCTACAGGTTCTTGTGCGTTAACCGCGTCTTTCGAATCCCCTGCGCCCCGGTGGCGGTCCGCGGCGCCTGGTCTGCCTGAGTCCACGTCGCGGACGGAGGCATGATAACACCGGTCCGGGGCGGTCACGGCCTCTGGATGAAAGGCTTTCCTGGGTCCAGTGGCGCCCGTGGTGGGAAGGACTATCCCCACGGTCTGGAGCGGCTGTCTCGACGCTGTTTGCCTTTCTCCAGGCTCCTCCTTCCTCCGTCTGTGTCTCGCTGGGTCCCGCGTCCCGCAGTGTCTTCTCCACACGGCGCGCCAGCCCCGCGCCCACCGACCCGCTCCCTGGGACGCGCATCGCCCGCTGATGCGCTGCGCTCTTTCAGAGCTCTGCACTCCCCCCGCCTTTCCTCTTGCTCGTTTCCTCCTCCTCCTCTGGTTCCCCCACTTCGGATTTCCTGTTAGTCTGGCTGCCGTGGCCTGTATTTCTGGTCCTCGGGTGTTGGGGCTTAGACACTGGTGGCACCCATGTGGCCTCTCCAGCACCGCAGCGGCCTCAGTGCCCACGTGCCCTCCTGCCCTGTCTGTGCCGTGGCTCCTGTCTGGCTGTGGTGTCGGAGAGAACCCAGACGCATTCGGGTCCCCTCGGATCTGGCCTCTGGGGGCTCACGTGTCCCCCTGGGATCACCTCCTTTCAGGGTGGGAAGTGAGGTGTCACATCTGTCTTCTAGAGACAGCCAGACCAGGGCAAAAGGTGTCAAACCTTTCCTTGAACCCAGGGCTCTCAGACGAGGAAGTCGAGGAGGAAACCCCACTATTCTGGAAGCTTCTGTGGGAAGGGGGTTTCCTCACCCACTCACAACTCCCCCATAGCCCTATAGGTCCAGACCAATTGTCCCGGTGGCCGGTGTGGCTCAGGACCAGGCCTTCAGGTCCGCCCCCGGCCCCGGCTGGGTCCTGCCTCCCATCCTGGCCTGCCTGCCACCCGCTTTCTGAGGGTTTCCTGGTGCTCCCAGCTGACGGACGGAGGGTCTTCTGAGCCGGCTCACCGGCCCCTCCACCCCCGAGCCGGGCTGGCAGCCCTGGGGCTTTTCCCCATTCAGAGACGAGGAAACTGAGGCTCGGGGGGCTTAAGCCCAAGGCCAGACGGCTGCACGTGTGGGGATGAAGGCACCCTCACGCCTCTTCCCTCTTCTCAGACCACCCTCCGGGCTGGGGTCAGGGCAGCCGCCACTCACCCCTCACGCTCCGTAAATCGGCCTCAGTTTCCCTGTTTGACCACGCCTCTGCTTCCTGCTGGAGCGCACGCGGGACAGCACACATGCTGGGGAGGAGGCGGGAGCGACCACAGCGCTGCGACAAGATGCGCGGCCAGAGAACTGCACGGGTGGGGGTCGCAGCGGCGAGGACGCCTGCAGGCGGGGTGGGGGGACGGGCCGGCCGGCGGGCGAGGCAGGGCGCGTGCACACGGCACTCCGTGGGCGGCCTCTGGCAAGGCGAGCGACGTGGAGGTGAGGGGTCCCCGGCCCGTCTTTCGCTTCTGACCCACCCTGGCTCCATGCATACCGGGATGTTCCAGAACGTTCTCCCCATGCCGCACCGTTGGAAACTGAAATGCCAGGCAGGACCCGCGTGCCCCAGGAGGAGGATGACGAGGAAGCCGAGGTGAGGTCCGCTGGCAGAGGAGGGCGGCAGCAGGGAAGGCGTGAAGGCCGCAGCCACGGGCGTCCACGTGGCCAGGTGACCCAGCAAGCGGAGATGCAGAGACACGCTCGGCGTGAGGACTTTTGTGCCAACAGCAAAGCTCCCAAGGCAGCGAGACACGGTGTTCGTGGACACGCACGCGTGTGGTGAGAGCACGGAGCCCACAGGACGAGAGACGGTGACGCCAGCAGGGCTGGGGGGTGGGGAGGGGACGGGGAAGGGACAGGTGCCGTCTCGAAGGCTCCGTCTCCTCCCAAAGAGGGATGGTTTGGAACAGATGGCAAAATGTTAACATCTGTTCCATCTGGGTGGTGGGTACCGGGGTGTTTTTCACGTGAATTCTCGAGCACTTGGAGTATTTCATAATCAGAAGCATTTTAGAGGCTTGGCGGGGAGGGCAGAGGGATGGGGCCCTCTGGACAGCCCTCCTGGGGCGTCACTGTGATGCACCCGGCAGGGCTGGGTGTGGGGACGGCCTGCACACCCCTGTGGGCTGCATGGCGGGGTGGGGGGCGGCTTTCTGATCCTGGCTCTGTCCCCAGTCCCGGGCACCCTGGGCAGGGCCCTTGGCTCTGAGCCTCAGTGTCTGTGTCTGTAGGTGGGGGCCAGCCTGCGGGAGCACCTGGGGCGGTGTCTGTGGAGCGCCGGGCACACGGCCTACCGCTCAGGGTGCACAATGTTGCCGCCCGCATGAGACACGCGTGCAATTTCCCACACAAGCCGTGTTACCTCCCTAGAAAGGGCAAAACGAACCAGAAAGAGGTCTGAAAGACGTCCAAGCATCATCCCTGTCGCCTGTCTGGCTTGCGCGGGTCACGGAGCTGGCATCGCGCGGCTGGTGGGGAGGCCGGCGGGCTCGGTCCCCGCGGAGGGAGCGGCCGCCGCGTGCCCTCGCCCCGACCCCGCGCCGCCCTTTCCCCGAGGTCACAGCGTCTTCTGTGACGGAGCTGTCCGAGCCACGGTCACAGTAACCACGGGTCCGCGATGCTGTCCATCCTCCCGAGGCTGGGGGTGAAGGTTCGTTCACCTGCTGTCCACTCTCAGGGCAGGTCAGAGCCGCGGTCACCGGGGTGGGAGGCCCCGAGAACACACGACGTCACCGCTGGGGGTCTCCTGCCCCAGAGGCGCAGTGAGCAGTCGTGACCGCCAGGGGACAAGCCCAAGCAGGAGCGGTCGTGGGGACTGCACCCCTCGCTCCTTCAAACGTCAGGTGGGAAGGACAGAGGTGCCCGAGGGCCGTGCCGGTGACTGGGGCCGCGGGGCCGTGACCGCGGGCGGCGGCTGACGTTTGTGGGGACCGCACGCGCAAGTGATGGTTGCACGAGAATGGAAACGTCTGGTTCTAAGAAACGCACGCGGGGGGGACCGGGGGTGAGGAGGCCTCGACCCAACAGTGCCTTGTGGCTCAGAAGGGTCCCGTGCACGGACGGCGAGACCCTAACCGTGAGGGGCGGGCTCGCTCGCGGGGCTTCTTCGCGTTATTCTTGCCCAGAATTATATCAAATACAAATCCCGAATGAGTAACATAAAAGTTATCAAAGAAAGAACAGATAACAATAGAAATGGGAGCCTCGCAGGGCTGGGGTGGGGGGTCAAATGGCAGACCTGGGTGCCGGTACATCTGTCTGTTTGTCCTGCGGCCGTCGGTGGCCACGGGACCACAGGGGCCGAGAGCAGGGGCCACTATCCCCTCACACCCCCGTCGGTGGAGGTCCCACCGCCAGCTGTCCCCACAATGGGGTTTGCCCGGCGGGCGGCCGGGGTGGGAAGTGCAGGCGGGCGGGGGACTTTGGGGTGTGGAAGGCAGGCCCTTTGTGGCCACAGCCCAGGGTCCAAGTTGTTTAAAAGCAATTCCAAGATGTGCTGATTTTCTGAGCCTGGTGAAAGTCACATGAGATGCCGGGGAGTGACTCTGGGGGGGCGTCGTCCTGATGGGGAGCGGCTTGGGGTCCCACACACACCCTCTGGCCCTCCCGCCCCCTTGGGCTCCAGCCTTGACGGGGTTGGGGGGGGCTGCCCAGCCGGCTGCAGAAAAGGCACTCTGCTCCTTTGAAAGGAAGAGGTCTGTTTCTCGAGGGGCTCAAAAAACAAAATCTCCACATATAAAAGCAAATGTTTGCAAAAGAATCACCATTGCCTGTTGGTTTCTCGGAGCGTCGGGAGACCAGCTTCCAGGCAAAATAATGGTCCCCAGACAGGACAGAGCTTGTAGCCGGTGAGCGCGGTGAATAGTGGGGGAGACGGGGCTTCAGCCCGAGGCCAGCAGGTGCAGCCCAGCCCCGAAAACCCACGGCTCCCCGAGAACCCCAAGTGCGGTCCGGACAGGCCCCGGGGGGGCCCGGCTGCCTTGCCAGGGGGCCGCCCGCCCTGCCGCCTCTTTCGTCTGCGGCCTCCGGTGTGAAGTTCCCGGTGACAGACCTGCCCGCCGGGCACGAAAGCAACCAGGAGGTAATTAAATGCCAAGTCTGAGAAAAGCCTCCGCCGGCCTCTGCACCTCTGGGCGCGTCTCCGCTCCTGGTGGCGGCCGCCGGGTTGACCAGGAGGCTTGTCAGGATTTCAGAGGAACCCGGTGTGACGGGGCGGGGAAGAGACAGCCGGGACTGACACCCGGGTAATCACCAGAAATGAGACCGTCTGCACGCGTCTCTGCGCCTCTGTGCCCGCGACACCAGCTATTTTTACGCGGGGCTGCGTCGTGCGGTTGACCCGCCAGGTCCCGGCTGAGAGCGGACGCCTCCGGGGCCCCTGCCCTGAGCCCCCGGCTGTGGCCGCCCCTCTGCAGAGGCCAGGAATCTCGGAGTCTCCTTCCAGCCTGTGAACCGGCCGCCCTCGGAGGCCCATGTATCATAGCACACCCGATCTCACGTGGCTCGGCGAACCCAGCCCGTTGTGCTCCTGACTGTTCCCCTCACCCTCCTCCCTCCCTGGGGGACCAGATTCGTTCCCCGTATGACCCGAGAGAGAGACAGAGACAGAGACAGAGAGCTGGAGATCAGACATCCTCACCCGGGGTGCCACGCTGTGGCCGGGCATCGGGAGACCGCTGACCCCTGGCTACTTCCCCAGAGCGCCTCCCACCAGGCAGCCGGGTCCCTGCCTCCTGCTCATCTCCTGGGGCTGCGGGAGCTCTGACCCCGCACCTGGGCGGGGAAAGGGATGCCTGTCCTCCTAAGACAGGTCCTGGGCTCAGGGATGGGGCCCGAGGGCATTTATTGGGGACTGCGTGGCTGGTGGTGGCGGGGAGGGACAGAACAGCCCCTTGGCCGCTCTCTGCCTCTCACGGGCTCAGCCGGGAGAAGCCAGCTGGGTGCCCGGCGACTGAAAGCACATTCCTTTCTTGCCTCCCGAAGGGACCCAGGCTTCTGGATTTTAGTTTTCAGCAGCCAGCTCAGGTGGAGAGAGGCTTGTCTGGGTCTCTTGCCTTCAAGCAGAGCCTCCCCTTTGACAGCCAACTGTCTGCTACTGAGGCTGGGCCCCAGGCTAGCCCTTCCCTGTCCCTGTGTCCCTTCTCCCTCGAGAGAGGGACCTCTCTCTGCTCCTACTAGACCTCTGGCTGGTGGGTGAGAGATGCCCTGCAGACAGAGGCTGGGACGTGCCCCCCGCCCCCCCGGGGAGGGAGCCCAGGTCAGGGGTCTGCCCACGGGACAGGGGGTGCAGGTTGCAGGCCTGCGGCCTTGCCTCCCCCACCCCACCCGCCCTACGGGGCCTCCCCCACGTCTGGAGGCCCAGCCCCAGTGCCCTCCAGGGTCTGGCCCCGCCTGTGTGTTCCAGTCATAGGTCCTGCCGTTGGTGTGGAGGCCTGGGGTGTCCCTGGGATGGCCCTGCAGACTAGTCGGTCCTGGATGAACAGGGGGGAAGCACATCCCCTTTATTTATGTGAGGCCAGCCAGGCAGCGAGAAGAGAAGCAAAGCCCAGAGTCCGGGCCTGGTGGAGAAGAGAAGAGGGCCCCGGGGAGCCTGATGAAGCAGGGAGGAGGGAGGGCGTCCCCCAGACCCTCGGGCGTTTCCTGTTGGAGCCCTGGAGGCAGCGTGGGTGTGCGTGTGCCTGGAGGTCCCCGACTGAAGGTGAAGGTCCCGTCCCTGGCGGGCGCGGCGGCCAAAACCCAAGGGGACCTGTCTGGGGCTCCACCTCGGAGCCCTGGGCTCCCCGGGGTTCTGAGTGTGGCTTCTGCCCCCGCCTGCGGGCCCCTAAGGCGTGATCTACACCTGCAGGCAGGTGACGGGCGGGAGCGCACCTTCCCCGGGCGCTGGCCCGGAGGATGCCCTCTGGAGCCTCGGGAGGAGCCCAGGATTCGAGACTGAGCTACCCCGTCCGTCTCCTGCTGTGTAGATTCCAGGTCGTCAATGCCCGGGGTGGGGGTGGCAGGACTGGGCTCTTCCCTCAACAAGCTTCTTCTCCCGCCCCATCTGTCAGACCACACTCGACAAGGAGTCACCGTGGCCTCCGAAGGCACGCAATCAATCTTCGATGGAGCGTCCACCCCAGACCTCAAAGATCCAGGAGTTTAGCTCCGGATTCAATACAGCCACAAGGTTTCAATGAGGCCATTCGTTCAAAACCAGTCATGTCTGATCCCTTGGAGAGCACTGTGCGTTTGACCGCATCCAAGGGAGGCAAACAGGCCAGGTGGAGACCCCGTGGCCGCCTTCCGCGTCTGGGGTTGGTCTCTGGATGTGCTCCCCAAAGTCTAGGGGGGCTGGGGTCCTGCGTGGTGGAGGTGGAGGGGAGGACCCTTGCAGGTCGCCAGCTCATTCCGCCCATGTTACAGATGGGAAAGCCGGGCCCGGGAAGGCCCAGCTCACACAGCCCGTGAGGGCGGGATCCAGCTCTGGGCAAACCGGACGGTGGGTGTTGGTTGTAAGCCACGGAACAAGGGTGGGGGAAAGAGGGGCGGGCACTGACGGCTTCCTCAGTGCTCAGTGGCTGTTTACTGGACGCCATGACATGCCCAGCGAGCGGGGAGCGGCCTGACAGATCTGGAGTGGAGGAAGCCCGGGGCTCGCGGGTCACTGGTCACCCCCCCCCCCGCTGCCCGCCCTGTGCTTGGAAGCTTCCGGCACGGCCGCGGGCAGGCCAGCCAGACCGCGTCTGTCCCGCCACCGAGCCGGGTGCGGACACGGACTGACAGGTGGGCAGGTGATGCCTGGGCCTCTCTGGCCCCGCCAGGGTCCCCGCCATTCCCCAGGGCGTGACACCGCCCACGCTTGGCTCCCACTCCTGCTGGGGCACTTTTATTTCTTTCCAGTTTGGGGCCGTGATGAGCGAAGCTGGCTTGAGCGCTCACGGACAGACCGTGGTGTGGACGCACGCTCAGCCGTCCTCCCTAAGTCCCCTCGGAGCGGAATTGCTGGGTCCGGTGGTAACTCCAAGCGTAACTTGATTAGAAACCGCCAACGGTTTCCCAGAGTGCTCGCAGCGAACGAGAGAGTTCCGGCATCTTCCCTCGCGTGCGTGGTGCGGTCAGTCGTTCCGCGGGTGTGGCCCGGCGTCTCCGCGTGCTCCCCGCTCAGCAGTGGGAGCTGAGGGTGGGCAGGCGGGCCGTGGGGACCTGGCTGTGACAGGTGCACAGCCACCTGCTCTTTGTGTCGTCCGTCTGCCTGGTTCCAGCCCAGGCGCTCCTCAGGCTTCCGTCTCACCGCTCTGGGCGCGTGGGGCATCGTGTCCGACGGGGGGGGGGGGGGGGGCGCCTGCGGCTGCGGAGGGGCATCCTGGGACCCGGAGGGGCCCCCGGCTCTGGACGCAGGGCACCCACTGGGAGGCCGATCGATTTCTGCATCCAAGCCCTGGCCTGAACGAGCCCCTGGGTGGGTGAAGGTGAGAGCCTCTGGGGCCTTGCTTTGCCCTTCCTTAAAATGGGAATACCTCTGGAGGTTGGAGATGTAAATGAGGTTGCTGTTCCCCTGGGGAGGTCGTCCTCTTGACAGAATGGTGGCTCTTCCGCAGGGAATCCTTTCAGCCAGTGCTACCCAGGGGTGGTCTGTGAGCCAGCCGCTAAGTGCTAAGCGTTTAGGCCAGAAAGCCACAGAAACCGAGAATGTCTTAGAGCCACTTGACGGGATAATTTTGTCTGTTGAATCTAAGAACAGAACGTTGGGGCTTATGATTTGTGGGTTTTTAAAAAAATGTTTCTCTATGTTTGAGAGAGAGAGAGAGAGCGTGAGCAGGGGAAGGGCAGAGAGAGGGGGACAGAGGACCCAAAGCAGGCTTTGTGTTGCCAGCACGGAGCCCGACGCGGGGCTCGAACCCGCAAACCGCGAGATCACGACCTGAGCCAAAGTCGGACGCTCAACCGACGGAGCCACCCAGGCGCCCCAATCTGTGAGTTTTTGTTAATGAGTGTTTGGGGGGGCTTCGTTTTTCTGGTATTGGTCTGTGCTGATCGGAAAAAACTACCCCTAGTCTTTGCCGTGGTGGGTTTGGGAAACACAGATGAAAACTGTGAATAATAAACTTTTCTCTTTACAAAAAGCAGCATGGGGGCACCTGGGTGGCTCCGTCGGTTACGCGTCCGGCTTCGGCTCGGGTCTCGATCTCGCGGTTCGTGGGTTCGAGCCCCGCGTCGGGCTCTGTGCTGACGGCTCGGAGCCTGGAGCCCGCTTCGGGTTCTGTGTCTCCCTCTCTCTCTGCCCCTCCCCTGCTTGTGCTCTGTCTCTCCTTCAAAAATAAACATCAAAAAAATTTTTTTAAAAACCCGGATGGGGGCGCCTGGGTGGCTCAGTCAGTTAAATGTCTGACTTCGGCTCAGGTCATGATCTCGCGGTTCGTGGGTTTGAGCCCCGTGTTGGGCTCTGTGCCGACAGCTCCGAGCCTGGAGCCTGCTTCGGGTTCTGTGTCTCCCTCTCTCTCTGCCCCTCCCCTGCTCATGCTCTGTCTCTCTCCCTCTCTCTCTCTCTGTCAAAAATAAATAAACATTAAAAGACATTTTTTTTGAAAGCATGGCAGCGACTGTCGCCGAGCGCCAGCGTGGGCCCCAGCGGGCGTTGGTGGGGGCACTGCAACCCACCTGCCTTCTCGACAGACGTCGGGTGAGTCCGTGTCAAGGGCCTGCCGAGGTGACGTCGAAGGAGCGACCGCGGGGACGCCCAGCACCCACCCTCTGGGGTCCTGCAGACCCGGGGCGTGGGCCCCCCCAAAACACAACGGCTCCTTCACACGGTGGGTCCGCGGGTAGCCGTCGGAAGCGTTGTCGGCACAAGATCGTAGAGGAGGAGGTGTTCCTCCTTCCGTGCGTTTGTGCGATGAGTGTTTACTGATAACGTGCGAGGTGCCTGGCAGGTGCCTGGGAGACGGACGTGTTTACTGGAGATGGCAGCCTCCGGGCACCCAGCGGCCCTAAGGTGTGCAGGGAGACACGGGTGCCCCAGGCACTGCCGGGCCCTTGCGCGGGTAGGGGGCAGGGGGCGGGCTTTGTGTCTTCCCTCGGCTTCCCGGTGCGTCCCACGATGTTCCGTGATGAATGTATGTGGCTCAGGAAATTAGATTTGGAAATAAATGCGATTTCAGAAGGCTCCATTTGCATATAAACAAGGGTGTGCGGCAGGAGGCCCCTCGTAAGTCATCCGGTCCTGTCTCCAGGCCTCTCCCTGCCGACCCTGCAATGGGTTCCCGGCACCACGCATGCCCGGCTTCCCCAGCCCCCGCTCCCCAAGGCCCCAGGACATTGTTCCATCTGTCTGAGTGTCAGCCTGTGCCCCCGACCCTCCTGGGGAGCAGAGCCCTCCCCTGGCTCTCTGGACCCCCACCCGGCCCCTGGCCCTTCAGCCCGCTGGCTGTCATGGGCCCAGGCCAGCAGAGCCAAGGTCCTCCTGGCCTCTGCTCCCATCCCAGCCCTGGAGCACCGGTCCCCACCTGGTGAGCGGGGACAGCTCACCTTCCCGGAGGGGCAGGGGGCTCTGGCTGGGGCGGGCTTACCTTCCACTGCGTCCTCCTAAAGATGCCCCGAGGACGGTCCCCGCGCAGTCCCGGTCACCCGGCTCTGGCCAGGCGGCACATCACTGGGGTCCTCACGGAAGGGACTTTGTGCTGCTGGCTTTCTCACCGGCTCCTTCTTCCTGTAGCTGAGCCATTCTGCAGAATTCAGCTCGGACGCCACCTCCCCCAGGAAGCCTCCCTGGCATCTTCCCTGGGGCTGCCCGGCCGGCCGGCCGCTCCCCGGGTTCGGGACTTGCTGCCCCCCCGGCCCCGCGGGAGATTCTCGGTTCCCCCCACCGGTGGCAGTTCCACGGGGCCCCGCGTGTCTCAGCCTCACTCTGGGCACGTGAGCGACGGGCACAGGGCGTCAGCTCTGCCCGCGGCCTCGGAGGAGTCGGTTTCCCAGGAAGCGCGCCCGCAGGGAAGCGTCTGTGCCTCTCCTTGCCGCTCTGCCTGTCCCAGTGCCAAACATCTGACGTGCCCTTTTGGCCACAGAACAGTCAAAGCCAGGCTCGGGGCGCTGGGTCCTCAAGGGCCGTGAACAAATCCTAAATGGCTTGTGTCCGCGAGCCGTAAAGCACCCCCTTTGCTCCCGCTTGACCCCACACGCGCGCGTGTCAGGGCAGGGGAAGGGGGCGTAGTGCCTGGGGGCTCTCCGAGCCTCCCTCCGCTGTCTCCTCGCCTCTAAAACTCGGCCAGATGCTGTTTCCATGGCAACCCTCTCTCCTCCCGCGGCAGCGATGCTGGAAAAGCCAGTTTTCAGCTTAATCTTCCTGGAAGTCTGGCACCAGGGTGCAGTTTCGGAGGAAGTGGGGGCCGCCCGGCCCGAGCCTGCCCGCCGCCTTGCCTCCGAGGTTTGGGGAAGCTGCCGCTGCTGCCGTTGCTATCTTGCTTCGTGCGGTGAGCGGCCATCGCCGAGTGGCCCCGGGGGATCGGCCCGACCCCTCTGACCCTAGGCTTCAGACGTCCGCACGGTTCTGTTCGTGCCTGAGTCTCGCCGCGGAGGTCTCCCGGAGAGGACCGGGCCCGGCCAGCTTCGACCGGAGACAGATGACCCTCGGGTGGGTGGGTCTGGCGATCCCCCGCCTTCAGCTGTGTGACCTCGGGGAAGTCACTCGACCTCTCTGAGCCCTGGCTCCTTCAGCTGTAGAGTAGGGGGAGTAACGAGGATCGGTCCCGGATAGTCGTGGGCAGAGCGAGCTCTCAGGAGTCCCGAGCTGCCGCCACTGGCCCCGACACCTTCCTCGTCACCTTCCAGGGGACACGTTGCCTCCCACCCTGGCAGCCGTCCCCTCCCGCAGGTGACGAACCCGAGGCCCAGAGAGGTCGAGGCGCTTGCTCAACGGCGCGCAGCTGGTCTCGGCGAGCAGACGTGCCAGCCCGAGCCTGTCTGAATTCGGGGTTCGTGCGGTCTGAGCACACGCCGGGCCGGGAGTAAGCCGCGTCTTGCTGGCTGCTGTCCATCCCGGGTCCTCAAGAGGGGTTTTGGTGTTTGTCTCCGAGGTGGTGGTTTGCTCTGTGGGCCGTCGGCTTAGGTTAGCGGGGGAGGTGCAAGGAGCCCACGGCGTTGGCAACTTCTCGGCACTGGAAACATCGGCCTCCCGGCAAAAACGGTGACGCGCGGGCAGACGGCGCCCTCCCAATGTGTAGCCCTGGCGTGGCCACCGCCATGGTTCGGACGAGGGACAGAAAGTGGCACTTGTCCCCGCAGGAGGCAATATCCCGGGGCAGTGCGCGTGGAGCCTGCCCTGAGCGGCTTGCCCGTCACTACCGTGGGGCCCCCACCCCCTGCCCGCGGGACAGCTCTGACCCGGAGGAAGCAGCAGACGCCGGTCGCGCTGGCTTTGTCCGCTTGCTGTCTGTACGACGGGGGCTCCTGGGCACCTGTACTGGGGCTTCTTGTCGCTCACAAGCTGTCCTTTGCCTCACCTCCCCGTCTCTCTGAGCCTGAGCCTCCTCATGGGAAGAATGGGCCCGAGGGTGGCTGTGACCTTGAGCACCGTCGTCAGGGTCGTAGCGGATGGTCCCCTGGGCGCTCCCTGTACCCCTCCTTCAAGGACACACGCGCGGAGTACGGAGGCCGCGGCGTTGCCTGTGCTGGGCGGTGGTCTTTTGAAGACGTCCTCCCTGCTGGCTACTTCATGACCCCGTGAGCGGACGAGGCCCCGTTTTTCACACGTGCTCCGGACTCCTGGCGGCTTTCCAGTGAGTCTTGTGGTGCTCACGAGTGTCCTTTGTCGGGCCGGTAACTGGTGTGTTATGCAAAAGTCGGGTTGGTTCTAATGACTTTGGCTGACCTTGAAATGTGGGTCAGCTGCCCTTGGTGATGTGGTGGGCCCACTGCGTTTCTGGAGACCGGTGTCCAAAGCCAGCTGGTGCATTCATTGGATTTTACAGGAAAAAAGAAAAGGAGGGAAGGAGGGAGGGAGGGAAGGAGGGAGGGTGGGAAGGAGGGAAGGAGGGAGGGAGGGAAGGAGGGAGGGTGGGAAGGAGGGAAGGAGGGAGGGTGGGAAGGAGAGAGGATGGAAAGGAGGGAAGGAGGGAGGGAGGGAAGGAGGGAGGGTGGGAAGGAGGGTGGAAAGGAGGGAAGGAAGGAGGGAGGATGGAAAGGAGGGAAGGAGGGAGGGAGGGAAGGAGGGAGGGTGGAAAGGAGGGAAGGAAGGAGGGAGGGTGGAAAGGAGGGAAGGAGGGAGGGAGGGAAGGAGGGAGGGTGGGAAGGAGGGAAGGAGGGAGGGTGGGAAGGAGAGAGGATGGAAAGGAGGGAAGGAGGGAGGGAGGGAAGGAGGGAGGGTGGGAAGGAGGGAAGGAGGGAGGGAGGGAAGGAGGGAGGGTGGGAAGGAGAGAGGATGGAATGGAGGGAAGGAGGGAGGGAGGGAAGGAGGGAGGGTGGGAAGGAGGGAGGGTGGAAAGGAGGGAAGGAAGGAGGGAGGATGGAAAAGAGGGAAGGAGGGAGGGAGGGAAGGAGGGAGGGTGGAAAGGAGGGAAGGAGGGAGGGTGGGAAGGAGGGAGGGTGGAAAGGAGGGAAGGAAGGAGGGAGGATGGAAAGGAGGGAAGGAGGGAGGGAGGGAAGGAGGAGAACAGGCCGCTTGGTGGGACCTCCCACTACTGAGAGGTGTTTTCCACCAACAGAGACTGGAGGAGGAAACCGTGGCAGTGATGGGGGGTCTGTAGGGGGGTCCACAGAGCCCAGGGACGTGAGGCAGCGGGACCCCCGCGTCGGTTCCCCTGGGCGGTTGAGGGTTCATTGGCTGGTGCACCTGCAGGAATGAAGGCCTTTCCCCCACCCCTGGCCCCTCACCCCTCACCCCTCACCCCTCACCCCGCTGTCTTGTCTGCAGACTTGTCTCTGTTGGGATGTTGTGCTCAGAGAGCTCAGAGGCTCAGAGAGCCTCTCTGTGACGGTCCCCTCCCTTACACCCCTGTGGCCGTCCCGGGAAACCACCCGGGACTTGCCTGCCGGGTCCCTGGCCCTGTCCCCTCCAGGCCCACGGCACATTGCCCAGGGAGCACCAGGCCGGGTGGTCACGGCCATGATGAAACTGGGCAGAGAAGTTCAACCAGCTGTTGAAATGTGTGCAACAGTGACCTGTCTGGTGATAGAAACAATTTCTTTCCACCTTGAAATGCGGAGCCGTGGCCAGGAGGACGAGTGGGCTCTCGGCACGGCATCTGGACGGAGTTTGGGTGCGACGCGACGTGGCCGTGGGGGCCCCTTCGCCCCAGAAGCGTGAGAGACCGTCTTTAAGCCAATAGCACGATTGGAAAACCTTCTTCGAAGTGATCAGCGCTGAGATCGCTTTTGCTGGGTCGACACTCGTCCTGGTCCTTCTGACCGAGCGGCTTCCTGCACGGACGTCCGCGTGGGGGCCCCCAGAGGAGGGAGCGGGCCTCCGCTTGATCGTTGGGGTGCAGGAGACCGCGTGGTCCCCTGGAGGTGGAATCGAGCAGGACAGGGGACCTGTGTGGCAGAGGGTCAGCGGTTGCTGTCACACCTGCCACCATCCCCCACCTTCTGGGCCTGAGCGGGAGGCCACCCTGGGGCTGCTCAGCCCCCGGCTGTTTGTTTTACTGGGGATCGGACCCTGCCAGCACCTGACTCCGCCTGCGACGGCCGCTCTGCTTGGGCCCGGCTCCTTAGCGCGTTCACAGGGGTAGGGACCCCACCCTGCTGACATCTGGGGTCCGGCCGCGGGTTGGGGGCGGGGGGGGTGTCAAGGCAGATGTGTTTGGGTGCCCAAGGGGGTCGTGTCTGGCTCCCAGAGCCCCGTTTTCCTGCCGTGAGGGGCAGATCCTCTCCTGGCTGAGGCCTCTGCCCCGACGCGGCCTCCAGGCTGTGATGCTAATTCCGGGACCATCTGCCTGTAACCTCCCACAAAGGTCTGCTTCTGGTGCTTCTCTGGCCTCTGTTTCCCCAGCTGTCATTTCAAAGAACGTGTGCTCTCTGCAGCAGGCAGGTGGGAGAGATCTGCCGCCTTGAGGGGAGGGGCCAGGAGCCAAGGAGGCGGGAGTTTCTAGAACAAGGAGGGGCAAAGGAGGGGATTCTCCTGCCGCCTCCGCGGGAGCCTGGCCATGCCCACACCTGGAGTTCAGCCCAGCGAGGCCCATTTCAGAGCCACGGGTAGTTGAGGTGCGCGGTGATGAGCGCCGTGTCTGTGGCTGCACGTTGTGGCCGCAGCAAAGCCGGCCAAGGAGGGGGAGGAAAAGCAGGACCACGAGCTGAAGGGCAGGCCAGAGGGGGCCCTGGACTTAGCCGCAGGGCACGGGGCGGTCACGGATGTGTCCGAGCAGCCGGTGACCGGGTACGAGTCGAGGTGCAAAGGGGCAAGGACAGCAAGGGGGCAAGAAGGGAGCAAGGGGGCGGTAGGGCCCCAGCCCCATCCCGGGAGAGAGGCTGGTGCAGAGAAGGCCTGGCACTAGTTTATGGGATTTTGCGGCTGAGTTGGGAGGTTGAACTCGGGTGGTAAGGGGTCGCCCCTGAAGGTAATGCTGCAGGGCTGTGGCGAGATGGGGTGGGGGGAGCGGTCAGGGGTCTGTTTGTCCCTGTCGGCCGGGGAGGGGTACCGATCGGGTCTGGGGGCGCTGGTGTCCAGGAGGAACACGAGGGGCTGTGGACTAGCAAACCTGAACTTTCGCAAACAGATGCACCGCCCCCCAGCCCCCCGAGAGCCTGCCGGAGCCCCGCCGGTCCCGGTCGTCCCCTCTGCCCTGGGCCGTCGAAGGAAGACGACGCAAGGAGGGAAGAGAGGTACTTTGTTTTGCCTCTTCCGCGTATGGGCCCCCGATGGGCCTTCCCCGAGGACTGTGATCCTTCGTCCTCAGGACGACTGGGGAGGACGAACCCTTGTCACCGTCCCCACTTTGCAGGTGAGGAAACCAGACCTTAGAGGAAGACGTCATCGGCCAAGACCAGACGTCGGCTGCCCCGTCCACGCCCCCCAGATGCTGACCCCCGAAGGCAAGAACGCGAGGGAGGCAGAGTGTCCGGACAGAGGAAAAAGAGCAGGGAATGTTCTCTGTTAGCATTCGCTGCGCCCACGGCACCTGCCAGCACCTACTGGGCACGGGGCTCCGGAGACCCTGTCTCTAGAGGCTCCCCAAAGAGGGGAGATTCCACAGACGGGGGTCTCTTCTCAGGGAGGCCCACATGCCTGTGTGTATTTGCATGGACCGGCCCCTTTCGGTCACGCCAGGGTGGATCGTAGGAACCGGGTCCCCACTGCGACCCTCCGCGGGAGTCCCGCCCAGGCAGCTTGGGCACAGAGAGGAATGCATCACGAGCTTCAGCTGGACAGCGGCCCTGCCGTCCGTTCCCACCACCCTCTCCCTCCCCGGACGCTGGCCGGGCTGCCTGGCTGTCTGTCTTCTCTCTGCGGCTCAGGTTCAAGGTTCCCACCGTAGGGTCTCAGGTCCAGCACCGCGCTCGGCACCACCTAGATAGTCATTCATTCGCCCGCTAATTTGAGGGCCCACCGTGTGCCACGCACGTCTGTGAATGAACAACTGAAGGAACGAATAAATGCTTGCGATGCAAAGTCTGGCTCCATTCTCCCCTCCGCCCCCACCTATCTAGATATGTCTGGGCCTCAGTTTCCCGTCTGTGAAATAAGGGGTTTGGTGACCTCTGCGCTCCTCCCTGCGGGGCCATTCTACGACTGCCCAAACACGGCAAAATTCAAGGGGTTCCGGACGGTTTTGGTGTATGCTTTAGGCGGGCTGCTCAACCGCTCTGTGCCTCAGTTTCCCCCTCTGTAAAACTGAGTCCTTCACGCTCTGTCCTCACGACCTGGGCTCTGAGAAGACCAAGCCAGGCGCCGCTCCCTGGCACCTGGCGTCGCTAAAAACCCCACGGCTGGTACTTACGGCCGTTGTGACGAGCGACCTGGGGCTCAGACGATTCCCCACCAGATGGCTCCTGTCACGGCCAGATGGGCCTTCGGATGGCCTTCTCCTTCTCTGCAGCCCCGCCGGCCCCACGCTCCCCGAGAGCAACCCACTCCCCCGTCATCTCTTTAAATATTTACGCGGGCGTGATGCAAGGCCGGGCGCTGATGGCCGGGCGCTGACGGCCCGGTCTGGCACTCAGGCCCCGGTGGCAGCCTTTCAAGCTTCATTTTGATATTTTGTTGGAAGAAAATTGACCCAGAGAGAAAGCAGAAGCTTTTAAGGCATTACGATGCCGAGAGCTTAAACAGACCCGGCAGGAACTTCACTTAAGAGGAAAAGGGGCCAGCTCTGCGAGCCTTCCCCTGGGCCTGTACCCCCTGGGCCTCTGCAGCGGGGTCGGGGGAGACGGGGACAGCAGGCCCGTGATTTCATGACAAATGAGGGCCGTCTCGGGTGGACGAAGCCCTGGACTGGAGGGAGGCTCCACACCCCGGGTCGTCAGCGGGGGCTGCCGACGGCTTGAGATTTCCTGCTGAGGCCTGGGCTGGGGGGGTGAGGCAGGGGTGTTCTGAGGTGACTCTGCTCTGCGGGGCCAGGAGAGCTGGGGCTGGGCTCTCTGGGGGACAGGGCCCGGCTCAGAGGACAGTCCCCTGCCCACAAAAGGAGACAGGAGACCAGAGACAGCTTTTGGCCCCGGGTCAGGTGCCTGGACACACCTTGGCCCGTTGCTTATAAATATGATAAACGACATCATCCCCCTGCAACTCGGTTTCCTTATCTGTAGACGAGGCGATCAATGTCCGGCCGGCCGGCCCCCCTGCAGGGTGAGGGGGTCCGGGACAGTTCAGAGCTTAAGGCTGGTGGACGCGACGCTGCGTCCTGGGTCTGCTTCCTCTCGTGGCCCCGGGGACCCGAGCCTCACTTGTCCCATGGGTACGGTGCAGGGTGGGGGCTGCTTACAGGGGTCCCCTTGTAACATCACCGAGATCCAGGGACATGCCTCATGTGAAGCCACGAGGCCCTCGCGTGAAGACGGCCCTCCAGAATGGGGACGCCCTCCTGCCCATGACTGGCTCTCCACAGCAGGCACCAGCAAGTGGTGGGAGCGCCCGCCACGCTCTCCGAGCCCGCTGGGACCAGAGCCAGAGACCGAGGCCCTTCCCGACCAGCAGCCGAGTTCCGCCCCAGCAAGGACACGGCTGCTGATTGAGGATTCTGTGAGTAGGCTTCGGGTCAGGGCTGACCTTTGCTTAGCAAATGCTTTTCCAAGACATCGCAAAGCCATTACGCCAACGAGTTTTCCAGGGTGATAGCAAAAATAGCTTACGGAGCAAACATCTCTAGAAGCACTTACGAATGTCCAATCGAACCGCAGATTACTTGAGTGCTAACTTCGGTAAATTCTTGTCTGTTCATTAAGAAAGTTCTGGAGCTACACGGAGCCCTCTGCAACCCACGCAGGGGACAGGGGACGCATCACCAGGCTGGGCCACAAAGCCAGGTGCACTGGCCGTGTGGCAGAGCAGTGTTTCCATTAGGTGTCCTCCCTTCTGGAAGAGTCTGGGCATCACAGAGTCCCTGCTGGTCCCTTCATCCTGAGCCGGCGCCCCCGGGGACGACGCCGAGGAGACGTCCGGCCAGGCCCACGGCGGCCCTGAGAGGGGACCCCTGCTCCGGCTCCGCACTCGCGATGCCCCTGCTTCTGCCTGTTATTAATGAGATAGTCGGTTTGGCCTGGAAGCAGATTGTACAGCTAACTAATGTGTCTGTAGCTGAGAATTATTTATTGCCTGTGATGGCTCTGCCCGGGTTTTCAATACATAATTCATATTTTGGAGAATTCTTTTTTTCCTGAGCTCAGAGCTGGGAGGAACACGAAGCCTCGAGTCAAGGCCACGTGTGAGTGTCCCCAGCGCGGGGAGAACGAGGCCTTGGCTGGGGATGCGGGCCGTCTACTGCCAGACGGGATGGGGTGCTGGCCGGGGAGCCCAGAGGACCCGGGGGAGCCTTCTGGAGCTTCATGCCCCAGCCTCGGTCTCTTAGAAGAGAGACTCGGGTCCCCAGGAGTAAGCTTCCTCCTCCTCCTCCTCCAATTCGGAGGCTGCTCTCGAGGCGGCCCTCCGTGAGCAGACAAGCCAGGCCTGGACGGCGGGGTGGTTCTCAACAGAGGGCAGGAGAGCCGGGGGTGAGATTCGGGGATCGCCGCCAGCGCTCGGAGAGGAACTCAGGACGGGTCGTGACCTCTGATTATCGGAGATGTCCCCGCTCTGGACTAGCTCTGCCCGGGGCCAGCTTTCTGCTGGAAGGCTGGGCCTTACGGACCCCGGCGTGTCTCCTAATCCCTTGATTCTACAGTGATCACTGTGGCCAAAATGCCCCGGAGAGCAAACGTAATAAGAAAGGAGGCTTTGAACAAAATTGCTACCAAGAGATCAAGCGAACTCAGTTTGGGAGGTTTTCTAGTGGCGGGCGGCGGGCGGCTTACCTCCGATGATGAAAGCGGCCGGGGCCCCAGCCAGCACCTCGGGTCTGGGCCGTAAATCCCGGCTTCTGTCGTTTGCATTCATTCTTGTAAAACCTCAGCCTCAGAAGGACAGCGGGAACCACAATAGCTCGGCGAGGATGTGAGCAATGATATTAGGGATGAAAAGGATACAGTCCCGGTCTGTGAGGGACCGGGGTGGGCAGGGAACAGAATGCCTGGAATACAAAAGCGGCAGCAGAGCTCGGGGCCAGACGCAGACGTGTGATGGGAGAGACCACATCCAATTGCACCGAGACATCTTAATCCGAGCTCATTTCTCTCCTGCGGACTAGGGGTAGGTGGTGGCGGGGCCGCAGGAAACGGGAATAGCTCTTGAAGGAGGGCGTGTGTGTGCCCGTGCCGTGCGGGCATTTGTGTGCGTGTGTGCGCAGGTCTGTGCCTGCGTGCGAGCACGTGTGTGTCCTATCTGTGCGAGCACGTGTGCACTGTATGCGTGCCTGTGCGCACAGGGGTGGGTGTGGTGCATTTGCACTCGTGGCCGTGCGTGCATGCCCGTGTGTGTAGGAGCGTGCGCGCGTGGCTTGCGTGTGGTCGGTGGTGAGATATCGAAGACGTCCGTGCGTCGCAGGGATCCGTCCTGGGGCCCGGTCCCGCGGGAGCACCAAGAGGGTGTCACAACCCACCAGGCACCTAAACTGTCAGCCGGGTTGGCCAGTGGCCTCCGGTGATAGGCGGACTCTGGCTTCCTCTGGAAATGCAGCCAGGAGGGTACTTCCCAGGGGAGGTGTGCCTGGCGTTCTACGTCCCAGGCCAGGGGCCGCCCCCTTGTGGGCGTCCCAGCCTTGGGGAGTCACTCCGGGGCATCCAGCCCTCCCCCAGGCCGGAGCAGGCTTCCCGCCTCCGCACTGTTGACATTTGGGTTGGGAAATTCTCCGTCGTGGGGCCAGCTGTGCATCGCGGGATGTTTCGAGGGTCCCGGCCTCCATGAGCTACAACGTTGGTGGCGCCTCTCCCAGTGTTACGGCCACAAATGCCGCCGGCCGTTGCCAAGTGCCCTCCGGTCTGGACGTTCACCTGTTCAGCTTCAGGCCCCGGGCTCTCGTGGGGTCGGTCGTTAATCGGACAGGGAAACACAGACCACGGAGCGGCCCAGCTCTGTGCCCGGCTCGGCGTTGAGGCTTTGGGTACTCTGACAGCCAGCAAGGCCAGGCCCTGCCTTTGGGGCTCAGGACAGGGCAGGACGAGTTTGCCCCTCCCCTTCATCGTCTGGACGCCAATACCGTCCCCTCCTACTCCCAGAGGCCGGTGTTTGTGTCCGTCGTCCCTGTCCTTGGGGCCAGGTCAGCCAGCTCCGAGGCTGGGATCTGCGGGGTGCCTTTGCTTACTCTGAACCCCTCTCAGGGCCTCTGTAGCTTTGGACTTGGGTCCTCTGCCCCCGTGGGGGGGCTGCCCCTTTTGGGGCCAGTGATCGTGGGACCACACGGACCGCTGTCCCCAGGATCCGTCCGGTCTAGGCCATCTGTCTGTTCTTAGGGAACCTGGACGCCCAGCCGTTTCCCGGGGTCTCAGCCAGAGCTACCCAGGGCTCGAGTGTCGCTGTGGTTGTGCGGTCGGGGCGCCCAGGGTCTGCTTCCGCTGGACCGACGGGAGCCTGGCTCCCCTTGGCCGCCCAGAGAAATCTCCCTGACCCCACTGAGCTCTGTGGGGCGGGTACTGAGCCCCGGCGCTCATCAGGCAGCCCCCTGAGTCTGCTTTAGGGGAAGGTCAGGCCACACCGCCCAGCAAGGCGTTCACCAGGAGAGACGCCGGCCCCGAGTCCTAACAATTTGCTTTAGCACTAATTCTCCCCAGAGTGTGGGCGAGCTGAGCGAAGTTAATTCAATAATAAAAAGCAAGCATTGCTTCATCCGTAGAAGACTCGGTCTCTTCAGGCTGCTGGGTCCGGATTGGATGGAGGCTCCAGTGAAGTATTTATTTCCGGGGCATGGTGTCTGGGTCCCTAACGTGGGGAGGAGAGGACAGCAAGGCCTTAGCTCGGACGGTTCTTACCCAGTCCTCCACCGATGCTGGGCCCTCTGAGCCTGTGCTAATCAGGTCCCAAAGATCTGACACATCTCTGGGGGGGGGGGGGAAGATACACCTCACGGCGTCGCTCAGGGACCAGCTCCTAACTCAGGGCTCGGACTCCCTCGTCTGGCCACCCAGCTCTGAGTCCGGCTAAGAAAATTCCGAAGGGGTAATGGGAGGAATCCGGGCCGTGATTGGGCCACACGCAGAAGAACCATCTTGGAATTGGCCTGCTATCACCCAAAGTCAAATCCATTTTTCCTGAATTAGGCTGAGCTGTGATTATGCCGCGTCTCCTTGGACCGCTGTCATCCCCGGGGCTCGGGCGGGCGCCTCGCCAACTGTGTCTAATTAACCATCACAATGGTCCCCGCGGATGGGGTGGGCTGAGACTGGGGGTGGGGGATGGGGGGTGGGGGGCGGGAGGAAGGAGCCCGTGGAAACAGAGCCCTCCACCTGCGGGGGATGTGAATAATTCACATGCCGCCTCCGCAGGTAAGTGCGGCCTCTGGGGCTGTCAACTGTTCGGGGACATCTGAAGGCCCCAGGCTGGGAACCCTCCAGTGGGTTCTGCTGCTTCCTGTCTGCGCGTCTCTGAACAGCTGGCCTCTCTGTTATAAATGCCACCTCGCCGAGTTGGGGAGGCCACAACAGACAACACAGGGGACCGAGCTTGGAGAGCTGTAACGTGCGGGCAAAATGTCAGGTCCTCTGTTTGCTGAAGGCTGAGCCCAGCAGGAGGTGGTGGGGGGGGGGCAGCGGAAGAGGCCAGAGACCGTGTCACCCTCCACTGTGAGGCTGGGGACGCGTGTGAGGCTTGTGGGACCCTGGTCACTGTGTCCGCAGAGTGGGTGGGTCCTGAGGCTCCCCAGGCCAGGCGGGCGGGAGGGCCACCGGCCGTCAGCGGGAAAGGGGGCCGCCCAAAGCCAACGCTGACTCTGTCTTCCAAGGTCCCGGTCACCTTCCCACAGGAAGCCCTCACTCAGACCACACCCCTCCCCGGCCGGGTGGAATCCGGGTTTATGAGGGGCCAGGGTCACCCTTCAGACAGTTCCGATCTTGGTAAGCTGGAGCCATCGGGATCGCACAAGAAGGACTCCTTGTATGGTCGTCTGTGCAACAAGTGTTTATTAACTTCCAACTGTATACAAGATGCCGTGCCTGGGATAGGATAGGAATAGAGCTGGCTCAGAGAAGGAGGCTGTGCTCTGAGTGCTATGAAGCGGACAGGAGGCCAAGCACCGGGGCCCCAGGTGAAGTGCAGGGCAAGCTCAGAGAAGGAGAGAGAATTCCACCCAGGAGAGGCTTCCCGGAGGAGGCGGCCCAGATGGGGGGTGGGATTGGGAGGTGCACTAACGGGGAAAGAAGGGAGACCTGAGGCTCTCCACGTGTCCCGGGGACGTGTGGGGTGTGGACGGTTGCAGCTCCCGAGCACAGCTGGACCTCTGCCCTGGCCGGGCTGCCCTAGGGTCCCGGCTCTGAGCAAGGGGACGCTCTCCCCGGCCTTGTGCTTCATGTTGGGGTCTCGGCAGGAAACGCCTCCTCTCCAGGCAGGTCCCTCCTGGGGACCCTGGGATCAGGAGGTACGTACGTACGTGTGCATGGAGTGCATTTGTGCACGTGTGTGTGCAGGCACCTACCTCGTCATCCCGAGTGCCTCACCGGCAGCCCCCTGGATTCGGGGGTGGGAGGCGGCCCCAGGGAGGAGCCCATCTGGTGCTGGACGAGCGTCCGCGAGCCGAACTGGGTGCTTTTCCTGCCGGCGCGAGAAGCTGAACCCCAGCCCCACCGCCCGCAGGCGACCTCCCGGCGGGTGAGGCTTGTCCGCCTGGTCACGCCACATCCCGTCCTAGCTGATGGGTGCGACTTAGTGGCTTAATCATTCAGCAGGTCTGTGCACGTTTGGACGCCCTGGAGGCACCTGCTTTCGGGCACTTTGAGGGCTTTTCCTGTTTCCCCTTGCCGTGGCCAGCAAGATGGCCTGCGGCCCAGGAAAGGAGCGTGCACCCCCCGGGGTGCAGGACGCACAGCAGGCCTGTCGGGGAAGGGAATGAGTTTTGGGGGGGGGTCTGTGACAACGGACCCCAGAGATGTTTTGGTGGCACAAAACGACAGAGATGTGTCCCCTTCCAGTGCTGGAGGGTGAAGTCCCTGGTGGAGATCTGGGCAGGGTCTGTCTGTCCTCTCCCAGCTCCTGGTGGCCCGGGGTCCCCTGGCCTGCGGCCTCCTCACTCCAGCCGTCAAGGGCAGCCTCTCCCAATCCGTCTGCTCCGTCTTTCCTCAGGATCTCTGCGTGTCAAGCCCCCTCCTCCCCACTTAGAAGGGACTATGTGCCCGCCCACCCTCGGTGCCCCGGCGGCCCGGCGAGGTGGGACAGTCGGACTGTGGAAGGCTTGGGGGGGGGACACTCGCGCACAGGGTTTTGCCTACACCCTCATTTCCATTTGTCTGTCCTAAACACGCAATCGCGCGGGACCGTATTGTGGGCACACGCTCCGATTCTAGAGAAACCGCCGGCCTGTTGTCCGGAGCGGCCACGACGTTTCCCACGCCCTCCAGCAAGGTCTGCGTGACCCGGTGTCTCCTCAGCCTCCCCAGCGTTCGTTGCTGCCACGGCTTTTATTTTAGCCGCTTGGATAAGCCCGAGCCCTCCTTCTCAGCTCCGTTCCTCCGGGCCTCGGTTTCCTGGACTGTAACTTGGCGAGATTCCTCACCCCGACTAGCTCAGAGCTTTCCCTGGAAGCCATCCAGGCCGCGAGGAGGCGGACGCTTTGCAAAAAAACCTGCCTCCACCAGGGTTCTGTCCCCAATTCCGCGCAGGCAGCGAGTTTAGCCTGGCCGTGGGAGAAGGGCTCTCAGAGGAGGTGTGACTGGGACAGGGACAGGACCGTCACGGAGAAGACAGCTCAGGACCGGGGCAGGAGTGTGCTGGGTGTGCAGAGCCTCCGGGGGGGTGGCCGCCTGGCCCTGGAGGGACAGAGAGAAGCTCAGGGTGGCCAGTCCTGGAGGGAAGGAGGTGGCGGCACCAGGGCGGGAGAGGCGGTGGGGAAGCAGGGGACAGATCTGGGCTATATGTTGGAGCGGGCGGGGCTCCCGAGGCTGGGACGGGGTGCAGCGAGTGGGGGGACGGAGAGCCCCCGGTCGCGTGGATGGTGGAGCCATCTACCCGAGGAGCGGAAGCCCGGAAGCTGCAAGCCGTGGGGTGGGGGTTAGGAGTCCCGTGTCAGCTTCCATGAGCCGGTGCTCCCCACGCCGATTCCCCTCCTCCCCAGGTGAAATCCCAGAGCTACTTTGGCCAGACTCCCCCGCGGCTCAGGTGTGGCCGTGTGACCTGACTTGGCCCGTCAGCGGCACGCATAAAAGCCAGTGCAGCGGAGGGGCGCCTGGGTGGCGCAGTCGGTTAAGCGTCCGACTTCAGCCAGGTCACGATCTCGCGGTCCGTGAGTTCGAGCCCCGCGTCAGGCTCTGGGCTGACGGCTCGGAGCCTGGAGCCTGTTTCCGATTCTGTGTCTCCCTCTCTCTCTGCCCCTCCCCCGTTCATGCTCTGTCTCTCTCTGTCCCAAAAATAAATAAACGTTGAAAAAAAAAAAATTTAAAAAAAATAAAAAAAAAAGCCAGTGCAGCGGAGAGCCCAGGAGGCTCTGGGAGGCAGGTGCTGGTGACGGTGTCTTCAGAGTGCGGGGGCAGCGTTGTGGGGCTCCCGACACCGGGTCCCAGCCTGATGAGCGGGGAGCAGTGGGAGGCTGGGGCAGTGCTGTCTCTGCTGGACCGGCCAGCGCGTGGGTGGACGTGGCTCCGGCCGTGTGTTCCTGGTGGCGGCATCCCCCCCGGATCATCCCACCTTCCCGAATCCCATCCGTGGTGCCAACACCGGCCCCCAAGGGCTGTCCCACTGCTGAGAACAGAGCCCCACATCGCTTCCCGCATAACTGTGTCCAAGAGTCCCTGGCCACCTGGCTGCGGCCCGGGTGCTGCTCGAGGCTCTTGGTTCCTTCGGGGAGACCGGCTGCTCACCTCCACTGGCGGCTCTACCTGTGAGGCTGGGCAGGCCCGTCCCACGGCGGGTCGGGGCTCATGGCCAGGTGTCACCAGACGCCCCTGGGCTGGGTGTCAGCAAGGTGGGTGGCCGTTTACGGCCGGGGCGTAGCAGTCCCTGAGTGAAGCTAGTTCCGCTCCATCAGCAAAGCGGGGGGGGGGGGGGGCCGTCACCCTCCTCCCAGCAATTAGGAATCAGGGAGCCCTCGGTAAACCTGCGACCAGGCAGAGGAAGCTGGGGGGAGGTTTCTGGGGGCATCTGTCGACCCGCGTTGTCCTTGCCCAGGGAAGACAGGCCTGCCGCAGAGCCCCTCCAGCACCCCCCACCCCCAGCCGCTGCCCTGCTTCCTGGGCCTGGACCATAGGGTCCTCCTTAACTTCCGGGGGCCCCGTCTGAAGAGTCATGACGCTGCGGACAGCTTCTCCTTTGACCCATGGGGCCCCGGGCTCCAAATGGGAGTTTATGAAGCGTGTGCAGGGCGCTCAGTAAGGGCTCTCTGAGCACATGGTCCTGCGTCCCCCTCCACCAGGCAAGCTGTGTCCCCCTCCACCAGGGCGTCTGTCAGGCTGCCAGTAGGAGGTGGGGGAAGATCCGAGCCGGCCCCCGCTGTCTGCTTGCTGCCGTGCCGCGTTGCCTGGTCGAGGAAGAGCTAGAACATTCTAGAACATTCAGCTAGCCTTTGGCTTCTCAGCTGAAAGCTTCCCCTTCCTGCCGACTTGGGACTGGATGCGGCCGGGGCGGGGGGATGTGTGTGTGTGGGGGGTGCATGGCCCTGCCTGGAAATGGGGTTGCCTCTCTCCAGCCCACCCTGCTTCCTGGAGTTGAGCTTGGAGGGTGGCTGCAGGACCCCCAAGGGCTGCAGGGTGGACTGTCTTGGAGCTCCCGGGGCCCCAAGGCTTTGTCGCACCTCCTTCTGCAGAATCGCACGGGCTTCAGGGCATGTAACCAGAAGGGCCGACTGGGGCCCGGACTGCCCGGAAGCCCCGTCTGCCCCAGCCCGTTCCCCCCAAATCCCTATGCTAACACCGAATCCCTAACAGATGGAGTCATGAGGTGGGACCTTTGGGATGTGATCCGGGCCATGAGGGTGGGGCCCCCACAAACGAGATGAGTGCCCTTAAAAGAATTGGCCAGAGAGCTTGCTCACTCCTCAGCCGCCACATGAGGTCACGAGGAGTCGGCCACCCGCAGCCCTGAGCCTGACGGTTCCGGCACCTTGGTCTCAGACCTCCGGCGCCCAGGACTCCGGAAATAATTGTCTGTCGTCGATAAGCCCTTGGTGACCCACCTCGCAAGGCTGCACACGAAACTCTCTCTCGCATCCCCTGTCCCGATGGGACCTCGCAGCAAACACGTGGGGCTTCCGCAGGGCAGCGGGGGGGCCGAAGCAGCTTGCCTGGGGCACTTACAGCGGCCGTAAATCTCTCTCCTCTCCCTGCAGCCTGGACCGTGCCCCACACGTGTCCTGAGTCTCCCTGGCGCCTCTGACCTGCGGCCCCTTCCAGACGGCTGGAGACTTCTCCCCCAGGGACACCTGCGGGTGTGAACAGTCCATTTCAGGTGGGTCTGAGGCGGGGGCGCCGGGCGTCAGCAGGGAGGGTGGGGGATGGGCCTTCTTGAGGTTCAGCAAGCAACGAGGGCCAGGACCTGATAATCGCCCACTTTGCCTCTGGGACCCACAGTCCCCACGGGTCTCAGGGCAGTTTCAGCCCACGGTGCTGGGTGCCTGGACGCAGCCACTGGCAGACGCCGAGGCCACTGGTCACGCTTTGCTTCTGCGGCGTGGGGCGGAGAGAGCCGGGAGGCGTGTCGCTTCAGAAACTGCCCAGGGCAGTGCCCGGGAGCGGGGCCAGGTGAAGCAAGGGGACTGTGTCCAGCAGCACAGAGCTTCGCCTCCAGGGGCAGGGCTGTGTGGCCGACCTCACCGCTGCAGACATTCTCACGAGCGCCTGCCCTGCTGTCCCGGGCTGCCGCCTGGGGCCGCCTGGTCATTCCGACCTGCAGGCAGTCGCTCTGCCTTTGTCCCCTGGCGCTGGCCCCTCTGCTCTCCCCGAAGTCCCCGTTCATGGGCCGGGGCTCGGCCGTGTCCCCTTCTCCGTCCGCAGGTCTCGACTGCTTTCGGAGTCCCCTGCTCCTGGGGAGTTGCTCTGCCTCCTGCCTCGGTCGTCCTGGCCTGCGCCGGCTGGGAGCCTCTGCAAAGCTAAGTTACCCGCCTTTTGTTGCGACGCGGGCCCCGGAGGACTGAAATCGAACGCGTGGCTTCTGTGGAGGAAGAGGGAGAGAGGCGGCTAATGAGCGGCTGTGCACATCCCAAGTCCTGGGGGTTAATTCCCAAAGAGCCGGATCAGAAACATGCCTAAAAGCCCAGTTTGATAAATTTCCAGGACGCCAACCCCGAGTGGAGCTAGGAGAGCTTGAAAGGAGGCGAGGTGATTGATGTGTTCCTCTTTGTTTTCACTGAGGCTGTGGCTGGGACGCGGCTGGGACGCGGCTGGGACGTGGCTGGGACGTGGCTGGGATGTGGCTGGGGGCGTGGCTGGGGCGTGGGTGGGCGTGGCTGGGGGCATGGCTAGGGGCGTGGCTGGGGGCGTGGTTGGGGCGTGGCTGGGACGTGGGTGAGACGCGGCTAGGGATGTAGCTGGGGATGTGGCTGGAACATCGCTGGGTCGTGGCTGGCACGTGGCTGGGGGCATGGCTGGGCGTGGCTGGAACATCGCTGGGAAGGTCTGGGATGTGGCTGGGGCGTGGCTGGGGGCGTGGTTGGGGCGTGGCTGGGACGTGGCTGGGACGGCCTTTGCAGAGCTGTCTCTCCTCCGTTCTTCATCCTCACTCCGTCCGCTTCATCTCCACCTGACCCCCCCCCCCCCGGGACGCTGACCCCTGAATTCCAGGATGGGCGCACTCAGCAAGGTCATCCTTCGTGTCAGTGTCCATCCCGAACCCACGTCCCAGGAGCCCGGGGAGCTGACCCCAGTGCGGCCTGGCTGGACCGCCAGGAGGTGTGGGGACAGGCTGCCCACCGTGGAATCAGGGCTGCAGCGCTGGGCAGCGGTTACGGCCGGCACCCCGCGGGCCCTGGGCCCAGGCACGCCCCGGGAGCGGCAGGAGGTGCTGGTGCCGTCGGGGCCCCTGGGGTTCAGTCTCCGAGCTCCCCCAGAGAAACTGGGGCCAGCAGGACAGAAAGCCTCTCAGAATCCTGGAGGCCTCTCCGCCTCCTGAACCCCTTGCCCACGTCCCGCTTCCTGGTGTCTGCATCCCTACAGACCCGTGCTCTCCCTCCAGGATGCCTTGAAACCCAAACAAACAAGACAACTTCTCCCTGGTCCCGAGCCCTGGCGTTCCTGTCCTTGTTAATATTCTTCCCCTTGTGCTAAGTCTGTTTCACTAAACAACACAATAGGCCCGCCAGCCCCAGCAGCCTCCTGGGAGGGCGCGGGAGGAAGAGCCAGCGGGCAAGCGGGCTCATGGAGCCTCCTGAGAAGCCGGGGCGGCGGGAAGGGAGGCGGGATGGGGGCCCAGCTCATGGGGTGGGGGGTTGGGCAGCAGCCGGTGGTATTGGCCGGACAGGTCATAGCAGGGCTCCGGGCAGGAACTGTGGGCCCCCCGCCCTCCGCTACCAGGGCCCCCCTCCCTTCCTCTCTCTCTCCTCCTGCCCCTGCAGACAAGGCCACTCCCAGGCCTGCCCCTCTCCTTTCTTGTAGCCTCTCAGGTCCAGGGGCCAGGCCGGTGCTCCCGGGCCAACGGTGGGTGCCGCCCGGCCCTACTAGCGACGGAGGGGATTAAGTCAGCAGTCCAGGGGTTCCATTCCCAGCCTCACCATCTGTCCACGGAGGATGAGCAGAAGGGAGGAGAGAGAGGGGGAGGCTTGCAGCCTAGGCCAGCCCGCCCCCAGCCGGTCTCTCTAGAGGCGCCCCCCAAGATCTAAGCAACCCAGCTCCGCACCTGCGAAAGACGCCGTCCACACACCGCTGGGCCGAGCCACCGGGGGGCCACCCTGTGCCCACCCACATGGAGAGGACCCAGCCCCAGCCTGTCCCTGTGCCCCTCACCCCCAGCCTCCCACCACCTGCGGCTCTCCTCCCCATCACCAACCGCCCCTGCTGCGCCCTCGCCTCCAGATGGTCCCCTGGGTCTGTCGTCCCCAAAGCACAGCTTTTGAAACATACATCCCAGCCCCGTCTGCTGTTGTCACCGCTGCGATGATCTCACCCAAGGCGTGTTTACTTATCTGCTTTTTTATTTATCCGGGAAGACACAACGGCGGCGGGGGCTTCTTGGCCCCTCGCGGCTGCCCACAGAACGTGAGGACAGATGCTCTGTCCCTCCTCCACAGACCCAGCAAAGCCCCGCCTGGCTGTGGACCTGGGCAAGCCCCGCCCCCTGTCGGTCCTCGGTTTCCCCTGCTGTAAGCTGAGGCGGTGGGGCTAACTGAACTCATCAGACCTCCTCCCCCGATCCTGATTCTGACAGTTTGGTCAGCAGCTGGCTCTGTGCCCATCCCTTCAGGTGTTCAGGGTGTGAGCCCTGTGCCAGCTGATAGTGCCCCCCAAATTCATGTCCATCTGGAGTCTAGAGAGTGACCTTATCCATCCCAGATCGGGGCAGGCCCTGCATCCGAAGCCTGGTGTCCTTACGAGAAGGTAGGGGACGCAGACACAGAGCGACAGGCCATGTGATGACAGAAGCAGAGAAGGAAGGCAGGCGGCCACAGGCCCAGGAAGAGACAGGAAGACTCCTCCCCGGGAACCTCCGGAGGGGACACCGTGATCTCCAGAATGGGGGAGCCACCCCCATCACGGGTGCTAAGGGAAACCCAGAAAGACTACCACCGGGAGAGCCACCGTGTCCCCCACCTGTGCACAGAGGGGCCCCACTGCAGATGGCTAGTGAGCAGGAGGCGCCCACCCCCCGCTGGGTGTCGGGACAGGCTCCCTCGAGGAGGCCACTTTGTCACAGCTGCTCAGTCCCACGCCATGAGTGTGTTTCGTCATCCCCTGAAGGGGAAGGACACTTGTTCTGGCCCTGGCTCCTGTGTAGGGCCTTCGAGGAGACAGGGAGACACTCCTCGGCTAATTCACGCCTCTCGGCAAGTGGCTTTGAGCCCTCCTGCCTGGGCTCGCCTCGGGCTGCGTCCAAGCACCTTCCTTCTCTGTCTGTGGGTCCGCTGAGCAGTGACTCCGTGCCAGACAGGGGTGAGGACAGGAGAAATGGGAGGGCCACGGCTCCAGTGGAAACAGCAGCCAGCCAGGGTGAGATGAATAAGGGACAGCAGACCCCCAGGACTCACAGATCATTTATTCACTCCTTCATCAAACACTTGGTGGGGGCCCTTGATGGGTTTGTGCTGAATCCTGGGACACGGCCCCTGCCCTGGGCTAAGGGACATCTATCCAGACCCGTGAAAGGCCGAACGTGGTGGGGGGAGGGGTGTCTGCCTCCACCCTCGTGTCCGGGACAGACCTTGTGGGCTGAGGGGGAGGGATGGGTGGTGGAGGGCAGGAGGTGTGCAGAGACCCAGAGGCACGTGCGCTGAGCCATGCGGTGGTGTGTGTGCAGCAGCAGGAGGGAGGGGACGCCAGGCCGTGAGCCCCACGCGGCAGGTGTCCCTGGAGGTGGAGTTCAGGGGCCCGTTCGGTCCTGAGCAGATGAGGGGCCGCAGACAAGAGAGGCTCCCCTAGGAGTGTGTTTGATTGCCCCGTGGGGACAGAGTGGGGGCAAGACTGAGGTATGGTGACGAGGCAGGCATCATTGGTGTCCTCCAGGCAGAAAAGGGACAAGGGATGAGACAGCGGAGTGACCACTGAGCACCAGAGCTTGGAGACGGCAGCGTGGGGTGGAGCGGCTTGGCGGGTGGCGAGCAGGCGAGAGCACATGGAAGGGGTCTGGGGGAGATGGTGTCTCCCCGAGTCCTGCTGGGGTGCCCTCCTGTGCCCCCACAGCCCCGAGCCCGCACCGAGTGCTTGGCATCACTGTGGCCAAGACAGATCCGGGCACCACCCTTGGGCTGCAAGGCTGCTGGGTGTTGGCATCATGGGGTCTGCCTGTGCCTGCGGAGGGGGCGTTCTGCAGCCAAGGGGGCCAAAGGCTCTAAAGCAACGGGCCTCCCTGGCGGCGGGTGACTGCCTCTGTTCCGGCGATTGCTACCTTCCAGAAATGCCCCCAAATGGAGCTCAGGGCAGGTTCTGCATGGCCAGCTGCGGTCTAGCGATCATTAATATTAATACCATTCATTAATATTGATAATGTCAAATGGGCTGCAGCTCAAGTTATTCTCAGAAGCACCCCGAGGGCCACCCTGCTACTCAGATCAGGAAGCCGGGCTGTTTGCCTACGTCACTCGGGTCTGTGGGCAGAGCTGGGATCCACACTCTGATCTGTGTGGCCTGGAAACTGCAGCTGTCCCCTAAACTCTGCCCTTCCCCCACAACTAGAGTTGCCCCGCCCCCTAGACTCTGCCCCACCCCCCTAGATTCCTTCCTATCCCCTAGACTCTGCCCCACCCTCTAGACTCCTCCCTGCCCCCTAGACTCCGCCCCACCCCTAGACTCCACCCAATCCCCTAGACTTCTTCCTGCTCCCTAGACTCCGCCCCACCACCTAGACTCCGCCCCACTCCTTAGACTCCGCCCTGGCCCCTAGACTCCACCCTCCGCCCTAGACTCCGCCCCACACCCTAGACTTGTTCCAGCTCCCTAGACTCCGCCCCACCCCCTAGACTCCGCCCCACACCCTAGACTTTTTGCTGCTCCCTAGACTCTGCCCCGCCCCCTAGACTTCGCACCACCCCCAGACTCTTTCCTGCTCCCTAGACTCTGCCCCACCCCCTAGACTCCGCCCTGGCTCTTAGACTCCGCCCCATCCCCTGGACTCCTTCCTGCTCCCTAGACTCCGCCTCACCCCCTAGACTCCTTCCTGCTCCCTAGACTCTGCCCCGCCCCAAGGTGCTGCCACTGCGGCTCCCTGGCACTCTTGGGCTCTGCAGATACTTTTCATTTCAGCTTCTTCAGAGGCGTGAGGGCCCTTCATGCAACGTGTTGGTGAGCAGGGACAGCGGGGGCGCCTGACCTGATTGGTCTGGGGTGGGGGATGTCTCCGAAGCTGCAGGAGAACCATCCATCACCGGCCCGGGAGACCTGCAGAGCCCGGGTGTGACGGCCGCCTGCCGGCTACGAGGCCAGAGGGCAAAACAGGGTTCAAATCAAGAAACTGAGCGAAAAGAGCCTTCTCTTTGGAGTGAAGGAGCGAAGGAGAAGATCGTTTTCTAAAAGCTAATAACTCTCTGAGACCAGAAGAGTGCCTCCCCTTAGCTCACATGAGACGTCATGAGACACACTAGCTGAATTATAGGAACTTTCTAGATCACAGACGGGGAAAAAGCCCCATCCCCAGAAAGGAAACCACGCGCCGCCTGAAACGTTGCTGAGTCCCGGCTGGGGAAGTGTGAGCCCGCACCCGCCCCGGGCCTGCTGGGCGCTCGGGCTGTCCTGAGCACAGCCGCCACGAAGGCAGAGGTCCGGACCGGGCAGAGGGTGGCCAGCCGTCAGCTGTCCTGGAGTCCATTTCAGCCGAAGCAAGAGGTGGGTAGGCTAGGTCACCGGGCCTGGAGTCAGTCCCAAAGACCAAGCTGGGGAGGGGGCCCGAGGGCGCCATCCAGCTGCTGCTGCCGATCTGGAGAGGCACTGCGGAGCCAGGCGGCTGCCACAGGTCCTTCACCGTGCTACCCTCGTGCCGAGCCACGGAAGTGACCTGAAGGGGGACCCACAGGTGTAGCGGGTGTGGGTCCCTCTTCAGGCTTGGGCTCTGAGAAATGACGTGCCTGGTTTTGCTGAGCCAAAGGGAGCGAACAGGGGCCTCCCAGGAAGCCGTGCCCGCGGGCTCTGGATGGATGAGTTCGGGGCTCTCAGGTGTTCGAGCTGTCCTGGCAGGCAGGGTCCTACTGAGGTCAAGGTCAGCATTTGGGACCCCAGAGAGGACAGTTTGTGGGCATGGAGTGCAGTGCTGGGTACGCGGGGCGGAGGGGGCATCACCTGCCAGAGATGGGCCACAGACAGTGTAGAGCTGGCTAGAAATAAGTCACCTGGCAAGATTCACCCGCTGCCCTGGTAAGGAGTAAGCACCCCGTCACTTGAGGTATTCAAGTGAGCACGGTAGTCATGAAGGAACTGTGGACGAGTCGTTGGAGTGGAGAGCTGCAAGGGACCTCAGGGATCATTTGTCTCACTCCGTGATTTCCCTGAAGAGGAACCGCATTGGGGAAAGTCAAGGTATTGGTTTATTGGCAGGACAGTGGCAAATACGGGCCTGGGGGCCCTTCTAGAGTCTCCCTTGTCCTGATGCAGGAGGCTCGCATCTGCAAATGAAGTGTAAGTCTTAACCTCTGACTGTAGGGCTCGCTGCTGGCCGCTGCTCCCCCCCCCTCCCCTGCCCCCGCCCCAGGCTCCCGTCATCCCTGCACAGCCCTGGGAGCAGGCCATTTCCTGACAACAGCTGGAGTGTCCCCACCTTCATCATGAGCCCCTAGGTTCGGGCCTCAGTTCTCTTGATTTCAGGAGGATATGAAAGTCCAGGCCAGGAACCCAGAGCCAGCCGTCCACAGGAGGTTAAAGGTGGGGTCCGGCTGCCCCCAGGGAGGGGTGAGGAAGGGGAGGTGCCCTGAGCAGGGAGGGAGGGTGCTGGAAGCCCAAGGAGGGGCAGCAGGAGGGGTGGGGACTGGGAGAGAGTGCCAAGTTCCCAGGCCGGGCTGGGTGGCCTAGGGGTGGGACCGCAAGGAGGAGGAGGAAGAAAGGCCACTATAGGAAGCTGGGCTGGGGTCTGAGCCGCTGGTGGGGGGCAGGGAGAGAGCATGAGGACAGAACTGGGGGCTCAAGGGGGGGATGGGGGCGGCCGAGAGTGGAAGCAGATTGGCCAGGACGCCTACAGGGCATCGGGACCAGGACGCACACTCGGGAGAGAGACACCATGGGCTACCTGTCCTCCTAGGAGTTTTACAACGACCCCCCCCTCCACAAACACGCATAAACCTCCAGATTTCTTCCTCAAGCACCAAACTTCCCTGGCCAAAGCCCAAGAGTGCTGGTGGCTTCTCCCCTCCACCCCCATTGTGGCCACTCCTGTACCCCCCGCAGGCTGACATACCCCGCCCGGGGAGCAGCCATGCGGGGCAACCGTCCCAGACATGCTCGGCTTGGGGGCGCTAGGTGAAGTGCACGGGTTGGCTCATCTCAGAGCCCCAGGAGAAGCGGAGAGGCAGGCCAGGCGTGAAGCCCTCCACGTACGCGGTGTGTCCAGTAAAGGCACAGGGGACAGCGGCCACGCCTTCCGCAGACGGTGACAGGCTGTTTGCTCCATGGGAAGCAGAGCGAGATTAGATTTGTCCTTGAGAACCCTCCCGCCCAGATCCCCAGGGATGGCGGGCCCTTGGCCGGCTCCCACATCAGGAGCGGAGCCGCCGCTGGCCGTGGCGGGCGCCCCTGCCACGCTCTGGGCACCTTGGCCACCAGACAGGGCTTTCCTGGAGGATCAACACGCAGGGGGCCCAGGGCTGGGGCCGCTTTGGTAGGGGCTGACCTGTCCTGTCCGCCACATTCTGGTTTGGGTGGGTCTCTGGATCCCCGAGGGCAGCCCTGTCCTACTTGGGAAGAACCCACTGGGGCCCAGAGGCCGCCTCGCCCTCGCCTCTTCCAGCCTGCTGGCCCCTTCCTCCCGGCTGCGGTGTGGGCTGTGCTACCCCGCAGCAGGCATGGCTCCCTTGGGCCAAGCTTCAAACGTCCACGCGGAGCGTCCCTAGACCGAGCTCCCTAGAGACCGGAGCGTCCCTTTTGGGTGGCTCTGAAACAGAGACTCCACACCGATTTGTGCTGGGGTGACAGCCTGCTGGGTCCCGCGCTCTCCCGCGGTGGTTTACGGGCGCCTCCCGCGTGCCGGGCGTGTTCCCGCACACGGCTCTCCTTGGCGTGGGGGCGACTGCCCCTGGTTCCGCAGGAAGGGCACCGAGATGAAGCCACTGGTCTGCGGTCACATGTTAGAAAAAGAAGGGCCAGCCTGGAGCCCCGGCCCTGATGTCTGTGCTCCTTCCAATATAGGCTGCCGGAGCTGTGGTAGAGATGACCTTGAACATCCTGGGGGGGCGGGGGGGTGGCCTTCAAAGGAAGGGGAGGATCCAGTGAACCTGGAAGGCCCGGAGCCTTTAAAATGGGTGTCAGAGGCGTGGCTCCCTCACGTGTCTCACAAAGACACCGCCAGTTCTCCAAATAGCCGAGTTCCCCCCGCGAGGATCAGATCTGGAGACAGTCGGAAAGTAGGACGGGGCAGTGGGGAGTGGCTTTCAGCAGAAGGGTGGCTTGGAAGGCTCTCCCCTTCTGGAGCCACATTGCGAGGGGGCGGTGTCGGCCAGGAGGCGGCTCCGGCAGCTGAGAGCGGCTTTATATTTAGGTGGGGTGGGTTGCTGCCTCCTCAGTGTGATTTCACAGGCTCCGGGGGCCCCTTCCAAGCCCCAAAATACCTCCTCCACCTGCCTCTCGGTGCCGGCAGGCACTCTCTCCGTTAAGGATGGCTTTCTGTCCCTGGGTTAGAGAGAAAGCCGTCAGGGCTGCCGTTGACCTCAAGGCCGCTTTCCATCGGGCCCTCAAGTCCGGACTTCTAGGTTGGGAGGGGCGCTCAAGTCCTGTCCGGGGCGGCGGTGCAGATTCCCCTCCTCGGACTCCGTGTCTCCTGCGGGAACAGTAGGGGCTAAAGGCAGTTGCGACTTAGCGGACGCTGAGCTCTGCCCCGAGCCAGGCTCTCTGCCAGATGCTGGGGGTGCTCCGGGCAGACTCCGCACGTCCCCCGCCTGGAAGGGTGCTGCTGTCCGGAGGGAGAGACAGCCGAAAGTGACAGCCTCACCCCTAAATCACTTCTCATCGTGACATGCGAAGAAAGAAAAGTACAATGTGCCACAAGGCACGTGACAGGGCATCCCGGTTTTCTGTGGTGGCTCCAGAAGGGCATTTTAGCTGAGGCTCTGTGGGTGAATAGGAGTTCTCTAGGCAATGAATGGGGACGAAGTTTCCAGGCACACGGGACAGTTCAAGGCAGGAAGAAGCTGGCATGATAAAGAACCCACAGAAGCCAAGGGGCCCGTCGAGGGAAGGCAAAGTCGGAGCCATGAAGCTGAGAGGGGAGCAGGGAGCGCCTGGACCCTCCGACGTGTGCCCGGCTTCCTTCACCCCGCAGGGTCCCCCCCAGGCCAGGGGGCGCAGCGCCCAGCTCTGATGGGTGCTTCACGGAGGGTCTGTTTTGTTTTCCTTTTACTACAACGAGAGCATCCTCCAGACAGACGGCACACATTTGACTCTTCTGTATCCTTCAGAGAACCTGATTTAATTCCGGGCCCGACAGACACGTGTTTAGGACGCACCATGGTGCAGAAAGCAACATAGATCCGGCCGCCTGCGGGGCTGTGTGCTCAGATTTCTACGGTTTACTCTTCTGTAAACTTTTTTTGTTGTTGTTTCCCCTCCTCTGACAATAAAAAGCTTCAGATCATTAGGACAAAAACGTTCCAAGCAGAGTGAAAATTCATTAATTCAGATCCAGCTATTTGGGAACGTGGAATACGAAAGCTCTGAGCACCTGGCTTGATAAACCAGTTTACGATGTAAAACACTGGCAATTTTTAGCTTTCGCGAACGCCCGGACCAGCTGCTTACCCCACCTGCTAACCTTTCGGTGTAAGGTTCTGCGGAAATGTTCTCGTTGCCGGGTTGGAGCCCTCTTCCGAGGCGCTCACGCGGTCGGTGAAGGTGTGACCAGCTGGGGGTGTGGGGCTCAGAGCCGACTGGCACCTGGGTCCTTCCTGCGGTGGCCTCTGCACGTCCGGGCCCTTGTTAGTGACGGCAAGGTGGCCTTTGCTCTGCCCTGCCACGGTCGGTCACGGCTGCCGCCGTAGGTGGGGGTTGGCCTCAACCCCGAGTACGGCCAGGTGCAGAGGGCGGGGGTCAGTGGGCGGAAAAATCCCTAAGGGGACCTTGCTCAGGTGTCGTCGGGTGGGTGTTCTGCGAACCTGGCCCACAGGGCTCTTCCCGAGGGCAACCCAGGACTCGGCTGTGCAGGGGAGGGGGGGGATGAGGAACCCAGTGGATCTAAGGGGGGAGGATTCTCACCTCCCTACTTAGCAGAATGCCTCCTGAAACTGGGCTTTGGAAGACAAAGATAGGCCTCGGGGTGAGCCCCGCTGAACAGAGGGCTCAGCAGCCCGTCGGACATGGGGTCAGGGAGGGAGCCCTCGTCAGCCCATCGTGGTGAGCGGACTGGGCAGGTGAGCCAGGTCGCGAGTCACCAGTCATGAGGCCCGATGCTCACAGACACAGGGCGCGGGAGACGAGCGATCTGGGCAGAGCCCACAGCTGCCGGTCGCACAGGGACATGGGCCACTTCTCTCTGACCTCAAGTTCTGCGTCTGTAAAGCGGGCACGAGAATTCCAGCCCCGCGGACGTGCAAATGCGTGGGAAGCGGGCAAACGGTGTCCTTTACTTGCCGTCAGTGCTGTTGTTACGTAAATGGGAAACACGATTTGATTTTGGATCATACGAGTAAAGATGTGTGTAGCTGGACGTTTCTTTCTCTGCCACTCGCTCCAACTAACCCATTAACTGCGTACTCGGTGGTGTTTCTCCTTCCAGTCCTGTTTCTATGCATTTATAAATGAGGTCGCTCCGACAGTATGAAGAGGCAAGTTTGTTCTTGATGGCTGAGTAGCATGTCATTGGCTTAGAGCAGCTTTTGTCTTTTTTTTTTTTAATTTTTAATGTTTATTTATTTTTGAGAGAGAGAGAGAGACAGAGCATGAGCAGGGGAGGGGCAGAGAGAGAGGGAGACACAGGATCGGAAGCAGGCTCCAGGCTCCGAGCTGTCGGGACAGAGCCCGAGGCGGGGCTCGAACTCAGGAGCTGCGAGATCATGACCTGAACTAAAGTCAGATGCTTAGCTGACGGAGCCAGCCAGGTGCCCCGGCTTTTGTCTTTTTGGGGATCCATTCCCGTAGTGATGGACACTGGGTTGTTTGGCTTTCTACTTTTGCAAATAATGCTGCAATTTACATCCTTGAACGACCTGTGCGGTAGACAGACTACCGCCCCCCCCCCCAAAGATGTCCACCTCCTAATCTCCAAAGCCTGAGAATTGTCACCTTACGTGGCAAAAGGCATTTTGCAGATGCGATGGGATTAAGGATCTTGAGACAAAGAGGTTACCCTGGATTATCTGCTGGGCCCAATGCAGTCACGAGGGTCCCCACAAGAGTCCTGTCGACACCTTGATTGTAGGCTGCTGAGCTTCACACTGTAAGAGAATAAATTCGCTCTTTTTTAGGCCATTAGGTTTGTAGAAATTTGTTACAGAAGCAACTGGCAACCAACGCATCCGTCTTTGGGGACGTGTGTGAATTTCTGTAGGCTAGATTCCTAGAAATGAATTTGTACGATCAAAGGATACGCACACTTAACGACTTTTCTTAACGTTGCCAAATGGCCCGATAAACAGAGTTCACAGACGTGCACACAATGACACACATCTGGTCTGACTGTTTGCTTCGTCACGTGGGAACCAGATTTGGATGTTTTCACTCTTTTAAAATTTTCATCAGTTTAGAGACCAAATGTTATCTCGCTAAAGTTTAATTTTAATTTCTTTGAATGATGCTAATCACATATTTTCCCCCCTCTGGAACTCGCCTGTTTACAATTTTTCTTTCGCTTTGTTTGTCATGATATCCTTATTTACTTGTAAGGACTCTTTAGATTTTCTAAAGAGTAATCCTTTATTTATTTTAGAGGTGGCAAATGTTCTCGCAGTCAGTTACTTGTCTTTGAATTTTTTTTTTTTTTTTTTTTTTTGGTCTTTTGAACTTTTTAAAAACAGCATCTTTGGTCAAGTAGAAGATATAAAAAGGTTTTACAAGTGAAATATGTGCATCATTTTCTTTATGGCTTCCAGGTTTTTTGTTTCCTTTACAACCGTTTTTCTTTCCCAAAGAATATACAAACGTACTCCTCTGTATTTTCTAAAACTTTTATAGTCCGTTAAAGTGTTTAAATTGTTAGTTAGCCTTAATTTTTGTGAAGGGTACGAGCTCGGGATCCAATTTTTTTCTTCAGATGGGTAGCTAATTGTGTCAGTGTCATTTGTCAAAAAAGAATATTCTTCCCCTTGTCTTTGCTGCATTCTTTCCCGAAACCAGTGCCATGTATATTTGGGTCTGTGTCTGGAATTTCTATTCTGTCCCGTTAATCTATACATCTATCTGTACATTAAAACCTCTTTGTCTCAACTACTTATAACCCAATAATAAGTCTTGAGCCAAGTCATGTAAGTCCCCTATCTTTGATCTTCTCTCTCTCTCTCTTTTTTTTTTTACCTGAAATTTCTGAAATTTTTTATCTGAAATATTCCAGTTGTTTGACTCGTCAATTTCTGGGATTTCGATTGGGATTGTGGTGACTCTATAGGTCAGTTTGGGGAAAATGGATACCTTAACAATATTGACTCTGCCGGTTCATCACCACGGTCTCCCTCCATTGGCTTAGGATCTCTGCAGTGTCTTTCAGCAGAATTTTGTCATTTTCAGCGTACAGATCTAGAACCCGTTCTGTTAAATTTGTTCCCAAGTACCCCATTCGTGCCATTTTACTTGGCGTTTAAAAAGAAATGTCCATTTCTGATTGTTTGTTGCTGGCGTATAGACGTAAAGGTAACAGCATCCCCTCGTGTCCTGGGGAATTTATACACCGACTTGTTAAATCTGGTAGCTTTGTGTGTATTTCTTGGGATCTCCTCCCTAGACGACCTTGTTGTTGGCGAGTGGGGACCGTTTGCTGTCTCCAGGACAAGGCAGAAGGGACGAGGGGCCACCGTGCCTCCTTCCCCATCTCTGGTCACACGCACGCGGTCCGTCAGCACCGAGGCTGGTGACAGCTCTAGGTTCCGCGTACACACCCGTCACCCTTCTGTTCCTAGTAGCCCAAGATTTCACATCACGAATGGCTGTTGGCTTTTGCCCGATGATTCTTCTGCATCTGTTGAGACGCTCGTGAGTCGATATCAGTATCCGTAACTCGGTGTATTAATGGAGCAAATTGACTGACTCACAGTGGAGTGCCAACCCTGCATTCCTGGGGTAAAACCTACGTGGCTACGGTGTCTTGTCCTTGCTAGGTGTTGTGACTTCCCGCTTGCTGATACTTCGTTGAGGATCTTTGTGGCTCTGCTTTCGGGGCGACTGGCCTGCCGTTTCTTTTCCCGCGCATCTTTGTCTGGTTTTGTCTGGAATCAGACTCATGCCGGCTTCACAGAAGGAGTTGGGAAGTTCTCCCTCCTCCTGAACATTCTGGATGAGTTAGTGTGGGAGCTGGTGGTGATTCTGTTGGACATCCTTGGTAGAATTTAGCAGCGAAGGCGTCTGGTGCCCTTTGGCCCCACCGCGAGGCCAGACCCATCCCTCACGCCCTGTGTGCCAGGAGGTCGGGGCTGCAGTGTGGGGTCCCTCCTGGGGCCCCGCCGGGGGCACGTGCCGGACTCCTGTTCTCGCTCTCCTTCTCTCTGGGGCCCCTGTTTCCTGCTGCTCATCAGACTTTGTCTGAAAACCATCCCTTCCTCTGTCTGTCCTGCTTGTTCCAGCAGCTTGAGGCAAGAGCTGAATCCAGTCCCCGGTTACACATTGTGGCCGGAGCGGAAGGAGGCTGGGATTTCTTGTTTACTTATTTACTGCTGGAAGTTTCTCTCTAAAGGGATCTGGGAAGGAATGGAGGTACATTCATCTGCTTTGGCCCATCATCTCGATGAAAACTTCTGAATTTTCATCTGAAACTTAGAGCAGGTCCAAGATGATCTGTACAAGGGCTCACTCTGGATGCCGTGTCCCCCAGCGTGCCTTGGGGTGTGGGAGACGAGAGGGTGTCTCCATCTCGCGCTAGGAGGTGCCCTGGACCTTGCCACCGATGGAGGCGGGCCCGGGGATTGTGGGTCTGCCACCTGGCCTGCCCCCACACCTGCAGACACGCCTGTGCGTGAATTAGCGAAGTCGAAGTGGGCTGCCGGTGGGTTCCAGCAACATCTCTCCCATGCATTACGCCGCTCGGCCGTCCTCAGGCCCATCAGAGCCCTGCAGGCAGGACGCAGCTCAGGAACACAGGGACACGAATGGCTTGCGAGGAGGACCACCCTGGAGGCTCCCTGCGGGTTCTCCAGGGAAGGGACTTGGGGACAGGAACAAAAACCAGGTGCCCTCCCGCAGGCAGCGAGGGGACCCTTGTAAGCAACTCTCACTTTTTGCTCCTGGTTTAACTGAGGGGACCTGGGGATAAGGGCCAGACCGAAAGCGGGGTGACTTAAAAACCCGGCACTCAGGTCTCCGGGCTCAGCCGCAGTCAGAGGCATGGGAGGTCAGAAGGACCCAGACCTGAGTCTGTGCCCCCCTCCTCGGGACTGAGGGCCCCACCTGCCCTGTCTGACCCTATTTGTCCGCCTCCGGCGGTCGGACGAGAATTGCACCTTGCAGGGATTTGAGGCACTGGGAGCGTCAGGGACTACTTGACCTTCTTTCGTGCTGCTCACGCAACAGCTCCCGGGCGCGAAGGGTCGCCCAGCCCATCACGCCTGCAGGGCCCCCCGTGTGTCATTCACTGTCCTTCTCCACGGCGACAATGAGCCCTCCTGTGACAATGTGGCTGCCATCACATCCGTGACTGCAGGGGCTCCTTCGAGGACTCGCGGGCCACCCCTGACCTCCCTCGAGACTGTCGCTCTGTGGGCCTGGTGGACGTGAAGGCACTTGGGGCTTTGCTCTCACGTCCAGAGGGAGGCCGGCCTCGGCCTCGTCGGGCACGTGGGCACCAGCGGCAGGCAGGAGGGGCGCTCGCCCACAGCCGCCGAGCAGGCTGGTGGCAGGGTCCACGCCACTGGGCCGTTCTCCGTGGCCTTACAGCATGCCATCAAACAGCCGAGTGGCTGAAAAGAGCAGGTCGTGCAGCGGGACTGGGTTACGCTTTTCAGCCACGTGATCTGGTGGCCCCACAAGAACCCACCTGCCGAGGGAGGACCCGGTCACCTTTCCTGGAGGTGACAGCACATCCTGAGGCCGGCGATGTCAGATCTGGGGGGGGGGGGGGCGCGACGGCCCCTCCCCCCACCGTATCCTCCCACCGGTGCCTCCCTGGAACGAGCCCTTCCGTGTCACGTCCACCTCCTCACCAGCCCTCTTGCCCACGCCTGGCCCTGTGGCGCGTCCTGCCGGCCCCGGTGACGGGGACGAGCCGTGATTGCACGAGGAGGTAAGACACGCACTTTCCTCCCAGAGAAGAGCCACTCCTTTGCCGAGCGTGGTCTGCCTGCTTCCCGCCCACCCACCCCCGCGGCAGGAGGGAGAGAGCCTCTCATGTGTGCGTTGCTGCTCCGGCCAGCAGGGAGGGTTCTAGAAGGTCAGACGACACAGCGTGCAGCTAACTGCTCAGCCCTGTGCCTTCGGGTAGCAGGCAGCCAGCCGCCCTCACCAGTGGGGCCGATGCCCTCCTGGCCGCCGTGAACGTGACTCGGGTGATTCAGGGCTGCGCCCCCCAGTGCCAGGAGGCCACTGTGGACGCCCCTGCCCCGCCTCACCACTGCTCCTGCCCGGCCTTCCTTACCAAACCACCACATTCTGCCACGGGGCCTTTGCACGGCTGCTCTCTGGGCCGATGTGCTGCTCTCACCGCATCCCCGTGGTTTACTCTCTGTAAATTCCCCGCAGAGGGGGTTCCTGACCCCATGGCATACAGCAGCCGCCTCCCCCTGCCTTGTTCTTCCGTGCGCGTGCATAAGGCGGACAAGAAGCACCCTTCCAGCCTCTGCTGGCCTTGCTGCACGGCCGCTGCTTTCTGCCGGCTTCTTTCTCTGCACAGCGGGCCAAGTGGAGGGGCACCGGGCCCAGTCGGAGGCGATTTGCCCCCATCGTGGACAGCCTGCCGGGAGTCGGCGGCCCGGCGGCCGCTCCAGCCGCAGTCCTGTGAGTGCACAGAAACTCGTGTGACGGGGTTCCTTCGGGACCGGGAGCCTGAAAGCAGAGGGACTCCAGACCCGAGGCCGCCGTCAAGGCCGAGTCAGCGCCTAATAAAGGAAGTGCATTCGGCGTGTCCCGGACAAACCCGAGAGCCGGCTGGTCTTAAAACAGAAGTCCAGCCCGCGCCAGCCCACTGGGGCCACAGAGGCCACTGCTGGGGCGGCACCAGCCCGGGGCACCCGGCTTCGGGGACTTCGGTCGAGCGGCCGCCGGGCCCGCGGTGCAGGCGGGGCAGCGGCTGGCGGCGGGCGGTGGGCAGGCGGGGTCACCCCTCCCGGTGATGGGGGAGGGGCTCCAGCGGGTCGACTCGGCGGGTCGGGGGGATGCACCCCCAAGCAGGCGCCCCGCTAGACTGGTCTGCGGCTGGGACCTCAACACATCCGCAGACAGGGTAGGGAACCATCACCCCCCCACCCCCCGCCAGGCATGTCATGCCGAGAGCGGGACCCCCTCGGAGGCCGGACTCCGAGGGGGCCCGGTCACGTTCTGTGCTCTGTGGCCGGCGCCCCTGGAGCTGGCCGTGCCACCCGCCCCCCCCCCCCCAACCAGGAATCCCGTGTGTGCTGAGCACCGGGAGGGGGCGGGCAGGAAAGCCGGGGAGCGTGGGCAGGCCTCTGCCTGAAAGTCAAGGCCCTGATCTACCTGGTTCCACCCCTAGACCCGCTCCCTTGGAAAGGGCCGGGGAGCCCCGATCTGGGACAGGTGTTTTAGAGCAGGGCCTGAAGGGAAAGGCTAGAGACCCAGTAGACGCTGACACGGGGCATCAGAGAACCCCAAAGCCTGGAGCTCCGCCAGGGGCAAATCTCGGGGAGGCATCCCGTGGGTGGGGCTGGGGGCTGGGAGAAGGGCCGTGGGTGCGGAGGCCAGAGTCAGAGCTCAGGGGCAGACGGCCCTTGAGATCAGCTGGCCCAGCCGGCCCCAGTGAGGAGTCCTGTGGAGGGCACCGTGTCGGGGAGGTTGGGGGCCAGTCCTGGCGGCCCACTTGCCGTGACAGGCCTGTTTCGTGGCCGGGTTGCAACGCTCCTCCCGGGCTTCATGTCAGTCCGGGGGCCCGGGAGGATGGCGCAGTGCCTCCCCACGAGAGACACCTCTTGCTCTGTCACGTTTCCCGTCTCTCGCTTGGATTGGCACTCACCCCACGTTCGCCTGCCCCTCGCCCTCTCCTTCCCAAGTGCCACAGGAATGATCTCTCCAAGCGCACATCCGATCCCGTCACTCCTCTGCTCCAACGCCTTCCGTGGCTCCCTAGTGCTTTGGGGATGAAGCCCTGCGGCAAGCCCTTGCCTAGACCCCATCCCCCGAGGTCCTGTCCCCTGGAGCCGGGTGGGGGGCTGCTGGCCCTCCCTCCCCGCCGGGGTTGGAGGTTTCTCTCCCTGCACCCAGGGAGCGCAGCCTCTGCTCTGAGCAGATCTGCTGAATGGCTGAAAATGCAAATTACAGACGCTCCACTGGGTTCCTGGGAGGTGAGAAATCCGGCAGGAAGGGCTTATGAAGCCACTTGGAGGTGCCCCGGGCTTCCTGTTGGCCGCGGAGGAGCCTCGTACTGTTACCCTGATGTGATTTAGTGAGAAGGAATTTGAGTCAGGAAGGGCGAGCACCCCTCCTGCTCCCCATCAAAGGAGGGTCGATCTTGCCTCTGGACATCTGTTGAGGGGGTGTGCGTGTGCGTGTGCGTGTGTGTGTGCACATCCATGTGCATGTATGCACGCACACGTGCGTGTTCTAATCTAGTTCTAAAACACGACCCCAGCCATCTCACAGGGAGCATCAATGAATATTTACTACCTCGGTTTTTTTTTTTTCCCAAAAAAAAAAAAAAGTAATTTCGCTGTCGGGTTATTAAATCTATTTTTATTGCTACAAAAATGCCTCCCATCCATTAAGATGAGGGGCGTCTGGTGCTCACGATGATTGTGTTTCGGCCGCTGGGGCGCCTCCCTGTTCCGCAGGAGGGGGGCTGGTTGCAGGGCCCCCAGCCGCATTTCTGGGGCTCTGACGTCTTTTCTTTGCTTGGAGACGGTAACAGAGGCGGCTTCTCAGGCAGCCGCAGGTGGATGGGGGTCTCGGGCCCGCCCACCCCCTCAAATCTGAAAGCCCCCACAGGTCAGGCCCGCCGGCGGTGAAGAACTTAGTGGTTTTCTGTTCAGTTTCAGCCAGCTTTGGCCAGGAGGACCTCAGGCCAGGTGCCAGGACCCAGCGGCCCTCCAGGGCTCAACCCTGGGACGGGAGGCCAGCCCTGACCTGCCCCCACCTCCCCAGTCCAGGAGCCCTTGGGTTCGGGACTGTTCGGATGGACCCCTCTGCAGTCACCTACACGACGCCTGACTCAGACCGCGGTGGCGTCCTCGGCTTGTCCCGCAGGGGGCGTGGCTCCCATACGCCCTGGACCTCAGCCCCGGAGCAGCCTGTGCCCCGGTGGAAAGGGCGGGGTGGCCCCCTTGCCACCTGTGCCCTTGACCCGGCGGTCCCCATCTTCCTTCTGTCAGCTGTTAGCAGCCCGTGGTCAGCCGGTCGCCCAGGGATCAGGAGCTCCGGGGCAAAGGTCGGGGCCCCGCCTTGGCGCCTGGTCCTGGGTTCAGGACCAGAGCTCCCACCTGCCGACCGGAAGCGGAGAGCCCAGCCCAGGACGCTGGGCGCACCGGCTCCCCGTCTTCCGGCTCCAAAGTCCGCCTCAGACCAGCTGGACTCGGGTCCCAGGAACTGCGAGCCACCCTGTGCCTCGGACATGCACCACGCCGGGAGTGACCAGGACCTTCCACGGGGATTTACTTAACCTCCACGTGGCCTTTGGTTGCAGGGGTGCGATCTCCATCTAGAGACAAGGGGGCCATACGTGGCCGAGGCCACACGGATGCGCAGCCTTCCGGTGCCCACCGTATGCCCTTCGGGGGCTTTGGCCGTGCTCAGCATAGAGGCCAGACCCTCACCTGGCCTCCAGCTCGTGCAGTCTGAGCCCCTTGGCTGTCACTGCTCACCACGGCCCCCCCGGGTGGCTCCCCCGGGGGTCCAGGCCCTCCCGCTCAGGCCCTTCCCAGACTCTGTTCCCCGGGCCTGCATCACCTGCCCCTTCACTCTCTCAGATTTCAGCCCCGAGGTGCCTCGCTCGGCCGAGCCTCTCGAGACCTGCCTCACGGGGGCGGCCCCCAGCCGCGCCCAGAACGCCGCATCTTTCCTCCAGGGCTCTGGCCGCTACTTAGTGCCGGAATGTGAGGTCGGGCTCCCCGTCCTGACGCCGAGCACCCGAGGGCAGGCTCCGGTGCCCTGGTCAGGCCCGACCTCATTACTCTTCCGTGAACGAACGAACGGCAGCCCAGTGTTGGCTCTGGTTGGCACCTGTTCGGACAACCCACGAGGAAGCCTCGATTCCCTCCTCGTAGGTACAAATCCAGGCCCAGAGAGGGTCTGACACTTGCCCGTGGCCGCACAGCTCTGAGGCCAAGCCAGGCAGAGCCGGGGTCTAGCAGTCTAGCAGGCGTCAGATCCTCTGGGTACCGACTTCCAGGTGCCCCCCGTGCCGGGTGAGCAGGACGGGACAGACGGAGGTGTAAGTCACCTGCCCGCTTACGGCCCCCTGGGCAGGTTCTGATCCGGTGGCTGAAAATGGCACTTTCAGGAGGGACACTGTGGGATGCCTTCCCAACTGATGCATCAGTAGGGCACGGAAGGGGCCTGGCGGGGGGGACATGGGTGCAGCTGAGCCCTCCCGATCCTCCTGGGCCCAGGCCTGACCATCCCATCCGCCCTGCCGTCCGCCCACCCTCACCCCTCCCTCCAGAGCCAGGCCCGCGCAGCCTTCCCGGGGGGGGGATCTTGGTGGGCCTTTCACTTTTCAAAGCACGTTACTTCCCACTGCGACCTGGTCCTCTCTTCTCCCGGGAGAGAGGCTGGGCTGACCCCGTGACCCCGTATTCCCACTCAGAGACTGGGGGACAGGGACCGGGGCCCCGCCAAGGGCCGGGAGATATTTGGGGGGTGCAGGTGGGGCCGTTGGCGCCTCTGGGCAGGATACAGCCCTCAGGCTGGCTGATTCCATCCCTGACCTGGGGCTCCAGGGCTCCCACCGTCCCAAACTCTCCCCCTGGCTGGGCTTCTGGCTGACAGCTCAGCTCACAGGCCCCCTGGACGGCTAATTTGGCTAGGGGGGCCTCTGCCCCGGGCCCAGCGATGCCCCCACTCCACCCCCAGGGACTAGGTTTCTGGGGGCAAAGGGAGAGGAGAAAGATGAAGAGATATGCGGGCAGATCAGAAAACTCGGTCTCCTTTTTGAGTTCGCAAAGGGCTAGTCTAAAATATAGTCAGGGGGCGCCTGGGTGGCTCGGTCGGTTAAGCGTCCGACTTCGGCTCAGGTCATGATCTCACGGTCTGTGAGTTCAAGCCCCGCGTCGGGCTCTGTGCTGACAGCTCAGAGCCTGGAGCCTGTTTCCGATTCTGTGTCTCCCTCTCTCTCTGCCCCTCCCCTGTTCATGCTCTGTCTCCCTCTGTCTCAAAAATAAATTAAAAAAAAAAAAAACGTTAAAAAAAAATATATATATATAGTCAGAAGGGGCGCCCGGGGGGCTCAGTGGGCTGACCGTCCGACTTTGGCTCAGGTCGTGATCTCGCGGTCCGTGGGTCCGAGCCCCGCGCCCCGCATCAGGCTCTCTGCTGATAGCTGGGAGCCTGGAGCCTGCTTCGGATTCTGTGTCTCCCTCTCTCTCTGCCCCTCCCTGCTCACGCTCTGTCTCTCTCTCAAAAATAAACAAACATTAAAAAATTAAATAAATAAATAAATTACAGTCAGAAAAGATAGCCCGCGTGAAAACCTCCTTTGGTAGGTCCTTTTTGGTAAGGACAAGGTGTTTTCAGACCTCAGCTGGGGCTGGCTTTGCAGCAATGTCTGGAGAGGGCGGTGGGGAGGGGGTAGGACGACTCAGGCTCCGTGGGGAATTTCAATGGAGGCTTCTTAGGTTTGCCTGTGATGTTTCCGAGTTTGTGGTGTAGACACTGGCAGGTATACAGGGCTCCGGGTACTGCATGTCCCAGCTTGGCCGGGCTGTAGGAGGAAGGTGGGGGGGGGGGGGGTGGGCAGTTTCTACTGGGAGCTGACAGTTTCTGCCGGGAGCAGGTTTCGAGAGCTGGGGGGTCAGGAGAACAGCAGGCGGCAAAGTCGAGTGTTTTCACACAAACCCAAGAGTCTTCCAGGAGGAGGCTACCCTGAAGGGCACACTTTGCCCCTTGAAATCCAGTGGGTCCTGGGAGCTGTTTTGCTGTTTTTTTAACATTACTGGAAAGTCGACCCATGGGTTCCAGCATTTTCTTACTTGTCATTTATGTATAGATTTAAACGTGTCCGATTTTTCAGTGTGTTTTTAATCTTGGTTGGGAAATGTCGCCGGAAAACCAGGCTCAGTGTTTAGAACATCCAAATGCGTACTCCTCACTCCCACCCACCTACGGGCACTCTCCCTCCTGCTAAGGCTTCCAGATTTAGCAGGAAAAAAAAAAAAAAAATAAATAAAATAAAATGGGACACCCTGTGAAATCTGAATTTCAGAGAAACGACAACTCATAATATTTAGCACAAGTATATCCCATGAAATATTTGGGATGTACTTATGCCAACAAAATTATTGTTTCCCTGAGGTGCAGATTCATCAGGGTGCTGTGGTCCTGCTCCCCACCCACACCCGCCCACATACAAGCTGTGATCATGTTATTAACAGCCGCCTTCTGGTTACCCACCAACCGGGGCAGCCGTGCCCCGCCCCCACCCCAGAGCCTGTAACTGGGGCTTTTGGAGGCCAGTTGAGGCAGAGGCCTGCGTGTAGATCCTGTCTCTGGGGCCCGGGGACAAGTTCCAGCAGCTTCTAAAAGGGGTCTGCAGAGCAACCACAGAGGGTGGGACTTGACTGAAGTGTGGCCCAGGTACCCGCCTCCTTGGTCGGCTCCCAGGGGATGCCAGTCGGCCAACACGTTCAGCACCCCCGAACTCCTGAGACCCAGCGGCATCCCGGGGGGGTGTGCATGGAGGGCACGCTCACCCCTTGGGGCTGATGCCCACCAGCAGGCTGGGGACCGAGTCCCCAGAGCTCCGTGGGACCAAGGCTTCCATCCTAGGTGAGGAAACTGAGGCCAGAGTGAGCACGTGCTCCGGGACTACCCAGGGCGGCCCACGGAATCACAAGGGCCCTTAGATGCGGAGGAGGGACCAGGAGGGCAACGTCGGAGCGACAGGCTGTGCGAGCCACCGCTGGCTCCCGGAGCGGAGGAAGGCAGGCGGCCTCCAGCAGCTGGAAAAATGAGGACGCAGAGTGTCCCCTGACACTCTGGAGTGTCCCCTTACCGGGCTCTGGAGGCCCGGTTGCAGCCACTGCGGGGAATCAGCTCCACCTCGGGGGCGGGACCCAGGATCCCCGCCCCCCCCCCCCCCCCGCCGGCCCCAAGTGATCCGGGTAATCCTGGATCATCACCCTTCTTCAAGGTCAGCTGACTGGCCACCGTCATCTCATCTGCAGTGTTAAGTGCCCTCTGCCTCCGGGTCTGGGGATTGGGACGTCGTTGGTGGCCATTTTTCTGTCTACCACCTGCCACCCCCGCAGGTCAGTGCGTAGCCTCTTGGAGCCTCAGTTTCCACTGCTGTAAAACGGGGGAGTGATGGCGCCCGGAGGGCTTCTGGGGCCACAGGAAGCCGTGCGTGCCCGCTGGCCAGCACCGCTCTGGGCACACGAAGGGAGCTGAGCCGGTGGCAGGTACTGTTCCAAGGTCGGTGTCTGACTTCCAGACAAAGGACAGCAGGTGCCACAGAGGCAGAGACCGTGAATCTTGACCTCGCGGCGCCGGACACACAATCTGATGCTTCGAACGGAGTGTGTGCGCGAGTGAATGAATGGCTGCTTCGTTGTCTGTGCAGCAGAGGCAGGGGAGACGAGCATTTGTAGACGGCCAGTGAATGTTTGGGTGGGGAAAGGGGAATCTGAGGATCCCGGGTCCCCCAGACCGGGGTGGGGGGGCTTCTCCGTCTGACGAAGGCCACCCCTCAAGGCCTGAATACCCTCTCTCCCCAGCTCTGCCACACGTGGTCCCTCAGACCCCATTTCTCCCCCGCAGAAGGTCCTCAGCTGTGCAGGGCTGCTCCCCTCCCCCAGCCCCTGCCGGGATCTGAGTGTACCCCAAGAAGGCAGCCTGCCACAATCAACGCCCCCGATGCCGTTGGTCAGGGACAGAGTGGCCTGGGCACGCTCACCCACCGCCAGCCACGCCCCGCGTGGCTCCGAGGTCCTTGCCCCCTGGGGCTTCCAGAGCGCTCACACTTGGGCCCCACGAGCCCCCCGGGGTGCTGGTCAGGCAGCCTCCGGCCTGCGTGGGCCCAGGCCTGTCCTGCAGGTGTGAGGTCCCACTGAGGGCCCGGGGGTTGTGGGGGGGGAGTGGGATCCTGGGTCCCTCCCCCGAGGTGGAGCTGATTCCCCGCAGCGGCTGCAACCGGGCCTCCAGAGCCTGGTAAGGGGCAGGACCAGCTGCTTCCCTTGCCCCTCGGGGTGAACTTGGGGACGCCTCCCTTCCATCTGAGGGGCGCGGGGCGCGGGGCAGGGGGCGCGGGGCGGGGGGCGCGGGGCGGGCAGGCGCTTCCTCCCTGCGGACTGGAGGCCACTGCTACCGTCCGAGCCTAGTCGGCCTCTGTCCCCCATGAGCACTGTGGCCCCCGGGCCTCGCAGAAAAAGGTCGGAACTCGTCTCTCCTGCGAGAGCGCGTCCTCCCCGCCGTCCTCCCCTGGCACCGGGCCTGGGCCTGCAGCCCCATCTATGCCGGGCGGTTCTCGCCACCCTTCCTTGCTCGGGTGCGCGTCTTCCTGCTTCTGCGTGCGGACCCCGGAGCCCCCCCCCCCCCCCCGCCGGGTCCGCGTCCACACGCCTCCTCCCTAAACCTCCTCATCCCGGGCTTTGCTCCTCCCGGGTCCCCGAGCGGCCACACGGGAGCCGAGCAGGTATCCGCGTGGACCCTCACCGGGGGCCTTCCTACCTTCCAGGTGACAGGTGAGGCGTCACCCGCCTTCTGCCCAAAGGGTTCCCCGTCTTCACCGAGGGGGCGGGAGGAGCAAGGTGCCCGCAGACATGTCTCCACCCTGGTCCCCAGGCCGGTGAGGGCAGCTGCTTGAGGGACAGACCTGGAGGCATGCAGAGCAGCCCGGGACACGAGGACCTCAGAGCAGAGGAGGCAGAAGAGAGAGATGGGGGGCCAGGAAGACTCTGCAGGAGGGGCTCGAAGGCCAGGGCCCTGAAGAGAGAGCAAGGGCCACCATCGAGGGTGGAGGACTGGCCTCCAGAAGCCGAGCGGCCCTCAGCGGACACAGAAGGAGGCAGGGGTCTGTCCTTTAAGGGATCCAGTTCTGTCGACATCCAGAGTGAGCAAGGAGGACGGTCTCCCCTAGAGCCTGGGCCAAGGGGCCCGGCCGGGCTGACGTGTGCTTTGGGCCCTCGTGAGACAAAGCAGGGGACCCTGTCACAACCATGGGACCCTGGAACTGAGACAGTAGACTTTTGCTGTGTCCAGCCACCAAATTTGTGCCCATCGGTTAAGGCAGCAATGGGTACTTGAGACGACAGTCCTCTGCGGCGACGCTCACGTGTCCTGGTGATATGTGCAAGTGTTTTGTGGGCTCTTGGAGCAAATGGGCCTTAGAAGCCACGATGGTTTCTAGAACAAGCTTTGGAGCCCAAGAGGGGTTGGGCACAAATCCTAACTGCTGTGTGGCCTTCGTGCATTTCCAAAATGCCCCGTGCCTCCGTTTCCCCATTTTTAGACGGGAGCAATGACTGCGTCCGAGGATTCAATACGGTGAGGCCGTGATGCGCTCCCCACGGTGCCGGGCTCTAGGAATGGTCAGTGGATGGCGGGGTCATGATTATTGTAGCATCCCTGAATGGTGGCTTTCTGGTCTACTGGATCACCTCCGGGGCCAGGAAGCTCACTCTCTTATGAGATGACCAAGATAAAAACCTTCGGTTCCCATGTGGCATTGGAAGGTCCGGTGGCCAGTGTCAGGAGAATGAGGTCCAAAACCCAGCTTTGGCACAGACTCCCGGACGTGTGGGGCGGGCTGTGGTCCTTCCTTCTCTCTGAGCCTCAGTTTCCCCAACTGTGAAACAAGAAAACTGGCTACGACTCCCCTTTTCTGGTTTTGAGATTTCATGATTCTGTGAATTCAGGTCAGAGCTGTGCTGTTGATCTCATATGTAATTATTTTTTCTCAGGATTACACATTCTTGAATAAAAATGAAATAAAACCTTCAGAATACCTGATGAAATACTTTTTGACCTGACATTAATATGCCACATCGAAGGCAGGAAAATGAATCTGTAAGATTAAAGACGCGGGGGGCCCGGGAGTGTAACCGCCGGTCCGCAGCGAGACGGCAGGGGAGGGCGGGTGGTTGTTTCCGTGTGTATTTATTTGCTCTGACATTAGTGTGTTAAGCTGGTGCATATGTAATTTCCCATAAACACGAACACCGGTGGAATATTCCTCTGCTTCCGTATGCAGCCCTCATCATCAGAACGTTCTCAGGGACGTCGGAGGCACCGTGCGCCCCCAAATCCAACCCCACGGCTTGCACGACAGCACTTGCTGACGACTCACCCTTCTCGGAAGACTCGATTTGGGAGGTGGAGGTGGGCCGTGGGCGTCCGGGAGGGAGACTGAGAAGGTGGGAGGGAGGAAACCAGGCGGAGACAGGGGCACAGCGGAGCCACGAGGCATGGTCTGCTCCCCAGCCGGCTCCAACGGCCACCGAGCGGGCCCCATGCTGCAGGGATCAGGGCGGTGGCCCCAGCTCAGGTCACGTCAGAGGGGTGCGATGGGCTCTGGGGGGAAGGACGGGTGGCCGGCCTGGGGTCTCTGTCTCCAGGGAATCAGGCCACGTGTCCTCCCACCGCTCAGGACACTCTTCTGACCTTGCTGACCGCACGTGGAAACAGGTCAAGGGCCTGGTGGCGGTCCCTGTCCTGCCCCGGGCCGGTCCAATTCCCACGGTCCCGGTGCTCAGAGAAATCCGCCCCCATCTGGTCCTCAGGCTCCAGGTGACCTGATCCCGCCGGAGATGGACCCTTCTTGAGGCGTGGGGGGGACCCGGAGGGTTTAGCTAGGCTCGCTGGGGGTTCCGGGACCGGGAAGGTCAGGCGAGGGCCGTTCTCCTGCCCAGCTGTCTTTAAAACCCGGAAACTCAGCCCTGACTGAGCACGTGCTGCACAAGGTCAGTGTTCGCCCGAGGCCTCCAGGAGGTAAGCGCCACCCCTGTCCTGGAGCTCGCGTCCCTCCCTGTGGCTTGGACAGCAGAGCAGAGCAGAGAATGTGCCCGGGGTAGGGGTCAGGGGAGCCCTGCCTGGAGGGCAGCCGCCTTGCAGGGCAGTGGCGGTGGGTCCACAGGGTCGGTCACGGGACGTGCCTCCGGGGGGAGCCGAAGTGGACCGAGTCAGTGGAGGGGGCAGGTCAGGCATGGCGGGGTGCGGGCCGGTCAGAGCCCAGCGCCCCCTGCGAGGGACCGGCCCCGGAGTCCCCCGGGGAGGCTCTTCCTTGGGCTGCGTTCGGAACCCGCCCCACGACGGCGGGCAGGACATCACCAGGGCGCACGCCTCAAGGGGGCGCCCACCCGGGGTCAGCACGGGGCCTCGAGCTCCTCCTATGTTCTGTGCCCAGATTCCTCTCCTGCCCCACCAGAGTCTGAGTCAGATGTGGCCGCAGGCGAGTGGGGGGGGGGGGGGCGCCACCTGCCAAGCAGGGTCACCAAAGCCGGCGGCTGGGGGTGGCAAGCGGCTGGCACCGCCCCGGGGAGGACCTGGCTCACGGCCCTCAGCAAGTGCTCTCCAGAGGCAGGGCCCCCGGAGCCGGGCGGTCTGCGGGAAGGGCTCCCGTGGGTCCACAGGTGCCCGTGGGCACAGCCGCTCACAGCCGGCACCGATGTTAATAACCAGGTGCTGCCGTGGACCGTGGGTGCGTGGTGCTCTCCCCAGCGCGGCTCCCGTTTTCTAAGGGCCTTTACAGATGTCAAGACCGGTCGGCCTACTTCTCCCGTGGAAGGTGTTCGGCTCAAGACTGCATGTGAGAGCCTCGAGTCTTGGCCTCTCAGCCAAACGCCGCCTGGCCGACCCCTGCAGGCACCGCTCAGAGCCCAGAACACACACACACACACACACACACGGAACAACGCAGTTCTAGAAAGTTCTCAAACACGGGAAACGAAATCTCTGCACTGCCAACTGATCCGGTCATCTGTAGCAACCTTCTCAGAAACGCACGGGCGGCCTAGCACCAAAATTCAGGGTCGCCAAATTCAGGTGTATCCACGGGATCAGGGTCCCCTCCCCACTTTTTTAAAAAAAGAATTGATATGCAGAATCAGTCTCATTTTTAAAATTTTTAAAAAATGTTTATTTATTTTTAAAATGTTTAATGTTTATTTCTGAGACAGAGAGAGACATGAGTAGGGGAGGGGCAGAAAGAGAGGGAGACACAGAAGCAGAAGCAGGCTCCAGGCTCTGAGCGGTCAGCACGGAGCCCAACGCGGGGCTCGAACTCACAGATCGCGAGATCATGACCCGGACTGAAGTCCGACGCTTAACCAACTGAGCCACCCAGGCGCCCCAAAAAATGTTTATTTATTTTTGAGAGAGAGAGAGAGAGAGACAGAGCACGAGCAGGGAAGGGGCAGAGAGAGAGGGAGACACAGAATCGGGAGCAGGTTCCAGTCTCCGAGCCGTCAGCACAGAGCCTGACGCAGGGCTTGAACCCACAAACCGCGAGGTTGTGACCTGAGCCGAAGTCAGACGCTCAACCGACTGAGCCACCCAGGCCCCCCTCCCCTCCCCCCTTTTAAAGGAAGTGAAAAACAGTATCAGACTAGCTTCAGGGTGAAGGCTTAGTGACTGAGTTTGTGGTTCCCACGGGGCACCTGCTAGGTTCGCCTCCGAGCTGTTTGAAGTCTGGTCGGGAGGTGAGGGTAGTCCGGTCCCTGGAAGTTTCCTGTAACTGCCTTTGTAAAAAACAAAAATTGATGGACTGTTGTTTTTTTTTTTTAGATCAGTTTTAGGTTTGCAGAAAAACTGAACAGACAGTACGCGTTCCCATGCACACCCTCCACCCACCACGTCCCTATTTTATTAGCACTTTTTTAAAAGTTGGCTTTGAGGGAACACGTCTCCTGTCTCGATCTGGTGTGGTTCTCACGATGGGGACACAGTTGTAAGCCGAGTTTTCTCTTACCTTAAACCGTCCACGCGAACACTGCGTCTAAATCACAAAGCACCTGGTCGTGACGGGAAGAGACGTGGCTTGTTGTAAATGTTGGGACCAACGCGGGGCCAGGGCTGGACCCGCTCCGGGCACGCGGGAGAGAAAGGGGGCCCAGCCCTTAGTCTCAAAGGTCCCCGTGTGAGTCTTTGTTAGAAAAACGAACCGTTCCCAAGGAGCAGGGTCTGGGCCCCAGACAGAGCCGTCTGGGCCAGATGTGGAGGGCTCCCCGCAGGCCCGGGGGGGCCAAGAGCGCACGGGGTTCCCGCGTCATGGTGCGCGCTCCCCGCTCTGACCCACCTTGAACCGGAAGGACAGTCACGCGGTCCCCTTCGCCTCGCCGTCAACAGCCCGAGTGCTCGCCCGCCCGGAGGCCACGGGGGCTCAGGGTCCAGGGCCAGGCAGGGCATCCGATGTGGAGGAGCCCAGCTGGGGGCCACTGGCCCTATCTGCTTAGCCCCGGGCTCCCTGCACCGTGACGGTGGCCCTCAGCGGCTGCCTCCTTCTGGAATCCATCTTGCCGCTGCCCTTGCCGGGCCGGGGCGGGCGCACGGTCCGAGCTGGGCCGGCCGCGGTCCCCTCCCCAGGATCTGAGGCTGGCGAGGACAAACGCAAAGGTGCGCGGTGGCTGGAGAGGCGGCCTCCGGCAACGACCCCTCCCGTGGGGAGTCCCAGGATCCCCGGAGCCGCCCCGCCTCCCGTTCCTTCCGAGCCTGGTTCTCCCGTGTTCCTTGGATGCCGTGAGTGGCCCGCGGCCTGCCGGCCAATCCGATGTTGGCGCCGTGGGCCGTGTGCTGTAAGCGGTGTTAGCTTCTGTTGCTGCAGCCAGAGGGCTGGGCAGAGCACCTGCTGTCCCTGCTGGAGAGGCAGTTTGCTCAGGGACGTTGGCCCCTGGCAGGGACCTCGGTCTCAGGAGTGATGTCTGCCCCTGGAGTGACACAGGCCCCTGGAGCGAGGGCCACGACCCGGAATCTCGGGCTCGGGCTGGGCCAGCTCCCCTCCGCCCTCGTTGCCAACTCTGCCAGCCTCCCAGGGACCCAAGCAGGTGCGTCACCTCCTACTACGGAGGCCAAAGGCAAAACCCGTCTTCGCAGTTTCCTTCGGAAGTCCTTACTGCTCTCTAATCTCCGTCCCTGCCCAACCAGCTCTCGACACTCAGCCTTTGTGTTCCTGCGGACAGAACATGCCGGAAGATGGGTTGAAGAAGCTGGGCGCTCCTGCGCGAGCCCCAGACGTGCCCGGTGTCTTAGGGTGGCTCCGTTTCCCTGGCCTCCCTCGCCACCGGGAAGAAACCCGAGGTTCCGGGGGGGGGGGCGGTGGTGGGGCCCCTTCCCGCCCCGCAGCCGCACCGGACCAGGCCAGCCTCGCACTAACTCCCGAGCCACACCGCCCACGCCAGCCAGCGCGGGAGAGAGCCCGTGTTTGCCCTTGAAGGCCAGGGTGGGGACTCTGGGCTGCGCAGAAATCCGTTCCTTGGGATGATGAATGCCTTTCTGTCGGGGTGCCCTTGCCTTCTACGCAGAAGTCAAGACACATGTAAAAGCCCTTTAAGGACACTCATTTACATGGCCAGTCCACAGATTGCGGAACCTCGTATTTCACGGCGTTTCCAGCAGGCCGGCGCCGAGACTGGCCCTCTCAGACCCCTGCGTCATTAATCCCGGGCGGCAGGAGGTCAGGCAGATTGCATCGCTCCCCGCTGACGGGCCCCGCGGCCGGGCTGAAGAGGGTCTCATCGGGCTTTTTTCATTTTCCTCCTAACAGGTTAATATTTTCACAAATCCAAGTACTGTATAAACCAGGGGCGGTTTCCAGGAGACGGGCCTCGCTCTGCACGGTCCCGCGTGGTGACGAATCCAGGGTCCGTGACTTACGGACTGCAGCGTCTCCGGGCCCTGCCGCGCCCCTCCGGGGGTCACGAGGCCGGCGAACTCCTCTCGCTGGGTGGGGTGACTTCTTGGGTGGGGTGCAGCCCAGGGGGCTTCTGTGCTCGCCTTCAGCAGCCGTGTGGCCACGGGGGGGCCTAGTGACCCAGCCAGGGACACAGGGACACACCCCCCGGGGCTGGCTCCCTCCTGGGCAGACGGTGGGGGGGCTACAGGGCCCCGGGCCCATGCTCTGCAGGCTGCAGACGGGACCCGGCTCCAGGGCGGAGGAGGGGCGGTCCCAGAGAGCCGGTAAGAACCGGGGGCTCCGGGAGGTGAGGTGGCTTGGCCGTGAGGCGCAGAGGCCTGGGGACAGCCAGGCCTCAATGCCACGTCATGTTCCCCGAGGTCTGTGTGTCAGCCAGCTTGGCCAGCAGGCTTCCTGCTGCTACCCAGGCGTTTGGGGACGCCAGGGGCGAGGCGCACGGCCACCCGAGCCCGGAGGCCCGTCGGGGTCCGCAAGGGTTTGCTGGTCAAGGACGCGAGGTGCGCTGCCCGTGGCTAGGACGGAACACGGAGGGACCTCCCCGAGTTTCTTCTGTGCTTCCTCGTGCCGCCAGGCCCTGGCCCACACTCACCACAGGTCTGCAACCCGTCCCCGCCGCCGGAGGGCAGCCGTAACGCCGGGCTCACGGACGCGCGGCCGGCGCTCGCTGCCGAGACCTCGGCGGACTGAGCCCGGCCGTGGCCTCTCCCACTTCCCGGGATGAGACCCTGAGTCTAAAAGGAGCGGAATGGGCAGCAGACGCCCCACGGCCACCAGGGCATCCGCACAGGTCGGCGGCCCACGCGGAGGGTGGGAAGGACCTCGGCCAGCTGAGGGCGTGGCTGGCAGACCGGGGGCCAGCCCGCCGTGCCCATTTCACAGATGGGGACCCTGAGGCAGCACGCGACGGCCAGGTCGCCGGGAAACTTCGGGGCCCCGCCTGACGGGATCACAATGCGCAGGGCGAGGCCATGGCCCCAGGCCCCCCGCCCTGGAGGTGCCCAGCGGCAGCGGCTCGGTGGCCCAGCCTCGAACTTGAAGGCAGCAAGCTGGCCTGTCCCCCGGGAGAGGAGACGCGTGCCTGCTCTATTTGTTTTTGTGTCATGTTAGTCATTAATTAAAACACTGCTTGCAGGAAACATATAAGCAGGACTCGGTGTCCACAATATTTTTTTTTTTTTATGTTTTGTGGGACGTTGGGAGGAAAGGAAACAGTGACTCAGTATCCAAATGCCACACTTGGCTGGGAAACGGTTTACATAGGAATAAATATGTGAATCCAAAATGCCACAAGCGGAAATCTGCGCCTGAGGAAACAGAGCAACACCGTGTCTTCGCCTTGGGTGACGCTGGTCCCCTGAAAGGCTCGGTTTCAGTCTTGGTGGAGGACACGTCTCCCCTTTTGGGGTCGTTAGTAAACACAGCGTTTTCCAAGGCTTCCTTTGCGGGACCAGGGTCGGACTTAACAGCTGCAGAGACACCTAGGATCTCGTGTCCCCTCCGGGCCCCTCCGTGTCCCCTCCGGGGTCCCACCGCCACGGGCCTTGCTCTGAGCGGGGAGACCGGGGCGGGGTCCGAGAGTCACTTCCAGAAAGAAATGTGGAGAGCCAGAGTGTGGTGTCCCCTCTTCTGGGGTGACTGAGGGAGTGTGGGCAAGGAGGGACCCTCCCCCGGGCCCCCAGGGTCCTGTAGGCAGAGGCCCTTTGCGAGCCCAGCTGCACACAGCAGGCCCGTGGGCCTTGGGGGCCGTGTGACCCCAAGACATAACCTGGCCCAGCCTGACGGTCGCGGCAGAACCCCGTCAAGCGGGTCTGGTCACGGCGCCTGGGAAACGGTGGGCCGCCCAGAGTCCAGAGGGGTGGAGGGTTTCTTCATGCGTCGACAGGCCGCACCTACCTGAGCATCCGAGATGACGGTCCCGTAATCCTCCGTCGGGGGTCTCCGTGGGGCCCCCAGGTCACCCGACTGGACCCCCCCTTGCCCTTGGAGATAGTGGCACTTTAGAGGGCAGCAAGTGTGGGTCACGGAGAGGAAGAGACCTACCGGGTGTCACCCATGGTGGCACCGCGGTCAGCGTCCTGGCCCTGACCTGGCAAGACGCTCGCCGCGGGCTTGCTCTGGGTTCTTCCGGGCTCCGTGGCCCGGTCACCCTGCCGGCCGAGGGACCCAGGCGAGGCCTCATCTCACACTCCACTCCTGGGCTATCTGGAAGATAGATGGCGATGATGTCATCATCGGGAGCGAAACGGAGCTGTGAGCGACAGGCCATCGGACCGACGGGAGGGTGGGGCGGCTGGAAACGTGGCCCAGGCCCCACCCCGACCCAGCGCCCAGACGCGGCCGGGCCCGGCAGTGAGCCGCCGTGGGGAGACACTGAGGGTGGGGACCGTGCCTGGGGCGGGGACAGGCAGCCTGCTGGCTCTGAAATCCGCTCCGTGGCCCCAAACAGACTGATGTGCGTCCGGCACGGGACCCGTCCTCGGCAGGGCCCCTGCAGGCCCCGGGGGGACGGTCTGCGGAGGCAGCCGCTCACGGGACCCTGGCTGCCCTCCGTCTCTGCCAGCTTTGAGGCGACCTTCGGCTGGAAGGCGCTGTGCGGTGCCCGTCGCGGAGCACGGAGGGCCGGCTGCGGGCACCGGGGGAGCTCCGAGGTCTCCGGGTCGCCGGATCCCAGGAAGGTGTGGCGTCCACAGGGGACCGCATGTGCCCGAGTCCCGGTGTGTAGGCAGCAGGGACGCTGTTCTGTCCGGGTGAGGCAGGTGGGGACCGAGGGCCGGCTAAGTGGCGCACTGAAGCGTGGCTCACAGGGGAGGCACGTTTACGGGGCAGAGGCAAGTGTCCTCCTCGTGTCCAGGTGCCTGAGCCCAGCAGGACGGAGCGGGGGAGGGGCCGTCATGGAAACCAGCCAGGCAATGCCCAGGAGGACCCTGAAATCCTGTGCCACTCGGGCCCTGCAGATTGCAACGTCTGCAGATCCGGTGGGGGAGCGGCCCTCAGGGGCCCTCCGTCCCCTCCTCCCGCCTGGCCGTGGGGTGAGCAGGGTTTCGGGCTGAGGCCCCCCCCCCCCAACCTCTCCTGTGCTGAGATGAAATTGAAAGCCAGCGTCCTGGCTGGTGTCCCTCCTGTCCCCCTGCGAGCTCTTCTGGAGGCTTCTGGGGATGGAGGGAGGGGTCAGGCTGATCCCGGGCAGGACCACCGAGGGTCCCAGCACCCCCGAGGAAAGGCGGTGAGAGTCCTCAGACCCTGAGTCCGGGTGTCGCGTGCACAGTGGGACATCCCTGAGTCCCCCCCCCCCCCCCCCGCCCCGCTCCGTGGTGACGGGAGCAGGAGGATCGCGGCAGTGACGGGGCTGGCTGTACCTCCCACCGCTGCGTGTGGTCGCGCCTCAGGCCTTGGCTGCTCTGACCCGGGAGCTCCGGCTGTCCTGCCCGGCCACCAAGTCCTCGTGAGCTCGCATGGTCAGGCCGGCACTGAGCCTGGCTCTCCCCTAAGCCCAGAGGCTTATCTCCGGGGGCTCTCCAGCCCCACGGGCCCACCCCGGCCCACCCCAGCTCCTCTCGGTTGAAAGCATTGTCACTTGAACAAGGACAGTGGCCTGTTGAGCTGCCAGAGGGCCAGGGCCACATGACGGCCCCGCCTGGCCCTCCGGCCAAGTCACTTGTTTGGGGAGAAAGGCCTGGGGATGGGGTCTCCTGCCAGGTGCTTCCAGAACAGGCTGTCAGAGCCCCGTGAGAAGGAGAATCCCAACACCAGGGCAGCCTCCCCAGGACCTTGGCCCGGACTTGACCACCTCGGCGGTGGGTCTCAATGCCTTTCCTCAAGAGTGAGCCCAGACAGCAGCTCGACCTCGGGGGGTCCGGAGCTGGTGGCAGGGGGCAAAACGACCCAGGGGGGCAAGAAGTATCCATTCCCCTCGACTCTGGTGCTGGGAGCCGCCAGCCGTCCCCCTGTGGTCGGTCCAGGCCCGAGAGAAGGGTCCGGTGGGGAGGAAGGGCGGGGTGCGGGCACGGCCCGCTGCGTGCCTTCTCCAGGGCGATTCCCTGCCGTCGGGCTCACGAGCTCCCATATTTGAGGGTCTGGGTGGAGAGCTCAGCGTAAAGCAGCCACCGTGGAGTGGGTCGCCCGCTGCCTTGGTTTCCCCAGTGAGAAACCAAGGGGAGCCGAGGCCTTGTCACCTGGAGAAATCCAGCCCAAACCTGGCTCGGCAAGTGCCCGCGCTCCGGTGTTTGTCACAGCAGCCGGCCTGCCTGACACATGCTCCTTACAGGACACGAGTCGGGAGGTGCTTGGGAGCCCTCAGCGTGGGGGCCGCGGGGGCCCAGGCTCACCGCCAGCTGTCACTCTTCGGGAAAGCCGCTCGCCTCTGTTTCCGCTTACGTCGGTGGGGAACGACGGTGCCATCCGCCTCAGGCGGTGGTGGCCAGAGACTGGAGGGGGCGCAGCCCAGGCGGCCCAGAGATGCCCCACCAGCCTCCACGGGGGCGGATCCCGCAGTGGGTCAAGGCCCCGACCCTGGGGCTGACTCCGAGTAACGTCCCTGCGGCCACGCAGGCTGCGGGAGGCGCGTGCTGGCCCCAGGCCGGGCCCCCCGTTCCCAGCCGGGCCCCTCAGAAGCAGGGACGTATTCGGCTCTGCCCCCGGACTTCCCCGTCGCCATCAGGACACGGGGGCCATTGTGGCACGGGGATCGTGGCCTCCTCTGCAGGCCAGGAGCCCCAGAGCCCAGGTCACTGGGTGACCGTCTCAAGGTCGCACGTCGCCGTGAGTGGCAGGGCCGGGGCCGTGCCTCGCCCCCCAGCCGTGCAAGCTCCATCTGGGCATCAGGATGCGGTGTGACACCGTTGGCGGGTCCCCTCCCACACCGCACCCTGTTGTCACTCCCGGCTGGGGTTGGAACGGAACCGTGGCCCCTGCCGGGTGCCCGTACCGCTGTCTCCCAGATGCCCCTGGCTGGTGCGGCCTGGCGGCCAGGACGGAGGCCCTGGGGCTGCCGGCCAACAGCCGCGTCCACACCCGCAGCTGGGACAGCCCCACTGCCCGCGCGTGACTGCCACCTCCCGGAAGACCTGAGCCCGGACCACCCAGCAGGCCCTCCCCATCCCCCCCCCCGCCCCGCCCCAGACCCACAGAGACGGGAAGGGCGGATGTTGCTTGTTGCCTGTGGCTAAGATTTGGAAGTGATCTGGGGACAAGCGCCAGGCGACTAATGCCACCCACGTGACACGGTTACCTTGAGGACGAAGGGGAGGGGTGTGCGGAGGCTCAGCTCCAGCTGGGCCCGGGGCCTCGCGGTTGCTATGGCTGGCACGGCCCATGTGGCAGGTGGCCGGGCGTGGCGGGCGTGGCGGGCGTGGCCGCCCCTGTCCTCTGCTTCCACTTGCCAATGCTTGCTAACCAGGAACCCGGTCTCGGCCTTTTCCCGTCTGCCCCAGCGCGGCTCAGGAGCTCGGGGGACTTCCAGAGCCGATGCCCGGGTTTTATTAGCCGCTGTAACTGGGACGCTGTCGTGGGACGGAGCTGGGGAAACTCACCGGTGGCTCCACTCCACACGCTCCACCCCTCCCCCACGGGGAAGCCAGGGCTCTTGAGTCTGTTCCCTTGGAGCGGCAGGAGAGACAGCGACTGAATTCGTCTGCACATTTGGGCTGCTGAGGGTTTGACTCCAAGCCACTTGGCTCGCTCATTTTTAATCTCCCCCTTCCGCTTTGAAACAGCTGGCAGCTAAGTGCAGCTCAAGTGCACATTCTAGGCTTCGTGGCCAGGCTCCTTCTGGGCCTGACCCCTCTCCCGAGCTTCCCCTCCAGCCAGTGGGAAGGAGGGCTGCAGCCCGGCCGAGCGCTGACGAGAGCTGGCAGTAAAATCTAGCAAAACCCCCCTGGAGGATGGGTCGGAAGGGCGCGCGGGGGACCCGGCACGCAGGGGAGACGATGCAGGGTGGAGGCGGGGTCCTGGGGGGCGGGTGTCAGGCAGGGCATCGGGTCTGGACTCGGGCTCTGGCGGCTGCAGGGGCCGTGGATGGAGCGGGAGGGCAGCACGCCCCCGGGACAGTGCCCCCGCCCAGACCCCGCCTGGCGTGGCTGTGAGCCCCCGGCCCCGCCGCTCCAGAGCTGTTCTGCAGCCTGGGTCTGTGCGGGGTGGTCCCTCCCCAGGCCAGGACTGCATCCTTGGACGGCTTGGCTGGCACCGTCACTGGGCAAAGAGGTGACGCAGCCTCTCCGTGAAGAAAACAGGCCCCAGATGCACCGCCCACATCAGTCCACGTGGACCGCACATATTTGGAATTAATGCTTTTTCCCTTTTTAAAGCAGTAGATGGTCCCTGATAGAAGTTGATTCATTTGGGAAGGCATCCTTGACTTGAAAACGGATCTGTGTCAAGATAACAAGACTAAAGGGCAGGCTGGGCCCTGGGCTGGGCTGACAGGGGCTGGGAGGCCTGCTGCGGGGTCCGGGCGCCTGGCTGGGCCGCAGTCTGGGGAGGCCCGGCTTTCCCAGAACTCGGGACAGGGGCAGGCGCTGCGTCCCGGCCCGGCCCCTGCCTTTCTCACCACGGTTCCACCTCTTAACAAGCGGGGCCATTTTTAGGGAGCCTGCCAACGCCTGGGTGGTTTTGTATTTTGCACGCTGCAAACCGCATCTGCGGGGGTGTTAGGGCTCCTTAGTACCATGGAAATCTGGGGCAGTTCGTGCGGGAGGAAGAGGGGGGATTTTGAAAGGGAATCCCAAAGATGGGCTTTGGAGACGCGGATGGCTTCCCCAGCTCCGGACGGCTAATTTCTTCAAGAATAGGGATGGGGAGTCACCCTGGCCCTGAGGACGTGTGCCTGGGCGTGTCCCCATGGCCGGACCTCTTCCCCTCTTCTCAATGGGGGCCCTGACGCCGGCCCCAGACCCGCCTGCCCTCCTGCAGAACCCCAGCCAGGGCACCCATCGGCCACCCGCTTCCTGGATATTGATGCCCTCCGGGGACATAGCACCCAGCGCTCCAGGTGGGCCAAAGGGGTCTGGCCTGTGTTGCATCCACACGACTCCTGAAACAGAATGCTACGGGCACCAGTGACAGTCACAGCAAAATTTATTGCACTGAGAGGCAAGGCCGACCGATCGGGGACCGACACTCTTGACCAGAGTGCGGTCTGGAACAGCCGGGGTACAGAGTTTTTATAGCCGACCACAGGGCCTTATCATCACCTGGGAACAGAACAAAGAAATAGTTCCCAGATGGGGGTGGAAACAGCTCAGACACGCCCTTGCCCCAATCCAATCAAACACTAATCCAGTTGATTTTCCTTGAACTTTTGTTCCCTTGATTGATGGGACAAGGCTGTTATCTCTTAATCTGTTATTTCTTAAGGCTACAGGTTAGCCCTACACTACAATTTAACCCTTACAGCCTGCTGCTGGGGGAGGTGGGCAGACGGTGGTGCTGTCCTCCTGGAAACATGGAGAGACTCTGAGCATCGCGAGGGATGGTGGGGTGTCGGGGGGCCGGGGACAGGGGAGGGGCCTGACTACTGTGCCCTCAAGGTCCTTCTCCGCCCTGGACTCGCGAGGACCCAGACTTTTGGAACCCAAAAAATAATGAGAAAATTTAATAATAGAAGGCTGAACTCAGACCCTCCCCCAAATGAAAAGTCTGCTGCTCGTATATTTCATGCAGAGCACCCCGGCCTTGGGAACAGTTTCAGGATTCAAGGGCACCGAGTACTGTGCATACAGAGGGCTGTCCATAAATGCTTGTTGAAAGGAAAGGCTTCCCGTCATTGACAAAACCCGAGTGAGCGTTCTGTTTAGATAAACATGGTCGGTCCCTCCCCGACCAAGCCAGGTGTCGACCTTGGAGTGGTGCTCATCACGAATGGGCTGACTCAGCTCGTAAAATCTGGCCTCGGTGGATGCCTGCAGGGAAGAAGGTCCAGGAATCCACCAGGTGGCCAGAGAAGGGGAGGGGGCGGTGACATCTTGCCTCTGACCCTGGATGGTCCTGTGACCGAGCTCCCATAGCTGGCCCCGAAATTCGAGAGCTTCTAGAACGCCCCAGCCTTGGGGGACTTCGGGATACTGAGCTCCGGGACCGCCGCTGGCTGGCTGGGGACAACCTTCCCTCCCGGAACGTGGTCCCTCGTTTCTAAAGTGGAAAAGTCGGGAGCAGTTCTGAGGTTTCTTCCAGACTGTCCACAGACGAGGCAAGGCCCGCGCCCCTCATCCTTGTCCCCAGCAAGCGGTGGGACCCCCTTAGGGCGTCGGGCCGGGCTGCGTGATGCTGGGTGGCCTGCATCGTCCGCATCTGGGCGCATTTCGCACGCACCGAGACTGCTCCGTGGCCAGGCCAGTCTCCAGGCGGCTCAGCCACAGGCCTTCCCGGCCTGGGGCCTCCCCACTTTTTGCGGGTCTGGGAAGGGGGCAAGTCTCTACTTGCCTCCCCCTCGGAAGACCACTCACAGCTCATTGGCCGGAACTGGTCACGTGACCGGCCTGGGGCCTGTCCTCCTCTCCCCGGGCCCCAGGAGGACTTGGAAATGGGATCTGGTGACAGGAAGGATTGTGTCTGCCTCTTACCTTTATCATAAATGAGCAAATGCAGCAGAGCTTGTTGAAGCCTGGGTCACAGTCACTGGCCGGGTGGGGCCAAGGCCAAGAAGGTGATTATTTAAATGATACTTCATTCTGGGAGGGCTTTGTCCCTTCAACACGGACGAGATGCCTTATCGCACTTCAGAGGAGTCCCTATTTAGGTCAGCGTTTGAAGGGTGTGTCTGAGCAAGGGAGCCAGCGCTGGGCTCTGGGTGTCTCCTTGTTCCTGACTTCCGGGAGAGGCATCAGGTGATAACAGCCCCCTGGGGGGGGGGCGGGTTGGGGGTGATGGATCGCCCCGAGGGAGCAGGGCGGACCCTGGGCAGGGGGCAAGGAATGAGTGTCTGATGATGGATGATCTGAGGAGGCTGGTTTAATTTCCCACCACCACCTGCCACTCGGCGGCCGTCCCCAGCGATGCCCGCGTCACTCTCCAGGCTCTGTCCATCCATCAAGTCAACACGAGGTCAAAAGTGCTTCTCATTTCATTGCCGGGGGAGCCTTTGTGCTGGGGGAGGGGGGACGCGTGCCTTCTCCGAAGCACAGATGGGAGTTCGGCAAAAACAGGAGGCAAGCAGTCCTCAGACACCAGCGTCGGGTCCAGGCTGGGGGTCAGTAGAGCTGGGAAGAGCCCCCAGGACCCAGGACCCTGTCCCCGCTGCCGGGGACACCGCTTAATCAGGACGTTGTCCAGAACCGTCCGATAAACCTTCTCTCCCGGCCAGGCTATATTCCTTCCTCACGTTGCTGTTCCAGAAAGGACACTGATTTTTCCCCCACCCGCCCCACCCCTGCGTGGTAGGGGTGTTGCACGTGTGTGTGTGTGTGTGTGTGTGTGTGTGTGTGTGTGTTGCCGATCTCTCTTTGTTGGCAGAGAGCAGAGCAGCCAGGGAAAGCAGAAGGATGTCCCATATGTCGGTGACGAAGCTGTCTCATCGCCGTCAGGGACCAGCACCCTCCCTCCCTCCCACCACCCTGGGCCCCGCGTCCGGGCCCTTTCCTCCGAGCCCCCTCCCCCCGCCCTGTGCCGCCGGAGGGTCCCCACCCTTGGTAAGTGGTTGACCTGTCCAGGCGGGGAGTTCTCGGCCTGTCCCTTAGCGCCATGCCACAAAGCCCGGTGCCCACGGATGACTCATCTCACAGCTGGCCTCAGTCGCCATACTCCCTCTCCGAGCGGGCACTCCCAGCCTTTAAAAATAGCTTGATTGTTTCCTTCTGACTATAAAACTAATCTGTAGTTATTGCAAAAAAAAAAAAAAAAAAAAAAAAGCTGGGAAAATTCAGAAAGCCTGAGGAGGGAAATCCTGACCCCCCACTAGCCACCACCTTGTTTCCTGTGGAAAGGCGCGCACATCGGGACACGCCCGTAGGTGTCACGCCGTGTGGTCACTTTCATGGCTGCTCCAAGTCGCTGCGAAGACCCCGGTGTTGGAATCAGTCCCTGGGGCTGCCTGCTGCTTCTCACCCGAAGCTTCCGCCGTCAACACCGTCAGCTGGCGAGAGCCAGACGGCCGGGACCGGGGGCCGTCCGAGGGCCCGGTCACTGCCCTCCAAGGAATAAAGACGTTGACCGCAAGGATGAGAGAACGTGTTGCAAGTCCCCGTGGCCCTGGGGCTCGGCACTCCCGCTGCACCTGCTCGGGCTGGTCGGGCGGCACTGGGGCAGGTGTGGGAGGCCGGGGCCCGGGGCGCTCACCCTCTGAGGGAGCTGCCCTCCCTCCCCTCAGGTAGCAGCATCGAGACCCTTTTGCTGAGAAACAGTCACCCGACAGGTGGCCCCGGGCTCTTGACACACAGCCCCTGTTACGACGCCCCCGGCCGTGCGAGGTGTCTTTTCTGGATGAGGAAATGGAGGTTCGCAGAGGCGGGAACTTGCCCAAGGGTCCAGCAGGTCAGTGGCCAGGATCCCCGGGGGAGGGGGCTGTGGGCCGACGCCCGGGCCTGGTTTCTCGGGGTCCACTCCTCAGGCTCCTCTTGGCACTAGGCATTAGCCCTGGTGGCCTGGGGTACTCGCTGAGTGCTCGCCGGGCCCGGGGCAGAGGACCCAGGTGACGAGGCCTGGAGGCCTCGCTTCCCCGAGGACAAAAGTTCCCCGAGGACAAAAGTCGTTCTCGGCCAGAGCCTGGGGGCCCTAAGTCCGCCCGCCGCTGGCTCGCTCAGGCTGTGACGGTCCCGCGAACGAACGGTGCGTGGTCCCTGCCGCCCTGCCCCCGTCCTCCCCGAACAGGGAGCCTGCCTACCACAGGGAGCCAGGGACAGACAGAGACACAGAGACAGGCACAGGGTGAGGGTGGGGTGCGGTGAGGGACCCCGGACGCGGGGCTCGTCCTCCTGGAGTGTCAGGGGAGCCCTTCACACTGAGGTCGCTTCTCTAACACAAACCTGCCTGGTGCCGAACCAGAGCGGGCGGGCCCGGCGGGCCGGAGCTGACCCCACGTCGGAGAAGCAGATAGTAAACAAGTAGCCCGTACTAAGCTTTGATGTAAATAACCATTTGAAGAATCTTTTGCTGGGGCGCCTGGGGGGCTCGGTCGGTTCAGCGTCTGGCTCTTGGGTTGCAGCTCAGGTCATGATCTGACAGTTCGTGGGTTCGAGCCCCGCGTTGGGGCTCTGAGCCGACGGCGTGTAGCCTGCTTGGGTCTCTTTCTCTCTCTGTCTCTCAGTCTCTCTGCCCCTGCCCCACTCGTTCTCTATCTCTCAAAAATAAACATTAAAAAAAGTACAATAATAACAGATCCTTTGCCTTTTATGTGCTTTTACAGGGACAGACGAAGGGCAGGAGTCGTTCGGGCTCTGGACAGCGTGCCCTCTCCCTGCCCCCGCGCTCACACACCCGAGCACCGTGTTTTTCTGCCCCGAGAGCAGGTTGGAGCCACACACGGCTGGCCGTTCGCCCTAATGCAATGGCTCCCTGGCTGGGAGGACGAGGCCGGGCGCCGGCCGTGCTGCTGTCCCCGAAGGCCGCGGGTCCACCTTGGAGAGTTTCTCTTCCCCTGCTTCCCGGCGGTCTGGTCACACGTCGTTCCTTTTTACTTCCTCCACTGGGCGCGCTCTGAGATGCGTGAATCTGTGCGTTTCGTGCTCGCCACAGAATCTCGGGAACGTCTGACCCTCCCACCGCTTTCCTACCCTGTTGACTCTCTTGTCCCTGGCCGTGGAGTCTGCGCTCGTGTCCCCAGCTCGTCCCCGCCTGCCCTTCAGACGGGGGACATCGCATGGCCCCACCTTTCACCCTGCCCCTTCCGGCCCTTTCCATCCTGCCCGGCGTCACTTCCCACACCCCAGCTCTCGAGTCCTGGAACTGCCACGTGACTCTCTCCCGTGGTTGTCATCTGTTTGTGGAGGCTTCCGTCGGCCCATCTGTGTGTCTGTCCATCCGTCCGTGTGTGATGACATCACTCAACCGTGTCTGTATCCTCCGCGGTCACATCCCGGCCGCCAGTCCCAACACCTGAGGCCTCCGGGGCCCGTGTCCATCATCCTTCCCCATTTCCAGGCCACGGTTTCCTGCTGGTGCGTGTCCAGGCACTTTTGTTGTGTTGACCTGGGGACGCGCGGGGGCCAGGAAGCTGGACCCGGCTGTCTCTCTCTCGAGAGAACACCGAGATCTGCTCGGGCCAGCAGCCTGTGTATGGGCAGGTGGGACCCATCCTTTCGGGCTTGGCTCTAACTTCCCCTGGAGAGGTTCACAGCGACACTGACCCTGCTCCCAAGGCGCAGCCTCTCTGGGGCGTCGGTGAGCGCGTGGCACCTCGGCCCATTCCTTGTCACGACTGGCAGGCACTCCGGTGTCCTCCAGAGCGGGGGTCCGCTCGCAGCTCGGCCACGGCGAGAGCCGTGTGTGCCCCACCGAATGTTGTGAGGGTTCAGCCAGACTCCGGGGGCCCCGCTGCGGTTCGAAGCCTCCCTCTCTGTGAATCTTGCTTCTGTCCGGTGCTCCGTCCCCCCAAACTCCGATCCCTGTCCCCCCAGCTGAGCCAAAGCACTTCCCTCCACGTGGGCAGTCACCCCACGTCGTCAGGGGAAGGAGAACCCCACGGACAGAGTCCCAGGTGGGAACACACAGGGTCTGGAAAGTGCCCCGCGGGCAGGAAGCCGGTGATGGGGGACGCACAGCGAGCCCCCTCGGTTCCAGCCCCACGGACCGGCAGCCTGGGAGCCGCCGCGTGACTGTTCCCCGGGCGGATAGACTGGCGGGTCGATGTTTGCGGCTGTGGGACTCGCCTGGCTGAGGCCGTCTCCCCCGTGTTTCGCTGTAGTTGTGGTAAGCGCTCTCCCGAAAGAGAGAAAGCGGGCGCTTCGGACACGGTGCAAAGAAGCTGGAGGTGTGTGTGCGCTGAGCACAGCCACCTTCCCGGAAGAGCCGGCGGCGTCCGCGAAGCCCCCCGAGTCAGGAAAGGTGCTTGGTGTGGTCCGGAGCTGAAGCGGGTGCTGGCGGGCGCGGCTCCCGGCACCCCCCAAGCCCCACGCCTGGCGCGGAGGAGGGAACCGAGATTTTGAGGCCCCCGTCCCTCGGGGTGGGAGGCAGGGGACAGAGCCCCGGGCCACCGCCCCGCCCACCTACCCCGGGGTGCCGTGGGCCTGTTGTCACCCTGTGTGTTGGGGACCCTGCACAAACGTGCCAGCGGGGGGAAGGAGGCTGCGTGCAGGAGATCCCAGCCCGTGGGGGACGCGTCTTAGACCAAGCTCAGCCACCGGAGGCAACAGGGCAGGTGCACGCTTCTGAAGGCCACGGGCCGAGCATCCTCGGTGGGCCCCCCAGAGGCTCATGGGTCCATTTGCAACAGGAAGCTGGGCTCCCGCCCCTGGCCCTTCCCCAGGGAGCTCTTGGAGGCTCGATCCAAGTACGCACGCGAGCCACACGGCCCCAGGGGGGACTGTTTCACGGAGGCAAAAGGAACCCAAGACCCTTGATGTGAAAGATTTATGGGCACTGTCTCCGGGCCTCACAGGCACTTCATCATCCGTGATCAAGGTGCCCCATCTGCACAGAAGCACATGCCCCCCCTTTCCCGGAGTGACCCCTGAGACCAGCTCGATGCGGGGCGAGGCGTGATGGATGGTCCCACGCCGTCTTGCTTCAGGCGCTGGTGTCGGGGGCAGGAGGGCCGGGGCCACGCGCTCCCCGTGGCTTGGCTGACCTTCGCTGGTCCATCCAGATGGGGGGGGGTGGCCCTGGCCTGCTGGCTCCTGAGACACCTCCCGCGGCGGTCTGGGGTCTGCTGCACCTCCCTGGCCACGCTCATCATGGGGACAAGGGTCAGAGGAGGACGTGCTCAGAGCAGGAGCTTCAGACCGGAACTCGTGTGTGGGTCCTTCTGGGACACGCCCGGGGCCTCTGGCCCAGCTCTGAGTCTCCTTCTCTAAGTGCCTGAATACGGACCAGAGGGGGGTCTCTCTGAGCCGCGTCATTCTGGGTGGGTCATCGTCCCGGGAAGGAGCTCGCTGTTCAGAGTCCCAGGTAAGCAGTGGCTCCAACTTGACTCTTTCTGGAACAGGGCTGATGTGCCAGTTCTGTGGGCTGTGATTCGGCTTCCACGCCCGGGTCGTTGGAGGATGCCACAGCGTGAGGTCACGGACCCCACAGGTGCCTGCCCTGGGAGCTGGGGGCTCCGTGAGGGGCTGCCGACTGGGATTCCTGAGAACCTGAATGGAGAGGGGGTGCTTCTTAGGTCCAGACGTCCCAGGGAGGCGGGGGACCCGGCCAGTCCCTGCACTCGTAAAGCTGTTCCAGCAGCTGGCCTCAGAGCCGGTGAAATGTCACCGGAGACGGACGCCCAGACACCGGCTGAGAATTCGTTCCGAGGCCTTGGCTCGAACCAGGAGCCCCGTGTCCAGAGTCTGGCATGGGCACGGGCTGCTGTGCGTGTCACTCCCCCAGGTACCACAGCCCACGGCTGGTGTCACGGTGGACGCCCGTCTCGGGCCCCTCTGATCGTTCGGCCACCGGCCGGAATTGATGGCCACGTTTGCCACCGAGGGGCCGAGACGGGGCCGGCGTGCACAGGGCTCAGCCTTGAGCTCGGCTGACCGACTGCTGCGACGCGGAGGTCGGTTGCCCCCACACGGGCCACCCCAGCCTGGGCAGCAGCTGACCGGATCGGGCGAGGCACGGCTGTGCGGTTTTTCCAGATAGCGCCGTGCGTCGCTTTGATGGTCTGAAGGCCTTTGATCCTGGCGCCGAGGGTTTGTGCCCCTGACCTTGGCCGGCTTCAGCAGCGGGGGAAGGGCGGGCCTTGTCTTCCCTGTGACAGCAGGGGACAGCTGGCCGTCCGCTCTCACGCCTGCCCCCGAACCGTGCTCCTGGCTCCCCCGCTGCCCGGGTCGCTGGGTCGCTGGGTCGCTCCCCACCTGTCACCTGCCCTCTGAGACGGACCTGACATTCCAAACGCCCCAGAGATTCGCTTGTCCGCGTGTGGTGGGTTGAATCGTGTGCCCAAAGATGTGCTCAAGTCCCGAGCCCTGGCACCTGGGAATGTGGCCTTATTTGGAAATAAGGTCTTTGTGGGAGTAAGTGAGGTGCAATTAAGGACAGGCCGTGCTGGGGCGGGTGGGCCCCGATCCCGCGTCTCGTGTCCTGTTAAGCAGAGTTGGACGCACGCTTCCCGGACCTGGGTCCCACTCTCCTTGCAGGCGGCCCACGGCAAAACGACCACAGCTTTGTTCCCACCACTTCTGACACTGGGAGCAGTGGCCCAGGTGCGAAGCTGGGGCTGAACCGGACAAGGGGGGAAGGGGGCAGCAGGCCAGCAAGCTGGGGGGGGGGTCCTGCCTGGCCCCCAGGAGCCTCCCGCATCCTCTGGGGTCATGCCCTCGCGCTCAGATCCTTGCCTGCAGCCCCGAGGCCCTCCGCGGAGCCACTCCCCCCTTGGAAGCAGCAAAGGGGAGTAAGATTACTAGTGACACCTCCTGGGGAGGGGGGTGATGGTCACTCCCGTGTGTAAGAGGCTGAGCCACCGGCCCGGAGGCCCGGATGTTTGGTGAAACCCTGCTGAGAGTGTGTCTAGAGGGTGCTCCTGGGTGAGGTTGGCATGTGAAGTGAGAGACGGAGTGAAGCAGATACCCTGTCTAATATAGGTGGGCCTCACCCAACTCGTTGACGGCCTGAATCGAGTGAAAAGGCCGAGGAAGGGAGGGTCCCCCCTCTCGGCCCGCCTGTCTTCCAGCCGGGACACCAGTCCCTTCCGGCCTCCCACTTGGGTCGGATGGGGACAGATGCCATCGGCTCTTGGGGCTAGGCCTCGGGCCCTCTCGGCCTCTGCGGGTCCGTGAACCACTTCTCCCGGTGAATCTCTTCATGTGCACACACCTCCTGTTGGATCTGTTTCCCCGGAGTCTGGGCAGAGGGTCTCGGCACCTGAGCGGCCGCTGCCCCGACTGGTTCACCCTTCCCGTGATGGTTGCCCACCTCCAGGGATGTGCTGGGGATTAAAGGGCCAGTCCAGGGCCCAGCAAACTGCGGCCCACTCGTGGGCCAAAGCTGGCCTGTTTTTGTACATGAAGTTTTTTTTTTTTTAATTGTTTGTAATGTTTATTCTTGAGAGAGAGAGACAGGACGTGAGCGGGGGAGGGGCAGAGAGAGAGAGAGGGAGACCCAGCATCCGAAGCGGGCTCCAGGCTCCGAGCTGTCAGCACAGAGCCCGACGCGGGGCTCGAACCCACGAACCGTGAGCCGAAGTCGGCCGCTCAACCAACGGAGCCCCCCGGGCGCCCCTGCATGTAAAGTTTTATTAGCACACGGCCGCCGCTCCCACTGTTTGCCCGTCCCGGCTTCCTGCTACACGCAGGGCTGAGCAGTTAGGGCCTCGCACACGGACCAGGCGGCCTCCTCGGAAGCACGCTTGGGCCCCCCTCACCCCCTGCCTTGTGCCGTGCCCTGTGGGCGCGAGCTGCTTTGCTCTGGGGTGCGGTCATTTGTCTCAGCTTCACAGGGGCACCGTGTGGCCCGCTAAGAGGGCCGCCCAAGGTCGTGCACGTGGTGGGGCTGTCTGTGGGCCAAGGCCGGGTGCCGCCCCCCCGCCCCCGGTGCCCCCCGCCTGCCTCTTGCTGACGCCCAGGCCCCCCCGCCGCTGCTGCTGCCGCTGACAGGCGCCTGGCAGAGGTCTTCGCTGCTAATGAAAGATTTTGCTGCTAATGAAGGGCTGGCTAATGAGGGCTAAAGGGATGAGCTGTCTAACGGATTAACCTTTCAGAAGGGGCTTGAAAGGTAGAAAACCCTCCAGAATTCGGAGCGAGGGAGCGGAGACGGCGGAGGGACGAGGCAGCGGGAAGGTGGCGAGGTGGGGGCAGAGGCTCACGGGTGGGGACGGTCCACCTGCCGGCTCGCGCACGGCTCTTTCGGAAAGCAGACGGGGACCGTAGCGGTGAGGGAGTCTTCCAGCCATCCAAGAACGGCGGTCTGCAGCGTTTGACCTCGAGAGGCTGGGGGCCCCTCAGCCGAGCCCCCCCCCCAACCTGTTCCTCGGGGACCATCTGGGGAGCCCCAGAGGACAGGCAGCTCAGGGCATCTGAGGACACGGCCGCTGAAGGACCCACTCCTCCGGTCTACCTGCCCTCGCCGAGAACCCACAGCCAGAGAAACTTTGAGGATGGGGGGCTTCCCAGAGGAGGGGGTTGAGCTTGTCTGGGAAGGCAGGCAGGATGCGGGGGCGAGGTGGGCCAGGGCAGGGGGACGGTGGGGAGCGGGTGATGGGGGGCTGGGGCTTCACGTGGGGACAGAGGACGGGCTCGCACACCAGGCACAGGGACCGAGTTTCTCGTGGAGTCCCAGAGCTTCAGGGGCTCCTGGGTGTGGCGCGGGGAGCCCGGCCACGGGGAAGGAGGGGGCGAGGAAGAGAGCCGGAGCCCAGGAGTCCCACTCAGAGACCCGGCCGGGCCCAGCGGACGGCCTGCGCCCACTCCCCCATCAGCAGCCACGTCCAGCGGGCCCCGTGGGACCGCTGAGCGTGTGCGGAGAGCAGGGGGCGGCCGGGTTGCACCGTCCCCGGGGACTGGCGAATTTGAACAACGTGGTTGTCTGGTGCCTGGCCCGGGGCCGGCAGGTGCGTGTAGAGCGGCCCTCGGAGAAGGGAGGTGTGGGGCTGTGGACGAGACCATCCGCTCAGGAAGGGAGTGTTCCGTCTCCAGGCAGGACCCCAAATCTGGGTCGAGACATTTCACACACGAAACCTATGTGACACCAGCTGTGTCCCCTTCCTTGGGACCCCGGCCGTGTTTGTTGCCCGGACGTGAGTCCTCCCTCCCATCCTGGTTGGGCCCTTCCAAACACGGCCTGAAGTTCTCCAACATTCCTTCCGTCCAGGCCGCCCGGGACCCAGACTCCTTCCGGTGTCACCCCCACTCCGGGAGCTTTGCTTCTATCCCTCGTGCACACTAAGCCTGTCCCCGTTGCAGCCTTCCCGCTGGAGGGCACGCCCTTCCCGGACGCTCACCCTCCCCGAGGCTGGTCCCTTCCTCCCCATCCCAGGAAGCCGGTGGCTGATGTTCCGCCTCCGTCCCCCCCTCTGTGGAGCTGGGCTTATCTCGGCGTCCCCTTGCTGCGCGCTCTGCGGGGACGGACGGGGTCTGTCTTGCTCTGTTGCTCAGTGCCTGGCACGCAGCTGGAGCCCCCGAGGCCAGAAGTGCAGGGAAAGGGGCTTCCTGGGGCCCCACAGCCTGAGTCTCAGAGCCTGTCCCTGGGAGAGGTGGGAACCCACCGGAGGACGTGAGGCGTCGGGGGGCATTAGCTCATACGGGTCTCCCCCCGTCCCCGGGGGCAGGGGGAGCTCTTCCAACGGGAATACGCCCAGCGTCGACTGTCCGAATTTCAGCCAAAATAACAAAATCCCTTAACGATCTCGTCTTCCAACGGCGCTCTCCTGACAGTTTTGAAATGCACTTGGACAGGAGCACCGGGGCCCTTCCCGGGGCCGAGAACGTCAGGAGCCGACGGATCGAAATGAAAAACCGCCCAAGAAGAGGGCCCCGACTGAGAAATTCTCCCGATAAGCATTTCAATGCGTCCCCAAATTGATTTCAGATACCAAGATCCCTGATAAAGTGGAAATTTACAGTCTCACTGCTAAAATTCCTTCTCTATCATCGACTCAACAGATGGTGTTTCTTCGGGCTACCTTTAATAGCCCTAGAAATTAAATTAGTGAAAAATGGAGAGCTTCCATAATATTAAAAGTCAACTGTGGCTTCAGGAACCCGGTGAATTTCCACCCACAGAAGCAATCCTGTATGAAAAGAAGTTGGAAATGAGTTTCTGCTGTAAAATGGAATTGCTGATCTGTCCCCCACTCGGCCCCTTGGGCCAAACCCGGGGGCCGGGACGCATCAGGCGGGTCCCCTCCACGAGATGAGAGGCCGCGCGAGCCAGAGGGTGACCCAGTGACCCCTAGCGTGCACGTGGGGTCGCTCACGCCCCTCTGCAGGCAGAGCAAAGGGTCATCAACGGTCCTGCGGCCACACGGTGCGTCGGGCACACACAGACCGGGACGACTCAGCGAGGTCCCCAGCGTGGGAGACCAGGGCAGCGGCTCAGGCTCCGTCCGTGCCCGACTGTCCCCACCTCACAAGTTGGGAGGGACACACACAGACCCAAGCCTGTGTTTCTCAGACCCCAGACTCAGGTGCCTTTGCCCAGGGGTGGTGAGCAGGACCTCTTCCGGCTGGAGGCTGACGTCGGCCTCTGCCAAGCGGGGGCCGGGGGTCCCTAGCCTCTTTCCTCTCTCCCCCCGCTGCCACTTTGGACACGGAAACCTCATCTGACACCACCATCAACTCTCTGATGTCTTGCCACACGGTCACGCCAAGCCACCCGCTGCTCGGAAACCCCTCCCCTGAAGCACGTGCCCGCTGGCCACTACCGGGAGCAACGCAGACCCCACAACGACCAAGTCTCAGCCCAGGCCTCCCTGGAGCGGAGTCTCAGAAGTGTTTCAAGCCGTGTTGACCGTGAATTAGGACGCGCCCTTGCCATGGCTTCAGCATGGCCGCACTGCCTGCGCGTCAGGGCTCGGTCTGAGACCCGCGAGAACGGAGAGTGCGTCCTAGTTCCCTGTCACGCAGACTCGGACCCACCACGTTCTCCTTCCTGTTTCGCTCACGGCTGGCGTGCCAGTTCTGGGGGGCTCCTGCTTAGGGCCTTCCAGCTAATTCAGCTCTGAAACTGGGCCAGGAGACCCCCCCGCAACCCCTCCCTGGGGGGCTCGCTTCCCGCCCGATAAACCCAGGTCCACGGTCACACACACAGGGAGTGGGGAGCACGGGACGGTAAGAGGTACGACTTGCCATGCGCAGAGGCTTCCGCCGGCGCCGCCTTTGGGGAGAGACGATGCCCCGGACCCCTTCTGGCGGGGGCACCCGTCTGCTGGCACCTTTGGCCCCAGGGCGGGGCCACCTGAGCTGTGCTCCCCGCTGGCCCCCCCTTGACCTGCTGGCCTCGGTGGCACAGAGCCCAGGTTCTGCCGCGCGTCCCTGTGACCTGTAGGGATGGCAGCCGGTCCCCGAGGTCCCCACGTGGAGACCCCAACCCCCAACCCCACGAGGGGTCTCGCCGGCCCAGGGCGTAGGAGCCCCTTCTGCTCGCCAAGGGTGGGGACAGCTGCTCTCGGCCTCCGGGCACAGAAGGGGGGCTTCTGGGGTCACGGTGACACCGCACTCACACGCTGAGACCCGGGAAGAGACTGGGGGGAGTTGAACTCGGAACAGCTTATTTCTGGAACTCCCTCCCAAGCCGCTTCTAAATGCCACCTGTTTCTTCCAAGGGCTCCTGCCACCAAGCAGTGTGGAGCAGACACACCGCCGCAAGCTGAGATCTTCCCTCGCCCACCTCCCTGACACTCCCCGGTGGAAGCTGGCTCCTCGCCTAGAACATTTTCATGCATTTCTGCGGGAATAACGAGGACAGGTACATTCTTCATCTGGACGAGCTGTCTCCTTACCTCTCCATCAGCGGAAGGCGCCGGAGCGCCCCTGTTCCCCGGCGTGCTCACGCCACACAGACACCCCCCGCGGCCGGGGTGCCCTTGGAGGTCAGGGACCAGACGACTTCCGGTCAGGCTCTCCGGCCCCCAGGCCCCCCGCCGTGGAGCCGCCTGGGCTCACGACTGCCCGCCAGCCGCTCTCAGCTGCCTCTTCTCCGAGAGCACTGCTCCGGTCCCCAGGCACCAGACAGGGTAGGGCGTGTGGTGGGAACCTGCTTCCGGTGTCCTGAGCGTGTGATCGCCGGCACGCCTAGCTTCTCACAGTCCAGTCCCCTGGTCTACAAAATGGGAAACAAAATAGCTCCCAGGTCTCAGGACCGTCGTGCTGATGAGTGGGATCGTGTGTGGGAGGCCCTTTCAGAACTTGAGATGCATCTGAGCCCGGGAGAGGAGCTCGGGGTTCTCTCGGCTCTGCTTTTCAATGTGTTGGCTCTGTCCCTGGGCTGGCTGCCTCATGGTCGCAGTATGGCTGCCAGGAGCCACCCCTTGTCCTCATGCCCCCTCCTTCTGGGAAGCACATGACGTCCTACAATGGTCAAACGTGAGTTCTGAAGGTCATCCTGATGGGCCAGGTCTGTTATCAGGAGGAGGGGGTCACGCCGGCTCAAGCCCTTGGGCCACCCCAGTCCTCGCGTGGGGGCCGCACGCTGCGTGGAAGGGGCGGGAGGAACAGGGAGAGGTTCCTTCCTCTCGAGCTCCTCTCCGGTCCTCTGTTGTTCTTGGCCACGCCACGTCCCACCGATGATCCAGGCTTGATTCCTGAGCCACCTTCATGACCCTGGTTCTCCGTCCTCTCCTCTTTCCAGCCCGCGGCCGAGGAGGTGAGCACGTGGCCCAAACCCGGTGTGGGGTTGGGAGCCTCCCCTCGGACCAAGGGCCACAGCCTTCCCCAGAGAGCAGGCTCCCAGCGACTTTTCTCCTTGGCAGCTAAGACGGCTTTTCCCCAAAGCAACAGAAGTATTCTTGCACCTCTCTTTGTCCACGATGAACAGGGAGGGGCCCTCACGGCCACCGCTCGCCTTTCTCTTTGTCCCTAAACGTTTGCTAGGGGGCCGTCGCGCGGGTGATGGTAATTCTTGGCTGAGAGCGAATCTGATTCTTCTGAAAGTTCCCCCGGGCACCAACACGTGCAAATAACGCCACTGAGTAGCCCGATGAGACCGGGGGAGTGTGGGGCACCCTCCCTCCCTCCCCGGGGTCTGGGCTTCGCTGCCGCGGCCTCAGGCCCCGGGGAGGCGATGCCACGCAAGGATTACTGCGGGGACCTCCCCAGTGCCTCCGTCAGAAACAGTCACATGGCCCTGTCGCCCCGATCTATCTGATCTGTAGTCCTTGCGCGGGTGGACGGGTGGGGGCGGTGGAGGGGCTCCCAGTCAGCAAATCACAGCTGTGTGAGGCGGTGGGGGGGGGGGGTTGTTTAAGAGCCACCTGGCCGGCCCGGACCCAGACAGCAGGGGGCTCAGGGGCACCGCGGGACGGAGGACAGGGTTATCACCTTCGGAAAATCCGGCGGCCGAAGCCAGGCCGTCACCCAGAGCCACTCTTCCCGAACTTTCGGGCGCACGCGAATTCCCTCCTTGCTCTTCCGCTGGCCCGCGGGCCGCCCGCCAAGCAGCAGGGATGCAGGGCGTCATCTGGAAAATGGTGACGGTCCCGTCACACCCATTCACGACAAGAATGCAGGTAAAAGCCCTCCCGCCCCCGCGCCTCCGCGGTAACAGTAAGAAGGAACCGGGTCCTGGCAGGCCGGGCTGGAGGACGAGGGGCCGACCGTGAACAGCCCCACGGGAACCCAGCCCCTCTGGGGCCGCTCTGCCCCGGGCACAGTGCCTCGGTTTCTTCCCCAGCAAGAGGGCATCACCCCCCTCTCAGGCTGCGCACACCGAGACTCGGGGCCTTGGGCGGGGCCTGCGTCCTCTTGCCGCCTGGCCTCTCCATCCCGAGCGCTTCCGCACCCTGGGAAGGGGCCCTCGCTCCCCAGGAAGGTGCGGATTTGTCTGGGGACATCGAGTGTCCGGTGTGGTTGGATCACGTGGGGCTGGAGGCGGGTGGGGTGGCTTTGTCCGGATAAGTAGGTTCTACTTGGAACAAGAAAAGCCCTGGGGCCCCTGACGGAGGCACCGTCAGGGCCCCCCCTGGCTCAGGGGGCGCCTCTGAGCCGGATCCCTTATCGAGCCACCTCTTGGGTGAACCGTCGTGCATGCATGCATTCGGTATGCTTCCACCGGTGTCCCGAGGGTCAGCCCGGCAGCAGGAGACTGCGGTCAGCTGTGATAGAACTGGTGAGGCCCCGCCCCTGTTCTTGTCAGAAGAGACAGCATGTCACCAAGCGGCCAGCGTGACTCAGAGTGGCTCGAGGACAACCTGGACCAGGTGGGAGAAGGATGGGTCCTCCCTGAGGAGTGGATCTAGCCACGCAGGTTCTGGCTGCCCGTGCTGTGCGCAGAAGGGCAGCACGTGCAAAGGCCCTGAGGTGGAGGCCGGCAGGACAGGTGTGAGGAAAAGAGAAGAAGGGCAGAGCGCCGGGGAAACACGCGGGTTCCAGCCGACTCCAGAGTGGGTTTCCCGGAAAGACGCAAGGGCTGCCCCGGGGGTCTCTTTGAGGACCAGGGGTTTGATCGCTGGGCCCCGTGCCCACGTGCTCCCGGGAGTAGGGATCCTGCCGCCTGGCTCTCTCCAGGGCCCTGCACGCAGCTCAGCGCTTGGAGCACGGGGGGCGCCACGGAAGTCGCGTGGAAACGAGCAGGTCAGTGCGTCCCCCTGGTTGGGGGGTGAGCACTGGGAACAACCCGCCCTCCCAGCTGTGCCCGAGCTCCTGTGGCCAAAGGGAAAGGGCTTCCTCTGTCCGCGTGGCTGGCCTGTCTTGAGGAGAGGGGTGCGGGCCGGGTGCCCCTCTCCTTCCGCCAGATTCTCCCGCGTAACCACGGTGGGCGTCACGACCTCGGCCCCTACCTCTGGCCTCCATGGGCGGGCTCCACGGGCCTCGCTCGGGGCCGGGCGACAGGGACTGTGCTAGCCTGGGCGTGAGGCACGACGCCCCGAAGGACGGAGGGAGACGCGCCAGGCCCCCGCAGCGGCTTGTGCCGGCCCCGCTGGCCGTCCCTGGGGCCCGCGTTCCTTTGGCCAAGCTCACCCTAGTGCCCAGGGGACACGGCTCCTCCCACAGAGGTAAGGTGCCGGCAGGAGGGACTGTCTGCTGGATCATAACCCGCCCCACCCCACCCGTCTCTGGCATCCCACGGCTCTGTGCGATCGGTCAGACGCGGAGCCCCGGAGACGTGAACCGGTGCCCCGAATGCCGGCCCTCTCCGCCGCGGCCTTCCTGGGGTGCCCCCCTGCCCAATCCCACTGCGCGCCCCCCGCCCCGAGTAGCCTCGGCCGAGCGGGTCTGGGAGCCCAGGCAGCAGGGCCACGCAGACCGGGTGTGGAGACGGGCGAGCCTCTGATGCGTCGTCAGACAAATGGGAGGCTCGGTCCCCCACCCCTCCCTCCTTCGCCCCCGAACAGATGAGCTGCCTCTCGGAGGTCTGCGGGAGATCCGTCTCCCTCTGAGCTGTGGGGCCGGCGCGCTCCCAGCACACACGTCCACCGTCAACTACCTGCGCGGGGCCACCCCCTCCTCCTAAATTTATAGGCGGTGCGTCCCTCCTGAGAAAACACACGTTAGCAACGATAAACACAGGCTCCGGCCTCGGAAACAAATGCCCCGAGCGTGGAGTTGAAAGCCGTGGCGGCGGAATCACGGGCGCGCTCTGCAGAGACAGAGCCGGCCCGGGTCCCTGCGCGGCTTCCCCGGCCCGGCTTCCGGGGCCTCTGCGGCCCTGTCAGCAGGGACGACATGGCCCAGCCCAGTCCAGGCCTCAGAGGACGAGGCGGGGTGGGGGGAGCTGAGGAAGCAGGGGAGGAAGGGCGAGTGTCGCCGTCTGAGGGCGGGAGAGCCCTGTGTCCGCGGATGGGAGCCACGGCCTCAGCTCTCTGGCCAGGTGCCTGGGGCTAGAAGACAAACGAGCCCGCCAGGGGACCCGGCACCCTCGCCAACTGGAGCACCACTGGAAATACGCCCGGCAGAGGCTCCGTGGACAAAAGGCCGTGTTCCCGGTTCATTTGGGGAAGGGCCCTCCACTCCTTCCCGCCCCGCTCGCTCGCTCGGTGCGCTGGGGCGGGGTCCGTGGACTGGTCAGCGCTCTGGTTTGCCAAGGGGTTAGGGCTCTGAGAAACACAGGGGGCCGCTGACCCCCGTCAGACGGGGAGACCCCTGCGCGGAGAAGAAAAGCAACCTCACCCAGCCTGCCCTGAGCCGGGGGGGGGGGGTGGCAGGGCAGAGTCAGGGCCAGATTTCCACACAGCTTCCCACCGGCCCTGCCACCCTGGTGTCGCTGCCCCTGAGCCACTCGCATGCCCCCGCGGCACGCGCCTGGCCTCCCCGCGCCTCCCTAACTGTGGAGCAGAAGGAAGGCTCCAGGCTGGCCGAAATCCATCCACACCCAGCCCGGCCAGATCCTGGTGTGTGTTTGCAAAGCACTTTCTATCCGTCGTTCCCTCAGGAGGCCCCAAGACACTGCCCGGACGCAGATCCTGGGGAGGTTAAGAGCACCCCAGGTTGCCGGCAGGAACCCAGGCCTCGGCCGCCCACTGGGCCCCTTCTCACCTCCCCAGGGCCCCCGGCTTCAGTCTCGCCTCTCCGCCCCGCACGCCGAGCCCTACGGCCATCTCCGAGGATGCTGTCGGCTAGACAAGGCAGAAAGCAGAGCCCGACGCGCGGCTCGAACTCACGCACTGTGAGATCACGACCTGAGCTGAAGTCAAGAGTCTGGTGCTCAGCCGACTGAGCCGCCCAGGCGCCCTCTCTGTTTTTTAGGTTAACGGTTGTCCCCACCCTTGGTCCTTGGCTCCACGGACTGGAAAGATGGCTGGCCCCAAGCGCCACCCTGTCACCACCTACCCTCCGTCTGGCCTGGGGGACCGAATTCGGGGCTTTCCTCCAGCGCAGCCGGCTGGTGAGAGCACCGTATGGTCCCGCCTGGGTCCCGGCCTTCCTTGTTCCGTGGTTGTTGTGGATGTCGCCCCGGGGCCTGATCTCGATGGGGCCCTGCAGCCTGGGAGTGGCTGCCCCCAGGCCAGGGTGGAGGCTGCGGGCAGGACCAGAGCCCAGGACTCTGGGAGCGGACATCCCCAAGAGCCACTATTTAACCATCAGATGACTCAAAAGGGTTCCTTTTTGCAAAGAGCTGTTTACACGGGCGCACCAGGACACGTTAGCAGTCACGCCCCCTCCCTCACGCGACTCGGGCAGGGTGATAGCAGCGTGTCTTCCTGGGTGGTGTTGCTTCCGCTTCAGCTAGGTCTCTAAGTGATCTGAGCAATCAGGTAGTTTACCGAGAGCCATTTCCATGGAAACAAAAGAAAAACAAAGGGTAAGTAGTCCCAGCAAGGCCCGCACTCGTCCAGCTGAGAAGATTGCCACAGGGCCACCGGCCGGAAGGCCGTCCACATAGGAGCTGCAGTGGTGGCTGCCCGGACGTTCAGTCGCCCTGTCCCCTGCGGGAGCTGATGTGGCTTCAGCAGAGGAACAGTTTGATTTCCATCCGACTCCAAGGCAAACGGGCGGGAAGAACTTGGAAACGTCAGCTTTTGGGGGGTTCTAGCCACGTGTTGGAGGAAAGTGGGAGAACTCCGGCTCCGGTCCGGGTGACGGGCAGAAGACAAAAGCCCAGGCGGGTGGCAGTCCTGGACTCTGACGTCCACAAAGGTTATCGCGCAAACACGGTTTTCCTCTCCAGCAAAGCTGAACACGGTTAAGGTTCATTTGTTTGCGCACCGAGTGTGGTTTTCAATAAAGTCGGCCTGGTGATGGATGTAAGGAGAGTGTTACTTAAGCGAGAAGAGTGACTGAACGTACAGGCTGTTTTACACCTGCTTTGCCGGAACTTTCCACGAGGAATCTCAGACTGCACTTCGAAAAGCCTCCAGGGGCCGGGAAGCCAGGTCAAGGATCCGTCCAGTTGTGTCCTGTTCCAGGAAGACAGATTCTTCCCAGTCTCAGGCAAATACATAAATTGTCATGAGGAATGACAGCACTAAGAGTTTCTGAATTCTGGAGGGATCAGGTAGGGAGAGGAAGATAAATGTTTCGACCTCTGCCGACGACTCACTTTGCCAGATGGCTGTGAGTTACAGGCGGCCGCAGAGAGAGAGGAGAGGAGGAAACCGCGTCCTTCAAACCTGGAGTCAAAGCGCAGAGGAACCAGCAATGTTTAAATGAATCCCCTTCTAGGGGCGCCTGGGGGGCTCAGTCGGTTGAGCGTCCGACTTCGGCTCAGGTCACAATCGGGCGGTTCCTGAGTTCGAGCCCCGCGTCGGGCTCTGTGCGGGCTCGGAGCGTGGAGCCCGTTTCGGATTCTGTGTCTCCCTCTCTCTCTGCCCCTCCCCTGCTCGTGCTCTGTCTCCGTCTCAAAAATAAATAAAAACATTTAAAAAATTAAAAAAAATAATAAATGAATCCCCTTCTCAAAAAACAGTAGGCTCCATTTCTGACCTGGAAGTTCCTAAAAAATCAGGGGAACTACCTGCATCGGGGTCCCCTGGGGAGGCCGTTGAAAGGGGTCCCTGGGCGCTTGGGGGCTTCTCTGACCTTTGCAGGAAAGGGGCCGCTCGACCGCTCATCTTCCGCACTGAGGATACACAGCCCAGCTCAGAACTGGCTGGACGAGGCGAGAAGTTCGCAGCCAGAGACGAGCCTCGTGTGCATTCTGTCCATCTTCTCTCCCGGGGCAAGCGTGGCTGGCCCCTTGGCCTCGGGGGAAGCCCCTCCCGTCCGCCCCCATGTGCCTGGGGGTATGTGCGTGTGCGTGTGCACGCGCCAGACGGCACGCCAGCCCTTCCCCCCGGCCCTCTGTGCACACGCAGGCTGCGGAAGGTGAGCTGGACCCAGGTCATGTTTTATTGAGCAGTTAGCAGTGTCGTCCTTGAGCTGGAATCTCTTCTATCCCTCGTCTCCTGGGAGCCACGCAAGAGCCCCGTGGGCAGGGTCCTCACCTTGCGGAGGGGATGGGGCTCAGGTTGCTGAGGAGGCTTGTCTGCATCCCAGCCGGTAGGTGAAGGGGTGACGGGACCCCAAGATGTCTTCCCTTCCCTACATCCCTACGGTAGGGGTGCTGGCCGTGGTGCTGACACCCTCCTGCATGGCGGGCTCAAGCTCTCCATTGTCTGAACTTGACGTCTGCAAATCTTCTACTTTCAATAGTCCCTCTGTTAAGGATGGCACAGGCCTCGAAGGTGAGCCACACAGTCGGGCGCCACAGAGCCCAGAGGGAGTCCTGGGTTTCTCCCGCGTGAATCCCTCCCCGCACCCTGGCTGGCCCCACCTAGCACTAGGCGCTCAGCGGGCACAGTACCGTGAGGTCGGAGTCACTGTGGCAAATGTCACGCAGAAGTGGGGAGGGTCAGAGGAAACAGTGATTCCAACGCTGGATGGCAAACGCAGCTGTGACGAGCGGGCTTTTGGTGGAAGGGGAGGGGAGACGAAGAAGTCGGGCAGGGGTGCGGGAAGGTGAGGGGCCCGCGGGCTGGGTGGCCCCAGACTCTGAGGGGTCTACCTGATCATAGCATTGCTCGTGCCACAGCCACAACATCCAGCCCCGGGTGCACACACCCCGTGCAAACGCATCTAGTTTACAGAATAGCTACTCCTGTGGGCTGGAGCCTGGACCCCCGCCCCCAGGCTGTGCCTGGGCCGCTCTGTTACTTCCAAGGCCAACTTCTCTGAGCCACGGACAGAAGCAGGGGCCTGACGTGCCCAGATCCGAGTCTGGAGGGGGGAGGGGAGGAGGGCTGGTGTGGCAGGAGAGGCGATGGGGGACCGTGGGGCAGCACCAAGGACTTGGAGAGGCAAGTCCTGACGAATAGAGTCCATTGTGGGGGGGGGGGGAAGGGAGGAGCCCAGGCCCTGGGATTCTGCTCTGAGCTGCAACCCCGGGAGGGTGTCGTCTGAGCCATGCTGGGGGCTGCTGGTGTGGGTGTGGTCCCATGTCAAGACACGCCCCCCCATGCAGATGGAGAGCATTTGGGGGGCTCTGCCTTCTAAACACATGAAGCGTCTAAGTTTTATGCATGGCCTGGTTTATTTATTTTTAAGTTTCTTTTAATGTTTATTCATTTTTTGAAAGAAAGAGACAGAGTATGAGCGGGGGAGGGGCAGAGAGAGAGGGGGACACAGAATCGGAAGCGGGCTCCAGGCTCTGAGCCGTCAGCACAGAGCCCGACGTGGGGCTTGAACCCACGAACCGGGAGATCGTGGCCTGAGCCGAAGTTGGACGCCTCACCGACTGAGCCCCCCGGGAGCCCCTGCTTGGCCTGATTTATTAATTTAACACACACCGAGCGCTGGGCCAGCACTCAGTCAGTCCCTGCGCTTAGTCCTGGGAGGGGGGCACAGGTGGTGTCGGGGCATGTTCTAGGGAGGACACCTTGGTTGCTGGAGGGGGCCTTGAACGCCGGCGCCACCTGGCTTGATGTCATGAGTGTGGTTCGCCACGTGGCTATGGCTCTCCACCTCTCAGCTGCTGGCGGGAAGGCACTTCCGGGGTCCCCCCCCCCACGTGACCGCTTCCGACCAATGAGCTCTGAGCAGAAGGGGGTGTGACGTTCGATCTCTGGGGCAGGTGCGGGGCTTCCGCCTCCAGGACCAGCACTGCCCACGGGGCTTCCCAGCGGCCTGCACCATGAGTGGGCCGACCCGTGGGGTCCCTGTGTGTAAGCGACACCTACCCCTTTGTTGTTTTAAGCCCCTGCGACCTTGCAGACCCGTCCTGACTGACTTGGGCGCTGAGACCGTGTGGACCTGTAATTCCAAATGAGACTGCAGATCGAGATGTGTATCTCCCCGAGCACATCTCTGGGAATCCGTTTCGGGGATCCGAGACCTGTCGCCTGCGGGAAGGATGGGAAGGATGGGAAGGGGCCAGGGGTGCTGGTGGAGGCAGGGGCTCTTCCTCCCAGGGGAGGGTGGGGCCAGTGAGGGGCTGTGATGGGGCCTCTCGACAAGAGCTCCAAGTCGGGGACACAGGGATGAAACTAAAGGGCAAAGTCCAAGCGGCCAGAAAGGGGAGCGTGTTCGTTCTGAACACCTGCGGTTCGGGAGACTGGCGAACCTTCCCTAGATGGCACCCCGAGGGTGGGCAACACAGGGGTGAGACGGGGCAGGAGGACACCCACCTGGGCAGCCCTCACTCTGGGGCGGAGGACACAACGGATGCCCCATCGAGCTCACCAATGTCAATCCTACTTGGAACAAGACGCTCCTGTTTCTGCACTGAGGCTGTGTCTTTGGGCCACATCTGGACATCAGAGGTCTGGGAGTCAAGGAGGCCTCCCTGGAGGAAGAGACGCGTAAGTTAGTAGCCAGCCTCGGTTCAGTGAAGGGGGGCAGTGGGGGTGGGGGGTGGGGGAGCAGGTCTGGCGTCAGGGGCTCGGGCCGGGACCCTGGCCCGCTCTGGGTGACGGGCCCGGCCCGTCCTCTGGGACTGGGGGCCTTGGGAACCAGAGGAGGGGGTCGGGCACGGCCCTGCCTCGCGGCCCCGGGTGTCCCAGGCTCCCAGCAGGTACGTGGGCACAGCTGGCCGCGGAGGGCGGGGTGCACGGGGGCTCCGCTCGTAAACAGAGCCCGCTGCTCCTTCCCCGCCCCCCCTTCCCCGGCTGTGAGAGGTGACGGTGTCTGTTCCCCATTAATCTTGGTGAGAAAGCGCCGTGGGCCGCTGTAATGAAACCCGTGCGTCTGGTTGCCATGGCACTCCTGCCCGTGTCGGTGCCCATCAGCCGGCAGAAGTGGGTCACACGTTCACCTCCTCCTCGTGTTTGAACTTCTGTAAAATAATGATGAGTCAGACCCAAGCGTGCGCCCCGCCCGCCGCTGTGAACGCGCCCCCTCGGCTGCTTCCTGAGCTGCCTTAACGAGCTGCCAGCCTGACGAGGGGCTGGTGCCCACCCACAAGTCACATCTGGTGCCAGCGTGCCTCTGTGCTCCCGGGCCGGCCGCGGAGGCCTGGGCACCTGCCACGCACCGTCGTGCAGGCCCCTCGGGGAGCCTGAGCTTCGCGCTCTCACGCGGACCAAGGGGCCTGTGGACGCGGCCGGTGGGGGCGGCTCGGTCCAGTCTCCACCCTGGGTTTCTATTTGTCTGGGGCCAGGGGGCCCGGCAGGGTCTCCTGCTGGCCGCCTACACCCTGCCTGGGATTCCTCGGAGCAGAAGACAGGCATTTACAGTGTCCACCCACTCCGGGCACAGAGGATGACGAGACAGACAGACAGGGCGCTGCCTTGGGAAGGAGGAAGGTGAGGTGAAGCTTTTGCAGGTGCGGAGATGCTGGAAGATGGGAAGGACAAGGGACACACTCTAGTGGAGTGGACGGTGGCCCCCAAAAGATATGCCTACTGAGTCTGTCACTATGACCTTCCTTGGGAAGAGTCTTTGTAGACGTAATTAAGTTAAGGATCATGAGATGAGATCATCCTAGTTTAGGTGGGAACAAAATCCAAGGGCAGACGTCCTTAGCAGAGAAGGAGAGAGGAGGCCAAGTGAGACCAGAGTGACACTCAGGGACGCTGCCTCAAGCCGAGGGCCACTGGGGTCCCTGGGAGCTGGGACGGGCGGGAGGGACCCTCCCCCGGAGCAGCGCCAGACCCTGGGGGAGCTCGGAGCCAACCTCGGCGGGAGCCGGAGCCTGCAGCCTCTGTCCGCTGACGGGCCACCGAGGCTGGGTGGCGGGGCGGCGGGGTGGGGTGGGGACCTGGGGGCATCTGCTCAGGCCCAGAAGGAGAAGCTGGTTCCCGTGAAGGCGGAAGGACCTGTGAGCTGTCGCGGGCTGAGTGAACGGACACCTCTTACCGTTGGCCGGATATCGGGGGAGGGACCGCGGGGCCTACGGCTCGTCCTGGGGCTCCCGTCTGAGCCGCGGGGGGAACGTGGTGACGTGTGGTGAACGGGACGGCGCGGGGGCTTTGGAGGTGACGGGGACACGCTGGGCAGACATGTCCGCCAGACGTCCGCGTGCAGATGCCGGTGGGCGAGTCAGAGTAAGGAGGAGAGGCCGGGGCTGGACGGGCCTCTGAGCGCTTGGCACGCCCCTGCCTGGAAGGGCCCGGCTCGGAGCGGGTGCTCAGCGGATGCCGGCCAGCGTGCGTCCAGACTCTCTGCCCAGCCAGCGGGGCTGCAGGAAGGGCCGGAGGGGGCCGGGGCAGCCCTGGGGCAGAAGAGGGGGTCATCCTCCAGGGAGGCTCCAGAGAGGACGGAGGACGGAAGGCTCAGGAGCAGAGGCCTCCCCTGCCCGCCGTCCTCACTCAGCCCCTCTGGGCCCCGCTCGGAGTCTGGGAACCTGGTGTGGAAGAACCACGCCGCCACCCGTCCAGGCCTTGGCAACCCCCTTACCCCAGACACAGGGAGTGACATCAGCCTGGGGCCAAACTCACCCGCGCCGCTCGGCCGGAGGCCCCAGTGCAGCTGTCCCCTGCTGGTGCTGACTGCCCCCCACCCTGCTCCCCAAACCTCGGGAGCTAGGAGGACTGGGGCCTCTCGTGTTCTGACCTTGGGAAGCCAGGAGGGCGGTGAGGAGACGCGGGCTCTGACAGCCTTGTTCTCGAGAAACATGAGATTTCGCTTCCGAAGCCACACGTGGCGCTCGCCTCGGGGCTCCTGGCTCCGGGCGGGGCTGGTGGGAATCCTGAGGGACGCGGTCCAGGGTCAACCGTCTCCCGTGGTCATGTTCCCCGGGCCGGCTCACCTGTGCCCACCGGGCAGGGGGGAGGGGCACGTGTTCCCCCTCCTCCCTGGGCTGTGGGTCTCCCTGGGATCCTTCTCCATCACCCAGACAGGACCCCTGCCCTGGGCTGCACGACAGGGCTTTTGCAGGGGCTTGGGCACGGCTTCCGTGGAGCAGGAGACGCGCACCACACGTGCTGGAAGATTCCCGAGGGGCATCTGAGGCACACCAGATGGCCCAGGTGCTCCAGTTTTCAGGGGAGAAGATATTTCCCAGCATCCCTTGCGTGACAGAAGTTGTGTGACCAGTGGGATAAGCAGAAGTGTCATGTGACAGCTCTGGAGACGGTCCCCAAGTGGCAGTTGGGTGATCACCCTGTGACCTGCTTCTTCTTTGTCCTCTCCTTCCTCCTGATGCCTGGGACAGAGATGTGAGGGCTTGAGCTCGGGCCGCCATCTTGGGCCATGAAGACAAAGGGGAGGCAGAATGGAGGCCAAAAAAGGTCTGGGTCCGGGAAGCTGAACTGGCAAACCATCCCTGCTCGGCAAACCGTCCGTGGCTTGGCCAAGTCTAACGGAACAGAGAGAGTGTCACTGTGAATGTGACACTCATCTGAGACCTGGGATGAGGAGGCCACTCCCAGCAGAAGGAACGGCCCTCGCCAAGGCCTGTTTGTGAGGGCAGGACGTCGGGGCCCACAGTGGTTGGGACGCACTTAGGGGGCCATGAGGCTGGGAGCGTGTCAGGGGCAGACGGCAGGGGCTGGGAGTCGCCGTCCCGTCCTGGTGGCCCCACCTGCCGGCTCCCTGCCCACCCGTCCTCGGGAAAGGGTTCCGGACCGGTCCTCTGCACCCGTCTGTGACGTCAGCAGGGGTCCTGGGACCAATCCCCCCTCCCCAAACTGAATGAGGGCCTCTGTCCCCTGGCGAGGACCTCCCCTGAACCTCATTGCTGGCCAGGCCCGGGGGAGTCCGGGCTCCCGAGTCCACAGCCTCTCAGAGACTCAGAGGGAGTCAGCCCCTCCCGACACCCCCCGCCCGGACGGTGTGGAGAAGTCCCCGTCGCTTTTACAATCAGCCTCCACACCTGCTTTTGCTGAGGGTGGTGGCTCAGGGAGCACCTTCCAGGCACACGCCCCCCCCCCCCAGGGGCCCGCGGGGTTGCGGCACTGCCACGGCGGGCGTCTCCTCCCAGAGGAGGGGCGGCGGAGAGGCAGGGAGGACCTCCGGCCCCGGGCTCGCTCCCTCTGTGTGCCCCCGACACCGTGAGGATGAGGAAGGCCGAGGGGTGAAGCCCGGAAGACGGGCCGGTGCGGGGAACAGAGGACCCAGCTTCACGGCCCCATCCTGCGTGTTAACGTTTGAACGGGGCGCACGTCCCCCTGGACGTGGGCCCCTTGGGGAGCCCCCCCCCCCGTACCAGCGTGTCCCAGGATGGGCGCCTGCAAATGTCTGCAAAGCGAGCCACTCGAAGTTTGCTCAGACCCGGGCTCCAATCGTCCCCACCTGCCCCCCGCGCAACCGGCCTCCCCCATGAATTCGCTCCCTCGGCACCTTTAGCAGCCGGCCGCTGGCCACCGGATGCTGGGCCGTGCCGTCCCCGCACGTGTCTTGGCTGTCAGACCGTAAGCTGTGAGGGCAGCGCTCGCTCGGGCTCTGCCCCAGCAGGGGAGCCAGTGCCGGGGTGAGAAAAGAAGGTGGGGTGCATACGGGAGGAGGGTGCCGGAAGTCCGTCCCTCCCTCCAGCAGCCCACCCGGCAGGCCTCAAGGTGCAGACACCCGACTTTTCTCCGGATCCTGCTCTCCCTCTGGGGGGGCGAGGCCAGCTGCCCCCCGGGGTCCTCGTCCCGTGCCCTGCCGTCCCCGTGCCGCAGGAGGGGGGACCTGGGCCCTCTGTGAGCTGAGCAGGTTTTTTCCACTGCCTCCTCTGTTCCCTGACACGAACTTAATTAGCTCTCTGTTTTCCAAACAGGCGACGTGACTCAGCACTTTCACACGCACGGTCTAAATTTGTCCCTAACCCCCAGGTGTCTCTTAGCTCAGTCCTTCCGTCAAGTTCCGTCACAGGGTTAGAGCCCACGGTGGAGGGTGATTTCCAGCAGCTTCCTGGGAGGACCAGGTGGGGTCCCGCCACACAGCCCTTCTCCTGACCGCCCGCCCCCCTGCAGAGGGGCGGGCCACAGCCACAGATGGCCCAGGTTCCTTCCCGGGGTTTGTCCTTCCTCCTGGGGGGAGGGGGTTCCATCCCTCCGAGTTGCTGGAAGTTAAAACACAAGGTCACCATCCGCTCTTGCTCTGCACGCATTTCCGGAAAGCGTGCAGACCTTTGCTCCAGCTTGGGGTGAAGGGCACGGTAGAGGGGGATGGGGCTTCACCAAAGAGCGGCCAAGGGACCCAGGCCAGGGAACCCCCCCCAACTCTCTGCCCCTCTCCAACTCCCTTCCCCTTCTCCTCAATCCTCCCTTGCCTTCCCCACCCTGCCTCCCCCTCTCTCCTTCCCCTCCCCTTCTTCTCCCCTCTCCCCTTCGCACCCCCCCTCTGCCCCCCTCTCCCCTTCCCACCCCCCTCTCTCTGCCCTCCCCCTCCCTCTCTGCCTCGCTCAGTGCCAGGCTTTGCTTGTGCTGGGGGATGGGGGGCACGGTGGTTAGGGGTTAGTCGTGGCCCTCCCCTCCTCAGATATTAGCAGCAGGCGGAGAGCTGGTGGGGGCGGGGAGGAGCTGTGTCTACCCACCCCCTGCCCCTCCCCCTCCCCCTGCGACACATCAGTGAACTCCCTCCTTCCCCCACTTGGTCGTTTAGGGCGATGTGACGATGTGACGAGGTTTTTCGGGATGGTCAGGGACACCCCAGCAGCCAGACCCAAGCCCAGTGCCCTCCCCAGCACACCTGCTCCCCTCCCACTTGTAGGGGTCCCGGCAGGAGAGAGCCCCTTCCTGGGGGCCCACGTACGTGTTTCGGAGCTGGCCGCATTTCTGTGCGTGTGGACAGAACCCGCTGTCACCCACACAGTCCGCCCCCCTGCAAGCTCCCTGAGACCCCCAGACCCAAGGGGCAGAGGGAGGGCCCCCCTGTTGCTTCCTGGGGCTCCTGCTCTAAGGAGCCACACAGGCCTGCCGGCACACCGTGAGTCCGGGCAGCGAGGCGCAGGGGTGGGGGGTGCACGAGGAAGCTCTTGGCCAATCCCTCCCTCCCCTGCCCTTCCCGGGGTCCCCACACCCTGCTTCAGGCCCCTCTTGCTTCTTTAAAGCAGCGTCTTCCCCGCCCTGACCCCCACCTCCCTCAGGTAAGGACCCCTAAAGGCCACTGGGTCATCTCTCCTCCTCCAGAACCATCGATGGCTCATGTCGGTCTTCAGCATCTGCCAACCCCTCCTGACGTGTGAGGTCACAGTTCACAGGCTCTGGGGTCAGGACGTGGACGTCGTGGGGGCTGCTACTCCGTCTTCCGCAGGGTCCCCGGCCCCTTTCCCTCCTTTCCTGTGTGCGTCTGTCCCCGTCACCCCGGCTCCGGCTGTGCCTGAGAGAGCAGCAGCCCTGGGGCCCCGGACAAACCGGCCGGCTGCGGCTGCAAGGGGGCCTGGTCCTCGGGAAGCCGCGGCCACGCAGGCGGGGTGCACAGCGCTCTTTGATGAGTGGCTGCGACACGCAATTAGGGATGTGGAATGCGTCGCATGCTAACGTGCATGATTGCTCTCCGCTTCTCCTGCCGTCATTAAGCAGCTAAATAATGTGGCCAGATGCTCGGAAACGGGCTGCCGGTGTCAGCGCCAGCCCCGCCAGAGGCCGCTGAAGCAAGCAGTCGGCCGGTGACGGACGAGCAGAGGGTCCCTCGCTTCCTGCCCGGACCGGGGGCCCCTCCTGCGGGTTCTCGGGCTCTTCCCACGGCACGAGCGGGAGCAGCCGCCCCCCCCCCCCCCGGGGATCTTCGGCCGGGGGCCCTGACTTGTCACCCGGGTCTGAGCCGCGGCACGCCTCCTGTGGCCCGGTGTGACTGCCCGAGAAAACACGTTGGCTGTTTTCTGGAGAAACGGAAGCGGGGCCCCGCTCGCTTGGGCCGCTCGCTGCCGCGGGGCGCCTGGCTGAGCCCCCTCCCGCCCTGTTGGTCCAGCCGGGCCCGGCGGGGAGACCCTAGTTCTGGCTCTGCCTTCACCTTGTCTCGTGTGACCTTCAGGAGCCACACAGTTTCCATTCTCTGCGTGGAGATTGACATGGTGACCTCAGCCAGGCCTTCTCCGCTCTGCCTCCGTCTTCTCCAGCACCGCCAGCGTGGCCTGCTCCCCGCTCGGAGCCCTCCGTGGCTGCCTGCTGCCACTCCGGGTCCCGCCGCCTCACGCCCGGGACGGGGGCCTGAATCGCCCCCCGATGGCTCTCCTGCCAACGGGTGACCGGAGTCCCCGGCCGCGGCATGGTGGCCACGGGAGGGGCACAGCCAGCGCCCAAGGAGGTCCTGTCCCGCCGGCAGGCGGCGTCCGTCACGGATCTGGCCCCTCCGTGAGCTGGCTTTGTCCTGAAAAGGGCCCACGTGCCTTCTGGAAGGACCTCACTTACCGATCCACCCACGTTGTGTGCACGATTGGAGCCAGTCACCCGGCTGGCCCCGTCCTTGAGGGATGGATGAAGGGGTGAAAGGGACGGCCCACGAGGCTGCAGGATCAGGGTGAGAGGTGCCCGCAGCATAAACGCAGCACGGCCTCGCCCAGTCCCCGCAGCCCTGCCAACCTGGGTGAGCCTCTCCTCTGGGGACCAAGGCCATGAGCTCAGGGAGGTTGAGTCACCTGCCCGGGATCACCCAGCGCTGCACCTCCAGCCTCCGTGAAGCTGTGGCTCAAGAGGTCCCCGGAGGTATGCTTTTTATCCTCACCGCTTTGGCAAGATCTGGTCCCCTTCACCGGCTTCCTGGCTCCCCGGCCTCCGGGAAACGACCTCCCCCAGCCTCCCCTGCGCGCAGATGGGGGTCACAGACCGACTCTGGCCTTGGGAATGCAGAAGCGGCGTGAGCCACGCGTGGCACCCGCTCAACATTCCTTTCGGCAAAGAGCTGGGGGCTCAGGACCGACCGAGCCCTCCGGATCCTCGCGGATGCCCCCGGACGCCCCTGGGTCCCCGCGCACCGCCTGGAAGGAGAGGAGGGAACCTGGTGCTCGCTCGCTGCTGCTCATCCAACGTGTCAGAGAGAACACGGGCCGTCCATCAGACCGAGGGCCAGAGACCCTGTGGGTACTCGGGAGGGTCTCTCTCTCAGTCTGTGCGGAGCGCCCAGCGTGCCCGCGAGTGGAAGCATCGGGACTGAGCTCGGGAGGGCCAGCACCAGGCCCTGAAGCTTCTCCCCCCGGAGAAGCGAGGGTCCTCCCTGGAGGGGAGGGGAGGCTCAGGGCGACACGTGGCCGCCACCCTGCGCCTTGGCAGGCGCCTTTTGGGAACCCGGCCCCCCCAGGGCCGTGTCGTGTACCCCCTGGCCGCCTCAGGGACATGTTGGCTGACTCCCGTCCCAGTTTCAAGGGAGACCGTTTTACAGCAGAAAGGGAGACCGAGGCTCGTCTGAGACTCATCTCCCTGATTTAGAAAGTCAGCGGCTCCAGCAGCGCGCGGTGGCCGGTGTTTTACGAGGCCCTTTTACACGCACAACGCATTTTACGACTTAAGAAAGCCACCGGGCAGCGCATGCTTTTCCCTGCGCAGGAAATCGACACGCCCAGCATCTCCAATCAATAAAATCACATTTTGCTGACTTTGAGATGTCATCCCGGGGGTGCGCTCGGGCTGCGGGAGCCGGGGGGGGGGGGCGTGTAGAGCCGGATGCTGGTGTGCGGAAAACCCATCTGGCCCGCTGCACAAGCAGATGGCCCCGGGCGGGCGGGGCGGTGCCCCGGAGGTGCCGGGTGGATGGCCCAGGGCCCGTCACCGAGGCCCAGCGGGCAGAGGCTGCAGGGAGACTCAGGCTCGCACCCCATGGGGGCTGGGGACAGAACAGAGGTCGCTAGATCCGGCCCTGCCTTCACGCAGCAGGCACCCCGCCGGTGATTTTCCTCCTCTCCGCTTGCATATGGCCAGTGGTGGGGAGCTCACCACCCAGGGAAAGTTCTTTCTGCATCTGCTGAAAACCCCTCCCTGGACCCGCCCCCTTGGAGGCTCCACCTGTTAAGATTGGACCCTTCTCATCCGGAAGGGAGGTGGCCAGCCCCAGAGAGCCCGGCTTGGCAGGCCATCGCTCCCAGCTGCCTCCTTAAGCTCTGAGACCCAGGTGCCCTCGCGTTGCTCCTGGCCTCAGCCCCACGCCTCCCTCCTCCCTCCTGCTCGGACGGCTGGTCCCCCCGGGGCTGGGACCTGGCCCCCTGCAGTCCCCCAGTGGGGGGCTCTTTCTCCAAGTGGTCCAACCCTGTCGTCTCCCCGCTCTGTGAAGCCCCAGCCCGTCTCCTGCGGAACCTGCCGGCAGCATTCTGTGCACGGTCCTGCCCCAGCGGCCGCTCAGCCCTTTGGCTCCATTGGCCTGCTTGCCCCCCCACCGGGGCCACCCTGGCAGTGGGTCATGCCCTTGACCTGGTCACCCCGGGGGTATCTCCTCCTCCCAAATCCTGGCTCCAGCCTCCCTCCCTCCAGCCTCCAGGGTTGTAAGTCCTCAGACAGGGCCGTGCTCTCACGACAGATGGCCACCCCGCCTGACCTGCACGGCGCCTATGACCCCTCCCGGTCACCCCGCTCCCACTCGCTCCCACTCGCTCCCTGTGCCGTGAGAAGTGACCTTCTCACTGCGGTCGACAGGCCCGGCCCCCGAGCGGTTAACCCATCGATCGTTGCTCTGTGTGCTTGTGGCCGCCCAGGGGCCTTTGACTCCCAGCACTGCCTTGAAACCCGAGACCCTACGCCCCCTCTCCCAAGTCCCCCCTCGCCTGGCGCTGACCTCCCCTCTCTGCACTGAGAACACAGGGGCAAACGGAAAGGGGCCGCCGTCCCCCCGGGGCCCCCACCGCGCGTCTGCCGAAGCTCTACTGCTCCCAGGAGTGGGGCGCCCAGACCCACCACAGGCCCGTTTCCGTGAGTCCCTTTCTACCCCTGGGGATTTGCGTCCTGCAACTGCCCGCCCGGCCCCCTGACGGCCCCCCTGCGGCCCAGCGTCCCCACCTGCGCAGACCTGCCCTCGCCCCGGGCCCCTCCCCGGCTGCCCCCCTCTTTCCCAGCTTCTCCAAGGGGCTACGGCACCGGGCACCCCAACTTCTCCGGCGACCCTCCCTTCCTCCCGTCTGCGCCCCTGTCCTTCCTCCCTCCGGCTCCAGCCACACCTGCTGGCTGGCTCTTCCTCCCATACGCCAGGCGTGCGTCCGTCCCGGGGACTCGGATCCCCGTGGACCGTGCCTCCCGGGAGAGGCACCTTCTCTCCCATCCCTCCCCACCCCTGCTGCCAGCGGCCGTGGGCTTTCTGATTTCTAGCCGCCCCCTCCGCCTCCACCCCCAACATGGTAGGCCTGCGGAGGAGAGCCTGCCTTCACCACCGCATCCCCGGTGCCCAAAGCACCACCCGGCGCATAGTAGGTGCTCCGGAGATTCTGGATGGGTGAACCGATGAACGGTTTTTGGTTAACCGAGCTCAGAAGCAGATGGTTACGTCCCACACCGACCAATGCGTCAAAGCAGCCCCAGAAACGGAGGGTCCCTCTGGCCATTTACAAGGCCCTGAGCTCACCCACCCCCCTCTGTGCAGACACCCGGGTTTATGGGTCTCTGTGTCCCCCACGGCTGCAGGGCCCTCCATACAGCAGGCGCCTGTGCGGGGAACCCCAGAACATCAGGCTTGAAGAGCCTTAGCTCCTTGGGCATCGAGGTCCGGTAGCTCGGGGGGGGGGGTGAGTAGGGAGAGCCATGGCCTCGCCCAGCCAACCTGGCAGGTCAGCCTGACCCGTGGCCGCAGCACCGGGGACACACCTGCCTCTCGCTTCTCATGCTGTGCGTCCACCAGGAATCCCGCAGGGAGGCTCCTGGGCACGATGTCACAGGTGACCTTGACGAGCAAGGTCATGGTCCACGTCCCCAGGGCTGCCAACCCCAGTGCCCCTGCTGTCAGGGAAAATTCTAGACCAGACCAAGTAGCCCCACGGCCATGTCCCGCCGTCAGGGAAAATTCTAGAGCCCTGAAGCTTTTGCCTGGTTTATTTGTTATCCGATGGTCTTAACGTCCACACAGCAGCTCTGCTCCCACTTTCCCACAGGGGATGCCCCGTCTCGGGGCAAACAAGTCTCACAGAGAAGCTTAAACGAGCAGCGTGTTTGGAGATGGTCTGAGCGAGCCCCAGACCCAGAGCCAGTGGAGCCCAGATTGGGATAATTTCACCATGAGGGGGCTCGCACGGCTCCGCGGAGGCGTCTGTCCCGCTGGCTTGAGCGATCGCCTTGAGGCACGTCCGTGACACCCGTGGTTGGGGCCAGTCCAGGTGGGTGGAGGCCGCGGCTCAGGGACACTGTCTGGGGCCAGGGTGGGGACGCATGCGAGGGGCGCACGTGGAGACGAGCCCACGAAATGGAGACGCAACAGATTGCCCTTCCCTGGCAATCTGCCGCAGGCCCTTGCTGTGTGCCGGCCCAGGTGTGCGGCCCGGGGCCCCGGCGGTGGCCGAGCCCCAGGGCCCTCTGCCCCCCGGGAGCTCACGTGATAAAGCAGCAGAGGTCAGCAAACATCACGGAAGAGGCCGCGGAACAGCGCGAGTGAGCCTGTCTGCAGAAACGCAATTCACGGGCACCGTTCTCGAAACAACTGGCCGCACCTCACCAAATAATGTTTCTGTAACTCAGAGCTAATTGGTTTTCACCGTCAACCTTACGCGTTCTTTGGAGTAGGATCTATTTTCTGACTCTCTGTATCTGTACCCGTCGCCTCATTTCCTCATTTCATTTCGGCTGCTCTGAATAATTCACACACAGCAAACTGCTTCTAGCTCCTTCCGCCGAGACATCGGAGGGGGAGGCTGCGCTGTCAGGCGGGCAGCCTCCCCTGATGCGGGGCCTGGGCGATTTCGAGCTACAGCAGGGGCACCGACGGTGTGACCTCCACGGCCCCAAAGGCACTGGGGCTCTCGGGCCCTTCTCGTCCTTCTTGCGTCGCACCCGACTCGGGTTTGAGCAGCAGGGAGGAAGTGTGCAGAGGCCAGAAGGGGGCGGGGGGGGGGGGACAAGAACCAGAGCCAGGCCAGGTCCTGCGCCCCACGGGGACGGCCCGCCGGAGGGCGCGAACAACCTCGTCTCCGCACACGGCGGGCGCCTCCGAGGACGTCTGGAAAGGTTTGCTCCATTGGAACGGAGAACTGACCGCGGCTGGAGTTTCCTTTGCCTTTCGAAGGCCCGTGCCCAGCTTGAACCAGCCTTCCTCCTCGATGCTCTGGTGGGACTACGTGTACACGTCATGCAGGGGCAGAGCTGGGCCCTGGGGACACCCAGAGACTCGCACGCAGGTGATGGACGTGCCCCTGCAGGTGGGGTTCACCTTCAGGTGGAGAGAAAGTCTGCCCTGTGAGCCTCTGAGGCAAACGTGCCGGGCAGAGGGCACAAAGGTCCTGCCATGCCACGCCGGAGACGAGCAGACCCGACGTTTGCGGTCTCCCCGAGACCGTGTGGCCCTGTGGCTCCAAGAGGGGGCTTGTCACTGTGGCGATCCGTCTGGTCGGAGGGGCTGCTCCCTGAGTGCAGCAAGGTGGTGGGCACGGCCAACCCGTCCCCAAGGCCGCTGGAGGTCACCGACTGCTCCGGCCTGGGCTTCCCGGCCCCTGCGATGGGATGGCCGCCGAGACGAAATGTGGGATGAACTCGAGGGGCTCTCCTGGCACCCAGCACGCCGTGCTCCGGAGTCAGGGGCACCGACGGACCACTAGCCGGGCCCCAGCATCCCCACCCCGAAGCCCCAGCCTCCATGCTGTGCAAGGGTGGGCTCGGGGGGTCCTCACCGCGGTGCCTTTGGAAGCCGCAGCCCTGGAGGGTCAGTTGAGGGGCCCCCGGGGCCCCGCCGGCCAGCCCTGGAGCAGGGGTCTGACCAGGTGACGCTGGCCTCCAGCGGGCAGCACCCCCTCCCAGTGCTAGATGCCTACGTGTCCCTGTGGCTTCCTTTGCAAAGCGCCCTGACAGCCCGTGCTGGGGGTCAGAGAAGGCGAGCGTCTCACAACAGGGTGTTTCTTACCAGAAAATCTCCTCTCAGCTTACATTAAGCCTGTACCTACGGAATCATTCCTGGCTCGAAGAGGCTGCCTGAATTTTTCTATTTTTTTGCCCTTCTACGGGCAAAATTAGCTGCTGGTTTTGCAACAGAGAACTGGGGGCTGGCGAACGCCTTCTGGAACTGTCTCATCTCCTTGGCCAGAAGGAGAGCCCCTCGGCACCCGGGGGTCACGCGTGGACAGACAGCCTTCCGGAGGCCGGACTCAAGGAAGCACATCCTGTCCGTCCTCAGTCATTTCTTTCTTTCCTCTTTTTAAAAACTTTTAGAATATGTTTATTTATTTTTGAGAGACAGAGACAGAATATAAGCAGGGGAGGGGCAGAGAAGTGAGACACAGAATCCGAAGCAGGCTCCAGGCTCCGAGCTGTCCGCGCAGAGCCCGACGCGGGGCTCGAACTCACAGACCGCGAGATCGTGACCTGAGCTGAGGTCGGACGCGTAACTGACTGAGTCCCCTGGGCGCCCCCGTCCTCAGTCATTTCTGAAGCCCCTGGTTGCGAGGGCCGGGCCTGGAGCCTTGGAGCTGTAGTAAAACTTTAATTGAATGTCTCCTTTCTGGGCCCTTCCTGGGCAAGCATCGGCCCCTCCGCTCACCTGGTGCAGCCGCTGTTTTTCTTCTTTATTATGGCCTGCCACAGCCGATTTAACGGGACAACGGGCGCCGGCCTAAGCCAGACAGGCAGCCGGGAGCTGACAGCCGAGACTGTCCCGCTAATTAAAGGAGGCGGCAGGGCTGGGCCTGGGAGCGCTGGGGGTGGGGGGTGGGGGGTGGAGGGCAGGGGCACCTCCTCCTCGCCCGTGCCGAGGGCCAGCGATGTCCTTGTAGCAGAAGCTGTTGGAGAGAGGCAGAGGGGACGTCTCCCCCGGGGACGACACAGAATCCGATAAGCAGAAATGAAACAATGAGAGTGTGGGGGAGCGACATCGCTCTCGGAGACCTGATTTTCAAGCCGGTAGCGGGGGGAGATCAATCAGGAAACTACTGGGTTTTTTTTTTTTTTTTTTCACGGCGTCAGCCCCCTGCCAGGCCTGACTGGGGGAGGAAGGTGGCCCGGGGTCGGGGTCGGGATCGGAGCGCCGGCAGCCGAAAAGTCCGGCCGTTAGGGGACGGCTATATGACACGGCACCAACATCTCCAGGCACAGCTGTGCCTTCAGCAGAGGCGCATCCCGGGTCAGCCTCCGACCAGCGGTGCTGACAGGTTCAGGCGTCAGCTGGGCTCCCCGGGGCTCACTGTCTTCACCTGCTTCGTGAGGACAGCGGTGCCTTGGAGGCGACGCAAGGGATCCCCTGCCAGGACACAAGCTTCCCAGAGCAGGATAGGGAGGCCGGAGGGCCAGAGGGCCCCTGGCCTGGAGGTCACGTGGGGCCTGGCTGCAGCGCACCCCCTCCCGGGAAGCGGAGAGCGAGGGATCGCGCCCTGAAGTCGTTGCCGACGCCCGGTGCCCCGGCCAGCTGGGCAGGGGTGCCGTGGGGCCGTGGCCGCCTCCTGAGAGCGGGGACCGGGTGCCAGCGTCACGTGGGACGCTCTCCAGCACCCCTCCCATGCGGCCCGCGTCAGGCCAGGGAGCCCAGGCCCCGAAGGGTGGTGGAGGCAAGGTGGAGCCCCTCCGTGGATGGGCTGGGCTGGGGCGGGCCGGGAGGCTGGGAAGGCGGGGCCGGTGGACGAAGTCCTTTGGGCGGAGTCTCCCTTGGAAGGGGGCCGGGCGAGTGACCACCCCCGTTTCGTCATGGCGGAGACGGGTCCCGGGCGCTAACCTGCAGGGGCTTGGAATTAACCAGTGTCCGCGTGTGTGTGCGCGCGTGTGCATACATGTGCTTTGCACACCCTTACGTGCACACGTGTGTGGAGGCGCGTGTGCTGGGGCGGCAGGACGACGGGCACCCAGAGGGAGGTCCTGCTCCCCTACTTGCCAGCCGCCCCCCCCCCCTCCAGACAGACCCCTGTCCCTTCCCTCCCGCCGCCACCCTGCAGCAGTGACTCACCAGCCCCCGGGGTTGGAGGACCAGGCACACCGTTCTGGCACCTTCCGCTGCCTGCTGGGTGATGAACAAGCTTCCGGTGACTCACACATGCTGTGCGTGCCAACGGGCAAGCCGAGGGCGGGGAGCGTGGCGCGCAGGGCCCGGCGGCCCCGGGTTCAGGGCCAGCCTGCCACTCGGCAGCGGGTTCCGGCCGCTCCTTGCTCTCCGGGGTCGGCGTCTGCAAAACGCACGTGGTGCGGCACCACGCGGGAGGGGGGTTTCCCAAGGATCCTTCAGAAGGCAGGACCTCACCGCGCTCTTAGAGTCCTGGCAAAATCTCTGGACTTAAGCACTTTGTGTCACCTCTGCGCGATGGGACGTCACACGGCAGTGCAAAGCAGCAGGGCACAGTTCCGTGCTCCCAATGTCGCCTTCAGGAGAAGTTGCTACACGAGGACAGCAAGGGGGCAGGGGAATGTAGAGGCGGGGCGCCTTTCGTATAAGAAGAGTGGGTGTGGGTGAGGCCTCTCCTTGTTATTGGCTCCGAAGGACTCCCTGTCCTCACAGCCTGTGAAAACAATCTCTAACAGTAGATTTATTAAAATGAAATTACAGGAGACCCTTCTGGAAACAACTTATTTGGGAAATGGAGATTGTTCTCTCCAGACGGTCTCCTCAGTACTGCAGGTCTGGGCCACCAAGGGAGGGACACCTTACCCGATGGTGAGTGGATCTGCCGTGGCCCCTTCACACCGCCAGGCCCAACGCGCTCAGCATCGGATGGACCGTCGGGCTCCCGGCTCCTCAGGCCCCGGAAAGCCCCCTCCGGTGCACCCGGGGAATCCAGCCTCCCGCCCTGTGGCACCCAAGTTCCCACGGCCACTTCCTCCTGGCCTTGATTCTTTCAGTGAAAGTTGCCACGTCTCTCGGAGCCACGCCAGCTAGGGGGCTGAGCAAGGATCCGACCCACATCCCCCTCCGGCCTCTGGGGGGGTTCACTTCCCCCCGAGGAACCGCTTGGCGTCCGAACCTCAGCTCAGCCCCGCCCCAGCGTCCACTCAGCCTCTCCAGGGACCTGTAAGAGTCTGGAACATTCAGATGCCTCCCTTCGTGTAGGTCCTCACCGTCTTGTGCACGTGGACACCGTTTTGGGGTTGGAAGGTCAGCTGCCCCGAGAGACGACTGGGCCTCTTGGAGCCCGAGGCCCCCGATCTGGAGACAGGGAGCGTCACCTCATCTGCAGGGTGCGTGTGAGGTCAGAGGGGCACGTGGGGGCGGGGCGGGTGCCAACATCAGCTTCCAACGTGGTCTGTGCTCGAGTTCCCCTTGGAACCTCCAAATAGAATGCAGCTGAACGTTCCAGTAAAGGACCACCATCCACCCCCCGTCTCGTGTGCTCAGTGATCTGCAATCATCACTGCCCTTCATTTCTGACCCTGCTCACGGATGTGACCCGGCGTCTGCATGGCGCCCCCGTGCTTCCCAAGAGCCAGAGATGACCTCTGCCCCCGCAGCCGCGACCCCCTTCCAGCTGGCTTGCCAGAGAGTGGGCGTCCTCCCCCCACCTGGTCTACAGGACCCCGTGGGTCTATGGGAGCCACAGAAGATTCCACGGACAGGCGCGTGGGGTCAACCATCACGGACTTTGGAAATGGGAAAGCCCCGGGCCCAGCCTCACTCAGAACTGGGTGTCTCCTGCCGTGGCCTCGAGTTCCCCCAAAGAGCCGTGGGTTTTGATTCCATGCCAGACTTTTAATAAAGAAAATTCATCCACAGATGTCCTGCCATCAGCCAATATATTCAGTTATTGGAATCTGGGAGATTTAGTGGCTGGCCGGTTGTTTTATTTGCTCTCTGGATGGAACCATTTTTCTTGCGTATTTAATATCCTGGAGGAATATTTTCCCTAGCAAATACTCAGTCGGAGACAGCAAATCCATTCTGGACCTCTCGGGTCATTATTTTGTTCCTGGAACTCAGAACAGGTATTTGTACATTTGCCGGCCCCTCTGTCATTAGGGGACAGTCCCAAGAAGCTGGCCCATAATTGCAGCTGTAATTACGGAACAGCCCCTGCCTAATGAGCTTGGACGGGCTCCTGTCACACCAGGAACAGGCAGGGGCCTTGGAGGCTGAATTACCGCTTGACCGAAACTTGGGGCTCTTACGTGAATGACCGGCTCCCACCCGTCACGGGGACGAGTTTGGATGCCTCACTCCCAGAAGACCTGTGAAAACGTGAAAGTGTGACCCTGCCTCCCCCTTTGACCAGCTTTCCCTGCAAGCTCGTCCTGCGTCCTGCAGTGGTGTGACAGCCGTCTTGCTCGTGGGGACGAGGATCTAATTAAGGAGCTGGCATCCCTCTGCCCACCCCTCCTCTCCTGATGTCACCGGTCAGGGCCTCTCTGAGCTCCCTGGCAGAAGGACGCTGGGGTTCCGGCAGCAACAAGAAAGCAGGAAAGGATTTGGGGTGGGGGTGTGGCCGGGCCCCCCTCCGCATCGACAGGCACCTGTGAGTTGGCCCGGGCTCCTCGGATGCGCAAGGTTCTCTGTCCCTCACTGAGTCCAGAGATGTCCCTGGAGGAGACCCCAGGGCGGGGTGAGGTGGGGTCCCGTGGGGCAGCCCCGCATTCAGATTCACCCCAGGGGGCGTGGAGCCCCAGGCTGGTTCTCAGGCTTTTGGTGGCGGTGGTGGGGGCATGGGGGTTAGAGACCCGTGGAGAGCATGTGTCCTCCGGGGAGAGGACCGCCTAGACTCTGGAATACATCACAAGGGGCCAGAGTCTCCGTCCCTTCCAAAGCCTCAGGAATGACAAAAGGAACAGTATCTCCTACTATCTTTATTGTTCCTTAGATAACTGGACAGTACAAAGTTCCCCTCATTTCTACTTAAAACCTGTACGTCCCGCGTTCTGTTACCCTCAGGAACGTTCCTTTCCCGCTGGAAACGGAGTTTCCCCAGACAAGCCCTCGCCACCCATGGTTACATTACTGAGTAATTTAACAAGAGGAGTAGAATTCCTTCGATTACTATCAACATGAACTTGATTACCTCTTTCTAAGGGTGAACACTGAGTATTTTTTTTTTTTTTCTTTTTGGAAACAAAAACCATCCACTTATTAACCCAAACTACGGCACGGCATTTACAACGTTCACAGCATCAACTGAACACACAGAGCTACCGCCTCAAGGAAAGGACAGACGGACGCGGCACGATATATCTACGGGGGACACGAGCTCAAACAAGTGGGCGCTGCGGCCATCCGCTCCACGCGGGTCCGTGGGGACGCCGAGCCTCAGCTCAGCTAAGACAGGACACGCGGTGGAGAGACGGCAGCCGTCACGGATGAGTTACACTAGCCTACGTCGGCCCCTGCGGACGCCCCGCGCGGCCCGGGGCGGGGGTGGGGGGGAGCCCTGGTCGGGACACGGCGGTCACGTCCACCGGAGCTGGGCACGATCTAGGGGGGGATGTCCATGCGACCTGACGGTGGTTGTTCTCGGCCGAGAGCCGGCCAACAGTCATTGCCTTGCTTCTGTATGAGATTGTTTGACCGGAAAGGGGGCCGGGCAGGGGCGGCGCTTGGGGGTGGGGGGCGGGGTCAGGGAGCCCTGGACTGCAGTTCCAGCTGCAAAGACGGGCGTCTCTTCCCAAGGGTGTCGCCCTCTTGCTCGGACCACAAGTGCACGGAGAGAACCTGCTGCTGATCGTTTCGAAGTCAGTGTATTATTAGCATCGTGAGCTTATCTTGGCAGCTGCTTCGCAGAGACTTCCACGCGGGTGAGGACACGGACCCTCGGCCTCCGGGCGGGCGCGACTACAACTCATCGGACCGGATGACGTGGAACAGGGTGACGTTGTAGAGGATCTGGTGGCCGTTGTTCCAGGCGTACAGGGCGCGGTCCTTGGGGTTGTAATCCAACATGGAGATGTGGGAGTACTTGTTCTGGAAGGGGATGTCGATGTACTCGTAGGTGGAGGCATTGGTCTGGTACGCGTAGTGGACCTTGGTGCCCCCCGAGTAGCCGTTGGTGACGTAGAGGGTCCCGCAGATGATGAAGGCCTCGCCGGCGCTGCGCTTGGGGTAGCTCGTGTTCCAGGTCTGTAGCACCTGCAGGGACACGGGGTCCAGCTTGCTGATCACGATGTTGCCGGCGTTCTGGTTGGTGGCGTAGACGGCCCACAGCCCGTTCTCGTCCACCATGAGGTCGATGTCCGAGTGGCCGCCCCAGGCGTAGTGGTACATGTTGTTGTACCCGGCGTAATCCAGGCTGCGCGTCTTGAGGATGGCCTCCGTCTTCAGGTCGAACCTGATGACGATGTGGCTTTGGAACTTGTTGAAGTAGATGGAGCCATTGTAGACCACCTGCCCCGTGCCGGACCAGGGGTGCGGGAGGCGGTGCGACGTGAAATTGTCCGTGGTCATGAAGTCGGCCATGGACTTGTACTCGCGGACGAAGCGGTTGTTGTGGTAGCCGTCCATGTACCAAACCTGCGGAGAGGGCACACCCGTCAGCCGCTGGGGGTGGGGTGGGGGGAGGGCCCCCCCTCGGACCAACTCCCCCCCTCCCCCCCCCCGACTCCGGGCTCAATCTACCGGGCATCGGGCCGGCACCGAGAGAACCAGGGAGGCCAGACGGGGTCCCGTCAGGTCCCCCCTCCGAGCCCGCAGGGCGCGTGTCCAAGGGCCCAGGGCTGCTCCCCGCCTGGAGAGAAGGGTCCGGTTCAGAGAAGGGCTGGGGGAGCACACCTTGCAGAGGGGGCTTGGGGGCCGCCGGCCCCGAAATGGAGCCCTCTGCTCGGGCTGTGTTCACTGCTCCCTCCCCAGCCGGGTACACAGCAGGTGCTCACACTCACGGGGGGAAGGAAGGGACTCCATCAGGGTACGGACCCCCAAGCCAGCGAGACGGCGCCGGATGAGAACGCCCGCAGCCGCCAGCGGCTCCTGTGGCGTGGGGGCCCATCGCCAAGGGCGCCACGGAGGGCCAGCCCCGGAGAGCCAGGGGCCGCCGAACACGGGACCTCTCGCCCCTCCAGGCCGTCGCGGCCAGTCGTGGCCCCCATTTGGGGCCACAGTGGAAGAGATTTCCGATTATCGCTTAAATGCCAGTTGACTCGAAAACGGTCTAGACTTTGTACAAAACGCTTTAGTCATTTTCCACCAATACGGGAGCAAATTAGAAAGCAACGCAGTTAGTCAGAGGAAAATCTGCCGGGCTAATGCCACCCCCAGTGCATCTGTCTGGCAATGAGACAGCTGCTTTATCCATCAAGGGCTCTGCCGGCTGCAGGAGAGATTAAGGGTGTGGGGCTTTCAGACACGGCATTACACACGCGTTAAAAAATTTACAAAAAATCATAACCTCGCTCCTGAGGCATCCATTCGGATGCTTAGAGGCAGGTGCGCTTTCTGTTTTTAATGAGATAACACACACACACACACACACACACACACACACACACCGAAAAACCCGGGTCTCGTCTGGAGGCTTTTATTACCCTTAGCCCCCCCGCAGGCCAGCCTGCGGTGATGTGGGTCTGGGATCAGAACGGGCAAGTGCCGTGAATCAAGGGGTTTCGGAGGCCGTGACTGCGCGGCCGAGGGGTGGCCCTCCTGCCTCCGCCTGGCTCTCTCCTGAGACGGGGAGCTCACTACTGATTCCAAGATCAGGCTCCAATGACACCCCCTCAAACCCTCTCCTGACCCGTGCCTGCAGGAATGAGCACAGACATCTCCTCCCCCACGAGTGGGCCTGTGGCCCTAGAGACCCCCAGGGTCCGGTGCCTCCTTGCCGTGGGCAGAGATGGGTGAAACGGGCGTCGAATTGCTCAGGATTTGTCAACTGCCTTTTCTTTCCGGAAATTAGCAAATTGGATGCAGGGCACCATGCTTTCGGAAAATGCAATTTAGGCTGGGAGGGAACATCAGCACAAGGGGCTAAATGTTTAACCACAAAGAGACAGGACACTCTATGCAGAAAGAGGCACATGATCCAGCCCCACGGGCCCCGAGAGGAGGGGTCCCTGCCTTCACAGAGGGCACCTCTCCTCACTCTCCTCTCCCGACCGGAATGCCTTTTCCCTCCTTTCCACGTCCCCAGGCTCACACGGAATCCCGACTCTCCGGCCTCGTCCTGAACCCCACAGCTGAGCCCCTAGAGCCTGGAACCCGGCTGCCCTCTGAGCCCCGGGGCACGCCCACTCCCCAGAAAGATCACACCGGACTCCAAGGGATGCAGCCAGGCACGCGTGTTGGTCAAAGCTTCCGGGTGAGGTCGGACCCTCCGGCTTGGAGCCCCCGCTGCTTTGCGGTGGACCTGACCCTGCCTGGGCTCCTCGCCTCCCGGCCCCACCACTCCCACGTGACTGGTTTCCGCCGTGGCCCCAGCACCAAGATTTTTAAGACCCATCTCTGGATTAGACAAACCAAGTGGAAAACCATTACCCCAGCTACACAGGGCGAGTGTGGGGCCAGACCGTCTCCCCGTGTCCCCTCCCGGGCAGCCCAGGGCCTGGCCCAGAGCAGATAAGCAGGGGGGTCCCTTTGAGAAACCGACTGTTCGAAAGTTCTTGCTCCCAGCCCAGGTCCAAGGCCAAGGCTCCCGCAAGGCTGAGCTTCTGGAACGTGTGGGGCGGCCGCGAAAGGGTGGCCCCGGCCCCAGCTCCCGGCTGGGGGCCAGACCCTACCAGATGTTTGGGCACTTGGCATTCACAGCCGGGTGGGGGCGGGAGACCTTTTTCATCTCTGGGCACTCGTGCTTCCCGGAAGGACTCCTCTTCCGTCTGAGACCCAAGGCCGGCCACCCAGGTAAAGGCCCAGGTCAGCACCGCCGTGTCTAGAAGCCCGGGCACAGGTCTGTCTTCACACACACATGGGACTCTGTGGCCGGGACTGGCCCCCTGCCGCTTCTGGTTCTCACGCCCACCCGAGTGCCGAGAGGGCTGTTACCCCCATTCAGACAGAAAGCTGAGGCCAGAGGGGTCTGGTGGGTCTGCCAGGGGGCAGAAGCTGTGCCCACACCAGGTGGCCAGGCCCCGGGCTCCCAGCCAGGAGGGGCTCTGCCCCGGGGATGGGGGTGCCCCTGACATCCGGGGGGTAGAGGCCAGGGGGCTGTGGACCACCCTCCTCCGTACAGAGTGATGCTGTCCCCGGCGTCAGCCGGCGGGGCCGACGAGCCACGGGGGTGCTGGCCCGGCCCGGAACCGGGCATTATGCCCGCAGGGCGCAAGGTCTTGCCCTGGAGCCCGGAAATGCCCCTGGCCGAAGACCACCGAAACCCTCCCTTCCCCTCCTAGGAAGAGGGCCGCACACCTGTGTGGTGCCTGGCAAGCGGGTGTGGGCGACACCCAGGCCCGAGGTTTCTTTTGCTCCCGCTTAGGAGCCCAAGCAGACAGGTCTTTCCCCGGGCGAGGCCGGATTCAGAAACACACCCACCTTGACCTTCGTAGGCGCCAGTGATCTTGAGGAGGGGCCCTGTGGACGACCAGTCCTCCCGGAGAGATCGTCCCAGATACAGGCGCGGACCCTCGGTCTCTGCCTGGCCTCAGTTTCCCCTTCACAGAACGCGGCACGGATGACGTGGCCCCGAGTGCTCTCCCCTGGCCTCCTACGTCAGAGGCTCAGAGGCGGCCGTGGCCAGAGCAGGCTGCTTCAGAGCGTGTCTCACGATGGCAACAGTGGCCTGTGCCCCCGTGCCCTCAGTTATGCCATCAGCTCCCTGCTGGCTCCGGGGCCTGATGCCGAGTGAACCCCCAGACCATCACTCTCCCCAGCTTCCGGCTGTCTCTGCACCTGCCAGGCCAAGTCCCTGGCTCCGGGGACTGAGAGCTGCTCCCACCGCGATGCCCTCTCCCCCCACTGATCAAGCTCACCGCCCAGAGGCTGTTTCCTACGCTCCCCCGGAACCCCCCGGGGCAGGGAGCTCTCAATTTTGTAGTGGGGTGAATGGTGGCCCCCCCCAAAGATATGTCCACATTCAGCAACCTCTAAATGTGACCTTATATGGAAAAGAGAGTTTTGCAGATGTCGTTAAGGATCTCCAGGTGAGGGTCTCTGGGTTAGGGTGGGCCCTAGGTCCCATGACTTCTGTCCTAAGAAAAGAGATGTAGACACAGAGGGACTGACGCCTGGGACATCCACGGCAGAAGCCAGCCAACAGGAAGGAAGGTGTTCTGGACTCTAGAAGGTTGGTCCACAGAGTGGGCAACAGGTCTCAGAATCAGGGCAAGGGGTCTCCTGGGGGGGGGGGGGGACACAGCCCGGCATCAGGGTTAAGAGCTTCTGGAGTCCCGGTGCCACCACAAGCGTGTGGGCCCGTCACGGCCGAGAGAAGGCAGCATCTGGACACAGTGGAAGGACACCAGAGGCCAGCATAGCGCCTGGCACACAGCTGGTGCTTAATAAAGGAGTCAAGGAAGGACACAAAGGTGACCTGAGCTAACTTTGTTCTAACAGTTCAGCGCAAGGGCATCGGGAAGCAGCAAGCTGTGGCTTCTACTCTGCAGCCCCCCATGGGTCCCCCTTGGCCGCCAAGGACCCCCGCGCAATTTCCCCGCCCCCAGCCTCTGGCCACGTGCCTCTCGCTGCACCTGCCCCCGACACTGACACGGATTCCTGTTTCCCTTTGGAGCACGTTACTGGTCTCCCGCGTGTGTGGGACACCCCAGACGGGAACACGAAACAGATCACACGAAACAGCACTCTTCCACATCAACGGCAGGGCCCGGGGACGCGTCGCGCAGCCAGCTGGGAGCTGGCGGTGGCCGTGCTAAGCGCGCGGCTCCGAACAGCCCCAACCACACGGGGGCCGGGCTCTGAGCTGCCGAATGCCCAGCGCCCAGCGGCCCCCACCAGCCAGCCCCGGCTCCTCCCTTCCCCTTGCTGGCGGCTCCCCGAGAAGCCTCCTCCCGCCGTCCCTCTCTGGCACGCTCTGTCCGTCACCAGGGCCTCCTCTCCTGGAGGGCGATTGAGTCATCGAGCAGAAAATAGATGTCTAATTATCAAGAGCATGCATCAGCCCTCAACAGCCCCTGCACACCTCCATCCTCCCTGTTTGGGGCGGGCAAACAGCTGGGCCTCCAGGAGCCCCGACACGTGGTATCTCTGGGAAGAGAGATCCTCTGCCCGGTGCTGTTTACAACAAAGGAAAGCGACATCAAAACGGGGGTCAGAGGCACGTCTGCAGCGTCAGACGCGGGCTCAGTGCCCCCGACTCAGGTTCATTCATTCTCCGCAGCGACCGAGGTCACTGGTTCTGGCTCCAGGCTCCCCAAGGGCCTGTCTGGGTGTGTGTGTGTGTGTGTGTGTGTGTGTGTGTGTGTGTGTAGGGGGCGGGGAGGCGGGCTGCAGGCAGGAGGTGGGGAGAGCGTGGTCTGGGGAGACTCAGCCTGCTGCACATGTTCGTTAATAAACCCACGGACCGGCCTTTCCTGAGACCTTAGGCAAGAGACTGCACCCGGGTTTTCTCATCAAACGGCAGACGTAAGGGTGGTCTCCACACTGGCGGGTGGCTGGAGGGTCGCAGGAGGCCCGACCGGGGCAGGCAGGTGTGTCGAGGCCCAGCCGCTACCTTCCCTTGTGTCGACGGACCTGCGCGCACGCCTGAGTGCGTGAGCGGTGCCGGCACGGAGAGCGGTGCTCTCTCGGGGCCCTGCCTGCGCGCCTCGCTTTTGTTTCCCGAGTGCCGCCCCAGAGCAGAGCTGGGGTTCGCCATGAGGCATGTGGACCAGAAAACCGATCCGGATAAAACTAGCCAATCAAACTGTCAGAAAACTTGCCAATGCCAGCTGACTGTCCAGACTCTGGAAACAGAACGGAAACGCCCCGCAGACCCGTGTCTGCACGCATATCCCGGGTTTGCAGTCAGTCCCTGGCCGGCCCCCCCAGAGTCCTCCGCAGCAGGGGCTGGAGAACGCCGGGAAGGCAGGAAGGCGCCCCAGGCGGGGGCGGGAGGGTGGGCAGACAAGTCTCGGGCTCCCAGAGAGCCCACAGTCACTGTCCCCCACCCACCTTCCCCAGGAGAAAGTGTGCCAGAAGCATAGAGCCACCCCTTGTCCCAAATACAAGAGATGACGCCTCATGCTTCCCGGCAGGCGTGCGAGTGGGGGAGGGGAGCTGGGGGATCAGGAATCTCGGGGAGAGAAAGCCACCCACCCCTTCCCATTAGAGTCGCCCAGACAAGGCCCTTAGAAGGTCTCGGATTCCTAACCCCCCCTGTCCCCCCGCTCTCAATCCTGCCTGAAGGAGGAGGTGAGACTTTTTACGAAAGCGATCAGTTTCCAAATGTCCCGCAACCCCCTGAAAACAAGGGGGAGGGAGGGCAGGAACCGCCCCAGAGTCTGGTCTGTTCACGCCGGGCCAGGGCTCATGGCCGCGGGACAGCGACAGCGTGGCCCAGACTCTGTCCTTCTTCCCCTGGGAACCCCGGGCGAGTCTTCCCCCGGCGGAGGCTCTAAGTGCCACCGTCACAGCTCTGTGCGGGCGTCCCTGCGCTCAGCCAGCCAGCCCTCGCACCCACACCCCAAAGGGGCTCAAACACCACAACCTAGGCCCTGCGCTTCTCTCCTTTTCTGCGTTTTTACCCAGGGGAAAAGTCTAGAAAAAAAAAGAACACAGCCTCTTCCCTAAATCAAAAAGGAACATGAGTTTCCATCAGCCTTGAAAGGAATAACAAATGAAATACAAATGAGATGTCATTAAACTAAGGAAGGCCAAGCAGTTCTCCCGGAGCAGAGATGGGGCTGGAAACGTCTGGGGCGGCTGCAGCCACGGAGAAGGACTCCAAGCACCCCTGCCCCCTCCCTCTCCTCCCCCGCCCCTCCCCCTGTCCCCTTCCTCCCTGCCCATCACCCCCCTCCCCAGCCAGAGAGACAGAGTCGAGCCTCGGAGGCTATGCACAGATCCACCTGCTCTGACAGTCACCGCAATCCATCTCAGGGTCTCATACGGTGACCCATCCCTGTGGTCTGGGGCTCTGGGTTAGCACAGGGACCTCAGCGAGGGACCTGGGCCCCTCTGCGAACCCGCCTGGGCCCGGGAACGCACCCCCAGGGGCCCCAAGCTGTGCTCAAGCCACAACCGCTGGAGTGGTTTTCTGGGTAGGTGGGCACCCAGGCATCGGAGCGAGGGCCAGACACACGGGGGACGGAGACAGGCTCGCCTGGCCCACGAGGGCACTCTTGTCCAAACAACCTCACACCCAGGCCCGACGGAGGGGGGGGCACTTACCCTGTTATCCCCTTCTGGGGCCAGAGGGTCTGTCATCCAGGACCCGAACCTCGAGCCAGAGGTCTTGATGGTCACGGGGTCACTGATGCCCGTCAGCTTGCCACAAGCTGGAAGACAGTGCACAGTGCAGAAGGGTGAGATCCCCGGCCCGACCCCAGCCTCCCACCGCAGGAGGACGCGGGTCCCCTCCGCCCCTCTCGGTCTAACGGCTGCCCTTGTTTTCCTGGGCAATGGGCTCAGCCACAGCTCCAGCCCCTAACGCGGCCGGAGAGATGGCAGGGTGCATCCGAAGGCCCCGTGCTGCGGGGTCACCCCAGGGCTCCCTGCAAGGTGCCGCCTGGGCCCCGAGGCGCCTCTCTGGGAGGAGCCCGCTGCTCTGCGCCCCTCCGTCAGTCAGAACCAGACTAGGGGAGTGGCCAGCTCCTCCTCTGCCGGACAGCCTGCGAGCCTCTCCCTCAGAGGGAGAAGCTCCCTTCTGCCTGGGGGGAGCCCTGCAGCCTGAGAGCAGGGACCCTGGAGGCATTGATGGAGCAGGGCAGAGGGACAGAGGGGCCCTCGGATGTGGCCTGAGGGCCGGGACGGACTCGGGGCCACACAGCCACTCGGCACCGCTGAGGCTGGGACCCAGCACCCTTCCCACAGTCCCATGGGCCTCCCAGGCTGCACCTGTCGGCCCAGCAAAGACTCCACTCTCGGGCGAACACCAGCCTGTGTGCACAGCCACTCAGGCCTTCCAGAATCCTGGCCACAGGGCGCTCCTGACCCATAGGAGCCTATCAGCACGCGGACATGCGGTCCGCAAGGTCCCAAGAAGATCCGGGAGTTTTCGGAAGATTGTCAGTGACTTAACCCGGGGACACAGTTTAGCCAGGATAATCCGGCAAAGCGGACGGCAGGCCAGGCCTGAGAGACTAGTCTCTCTCTACGAACTTAAAGCGGGGTGAGTATATACATTAGCATCATCGCACAAGACTGCCGAGACAGACCCCTGACGTCGCGGCTCAGTGCCTGGCGGGAGCACGGAGGCCGTGCCGGGGTAGGTAAGAGCCACCAGCAGGCAGGAGCGGGGCTGGCTTCGCCTCCAAATTCCCATCGGTGGTGCCGCCCTGCTCCCGGCTGCTGCCTCGAGCCCACACCTATTTTTACCCGCCTATCCCTTCCCCTTCTCCAGATTTCCTGTCTGTTCCGCCTTCAGGAGCAATCGTGTGCTCTCCCACGTAAGTACTGTCCCCTCACAGACCGAGCTTCCGGGCAGCAGTCATGGCTCGCAGGCTGCAGGCGGGCCAGGTCTCCGAGAATCACAGCAAGCTTGCCGGGCCCTGTCCCCGCTCTGTGGGAGGAGAGAGGGTGGACGAGGGGACTGGATGGCCGTCCAAGGTTAGCCAGCGTCTACAGGGACTAGAAGTAAGAAAAAGTGGGTGGGTTCTCGGAAATCTCAGGAGAGCCCGTACCAACTTTTCACCTAACGCGCCTCTTGAGGATTCGGGGTGGGGTTCCCTAAGTGTTTGGTCTGGAGGAGGGGGAACGTGGGAGAAGCAGGACCCAAGGCTGGTGTTCCCCTCTGCCCGGTAGGGTTCCTGTGACCTGGGGGCTCTGGGGTGCCAGGAGACAGCAGCTTCTCTGAACTGGGTGGGAATCTGGAGATGCTGACCAGGGACCCCTCCAGCCTCCCCACCGCTGAGCCAGGGGACAGCGGTCCTGCCTGGAAGGAGGAGTCCAAAGGGGCCATCGCCCCCAAGGATGTCATGGCTTGGGGAACCCAGCGGGCCTGCGGGTTTCTATCCAATCGCACACCGAAGTTCCGGCCAAGTCTGTGCAGCCATACCCCCCCCCCCCCCCCGTGCTGGACGATGACTGCCCGAAGGAGAACAGATGTCTGTCCCCCACGCCATACTCAGAAGGCAAAGAGCGGGCCAACGCCGCAGCTCGGCTCAGATGCCGGGCCCTTCCTGCCTCCACACCTTTGCTGGGGCTGTTCCCTCCACCTGGAATGCACCCCCCCACCCCGGCTCCCCCCGCCCTCCCACCGGTCCTCTGTGTCTTGGCCCAAACCCACGCCTCTTCCCGAGACCTCTGCCTTCTGAACTCTGCCCACCTTGTCCCCACTGACTCATGCTCACGACCACACATTTCCTGGGGCCGTGGACCCAAGCGGCCCGGTCTTACCGCCCCAGGCAATAAGCCCGTTGCACTCACGCTCTTTCCGCAAGGCCCAGCCTGGGGAGCTGTCCGTGAACGAGTGAGTGAGCGAGTGAGTGATCGCTCAGGTACTTAGAGGTGAAATTACTCCTCTCAGAAAATCCTCATGAGTCTACTGCTTCGCTATGTGCCCAGCACAGGGGACAGCAAGGGAGCGAGGGTCACCCTCCCCGGAGTGAGGCACAGACCTTCTTCCTTTTCCACGAACTCAGAGGGGAGCAGTGGAGACTGAAGGGGTTGACCAGGGGGGGAGAGTCCAGGAGGGCAGCTGATGTGAATCAGTGCTCAGTGGGGGCAGCAGCCACGATCGTGGCTGTGAACTCAGACTACGGCTGTGGAGAAGACGGGGTTCGTCCCCAGCAGAGTCGGGGTCACGGCTGCCCTGAACCGCTGCACCACGTCCTGCCCACCGTGAGCCTCCTGGCCTGGGCTGCGGAGCAGGGGAACAGGGCCTACGGGGCTGGAGGCAGCCAGCCCTGCTTGAGTCAGGGAGTTATTTTTGGTTCTCTGTCCAGACGGGTTCTGCCATGACCTCGGGAGCTGACATGATCTCAGAGAGCCCCGTGGCAGGGCCTCACGGAAGAGTCTTGGCACATTCAGTTCAGGAAGGTGTCCCTTTCTGTCACGAGGGCTCAGGACGTGCGTAAGGCGGGGAGGAGGCTCGGGAAGCGCCCCTGCGCAGGTGCAGCTTGGAGGGGGCGGAGTTGCTGGGCCCGCACGGCCGCCCTCGAGAGCCCAGGACGGGTCTCAGGAGGGAGGATGCCCGCAGAGCCGGGAGCCCGGACGAGGCAGTGTCCTGCAGACGAAGCCATTTGCCTCCTGCCGTATTCCTAGAAGGAACTCGCTTCTGACTACAGCCTGGACGGTCTCCACGAGGAGCCTTGAGCGGGTCCCGGGCGACACGCCCGCCAAAGAACCAGGCCAGAGAGCAGACCGTGGGGTCGACGGCCCCGCGGCAGGCAGGCCGGGCCCCCCCCGGGCTTTTGTTCTCCCTTGCTCCCAGCTTTCGTCCCTCAAGGACTGGGAACAGTTCGCAAAGCGGGGAGCTTGGGCAGACCCGTGTCCTTGCAGGGAGATTAGCCTGAGAACGGAGCTCAGGCGGCACAGAGCCCTGGAGCCTGGGAGGGGCACCCAGAGAGGGCCGCTCACCCCGCCTCCGCTCACGGGCAGGGCAGGGCAGGGCAGGGCAGGCGTCAGGAGACCTCTCACCAGGCATAATCCTGAGCGCTTCCTGGGAGGACTCCAGAAGGCGACGCCGGCCCTGCCAGGATCCCACCCAGGCCGAGACGTGAGGAGGGCCTCGGATGCGGGTCTGCTTCCTCCCCGCCACCCCCTCGGGGTCTCCTGCAGGCAGAGGCACCCACACTCAGCTCTCAAGCCTCGACGGGACGCAGCACCCTTGGGCCAGCAGCTCGCTCACCGGCCCCTGCAGGCCCCTGGGAGCAGGTCAGGGCCGATCCCTCTGCCTCCCTGAACCCGCCACACCTCCAGGGCCAGAGAACAGGAGGGAGGCTTCAGGCTTGCCTCCTCCAGGAGAGCGAGCCTAGGAAACAGTGCCGAGGCAAAGCGCCGTGCCGGACACCCAAAACTGGCAAAAACGTCTACAGTCTGATGGCTAGCAACGTGCACGCTGGGCTGGTGGGGTCGGTGACGCCCCGGGGCTTCACTCAGATGTGTTCTCCGTGGGACAAGAAAATCCCCCCCACCCCGCCACCCCAGACTGTAGTGCTCTGGGTGCCTGGGTACTTCTTTCCCACCCAGGATGGTATAATGCGGGAAGCCCTAAAATCAGCTATCCCTCCCCCCGTTCTTAAAGACAGGAAAACTGAGGCCTGAAGCTAGCAGGCACACGACACGCTCAGGATGTGTTGATGTACCAACAACATTTTGCACTGGATCCCGAGTCTCTGGCTCGGCTGGTGTAGCTGCTGGGTCACCTGACTCCACAGGCTCCCCCCAGGGAGGCAGTGAAGTTTCACGCCCCAGCTCGGGGGACAGGGCCGCTGGGCAACCATGGTGCTCGCTTATCTGGGAACGAGGGGAGCTGCAGGGGTGTGGCCGGAAGTGCCCCCCCCCCCACCCCTGCAGAGGAAGGCCCAGAGACGCTGAGCCCCCCTCCAGTTTTAGAAAAGGAGTTTCAGAGTCGTTTTTCTCTGGCTGGGCCATCGGGAAAAACATACAATCCCCTTGAGAGAGAAATCTTTACCAACAGACACAAAACAAATGGAACCTTGTTTGTTTGTTTTTCCCTGTGTATGTTTTGGGGTCAGGGATTACCAGCATCGTGGACCTAAAGAGAAGGTGGCCACAAGGAGAACCCTGATTAGAGGCGCTGCACCGTCACACCGGGAAGGTAACGAGGTGCCGTTTGGCAAGCCAAGGACCAAGAGACAGACTGGAGACCAAGGCACCAAGGCGCCGGGGCAGGGCAGGGGGGGGGCGGCTGGGGAGCTGCGGGAGCCTCAGCCACCAGCCCCCACGGAGCCACCAGCCCCCACGGAGCGGGAGGCGGGCTCTGTGCTTCGTGCTCACCGGAAGCTCCAAGCAAGCAAACGGGCCGCTAAGATGGGGCCCGTTTGCAAGGCGGAAATAAAGACCGAATCAGCAGCCGCAGGACGGGAGTGTGGTCCTTAAGTTACTGAGCCTAAGTGACAGCCCAGGGAGATGGGACAGCTACTGCTCACTGTATCATCCACTATCTACCCCCACACCTGCTCACCCACCTGTCCGTTCATCTATCGACTGTCTGTCTGCCCGCCTACCTCCCTACCTACTCACCTATCCTCTGCTCTCTGCCTGTCTACCTAGTTATCTATCACCTACTTCCTGCCTGCCTACCTATCACCTACTACCTCCCTCCCTCCCTCCCTCCCTCCCTGCTTGCCTACCTGTCACCCCCTACTCTGACAGATGCAGTGTGCAGCCATGATGGGAACGGTGTCCCTGGACTTCCACCGCGACCCCAGGGCACGGGGACTCCTACACCCTCACCGTACAGATAAAACAGGTAGCAGTGCCTTGGGAGAGTCACACGGCCACAGAGCAGCACTTAACTACTTTACCGCACTGCCGGCCCCAGACCGAGGGTTCTCCCGCTTTGGCGTTGTTTACCTGAATCGCCCGGGTGCCGGTTAGATGCAGATCCCTGGGCCCCACCTGCAGACTCCGATTCAGTGGGTCTATCTACAAGTCAAGGTGTTTCTGAACAAAGAAACGCAGAGGCGAGACCACACGGCTGCACTCCTGACACGTAGAGAATGCGGTCCCCGGGACTGGTCCTCTCTCTTCGCTCCCAAATCAACCATTTTGGCGACCCCAGGGGAACCACGTGAAAGCCCCAAGGTTCAAAGTTGCAAGGAAAATTCACGCAGCTTCTAAAAATAGGCCAAGTGTTTTTAGGGGGTGGCACCCCCCTCGGAGAGGCCTGCGGCTTCTCTGCCTTGGTAACTTTCCACTCTGAATTTCCGTTTTGCTCCCTGACCCCTGACTCGGAAAGCATGGAGGTTTCATCGCCATTTCTCACTGGTATACACAGTCTATATCCCAGCGAGGGAAAACATAGTCAATGAGCCCTCCCCCACCCCCAGAGTCCTCAGAGGCTGGGACAGACCTCTCAGTGGGGGTGTTGGCAGGGTGTGGCCAGAGGGAGGCGATGGTCAGCGTGGGGTAATTGTGGCTAGAAACCCAAACCTGTGCCCAATGGTAAGAACCACACAGCCCATCGTCTTAAACATAGCCCCATCATTGTGAACATTCGAACATCCACACGGACCCCTGCAGTGTCAGAACAGGTCCCGGGTCCCCCAGCCCCCGACACTGGGGTGCGGTGAACCACGTCACTGGAAAAACGCAGCAGACGATCCCTCATGTGACATGGCGTAAGTGCCCACGGTAAACCAGATTAAACTCCCAACGCCTCTCGCTGTCCCCTCCGGGGCTGAGGTATATAACAAGCGTCTGCCTTTGCTGAGGTGCCTAGAACGGCATTTGAGATAATCTGGATGTTCGGACCGGCTCAAACGGGTGCGGGGGGCGGGGGAGGGGGCCCTGCCGACTCCTTCCTCGCTCTCTGGACATTCCCTTTCACCTCACAGCACTAGGGATTTTAAAAAGCATTTGTGACCTTCGGGACGTTGTAAGTTTATAAAGAGGCATTTGGGGTGTGTTTTTGTGTGTGGGGGGAGAGGGAACAAAAAGGGAATCAAGTTAGAATATCAGATAAAAACCTAAGGGAAGCTTCTTCATAAGTCAAAATGACCCTCCATCACACTAAGAAGTACACGGCAGGGACACGAACCACCTTGGTGTCAAAAAATGGCAGGTGACAAGGGCCAGCGAGTCTCAGTAAGAAAACCCAAGGATTAATTGGAAAAACTGAAATGTGCTAGAAGAGCGGACCCAGACGCTAACGAGCCACGACTTGTGGAAGCAATCCACGGGAGAGTTGACAAGGCGAGCGGGTATTGATCCCAAGAACCTTAAGGGGTTCCCCCAGCGGCGGGGGTCCTTCCCGGAATAGGGCAATGGGGTGGAGGGGCCGGTGGGTTCAGAGGAGCTGCTCTATCCAGGCTGTTAGGAGGGACTCGTGCCTTTACTCCCCGTGAACGGCAAGTCCTCTACCGTGGTGTGACTGGAGTTTCTCTTCTCTTTTATTCAAACTACGCCCGATGCGTTCTCTTGGGAGTTTCCTCAGCCCCTGTCCCCAGCCCGGAGAGAATCTGAGATGTATGTTTCCAGCCCTATCGAACTTGTGTCCTAAACTCACCCGGGACACACGCGCGCACACACACACGCACACACTCATACACATCCTTCAGATGGTGTGTGGCATCTGATGCCTTCTCCAGATGTGCGACTCCAGGGGGTCTGTGAGCTGGCCTTCTCTGCACAGGGTGGGACAGTGCCCTAGCCTGAGTGCCGCCTACCGGGGAGCCTAGGCGGGAGCCCTGCCCGGGGCCTCTCTGGAGCCAGGCGGGCGCTGTCCGCTTCAGCACCACTCCCTAAGCCTGTGTGGGAGCGGAGGTGGGCGGAGCAGAGCCGCGCCCCCGCAGGGTTCTGGTCCTACCTAGTTTTTGCATGCATGCACGGAGCCTTTCTTCAAGATTGGACACTCTGCTCTGCAGTTCATCGTAGTCATAGGCGCCAATCTCCTCTTGCAGCTCGTTAAGCACTGACGTCAGGTTCTGGACCTCCTCTTTAAACTGCAATACCAATTTGGCATCGGCCTTGTACTCCTCCAACACAGGTATCAAAGGCCTAAGTTCATCCATTTTCGCTTTTATCGCCTGCAAGGTCAAAATAAGCTGGGTTCAGTGCTCTGCGTGCAAAAACTTGCCACACCCTGCCTTGGCCTGGCTTCTCTCCCTGGGTGAGGGAGGGTGTGCACCTTCCTGCTTTCTTTATAGGTTTATGTATTCTGGTCCAAACGGGGTAGAAAAGCATATTAAACAGTCTCCGGAACACCAACATATTTGGGAAAGTCTTTATTGTCAGTTTAGAATGCAACATCTTAAGGTTACATGCTTTTAGTCACACACACAAAGTTTCTTTTTTTTTTTTTTTCTTTTTCAAAAAATGCATTGACAAGGGTTCAAACTATCCATGAAATGCATCTACAGTCACATGCAAAAGAGGATCCTGGTTGTATTCAAGGTTCCTTAGTGATATGGTGCTAAGTATTGGAAAATAATAGCAAAAATGCATGGTGCCCAAGCTCTCTGACCCTCTTTCATGGTTACATGGGAGTGGACTGCCTCTTCAGTCAGTGCAGCATTGAAAAAACGCTTTTAAGTTAGCCCTGCAAGCAAGAAAATGAAATACTGTTGAAGAGCTGCCTCACTAGCTTGCCTTAAACAGACAGCCATTAATAGACAAATATTTTCATGGTCACTTAAAAAAAAAACAAAAACTCACACTGCAATGCTAGATTTCGTCCAAACCAACTGCTTTAACAGTTACAGAGCTTCCCTCGCAATTCCTGTTGAAATTCTCAGTGCAATTAAAGCATGGTCAAAGGCAAGGGGCTGCTTCTTCTCCCCCGGGGCCATATTGCCCCCAATTTTGGAACCGGAAGGGGGATGCCCGTGTGCACAGTACCAGCACCGCGCGGCTAGCCCTCGGCGGCTAAAGGCACCCTCGTCTTTAGGGGAATCTGAGTCTACCACGGAGAAGGGAATGAATGCTGCCCTTTCAGGGAGAGACACAAACTCTTTTTGGTCAAGCAGGTCAAAATCTCTCTCTGAGATAATTCGCAGTGACGTGTCAGGAGCAAGGACAACGTGTTCACCTGCCTCCGACGTGAGCAATCGCTTCATTTCTCCTCAACAGGCTCAGGCCTGCTATCGTTTTATTTACAATATAGATTTATGACTTCGTTAGCCTGCCATTTTGCCTATATAATGTATCGCTCTTAAAAGCGGATTAGTGCTTGCTTCATGCAGGGAGCACATCAAAGGAAAACATTAGCATAAAAAGGACAGGAAAGACAGAGCGTCAGCAATTTCTAGTCAAGCAGGGTTGTGTAATTTGACCTGTTCATTCATATCTGGGCTAGATTGCTAATTAACATGCATGTATACCTTAATTGAGGTGCGTATAAATTTTTCAATTTGAACATTTTGAAGCTGACTAAAGCAGAAATGTATATATACATATTTCTACATATGTATATATAATTTTAGGGCCAACTCTGGCTTTAATGTCCAGAGTTACCCGGGGGGTGGGGGGGGGGGAGAAACACTTACCAGGAAGTGAGAAAGATGTTGGTGTCTCTCTCCTTCTTCCCTGCAAATCTACAGTGTGCCTTGTCATAGCTAAATTAGGTCAGATGTGAAAAATTGCCCTGAGTGATCCCCGCTCAGAAACGGCTCTAATCAATGAAGCTAATCCTTGGCTAATGTGATTTACCTGCAGCAGCTTGAGAATGACAACGACCAATCATGTCCCTTCCCGGCTAATCTGTGACCTGGCTCGAGAAGCCAGGTCTGGGGATCCCCCCGCACCACCCCCCCTGCCTCAGAAGCTCACGGGGGTCTGAAAGCCATTCCTCAACCCGCCCCTTTCAAGGTGTCATTCGCCAAACCAGGGCGGGGACAGGCTGCCTGTCTATTTCCAAGGACAGCAGCCCCCTTGCAAAGGGCGATTCTCGCCGGGCTCCTCCCCGGGCTCCCGATTTCTGTTTCCAGAGGGAAGGGGTGAAGCCTGAAGGGAAACCAAGCCCGGTCTCGGAGGAGGAGGGACACACTTACCTTGAACTGCCTGGCCAGGTGCTGCCTGTGGCTCTCCTCCACCTGTCTGAACTTGGACTCCAGCCCCTTCATCTGGTTCTCCATCTTTTCCACGTACTGTAAGTCTCTCTGAGTCCGCCTGTCCAGGACCTCTATGGACTGAGACATGTTCTGCACCTGTCAAAAAGGCAACAGGTTCAAGGAAGGAGCCGTAGCAGGTGCCCGCCCATCGTATTTGCCTTCTAATGCACGACCGCGACCTTTTCCACACGGCCAACACACAGGGAACGAGAAGCGGCCCACACATCATTTACTAGTTAATCACCAACACCGGGGAGTGTTATGACCAAGGACTCCCCAAACAGAGCAAATTGCTTTGGTAAACATTTCGCCTGCCACGTTCCGGAATGCTTCTCCTTGCAGCCAGGGCTGCCAATCAGGGGTTCAGGAGCGTCAGGTCCTCCCTGGTCACGGCTCCAGGCACATGGCTCTGGGTGGCTCTTTTTCTTCCCTGTGTCAGGGATTGTGTTTAAGTCTCTCTACTCTGCAGGATGAAACCAGTTAGGCAGGCACGCATACCAAGAAAGACGAATAGTGCCTTTGGGCTGCCCCCACCCCAGGGAGAGCCTCTCTCTCCTCCTAAATCTCCCAGCCGTCCTGTTGCCAAGGCTGATGGCAGGAGCGTGGAACCAAGGAACAAGAGAACTGTTCTCCCTGACTCTCTATCAACCCCTTTCCCCATCCTGCACACCATCCATCACGCCCCGCGGTATCACAGGTAGATGACTGCTCTGCAAACATGTACATTCCGAACATACAGTCAGGAATCGATCACCCAGCAAATGAATAATCACTGTTTTACACCTTTGCAGGCAGATCAGAATTGAGTCCAGCCTCAAGATGGAACTTTAATATTCAACAGGATTCCAGGGAGCTTAAAAGAAAACAGTTTCAGTGCAGCCACCTGCCAGAGCGTTTTATTTTCGGGAAGGTGGCTCGTGCTCCTGGGCACAGGCATTTGGGGTGGTGGGGAGGCAGAACGGAGCTCAGGGTTGCTGCAGCGGTGTTTGGGTCATTTTCCCCAGAGTCCAATCCAATTACGAGGGAGGACGACACCTTTACAACCGCGAACTTTCAGCTCTGATATTCCGCTGCCTTTGAAAACCCTCTCCCTTTTAGAAACAGAATCATTTGGGTATGACACGTAGCCGGACTTGGCCAGTGAAAAGCTGGTAGTGGTTCGGTTTCTGTAAAATAAAAGAGCACATCTAAAAGGCTTCTCAGTGGGAGAAAAACTGATATTACTCATTGCAGCACTTTGAAATGCCTGGAATTTTACGGTTAGTTATTTAAAAGTAACACACAAACTCAGTTTAAAAATTCACGTTTGTAAAATACAATACGTGGGTGACTCTGACTGTCTCTGATCCTTTCTCTTTAGACGTTTCACGGGGACCTGGAATAGATTTGTTCTCTTACCTTCTCTCTCCCTGCCCTCCTCGCACTGAATAACCAGCTGTCTTACCTCCTCACACTGAGTAACTACAGCACTCCCTTTGAGAAGATTCGTGAGTTTTGGTTACCTTAAAGCCCAGCCCGAACACCACCTCCTCCGGGGAGGCTTCCAGGATGCGCCAAGCCAGGAGTGGCTGCACACTGCTTGGAAACAGCACTACCTTGTCGGCGCCATGCCTGCAGGGCAGCAACCCACTCATCTGCTTCAACAGCTAGGGGGTGGGAGGGGGCTGGGCCTCATTCACTCCTGTAACCACAGCACGAGGCCCACACATCATAACGCGGGGAGTGTCCCCCCAGCAGCCACAATGCTGGGAGCAGGAACACGAATGGCGCCTCCGGTCCAGACCCCTCTCCCCTCCTCTCCTGGGACATCCGATTCCCCAGGAGCAAGGGCCTCCGTGGGCAGAGCAGAAGCCACTGGGTCCGCCGGCTCCAGTCTCGATCCGCCAACAGGGGCCACACGCTGCACAACGGGCTTTTCATTTGCCAGGGAAGGAAGGCTTGCAACCAATTTTAAATAAGATCAAATTTAAGATTTAGAAAACAAAATTTAAGGATGCCAAGCTACCCAGCTGCCTTAACACAAAACGCGACTCTCCCTCTGCCTCTCCCACCTCCAAGGGAGGGTGGACCCTCCTCTCTGGCGGGTCACAAAGCGGAAGGGCACAACCACTCCCAGGAGCGCCGGACGACCCGGCCCGGGGCCACCCACCCTCTCTCCCGCTGGATGTGTCCCTGAGAAGCAGATCTAGGAGCTCAAGGTCACGCAGCTGCTAAATGACACCGACCCCCCCTCCCCCACGCTCTGCCCAGCGTGGGAGCAGGAGCTGGGAAAGCGGGGGAGGGGCAGCGACAAGCAACAGACACACCCGGCCTCCAGGGATTAGCGAACCCTAATTATTTACTGAATGTCTTCAGTGTTCCAGGCAGTGGGCTAAGCCCATCACGTCACTACTCCGTTCAAGCTCGATGAAACCCCGGTTGGCGAACACTATTTCCGGTCCCACTTTCTGCATAAGGAGAGCCAGGCTCAGAGAGGTCCAGCAGACTGTCTGCCGCCACACGGCGGCCAGCCACGATTCAAGGCCTGGGCTGACTCCAAAACCCACGCTTCCAAATTCAGGGCAGGTGGCTTCCTCGAGGGGAACAGAAACAGAGCCCCCGGCCCCCCGCAGGCCTTTTCCACTCTGTGGGTTTCCAGGGGCCCTCATCCCCCCCCCCGCCCCCGGCCCCGTGTCAGAACCGGGCTAGCTAGCGGTCAGGCACTGCCTGCTGCCGCCAGGGCCCCTCCCAAGGGCTCCGGGCCAGTGACAGAGCCCCGGGCGTGCGCCCACGACTCCACCGCGGGAAGCCCCCCGGGTGGGTTCACGTGAAGCCAGGCCGGGGAGACACAGAACTAGACGCGACGTGGCCGGCTGGGACCCCGGCCCCACCGACGGCACGCAGGATCAGACCCGCACAGCTCGGTGCACGCTCCCCACGGCAAGAGAAGGGGGGGCGGCGACCGGAGGGAGGCCCCACGACGAGAACGCTGAAGCCCCCCTCTTTTACAACAAAAGCTGCTGCCCTCTGAAAACACGGTGCCCACCGGGGTGTAAAATAGGGCCTTAAATCGTTAAGCCGTGGCGCGGTGGCGTCTGTAGGCAGAAAAGAGGGCTCCCAGGCCGGCGCTTTACCGGCTCTGAGAGCTTTCTGGAATCCAGAAAGCACCTCCCCCAAGAGCTCGAGGTTCTTCCTCACGGGCCCCCAGCCCCGCCCCCAGCCAGGCCCTCAGCCCCGCCTCAGCCCCGCCCCCCAGCCCGAGCACGCCCCCCCAGCCCCGCCCCTCAGCCCGGACCCACCCCCAGCCCCGACGCCAGACAGGCCCCCAAGCCCGGCCCCCCAGCCCTGCCCCCAGACAGGGCCCCCCCACCGACCCCAGCCCAGCCCTCCGCCAGACCCCCCTGCCCCGCCCCCCTCGGCCCATCTCGGCCCCGCCCCCATCCCCGCCCCCCAGCCCGGCCTCAGCTGTCCCAGAGGCCCCTTCAAGCTCCACCTCCTGCCTCTGCAATTCTGAATAATTAAAGGCCCAATTAGGCTTTGGTCTAGTTTGGTGTTAATGAACGTTTGTGGAATCTGCTAAATGCGTTTTACATTAATTCTTTGCAAGTGATGTACTGGGTGGGCTAGAGATGAGAACAGAGACCACACTGTCCTTAAAGGGGAGCGGGAGCCACAGCCCAGCGCCGCCCAGAGCCTCGGCCTCCCTTCTTCCTCCCCATGAGCAGAGCTGGCAGTGCCCCCCGCCCCCCCCCCCCGGAATCGCTCACCGCCCCCTTCCCTCCACACTTCGGGAAACTGAGGCCAAACTGGGACCTGGTCCTGTGAGGGGTGGTGGTTGGGCGGGGCCCAAACGAAAAGGTCCTGACCTAGCACCACAAGGCGGTCCCCCTGCCAGCGACCTGACCTGCCCCAAGACCCTCACGGCTGGGCCGGCGCCTCCCCTCGTGTCCTCAACAACGGCCGACGTACAGTTTTACTGGCGTGTGTGTGACTGTGTACGTGGGATGTCCACGGGGTATGTGTGGTGTGGGGGGGGTGTGTAGGTGGCCCTGTGCATGGCGTGTGCGTGTGCCTGTGCGTGCTGTGTCCATGTGTGTCCGTGGGTGGTGTGCGTGCGTGCACAGCTCTGGGGGGGGCAGAGGACGCCAGGCGGGGGCGCCACTCCGCGGTTTGAGTGCCGGCCCCCCCCTCCCCTCCCAGAGCCAGCTGCTTGGCTCGGGACAGGTGGTCCACCCTCTGACTTCCATTCTTGAAACGGGGTGAAAAATCTCACCAAGTTTACATGATCCTCGTGGAGATTATTTGGAACGATGGCTTCCGAGTGTGTATTTGAGCCACACGGTGCCGTTCGCAGTGGGTGCAAAGGTGAGGACCCAGTGTGATTTTGCTCCCGAAGGCCTGCTGTGGGGGGGGGGGGGCAGGGGGAGAGCCCCAGGGGCAAAATCCAAAGGGCTGCAAGGATGCCCCCCACGGAGCTGCTCCGCGCCAGCCCCCACCCCCTGGACTGCGGGTCCCCAGGAGGGACCGAGAGATGGTGGCAGCGAAAGAAAGCACCTCGCGTCCCCGCACCCCGCTCCCACGTGGCTCCTCAGGGGAGCCTGCAGCCACCGGTGGGGTCTACTCGTCTCCTCCTGGGCCATCCTTGGGGGTTCTGCACCCATCCATTCACTCAGTCACTCGTTCACAAACATTCTGAGTGTGGACGTGCCAAGAAAGAGGGAGGTCTTGAAGCAGGACAGACCCTGCAGGCTGGCCGAGCCTTGGTGCTGGTGTGGGCACGCACACACGCGCGCACACACACACACGCCCCACGCGGACTCACCTTCTCCAGCAGCTGCCTGAGCTGTTTCGTGCGGGCGTCCCGTGAACACATGGTCTGCTGGGGGGCGACCACTGTGCAGATACACCTGCCCTCGCTGTCTTGGGCAGAACTATAAACCTGCCAGCTCTCCTCGGGGTTGGTGGGCAACACCTGGAGGGGGGGGTGGTGAGGGAGCGAGAGGGAGAGAGAGGTCAGACCGTAAGGCAGTGCAGCAGGAAAGACACCCGGGGAGGACTGTCAGAGTCCAGCCTCCGGGAAAAAAGGGCAGAAACGGTCCAAAGACGCGTTGGTTCTGACCACGGGGAGGGCAAGGGGCCCCCGAGAACAAAGGGGCGATCTCCTATCGGGGTCCCCAGGGCCAGAAGGAAGTGAAACCGACACGACTCTTTTAATTCTTTTTTTCCAATCCAGGGGATTTTTAAATTCCAGGGATGTTTGGAGTTCTGGCATCTGACCAAATTGATAGGTTAGGAGGACGGGAGGGAAGAGGCCGCAAGCCGGCAAGGAGCCAGGGAGGAAAGCAAGTGGCTGGTTCACTCGCAGCACGTAATTCAGAAAGATCTCCTCCCCACAAGGCACGCAGGGGTGGCTGGCGCAGCCTCGCTCCGCCGTCCCTGACGCGAAGGGATGTGGCACCCGCGGCAGAACCCGGGATCCAGCCGCCCGTCAGCCCAGAGTCGCAACGCCCTGAGCCCCGACCGTCCCCGGCACCCCGGCAGAGGCCGCCGGAGGAAGCGCCAGGCTTCCGACCCGGCTGCCACGCGCGGTCCTTCAGTGGATGTCACCAAGTTTCTGGCGGCACGGCGTTCACACCCAGCCTCGGTCCCGGGGTATGCCCAAGGACCCACCAAGGAACCGGAGCCGTGTGTGGCCGGTGTCACCTTGCTGCCCGGCTCGGGTCCCGAGCGCCAGGGGCACAGGGTGTGGGAAAACACTCCCTGAGCACAGACCCTCCCCGGCAGCCTGCCCGGGCACCTCAGGTCACCTCCCTGCTATTTTTAGCCTGGCCGGGAGGAGAACCTATAGTAGTCGATACATTTGTTTCATTCATTGCCAACCCCAGAGGCTTAGGACCCAGACCCGGGAGCAAAGTCATTATGAGAGCCCTGGAAGCACTTGAAACGGCAGGTGAACGTGACAAGGGTCTCAGGAGGGGCTCACACGGAGACCTGTGCCCAGGGCAGCACAAACCAGGTGGGAGAGGAGCCTCCTGCCCGCCCCCCTTCATTCCCCACCAGGAGGGGCCCGCCTGGGGTCCTTCCTTCCTCCGTTCCCCTCCGCTCAGGGCTGCTTCCCGCTCAGCCTGCCTCCCAGTGGCTCCAGCCAACATCCGACTCAGGCCTGCCCACAGGCGCCCCGGCCACTCGCCACCCTCCCCCCCCCCCACAAGGCCTTGATGAGGGAGGAAAAGCCACCTGGGAGGCAAGGCAGTGGGGCAGAGGGGACAGGAGGGGCCAGCTCCACAGGCAGTGCCCCCCAGGGCCACTGCACCCTCCCTGGCCACCACGGCCGGGACCGTCAGGGACCTGGCTTGGGGACTCGCAGCCGCCAGCTCCCCCAACGGCCGCTGGCCCACTCCGGCAGTCCGTCTGGCTGGCTGGACCAGCCCTGACAGGGCGGAGCACCGCGTCCCCACCCCTTACTTGCTGAGTGACCTTGGACAAGTCCCCAAGTCCCCTGCCTCAGTTTCCTGACCTTGTCCGCGAGGGACTTAGTATTAGTTGCTGCGGACTCCAGGCCTCCGAGTCCCTGAGGCCCCCTGCCCCGAGAGGAAACCCCGGCAAAGGAAGGAGGCGCGCCCCTGGGGGACCGGGGCGGGGTGCCGGCCGGCGGGGCAAGCGCGGGGGGCACGGTCACCCCCGCCGCCGGGGACCCCTGCCCGTGCCCTTGGCCCCGCGCCCCCGCGCTCCGGCTCGGCGCCGCCCAGCCAGGGGTCGGGGTCGGAGGGAGCGGGCGGCAGGGCCCGCGGGGTGGCGGCGGGGACTTACGCCGGTGCTGCGGTCGAGCGTCCCGCCGCTGGCCGCCGAGAGCTTGGTGGTGTTGAGGCCCACCAGCGAGGGCAGCGTCTGGGACATCCAGTTGGTGATCATGGCCATGGTGCTCAGCACAACCCCGATCTTGAGCAGCGGCACCGACATCGCGCCTCGAGTCGCCTCCTGCGCCCGCGCGCGCCGGCGCCGGCTCCGCGCCCCCGGGCAGCCTTCAGGCGGCGGGCACCGCGGCGGGCAGGGGCGCCCGGCCGAGTCCCCGCGCCCCTTCGGCCCGCCGCCGCCGCCCGCCCGCCGCCGCCGCCCCGCGCGCCCCGGCCATGGCTGCGCCGCCCCGGGCGCCGGGGACGGTGGCCGCTGTCCGCTGCCCGCTGCCCGGTGTCCGCGCTGCCGCCGCCCCTCCGCGCTCCGCGCCTCGCCGCCGGCTCGGGCTCCGGCTCCGGCTCCGGCTCGGGCTCTGAGCGCCGCGCGGGCTGCGCGCGGGGGCCGCGGCCGGGAGGCGGGGACACGGCCGGGCGGCGGCCGACGCAATCTGCCCAGGAAATGGGTGGATTTTTCCTCTCCGCTCCGGCTCCCCGCCGCCCCCTGGCTGCTGGCAGCGAGGCCTGCAAACCCCAGTCGCCAAGGGGTTGAGATGGGTGTTCAGGGAGGAGAGCCGACCACCGCCCCCAAGTCCTAAAATCGCGGCGGCCTTAGCGTCCACACTGGTGGCGCCGCTGCTCCCTCCCGGCGGCCGGACGGACTGAGCGAGGCCTGGGCACCCCTTTGGGACCCCCGCTGGCCACCGCATCGCGCGCTCAGCCCTCGCCCTCGCTGCCCTGGACCTACGTGGGGGGTGGAGGCTCCAAGCTCCCCGCCAACCCTGCCGCCCCCGCACTGGAGCCCAGCCGGGAAGGGGTCTCCAGCCCCAGCGCGGGGAGGGGAGGGGCGAGGAAAAGGGTGGAAAGGGGAAGGCTTTCTGGAATCCCCGGGGATGGGGGGGGGGGGTGGGTGGGGCAGGTGCTCTAAGGCCTCTGGGAGGAAAGGAGCCTCCTGGCAGGTGCAGCACTCACCAGTGTGGGCCCCTGGGTTGGGGTGGGAGGGGACCAAGGGCAGGGCAGGAGCTGCGTTTAGGTTTGGGCTCAGGCATCTGGGCAGGAGAGCTGAAGGTGCCCGGCCCATGAGGAGTGTGGAGCTGGGCGGGGCCTTGGGGTGTGTGGTTGGGGGCAAGAGAGGAGCCCGAGTCCTGGGGCCCGAGTGGAGGGTCAGGGCAGCCTGGCCTAAGTCCCCAGCGCTCTGCGGCATCACGGCAGGATACGCGCATGTCTCGGAGGCACGGGACTGACTGGGTCGAACACCTGAACGCGGCTTTAGCATTTGCAGGAGCCTTTAGGGGATGAAGTTTCCGTCAGTCCTCAGTCCCTCTCACTAAGGGTCCCGGAAGTTTGGGAAGCATCCCCCAGATCACTCACCACACTCTTTTCTGCCTGGGTGAAAATAAATCTCCCTTCCTGAACCGGGATTGGAAGGATCCGGCCTTCCCGGGGCCATCGAAGATGGACACCACCTTCCCAGGGCGTCTGTCTCTGTTCCATGCCCTTTGGGAGAGGGGACGATGACAGCCAGGATGGTCCTGGCCCGAGTGTCGGGTGTCCAGTGTGAGACCCCAACGAAGGGTTTCCTGATTTGTTTTCCCCAGGGGCACCAGGGAGTGCAGGTGGCCGGTTCCAACCGTTGGGGAAGGGCGCCACCTCCCAGTGTGAGCCGGTACTGCAGGCTCCGCGGCGAGCCCGCCCGCCCGTGCAGGTCACACCAGGCCACACGCGCAGGCCGGGTGCGAGAGGCAGCATTCACGCGACTACCGGAGCTCAGCCTCCTTCCCCTGCCAGCGCGTGACCAGCAGATTCAGGGCCACGAGCCACGCTGGCCCAGATCACTCGCGCTCAAATCCCACTGCGGGCAGTGGCCGCTTCCTTGGCGGAAAGAATCTCCAGTCGAGCCCAACCCAGTCTACAGAACTCTCGGGCCCTGCATCTAGAAGCGGCAAGGGCTTGGATACAGCCTGCCGTGCAGCCCGGGACAGGAGCGACACCAACACGGGAGCCGATTCCTGGACACTCGCCATGGCCGGGCACCGAGCGTGAATGAAAACTCTCTTATTATTAGTGGCCAACACGCCGCTGCCAGAGAGAGGCGTCTCGGACGAGCCGCTCAGCACGGAGAATGCAGACTCAGGGCCGGCGGCCTGGGTTTGAGCCCTGGCTCTGCCACCAGCTGTGAGACCCCGGCCGAGGGGTTGGGCCTGCTGTGCCTCAGTTTGCCCATCTGGGAAATGGGCTCGCTAACAGTAACGGTGACCTCTCTCTCCGGGGTACCGTGAAGACGGAGCGCGTTAGTGCGGGAGCGGGTTTGGCGCCCGGTAACGGTGCCTTTCCCGGTCGCCCCGCTTGGCAGGAGACAGCACGCACTCGGGAGGCCCCTCCGCTGAGTGACCAGGGCTCAAGTGCATGGCAGGGCTGGGACTCGTGCCCCCGGGGACCCCTGCCGCCCCTCGTGACAGCTGCCGCTGTTGATACGGACGCACAAGTGCTCAGAAGGTATTGCCGGACACGAAAGTAATCCCCCCCGACCAGAGCCCCATTCGAGGAGGATGAGGGTCCAGATGGGCAGATAGAAAGAATTAAAAAAAGGAAACAAAGGAAGTTTGAAGGGCACCACGTCCGTCGGGTTCCTCAACTGAGAAACCCAAGACCAGGTAGTTTGCGACGACGGGGCTGACGCTGCTCCGGGCAACTCGGGAGGCGGGAGGACCCCGGGACCCACGAGCTGCTTCGGCTCCACCCGCCCGGGACCCCCTCCGACCCTGGACCCTCCTCGACCCTCCGCGCACGGGCACTGGGGGCCGGCCTGGGGACGTGAGCCCTGCAGCCATGCCGGGGAGCTGGGAGCGTTTGTGGCGTCCCCTGAGGCGTGGCTGGGAGGCCGTCTTTGTAAACATCGGGCTCTGGGTGACTCCCACGGGGTTTGCCAACTGTGGACGGTGCCTCGGAAGTGCTACAGCTGCCTGGGAGCCGAGCCGACCCTGGAGGTCAGAGAATTTGAGCGGGACTTGGGGCGACAGCTGGCTCGCACCCCGCCTGACGCCTGTCAGTCCCTCCTCACCACCTCTGCATCCCTTTCTGTGTTTATAAAGGCGCAAACAGAGGCACCATTCACATCCTTCCCTCCCAGAGGGCGTGTGTAGACAGAACAGGGGTGTGTGGTGGGTATAGCCCTGCTCCTGACCCACAGTGAGCCTGCACCCCTGCTGCCCTGTCCTGCACCATTGAGGCCCTGCCCTGCCCTACACCCCATGCCCTGCCCTACAGCCCTGTTGCCCTGCACCCCTATGCCCTACCCTGCACCCCTTCCACCGTGCCCTGCCTCCCTGCCCTGCACCCCTGCTGCCATGCCCTGCACCCCTGCTGCCCTGCACACTGATGCCCTGCCCTTTCCTACACCCCTATGCCCTGCCCTGCACCATTGCCACCTTGTCCTGCACCCCTGCGACCCTGCCCTGCACCCCTGTGCCCTGCCCTGCACCCCTATGCCCTGCCCTGCACCCCTGTGCCCTGCCCTGCACCCCTGCTGCCCTGTCCTGCACCATTGAGGCCCTGCCCTGCCCTACACCCCATGCCCTGCCCTACACCCCTGCCGCCCTGCCCTTTCCTACACCCCTATGCCCTGCCCTGCACCATTGCCACCTTGTCCTGCACCCCTGCGACCCTGCCCTGCACCCCTGTGCCCTGCCCTGCACCCCTATGCCCTGCCCTGCACCCCTGTGCCCTGCCCTGCACCCCTGCTGCCCTGTCCTGCACCATTGAGGCCCTGCCCTGCCCTACACCCCATGCCCTGCCCTACACCCCTGCCGCCCTGCCCTTTCCTACACCCCTATGCCCTGCCCTGCACCATTGCCACCTTGTCCTGCACCCCTGCGACCTTGCCCTGCACCTCTGTGCCCTGCCCTGTACCCCTATGCCCTGCCCTGCACCCCTGTGCCCTTCCCTGCACCCCTATGCCCTTTCCTGCACCGCTGCTCTGACAAGCTGGAGGTTGGAGGTAAGTCACTTCTGACTCCTCTAATCCCAAACCAAAGTCCTCTCCAGGGACTGGAATCCATGAGTCAGTAGGAGAGACTCTTGCTTTTAATGCATTTGAAAGGGTCATCCGAGAAGCCTTGAGCAAGTGTAATTTGATTTAAGAGGCCACACTGTATTTCCGAAAGCAAACTGTGCATTGTTGAAGAATGAGGCATTTGGATTAAAGGATCCTTGGCGTCGGCCAACCCCAAATGTTCCTGAGGAGGAATTTAAATCCCAATTTCCACACGGCTTCCCTGGAAGCAAGGGCTCACTTACGCTCACCACTCTCAATAGCCACCGTAACCCTAACTGAGCAGGTGCTGTGCCCCAGACGCCCTCACGCCAGCTGCATCGTGTCCCTTGATCCTCGCGGCCGCCCATGGGCGATGCTCTTGCCGCGTCAGGCTCGGGAAGACGGCAAGACCTTCAAGGTCATGTGGGGAGCCGGCCGTTCCCAGGACCAAGCTCAGAAACGTGGCACACCTCTGCCTGTCAGACGTCACGGGGTCCGTCTGCTCCGGCCGCTATGACAAAACACTGCCGACCGGCAGCTTATGACGGCAGGCATTTGCTGCTCGTGGTTGTGGGGCTGGAAGTCCGAGAGCAAAGGCACTGGTGTGGTCCAGCCCTGGGAGGTCCTGTCTCCCGGCTTGTGGCCCGCGAGGAGGCACGACGTCAGAGCATCTCCGTTCTACAGACAGAGCACAGGTCCCCGGAGTAGGGACTCGCTCAGGTCTGGGCCTTGGCAAAGGGACAGCCCCAAAGAGCAAAGTTTGGATGCCCTTTTGCTGTGGAAAAGCATGCACATTTTCCCAGGGCGCCTGGGTGCCTCAGTTAAGTGGTGGACTCCTGGTTTTGGCTCAGGTCATGATCTCACGGTTCGTGGGATCGAGCCCCCGTGTCGGGCTCTGCACAGCGAGGAGCCTGCTTGGGGTTCTCTTTCCCTCTGTCTCTCTCTCTGCCCTTCCCCAGCTTCACTTGCTCTAGCTCAAAATAAATAAACATTAAAAAAAAAAATTTTTTTTTTAATGTTTATTTATTCTCGAGAAACAGAGACAGAGCATGAGCAGGGGAGGGGCAGAGAGAGAGGGAGACACTGAATCGGAAGCGGGCTCCAGGCTCGGAGCTGTCGGCACAGAGCCTGACGCGGGACTCGAACTCACCAACCGTGAGATCATGACCTGAGCCGAAGTCGGACGCCCAACCGACGGAGCCCCCCAGGCGCCCCAATAGATAAAGTCTTTTGAAGAAGCATGCATATTTTTCTGAAGCTATCCGCACATAGCCGGGGTGGAGGAGAGAGGGAGGGCAGACGGAAATGGGAGAGGGTTAGGGGGGCCACGTGGGGCTACTCTGCTCCCTCACCCTGTGCGCGCCCCTTCCATCACTCTCCTGCTGGGGAAGAACATTTCTGCAACAGCGAAAGGTCTGGTCTGGAGCCGGGCGCCTTGGGACGTTTGTTAGCCCGGCTGCAGAGCAGAGAGCTGACCCATCCTGCTGCGAAGCCTCCTCCCGGGTCCCTTCCTTCCGCCGTCCATGCATGCGGGCTCGAGGTCCTGCGGAGCTGGGACTCACGGTGTCTATTCCACCCCCCGGGAAAGAGCAGCCTCTTCCCCATGGGACGGTGCTCTGTGACCCGCAGCTGTCACCAGGGCGGCTTCTTCCCTCGGCCACGACGCCCGGTTCTCGCCCTCAGTCCCGATTCTTTGTCCTTCAGAGAGCTGACCGTTTGTGGCCCCTCCCCGCGGCCCCCCACACCCTCTGCTCCTCCTCTGGAAAGTTCCATGCTGCTTTCATAAACGTTGCCTCAGACTGGCTTGCATCCAGACCGGGAGGCCACGGCCACGTGTCCTCTCAGTTGCCCAGCGGAAATGGGGTCCGCTTCTGGGAGTGGCGCTTTGGAGACCCTGGACGGGACGGCCCTGCAGGCAGGTCGCCCTCTGAGCTGAGCTCGTGGGTTTTGGGGGCCCCCCACACATTACTGCTTCCTTTCGCCCATTAAGGGAAGTCACCATAACTGAACTGAGGACAGCAGTCTGGTTTCTGCTGAATTTAAGTCATTGATCCGGACACGGGTTCACGGATTCCAACATGGCTCAGAAGGCCAGGTCTGCAGGACCAGGTCTGCTGCCCGATGCCCCTCCCTCCCAGAGCACACGCTCCGCCTCCAGCCCCGCCTCCAACAGATTAGGACTCTGCCTGATGGGGGGGGGGGGGGAACTCCGCCTCAGAAACCTTCCCAGCCAGCTCTACCAAAGGGAGGTGTCGTGTCTGGAGAAATCGAGTACCTGGATGCCACATCCCCACTCGCTCGCGTCTGACTCTGCCCCTAGGCAGCGAACGGGAACTTTCCTGCACCTGGCGGGGCGGCGCTCGGGGACTCACGTCTGAGAGCCGCGGATTGTTTCTGAAAGCCTGCCTCTGTTTCTTCTCCGGGACCTTGTTCGCTGTCAGATTTAGCACCAACACCCTGGGGTGCTGAGTCCGCTACTGATAATATTTATAAATATACCTTGGCTTCCTCTCCGACCCTCAGACACCCAAACCATCACTGAGAGCCAGAGGGAGTAACTTCGTGTCCTTCCGGAACCACCCATGAGAGCCATTTTGCACACTGGAGGAGTCACTGCCGTGAAGTCCAAGCTCCCGGAGGGCGTCGCGCCCGCTCCCTAAACCCGCAGGACCGGAGCGAGATGCTCTCTGTGAGCGCCACGCCCCGCGCATCTGAATGGGGACGGAGCCAGGAGATGCGCCTCGGTGCGGCCACCCACTCTCCTCCTGGCCGCCAGATTGTAGATGTCGTTAAACCGCGCACAAGGAGCACACAGGCCAAACCCCTGTGGCCAGGATCAGAGCAAGCGGGTTGGAAAGCTCGCGTCTTCCAACACTGCCCGAGAGCTAAGACGGCAGCTTCACCCCAGTCACTTGGCAGGTGTCCCAGGATGGAACCTGGGCACAGAGGAAGGGGGAGCTGCGTTTGCCAGAAGACCCCAAGCGGGGCCCGGTCCCTCCTCCCCAGCGCTGTCTGAATCACGCCCAGAGCCGCACGGAGCTGAGTGTGTGTGTGTGTGTGTGTGTGTGTGTCCCTGCCCGCTTCCTGGGCTCAGCCGTCAAGCAGACGTAGAGCTCCCTCCCGGACCCCCATTTTGTCCCTGAGAGTGTGCACTCTCCAACGCCCGGCGGGTGGACACGGGGACTTGTTCGAGGCCACCCGCCCTTCGCGGTGGGAAGGGCTCCGCAAGGTCAGGGTCATGCCAGACGCTCCCGTGCCCTGCTGTCCTCCCTTCTAAAAGCCGAGCTGGCAGGTGGGAGCAGAGGGCGCACGGGGCCCCGCCGCGGGAGACGCGGGAGACGACGGGCTGCCCAGGGGCGCTCCGCGAAGCTCGGGGGTCTTCCTTGCTGGATGCTCTGTGGCACCGAGCCTCCCCTCCGCGGTTCGTGCGTTCACTCCGTCTTAACAGAAACACGAGCTCGGGCGTCTCAGGCGTCAGACGGACCTGGGAGCACGCGGAGGGGTCTGTCACTTACACGCTGGGCCGCCAGACGGGCCGCGTCATCTCCCCCAGCCTCGGTTTCCTAACTCTGAGGGTGGGGATACGGCACGGGGCTGCTGGCCTCGCCACCTCCTGCTCCAGGCGACGCTCCTGGCGGGCAGCGTGGCGCAGGAACCCCCCTTGCTGGTGTCAGCCCCTGTTCCTCGTGTGTGTGTGTGTGTGGGGGGGGGTCGCCCGAGAGGTGAAGGGACGGGTGTTTTCGGGTCCCACCTGCTGCCCCCTCCCTCAGCCCCAGTGGGAGCCGCACTGGCCAGCGGAAGTGGCCCTGCCGTGGCAAGGACCCTCAGGCTGCCGGCTTCGGGGTACGCAGGGCGTCCTCGGTGCTTTTTTCCACCGCCGAAAATCGGTTCCTGTCCCTGTCAGCCCGGCTCACGGTTGCCATATGCGTCTAATTCAGTTTAGCTTGTAATTAGTTTTGTATTACTTTACACGGTGATGTTAATACTGATTACAGGGCCTGATAACTTTAGTAATAAATACAACCCAAGGCAGAAAATTACCTTTCTTTTTATCGGGGAAGGCTGAAGTCAGCGCGGGGAGGAGCACATTGCTTTCGGACTTGAAGCAGCCGTCAGCGAGGACGATCTACAGCTTGATGCCCCCCCCCCCGGGTGTCACGGCGCCCTCCTGCCCGGAAGGCGGCCACTTGGGAATCCAGAGGGCTCCTCTCCGGTGGCCTGCCAACCCGCCGGCCGCCTTACGTGACGTGTGTCGTGAACTGACCGGTTTGGGACGAGACCCCAGTGCTCCCGAACCCCCACCCCGCCTCCGCTCGCACTCCAGCGTCCAGGGCACCCGTGGGGGAGTCCAGGTGAGTGGGGTCATTGGCCCAAGGTTAGTCTAGAGCAGGCCACACAATGGGGCTGTTGCAGTCTAGTTACATCGGCTCAGGGAGCGGGCTGGGTTTTCTAAAGCGGGACCGGCGGGATCTCAGGAGGAGAGGACGGATTTGAAGTGATGGGTCCCGGTGGGATTCTGGGGGCTAACCCCCACGCCAGCTGCTCTGTGACACCCGCCCTGTCCGTCCACAGCACCCCCACCCCTCCCCAAAGGGGGCCGGGGTTTGCTCTCATCTGGGCTCCGGCTCCCGGCCCGGCCGTGCCAGCCACAGCGACAGCAGGCCACAAGGGCACTCTGCTCATTGTTCACGGCCGGAAGGCCGTCACGGGTGTGCGCGTGGGGGGCGCACGTCCTTAAGAAAGGCCAAGCCCGGCCTGGGGCTCGCGGTAACAACAGAAGCTCTGCGTCTCTGTTGCAACAAATCCCATTCCTCCACACACCCTCCCTCCTGCCTTGGCCGGCCTCCCTGTAGCCCCTCCGCCCCCCTCCCCGCCTGCTCACGGCCGGACGCTCGAGCAGCCTCAGGACCGAGGCCGCCACCTTCCCCGACGCTCAGCCCCGCTCCGACCCCAGAGCCCTGGGCCCACACGGTCTCCTGCCCCTTGCAAAGCCTCGGGTCCCACAAAGCCTGTCGGCCCAGACGCCAGACCACAGGGCTCGGACGCGACCGCACCCTGAGCCCAGGTCTGACTGCGCTAAACCCGACCAGCTGGCGTCCGAGAACAGCACGAGACGGGGAGGGCGAGTTAGCGACCGAGCAGGACAGGGTCTGTGTGAGGCCACCTCTTCCAGAGTCATCCGGTTACGAACAGGCGGACGTGCGGGCTGAGAGGTTAAGAGCTTCCCTCAAGGTCACCTCGATGGCGCCTGGTGGGATTGGGGTACGAGCGCGGGCAGCTGGGGTCAAGGTCGTTGCTGCAGAGCCCCCGCTCGTTTCACACCTTCGTATGCAGGCAGCATGCTTCTATCGGTGGACCAGGTAGGCCTGGAGCCCAGGAGGCCCCACAGCCTGACTCCCCCAAGAGGGAGGGGGCGGCTCCCCCGTGCCCCGCTGGGACACTCCCAAAATCCTTCCCAGGAAGCACGAAGCACCAGCCTTTCTTTGGAAATCACGGAATAAGGCCAAGAAAGGCCTGTCTGTCTGAGGACAAGCTTCACCTGGACCCACCGGCCTGGCACGTAGTAGGCCGTCCGTCACTGGTTGGCATTCGGTGGCGCGGCTCATCATCCGCGAGCTGTCGGGAAAACAGGTGGCTCGGCCACGCGCTCCTCTCCCCAGCCCGGCCGCGAGCACCCTTCAAGCAGCGCGGGTACCAGCCCCGCGTTCCTGACTCGCTCCCGCTTCAACGCGGGCTAACCCGCGAACGCAGCGGCCCTGGAGCCCTGTGGGCACGTCCCTGGAAAGGCCTCGAAGGGGGGTGTGTGTGGCCATGGGGGCCACTTACAGAAAGTGGGAGAGAAACGGAGGGGGGGTGTGGGGGGGAGACAGACACCTCGCGGCTCAGCCGCCGGTGCTCGGCCCGCCCTCTGTTTGCTTATCTCAGCCACTGACGAGTGCACTTGGCTTTGCTCATGACACCTGGCTGCCTAGGGCTGGATTACTTTGGGATCAAGAGAGCAAGACTTCGGAGCGTGGTTGTGCCAGTAGTTCTCAGACTGACCGCAGCCCAGCCCTGGCCCACACCTGCTCCCCACTCCACTCCCCGCCTCACAGGTTACTGGTGGCCACTCTCTGACCCTTCACAGGCTGGGAACAACCGGGAGCGAGCTTACCTGGTTGAGCCTTTGTTCTAAGATCCCGCCGGGATACGGGACGATCGGCCTCCCACAGGGGACTCTCTAACCTCCCAGGGAGGGAGGGGCCGGGCCTCCTGGCTGCACCGAGGGACACAGTCCCCTGAGACATCCCACCGCTCAGCCTCAGAAAACATCAGCCCCCCTGGCTGGCCCAGGGGAGGGCGCGGTCGTGGGGCGCTGGCCTGGGTCCTGAAGGGGACCCGGAAGCAGGAGGAGGAGGAGGCAGGTGTGCGTGCACAGGGCTTGGCTGACACCCCCCGGGGGCCGGAACCGGCAGCGTGGCCGGGCAGACGCCTTCGCCACCGAGACAGAGCTTCCGGCTGAAGTCGGACCGAAAGTTTCTTCCAAGAACGGGGGATCTTTACACAGACCTGAGGAGGAGACCTCTCGAGGAAAAGCCTGCGTGGTCTGGGAATGGAGACTCGGGGTGCCTGGAAGCGAGGAGGCCGTTAAGGCTCGGAGGGCGCTGGGGGCGGCCACGTCCAGGGCCACGGACAACCAGCATTCTCTCTCCCAAAATGTCTAAATAAGGCACACGCTACTCACTACCTGCCTGGCTGCCCACGTGTGCTCCCGTCTGTGGAGTGTAATTGTGTGAGTGTGCACGTGCGTGCGCGTGTGCAACTGTCCATGCTACACCAGCCTGGCCTCGGCCAGGCTCTCCCCACCGCCGAGGAAACTTCTCTCCCGGAGACCACGAGGCACCTCTCTAGGGGACCCGACCGCCCGATGGCACTGGGGCAGGGGTCTCTGAGGGCGGCTGGGACAGGACCCTCGCGACGCTGGGGTGGGAGCTGCGTCTCCCGGGCAGAGCCAGGGAGCCGGCAAGGGCTTCAAGGCAGAACAAGGGAAGACTGTTCCAGAGCCTTCTCTTCCGTGATCCTCCTCTTGCCCTCTCTTCTCTCTTTGTTTCCTCTTTTCTCCTGAGATGGAGGGAGGCGGAGGGAGGGAGGGAGGGAGGGTCAGGGGCCGCTGGGGGCTTGCGGCAAGGTGCTGGCGGCCCCGTCGGCCCCCTGGACCCGCAGCTCCAAAGGGCCAGTGTCTCCAGCTCCGAGCGTGGCACGGTGGCACCATCGAAAGGGCATTTTAATGTCACCCCCGAGCAGCCTGGCTCCTGAAGCTGGCAGCGTCTTCCCAGCACCCCGCTGCCAAGGAGACACCCCCATTCCAGCGCTCCCAGACAGCCCTCTCCTCCTCCCAGACCTGCCAGCTCCGAAACGGATTTTTAAGATGGAGAATACCAGCCAGAGACGGGCTTTCTATTGATACGTTGCTCGGGGGGGGGGGGGGGGGCAAGCGAGCCCGCTTCAAACGCCCAGCGGTCCCCACACGCGCACACGGCCCTCGCTTGGCACTCACGCTTCACGCCGCGCATGTGGCCACAACCCCCCAAGCCTCCACACTGAGTGCACAATGCGCCCAGCCCTGCTCCCGCCGCCTGTCCTTCCCGGTCTGGCCTCGGACGCACAATTGCCACCCCCTGCTCGGGGGAGCCCCAAGGGCAGCATTACACCCAAAGGCAGAGACACAGGAGGCTCCAGAATAGGGGGGTGGGGGTGGGGGGTGGGACTCAGAGCTTCGGCTGGAAATGCCAGGAGCTCGGACACCCTGCTCTGTCTCCCCCGCCCCGGTTGCCACCATGCCGCCCTCTGAACTTCTCAGGGCGGTGGGAGGCTGGGGGTCCTAGGCGAGAGGGGCACCCCCTCCCCCCGCGGCGCTGGGCCGGCGCTGGGGGTTCCGCGGGTGGGGGCGCACGGCGGCGGTCTCCGTCGGCCTGCACCCCTCCCTCCCAGCCGGGTGCGCGGCGCTCCGGCCCCCTCCCCACCCGGGCGCGGAGCTGGGAGCCGCTCCCCGACTTGGCCGGCCCCGGCCCCGCGCTGGGCGCTCCCTCGCTCGCAAGGAGGAAAATGGCGTTGGACGCACGTACTTGAGTGAGTTCGGTGCCCATCAGGACGAGGAAGAGGAGGCTGAGGAGCTTCCGGGCCGGTTGCATGTCTGGCTGCCACCGCCGCCGTCCTGGCATGTGCAGGAGCCCCGGTGCTGGCGCCGGCGCTGCGTGGACGCGGACGCGGACGCGCTCCCGGCTCTGCTGGCCCCGCGCCTTCAGCACCCGGAGCCTCCGCTCTGCATGGCGAGCGCGTCCTGCGCGCTGTCCCCGCTGTCCCCGGGCGGGCGGGGCGCGGCCCTCCGCGGCCCCTCCTCCCGCGCTCCCCCCCACCCCCCCCTCCCCGCACGGGCGCGCCTGGGCGGGGGGGTGCCAAAAGTTTGCGAGGAAGGCGGCCGGGTGGCGCAGAGGGACCCGCGCGCCACGCTCGCGCGCGGGAGTGGGGAGGGCGGCGGCGGCGGGGAAGCAGGCTGGGACAGGATGTGACATCAAAAAGGCGGGGGAAATTTAACTCGGACAGAAGAGTCCATCCTGGCTGGCGGCAGCTGCGGGAGGCCCCGGACCCCCTGGGGTTGGGATGGGAAAGGCAGAGTGGGGGTGGGGGGCCTGGCCGCTGGGGGAGGATCTGCAGGCGGGCTTCACATCTCCGGGAGGGACAGAGATGGCAGCTGAACATGCCCTTGGGGGTCACCTTTTAATGAGACAGAGCAACGCTCAGACCCAGGAAGGATGTCCCGGGGGTGGGAGTGCCGGTTGGGGACAGAGCCTGCAAGCAGGGCGACCGGGGCTCAGGCCTGTCGGCCCCGGGGTGATCAGTGTGGGGGTGCAAGGGGAACGGAACCTGTGCTGGGGCCCCTGTCCCATTGGGTGTGGGGGTGAGGACGCGTCCTTGTGTTCACGGTTGTGTGCGGGGCGGGGGAGTGGGGGGCACACGCCCTGTAAGGGTCCCCGGGGGTCTGCCTTGTGTTCCTCCTTGTCCTTTTACATGTGTTCCCGCGGAAGTTACGAGTCCCAGACCAGGGCGGCTGGTCCTGGGGGCCACATTTTCCATTTAAACGCTCCCTTCTGGGGAGGAGAGTCTCCAGGCACCTGTTTTCTGGGAAGTGAAGGTGGCCACAGGAGTTTAGAGGCGTCTGTCTGGTCTCTGTCCCATTGTTTAGTGGTCAGCCTTTTGGAAATAAACTCTGTGAAGGAGGCTCCAGGCCTCTGTGAAGGAGGCTCCAGGCCCGAGAATCCCAGAATACAGAGCGGCTGGGGGTGGTCCGGTCCGATCTTCCCACATCGCAGAGGGGGACAGTGTTGGGGGGCAACTGATGTGTCACCCAGCAAGGTCCAGAGCAGGGGTGAGCAGGGACGAGCGGGGACTCCCAGCCTGTCCCCGTGCAGCCCCCTGACGGAGGAGGCACCCTGTGGGCACCGGCTCAGGAGCTGGGCTCGTGCACCTTGGGAGGAGAAGGTGGAGGAGGGGCTGTGCCCTCTGGGCCCTGGTGAGAGCTCCTGGGGTAGGTCGTCCGGCAGGTTGGGCCCGAGTACCCAGAGGAGGTGGCCCTGGGAGAAGATGCGAGGCGAGGTGAGGCCCTGGGGGCTCTTTGTTCTCTCAGCCCCTCTTCGGCTTTCGTTGGCCTGAGAGTGAAAGCAAGCTGTTTGTGAGCCCCTGGCCCCTCCGCTCCCTGGAAGGCTGAGAGAGGCTGCAGGGGTGGGGGGTGGAGAGAAGGCTGCTCGGGGAGCTGGAGGGGCCAGTGTCTTGTCCTGGCCCTTCCAGGGGGAGGCTCTCCGAGCCTCAGTTTCCACTCCTGTAGAATGGGAATGAAAGATGCTCGTACCAGGGCCTCCTAAGCGCAGTCAGTTAACCGTCTGACTTCGGCTCAGGTCATGATCTCACGGTTGGTGGGTTCGAGCCCCGCGTCGGGCTCTGTGCTGACGGCTCGGAGCCTGGAGCCCGCTTCGGATTCTGTGTCTCCCTCTCTGTCTGCCCCTCGCCTGCTCATCCTCTCTCTCTCTCTCTCTCTCTCCCTCTCAAAAGTTAATAAACATTAAAAAAAAAAAACCTTTAGTAAACTCGGAAGGACTAGGGGGAGGCTCTGAGAGTTCACCCAGCACCCTCCGTGCCCTGGGCGTACTGCCTGAGCGTCCCCTTCAACCTCCGTGTCAATGCCCTGGGGCTGCTGCCGGTGTCCTCGTGTGCGGAAGAGGTCAGGGGCTCAGGACACGGTCGCGGGTCAGGGATGTGAGCTCCAGTCCTGGGGCTTTTCTTCCTGTGGAACAGAGAGGCTAGGCTGTGTCGATTTCCTCAAGTAGACCGAGACCTAAGGTCTGACCTGAGCAGGAATTGTTTTTATTTTCAAAACCACACAACTCTAATGACCCAGCAAGTCCACTGTGGGGTGTGCTCAAAGGGACGGAAAGCTGAGTCTGGAACAGGTCTGTCTACACCCAAGCTCACCACAGCATTATGCACAGTGGCCAAGAAATGGAAACAACTCAGCGACAGAGGGTGGACCAACAGGGTAGTATATCGGGTGCCGGCATATTAATCGGCTTTTCAGAGGGAGGGGGGAGCGCCTGGGTGGCTCAGTTGGTCCAGTGTCCAGTGTCTGACTCGGGTCATGATCCCAGGGTCATGGGATCGAGCCCTGTGTCTGGCTCCGTGCTGAGCAGGAAGCCTCCTTGAGCTTCTCTCTCTCTCTCTCTCTCTCTCTCTCTGTCTCTCAAACAAAAATTTTTAAAAGGGAGGGGATTCTGACCCGGGCTTGCGAGTGAGCCCAGAGAACACAGTGCCAAGAGAGGTAAGCCAGACCCAGAAGGACGACCCTGTGGGATCCACTCCCACGAGGCCCGAGAGGAATCAGGCCGTAGAGACAGAAGGCAGAGCAGAGGCCACCCGGGGCCGGGGGACGGACGGCGGGGAGTAATGACTTATGGGGACACAATTTCTGTGTGGGGCGATGAACAAGTTCCAGAACTGGAAGAAGGTAACGGCTGTGCGACATCATGTATGGGATTAGTGCCACCGAGTTGGACACGCGAAGATGGTGAAGGGTCGACACACGCACGGCTTTGAAAGTAACGATGCAATCTACCAAAAACCCGTCGAATCACACGTTTCCCTGGGTGAATTGTACACTACGTGCAGTACATCTTGGTAAAGCAGGTTTTTTTTTTTTTTTAATTTTTTTTTTCAATGTTTTTTATTTATTTTGGGGACAGAGAGAGACAGAGCATGAACGGGGGAGGGGCAGAGAGAGAGGGAGACACAGAATCGGAAACAGGCTCCAGGCTCCGAGCCATCAGCCCAGAGCCTGACGCGGGGCTCGAACTCACGGACCGCGAGATCGTGACCTGGCTGAAGTCGGACGCTTAACCGACTGCGCCACCCAGGCGCCCCAGTAAAGCAGGTTTTTTAAGATGACACGCTGATCAGAACAACAGAAGCCGGTGCCCAGAACCGCCAGTGTCGTCCCCGGGGGCGGCCATCCGCCTGTGCGGGTTGCCAACGCCAAGCGCCGACCCGCCGGCGGGGTGCGGGCCACGGCGAGGGAAACGCCCGGGACCGTGCCGGGCACACGCGCACACTCTCAGCGGCTGGACACAAGCAGGAGGGATAAGCAGGCACCGATGCGTAAGGATGAGATCATCCCCCACATGCTCTGCAGCCTGGAGGTATCAGATCGGACCTGAACTTGACAGAAGGCTGGGAGACCAAAGTGGAACAGAAGAAACAGGGAACTGGAAGCTCGCTCATCACCGTCCGAGTACACGTGTCCTGGAAGGACCTGCTAATCGGGAGAGAGAGAGAGAGAGGGAGGGAGGGAGAGAAATCCCTGTTAGCTGTTGGGTTGGATGTGTTTCTATCCCACGTTGCCATTGTGACCCCATCGGACACATCCTGGTTTTATAATATTTCTGTTGACTCTTGCGTCAAAGTCCCCTTGTGACCTGGTCCTAGCTCTGGGTTTTGTTTTTAATATTTATTTATTTTATTGGGGTGTGTGTGGGGGGAGAGAGCGCATGTGCCTGGGAGAGGGACAGAGAGAGAGGGAGAGAGAATCCCAAGCAGGCTCTGTGCTCTCAGTGCAGAGCCAGACCCGGAGCTCGAACCCAGAACCTGAGCTGAAATGAAGAGTCGACGTGTAACCGACCGAGCCACCCAGGCGGCCCCTGGGCTTCTCCCTTTGACTCTCCCCTTCGGGGCTGAAGTCAGGTGCAGGGTGGCCACGGCCAGCGGCGCTGTCACACGTCTCTATGCCGACTAGCGTAGACTCTAGTCTTCCCTCCAACCCACTTGGGAATCGGGAGCCTCAGAGCCGCGGCTCCAGGTGGAGGTGGGTGCGGAATCTGGCGCCGAGGGCCCTGCCCCTTCACGCCAGCCGGGAGCCCAGGGGGTGTGGTGCCGTGGGGGCGCCACTCTGCTCCTTGGCGGGTGCGGTGGGATCTGGGTACTCCCCCTCCGCTGCTGTCCTCCCCATGGAACTGGCACCACCAGCGAAAGCCTGCCGAGCTCCTGCCGAGACCCCCTCGGGAAGGCGAATCGATACGCTTCGCGCTCCTTTAAGACAAGCCTCCTTCTGCTCATTACAATGTGACAGAGTGGTTGCCAAGGCAACGGCACTAACTCTCCCCTCTCCTCTCTGCGAATTTCCTAGCAAATGGGGCTGCACCCACGCAAGGTGTCGGCCGCCTGTGCTCAGAGCGGGCAGGCTGCCCGGCTTCGCCTTCATCCGGGCACGGAGCTGAGGGCCCACCGTTCCTTCCCAGCCCCTCCGGGCCCTCGATGGCTTTGCTTCATCTGACTCCGGGGAGTGACAGGTGTTGACCGAGAGCCCGCTATGTGACAGGCGGGCCAGACCCACGGCCTCCCCGGGGTGTGGTCACCGGGCGCCGAGCCACGGTGACGGGCTCTCACCCACCGCCCAGGGTCGGCTTCCCTCGCCAGTTGCTGGCCTTTGGGGAGGAAAGGGGGCTGGCCCTTCAGGACCACCCGGCCTCCCTCCTGGACTGGGTGTCCTGTCACCGGGAAGACGCCGGTCACGACAGCACAGACCACACTGCCGCCACCATCCCTGGCCCTGCTGGGTGTCTGGCCTGTGCTAAGGGCTTCGGTGTGCCTGCCACGGAGTCCCCGGGGCCTCGTGGGGGTGTGGTGCTCCTGCCCTTGTCACTGTCTCTCAGCAGAGCCCCTCCCCCAGTCCAGCCGGGGTTCTGGGGACCACCCTGGGGCCGCTCTCCGTCTCCGGGAAGGGCAAACGAGCGGCCTTCCACCGGGGAGCTCCTGTCCCACCCGTGCTGGACCGGATCGTGCACAGCACAGCCTCGCCGCAGGAGCGTGCTTGGAGGGCGCGGGAGAGGTGCGGCCAGGGTCCGCGAGGCCTGTGGCCACCGAGGCAGAGGCCTCTGGCCCTTTTTCCATCTCGCTGCTGCAGCTCAGAGACAGTTTGCTTCAGATCCGTGTGGAGTCACTTTGCCTTTCTGTTGTCCCTTTCGCGATGATTAGGACCTCCGGAAATGCAGAGCAGATGAGGGGACAGCCGCGTCCTTGCCCCGTGCCCAGCCTTACGGAGACGGCATTCGCCACAGCGAGGATGCTGACGCCATTTAGCGTCAACCGAGAGAACAGGAAGCTCCGGGATAAGAACAGGAGTGCTGTGCTGCTTTGGGGTCGTGGAATTGGGTCTGGGGAGCCGCCGCCTGGTGTCCCCCCCGGCGGCAGAAGCCAGGGGTCCCTGTCGGTGAACTGCCCACGTTGGTAGGAAAGGCATACAGGTGGTCTCCCAAAGTGACGCCTGGAGACAGAATGCCCTTCCACGGCCCACTGGTCTCGCAGTGTGCCGCGTCACCACCTGGGAAACTATCTTTGGCGGGATGTCCCACTTTTCATCAAGAGCACAGAGGAGCACAGAGGCTGCAGTCTCGTGTTTGGTAGTTCAGTCCCCGTCCCCCAAACACGATGAAGATTTGGTCCCAACATAGAGCCTCACGCGCGCGGAGGTTTTCCGCAGGTTCACAGAGCCTCCCTCTCGGTTCTCTTTATCCTTCGTTGGCCGACGGTTTTATTACGATTGGAAATTTAATTCTGTCCAGGAATTTTTTTTCTGTGTCCACTGAAAGGAGCATCTGGTTTTCCTCCTTTATACTGTTAATACGGGTCAACTGCATGAACTGATTTTCAAATGTTAAACCGTCCTTGCTTTCCGAGAGAAGCCCTCCTTGGTCGTAACGCATCGCCCCTTCTCCGTGTTGCTGGCTTTTCTGAGCTGTTCTTATGCATCCTTGTCCCCGAGGAATGTTGGTTTTCAGTGGCTGTTTGTTTCGTTTTGCTGGCCTCGTACAAGTTGGGAAGTACCCTCTTCTCTGTTACTGACAGGGTTTGCGAAATCTGACGTCACTTCTTAGACAGTTTGATAGAATTCACCAGTGAGACCGTCAGGGCCTTGAATTTTCCCGGTGGGAAGGTTTGTTTGTTTTTAATTTAAAAGCTCATTAAAAAAAAAAAAAAAAGCTGTAGAGATACACAGACTTTCTCTTTCCTCTAGTGCGAATTTCGGCAACTGGTATCTTCCAAGGGATTTGTCCCGTGAACCAGAGTTGTCAAAGCATCAGCGTAAAGTTATGAGTGAAACTCTCATCAAATTTTTAATGTTGTTGAATGTATTGGCATGAAGATATTTGTAACACTTTCTTGTGTTCTTAAGATCTGAAATAGCAATTTAAAAAATTTTTTTTAAATTTATTTATTTTGGAGACAGAGCATGAATGGGGGAGGGGCAGAGAGAGAGGGAGACACGGAACTCGAAGCAAGCTCCAGGATCTGAGCTGTCAGCACAGAGCCCGACGTGGGGCTCGAACCCACGAACCGCGTGATCATGACCTGAGCCGAAGTCGGACGCTCAACCGACTGAGCCACCCAGGCGCCCCTGAAATAGCAATTTTTTGACTGCTGATATTGATCGTTTGTGTTTTTCTTGTTTTTTGTTTTTTTTTGTTTTTTTCCCTCGGTCAGTCTGGCTCCGATTTGGTCAACTGTGTGACTTTTCAAAGAATCAGCGACTGGCTTTGTCCGCATTTTCTGGTTTTCGTTGGTCCCCTGTTTCTCTGGTATCTTTTCTTATCTTTATTCTTTTCTCCAATCCACCTGGTTTGAGTTGATGTTTTTTTTTTTAATCTTGAGTTAGAAACTTTGGTGTTTGATTTTGGAACTTTATTCATTTCTGACAGAAGCCACTTGAAGCTATGGATTTCCCTCTACACCCGGCTTTAACTGCACCCCATAAGCTGTCACCTGTTGTGTTTCTGTTATCCCCTCGGGGTGAAGTAGTCTCTAATTTCCATGGTGAGGTCCTCCCTGAGCACGCGTTACTTAGATGTTGGCATCCATATGTTTGGGAGTTCCCTAGGTCTCTCACTGTTGATTTCTGGTTTAATTGCTCTGTGGCCAGAGAGCACACTCTGTCTGACTTCGATTCTTTCACACTTAAGTGTATTTGCTCCGTGGCTCAGAATGTGGTCCGTCTGGTGAGCAGATCATCTGCACTTGGGAAGAATGTGCATCTTTTAGTTGTTGGGTTTAGTGTTCGATATCAATTTTGTCAAGGTGATGGATGATGTTTTTCAGGTCCTCTATGTTTCTATTGACTTCTCTCTCCAGCCCTTTTGCTGTTACAACTAGGGACTTGCTTTCTTCTTTCAGTTCTACCCAATGTTTCGTGTACCCCGAGGCTCTGTTTGTGCTTGTTTCCTTGTCCTGGCGAATGGACCCTCTCATCTTCATGAAATGTATGTCTTTATCTTTGGCAACATTCTGTGTCTTGGAAGTTATTGTATTTGATGTGAGTAAATCCACCTTACTTTCTTTTTTTTTTTTAATTTTTTAATGTTTATTTATTTTTGAGAGAGAGACAGAGACAGAGCATGAGCAGGGGAGGGGCAGAGAGAGAGAGAGAGAGGGAGACACAGAATCGGATGCAGGCTCCAGGCTCTGAGCCGTCAGCACAGAGCCCGACGCGGGGCTCGAACTCACCAGTGGTGAGATCGTGACCTGAGCTGAAGTCGGACGCTCAACCAACTGAGCCACCCAGGTGCCCCAAAGCCACCTTAACTTCTTATCCTTACTGTCTGCATGGTGTATGCGTTCCATCCATTCACTTTCAACCTGTTTTGTCTTCATACTTAAGGTGCTTCTGTTGCAGACAGTATGAAGCCGGGTCTCGTTTTGCATTTTATCCATTCGATGACCTCTGCCTTTTTAATTGGATTACTTATTCTATCAATATTTAGGTGTGTTGTTTGTATTTATTTTTTCCTCTTTTTGTCTGTTACTGCTCTCGTACTTTCTTACCTCCTTTTGGATTACGTGACTATTTTTACAAATAATTCAGCCACGATCTGTGTCTTGACTTTTAAGTGACACATCCTTGTGTCATTATTTTGGGGGTTATTCTCGGGATACAGCATTCACTCCCCAATTTTTCAGTCCACCTGGTTAATGCTGTGTCCCTTCAGCCCAGAAGGGTGTTCACACTCTGATCCTTCATGGGCTCGTCATCAAATGTGTTACTTCACACGCATGATAAACCCCCAAGACAACGTCTGCTTTTTGCTGTAGGCAGTCTTAGGTGTTTCCAAGAAATTAGAGGGGAAATGTTCATTTTCTATTTATCTGTGTACTTTCCACTTCCAATGCTCTTTGTTCATTCTTGAAGACCCACATTTCCACGTAGTATCATTTTCCTCGGCCTGAGGGAGCCCCTTTATATTTCTTGCACCATAGGGTCCTAGAGGAGGATTCTCTCGGTTCTCCTTCAGCGGGAACATGTTTATTCGTTGTTGAGGAGACTGCTTTTGTTGGACGTAAAAATCTTGGCCGAGAAGGTTTTCCCTCAGCACTTTCAAATTGCTAAGATGCTACTCTTTCTCACGGTGGTTTTCTCTCTCTTCTTCACGTCGGGTGATTTCTATCATGCAGTCTGTATTCTACTTCACTGCGTCTCTCCTCCGTCATCTCCAATCTGCTAATTAAGCCCCACAGGTAAATTTTTTCATTCATGATACTTTATTTTTCAGTGCTAGAGTTTCCAGGTGGATGCTTTTGACGTTTTTCTGCTTGATTTTCTGTCTCTCCATTGACGGTGAGGCTGTCTTCCCTTCCTTCGTGGAGCATAGTAGCGTTGGGTTTATCTCAGGTTCTTCTCCCTTGCAAGGGTGTCACTCTCCTCACGACTCGGTGGTGCAACACTTCTGGAAACTACTGCTTTCTTACGAGACTCTGAATTCTGTGACATCGCTCCAGCTTACCTGGATGGACGCGGGCAGCACAGTCGGCCACACCTGCGAATGGCAGGGGTGCAAATCTCGGCTCCGTCCGTCAGCTTCCCCTCTGCCCGGTGCACATGGCTTCGGGGGCCCACCCAGGGCGCCAGCGTTCACGGAAGCTTTGGGGGAGAAGATTGGCTTGTTAGGTAATCTACACCGGAAATGGAACCTGGAAGCCACTTTTTACTTGTCGACGTGTTTACCAGCCAGAGGGGCAGGGAGGAGAGTTCATCGTGTGCTTAGATGTAGCTCGTCCCGGGCCCTTATGTGGAACGGGCCCACCTTCGCCTCTCCCCTCTCCCCTCTCCTCTGGCATTTTGTCGCTGGCCCGCATGAGTGACCAGGTAGCACTTGGATTATTCTGCCTGGAGACTCCTGGAGGTCGTTGAGCGTATTTCTGATTTTCCACCGAACCACGGGCACTGCACTGGTAGCAGGCTTCTGCCCGGGCGTCACAAAGACCGCGTGGCATCCACTGACCTCCCACGCCCCGGCCGCCGGCACTCTATGGCCCACGAGGTTCTCGCGAGCTTCCCGCCCCTGCAGCCCCCTCTTGCCACCTGGTACCAAAGCCGACCTCCTATGTGTCAGGTCTGAGTTTTGGCCGCCCCGTCCGTGAGCCACACTCTGCCCCACGCTTACCGTGCGTGACGTCACCCCAACCCGGGGCTTGCACAGCATCGTTGTTTACCCTGCGCTCACAGCTGCCATTTTAGCAGGGCTCCGGAGGGACAGCTGCCCCAGAGAGCGTCGGCTGGGGTGGCCTGAGGGCCGGGGAAGACGCGAGCGCCGGGGCCGGACTCACCGGAGCCCTCGTCCCTCGCACGCGGGCCACTGATGCTGGCTGTCTGCCGGAGCCCCCGCGCGTGGCCTCCCCGTGTGGCTGCTTCCTCCCAGTATGGCGGCAAGTGCCAGGGGAGGCCACCCCAGAGAAGAAGGTGGGAGGAAGGGCGTGGCATCTTCGTGGCCTGGCCTCGCGTCCTCTGCGCCCTCTCGGTTGAGGTGGCGCGACGCGTGCCGGGTCTGAGGAGAGGGGACACCGGCCTGGCCGCGAGACGATTGCACGGCCGCCGTCTCAGTCTGGAAAGAGCACAGGAGATGGGATGTAGGCAGATCACCTGCCACAGAGATTCTCTGACGAGTGAGGGAATGTTAATAATTATTGATGAATAAGGAGCTCTTCCGTCTGCCGCTTTAAAGAGCTCGGGGTGGACTGTGCAAAAACACTCGTTTGTCCGAACAAATCTTCTATTTGCAGGGTCCGCCAGGCGCCCCTCAAGGTTCCTGGTCTCCAACGGCCAGTAGCAACCCGTTCTTACATGACGCAGGGCTTGCATCGCGATCCTCGCGGGCCAGGCCCCTCGAGAGGGTTTCACGGGTGTTCCCTCATCTAGTCCTGCGCCTTCTGAGGACCACACGCTCGTTCCGCGGGTGACGTCTGCACATTGTGCGGCAGGCGATGGGCGACCACACGTCACTAGGGATCCTTCTTCCCGGCGCCGGCGTCTGGGTCACCACGCTCCTTTCCCCTCGCGGTCCTGAGGGTCTGCACCCCTGGCGAGCTGATGACCCAAAGTGTGCAGGACCCAGTACGCCAGGCCCAGATCACGGCCGGAGCCGGGGACGGTCCGAGGGAAGGCCTGTCTTAAATCTGCCGTGGGAGGCGAGGGCTCGGGGCGGGCGGAACAGGGTCCGTGGGACGGCAGAGCAGGGGAGTCGGGTGGGAGGGGCATTTAGCTGAACGTGTCTGGACGATTCTTTCCGGATCTGTATGCCGCTCTGGACCAAGACCAGAGAGACCTGGGTCTTCTCGTGTCCGCTGCGATGGGAGGGCAGGTTGTTTCCGTGCGCTCAGTGCCGGGCCAGTGCCTGGGGTCCGGAGCAGGTGCCGAACCGCCAAGCATGCGTCGGGGGACGTCTGTGATGGTCTCACAGGTTCCTCCCAGGCGGCAGGGACCGGGTCAGCGCCGACCCGGAGCACCGTCTCTCTCATCCTGCCCGTCCAGAGACCAAGACCCGGGCGGAGTCCTCGGTCACCGGGCACGGTCACCGGAGCCCCTGAGGCGCCCTGCACCCCTCTCCGTTCCCCGCCCCGGGGTGTGGCCGCCTGGAAGGGGTCTTCCTTCCACACCGGTTTGCACAGCTTGCTCGTTACTTCAGAACCCCGTCCCGCGCTCCGTGCGCCCAAGGTCAGGGTCACCCTCCACACCCGGACCTGATCGCGGCCGGTGTCCCGGAGTGAATGAGAGACACCCCCTTCCTCCGCGGGGAAGGGATTGGCTCCGTGGCCGGGGCTCTGTCAACAAATGTGCCTGCGGAAGGATGTCCCACGGGGTCTGGCGGCCACCCCTCCACGCATCACGCCCGCATCGCCCGCCGCACCGTGACTGCTGATCCGGGACGGGGGGCTTCCCGCTTTCTGGTCTCGGGGCCCCCGCTCAGCTTTTGGCTTTGCGCCTGAGCCGGGAAGTAGGGGGGCGGGGACTGCAGATGGCGGGGCCACACGGCACCGGGCAGTGAGGCCGCAAGGACCGCGGCAGACTGCGGCGCCCCTTGAGTATTGCGTCGTGCCGACGATCTGTTACGGACGTGATGTGGAGGCGGGGCTTGGGGAGGGGACTGACTTATTCCTGGAAAAGGGGACAGAATTAGCAGGACCCCCCCCCCCCCACCATGATTCTGCCCAGGCCTGAGGGCAGCTGAGGTGGGGCCGCCCAGGCTCCCTTCTGCAAGCAGCCACCGGACTGGTTCCAGCCCCCCCCCCCCCCCCGCCCCGTTCCCAGGCCCACGTCCACAGCGGACGGCTGGCTTCTGCAACAGACTGTGTCTGGTCACGGAGGAGCCGTATCGATTGAACAGCTGAATCGTCCCAGCAGGTGCGGCTCAATCTAGCCCCATTTTCTGCAACATGGAGGTTTCATTCCCTCGGCCGATGGCGCTGTCTAAACAGCTGCCGCGTTTGTAGGTCGGAGGCCTCTCCTCCCCGTCCTGCCCCTCGGAGCCCGCTGCCCTGCAAACGGCGGAGAAAACTGATGTGTGAACTGCCCACCCGGGCACATTGGGGGGCGTGGAGAGAGGAGGGGAGACAGGCATTCGTCACTCAGCCAAGTTCCTCTTGAAATCGAGTCTTCGGAGAGGAGCGCGGAGCCGGGAGCCGTCACGCGGGGTCAGGGGTGCGAGGGCCTCTCCCAAGCTGGCGTCCCGGGCCAAGGGCCCTTCTCAGGGAGGACCCGTGTTGGGGCACCTTCCCCGGGCCAGCAGGGGTACTCCCGGGGCATCTGTTTTGGGGACCCACATGAGTTAACCCCTTTGCTGCGGACGCACCACACGGCCCATCCGGGGCTGGGACAGCACTCACAGGGCCGGGTCCTCTCCACGGGGCTGGCTGTCCCCCCTCCAAACTCCAGTGGGGCCTCCACCCAGCCTTCAGAGGTGCTCACCCTGTTCCCCCAGCCTTGATGGAGATAGAAAGGCACCCGGAAGCAGGGAAGGGAGGGACGTGGTACCTCCAATGTCAGCGTGGGACCCAACCCGTCACGCCCCCCCCCAAGCTCGTGCCTCCTTATTCTGAGGGCCGCTGTCCAGCCACCCAGTGCCGTCCGGGCCACACCCACTCCAAAGTTCCACGGGCGAGGCTCCGGCCAGCACACGGTGCGGCTGATGTACATTTCTGATATAATCCGTGATCATTTTCTTGGCATTGAAACGCCATTTGTGCGTCCTTTTGTGTTGAGTCTTTATTCGTGCACTTTTCCAATTTCTTCTGTGGGCTTCTTGGTCCTTCCCCAATGGATTTGTAAGAGGCCTTGAATGCTCGGGTAGTAACCCTTTGCCGTGTGTTGAAGACACATTATTCTCAGTTTACCAGGTGCCGTGGGACCTTTCCTGATGTGTGAAAAGACCACATTCTGGGGACAGCATGTTTATGCGTCTTTTCTTCTCAGGCTCCTGTTTTCAGGGCGTCTGCCCTTCAAGGTCATGATACAGATGTGGCTGTGCCCTGGAGGTGACTGTGCGATCCCCAGCCCGTGTGTCCACCCGGCGTGAGGGGACGCGCCTCTGTCCCCTGCCTGGGCTGTCCAGCATCAGTCTGCAAAGAGGAGGCAGTTGTCTGTGGCTCAAGTGTCCCCTGCCTTGGAGGACTTCCCAGTGCCGTGCCCCGCCCTTGGCGCCCTCGCTCTGTGCAGCCCGCGCTCGGGCACCAGCCCCGGTGGGCGCCGAGGAGCTCCAGCACGCAAGGTCCCCTGGGGTCTCCGGCCCGGCACGGGGCCCCCCGCTCCACTCAGGTGTGACCCTTGATCCATCTCAACGCCTGCCTGTCCCACATTCCAGGCCCTCGGGTGACCTGAAAATGTCCGTTCAAAAGAGAGTGTGGACTTCTCAGAAATGACCTGTAGGCAGCAGAGGAGGGTCTGGCTTGGACAGGAGCGCCTCTGGGCACCCGTGGGGACCGTGTGCTCCTGCCCGTCACCGCTCGGCAGGCAGTGATGGCTGGGGACTGCGTGGCCGCGGGTGCGCCAGCTCGTCTCCAGCACGTCCGGCCGGCCAGCCCAGCGCCCGGGTAGGGACACCCGAGAGACAGCAGGGACGGTCCCTCAGCCCGCGCCTTTCCTCCGGGGCCCTGCCCAAGAGGGTGTGTTGTCACCGGCACTCTGGCGGTGAGGGTCCCGCCCGCAGCGGCTCTGTGAGAGCCGGGGAGCAGAATCACACAGGTGACCCCATGCGTACACATCACAGGACAATCGGCTCATTACGGTGGCCCTTGATGGCAGCCGCCCGATGCTGCACGTACCTGGGTCCTCACGGCAGCGCAGGGCAGGCGGCTGCAGGCAAATGCCCCTCCCGACCGCCCCTACTCCGTCCACAGCCCCGGAAGAATGCTGAGTGTCCCGGGTCACAAAGCCAGCCGGGAGAATCCCAAACAGAACCAGCCACGGCCTGTCCCTCCAGACTATTCCTCTGCCCCTTTTCTATCCCAAACCGAGTCCAAAGACTTGCTCCGCCCCCTTCTCTCTTCTCACGGGTCCCCTCCGAGACCCTGCGCCCACCCACTCTTTGCTTTGGTCAGTCTCCTGCCGGTGTCACTGAGGCGGCCCCTCGGGACGTACCTCCCTGGCTCGTCCCCAACAAGGGGCGCCCCCGGCCTGCCCCTCCCTGTCCTTCCCCTCCCCCTGAGCCCCCACCCCATCCGATCCAGGCCTCCAGCATCGCCGGCACGGTGACCCCTCCCAGCGGGACGTCCAAATCAGCCGCACCCCCCACGCCCTGCAGAGAGCACCGGCTCCACCCCTCCAGGTGTTCGAGTGCAAACCTTGGAGTTGTTCTAGAAGCTTCTCTTTCCACATCCAATCCATGAGCAGACCCCAGTGATGCTCCCATCACAATACGTGTGTCCATCTGGCTTCTTCCACTGCTGCCCACCCCCAGGGCGGCCTCACGAGCGTGCAAACCGGGCGGGCCCCCGGGCCCTGCACTTGGCTTCAGGCTCTGTGGCTGGAGTTTTGAAATTTTTCATGATTTTTCTCTATAATTTCTTTTTTTTTTTTTTTTACTGCTTATTTATTTTTGAGACAGAGAGAGAGAGAGAGGGCACATACGTCAGGGAGGGACAGAGATAGAGAGAGAGGGAGACACCGAATCCGGAAGCAGGCTCCAGGCTCTGAGCTGTCAGCACAGAGCCTGACGCGGGGCTCGAGCCCACAGACCGGGAGATGGTGACCTGAGCTGAAGTCGGACGCTCAACCCACTGAGCCACCCAGGCGCCCCGTAGAGAAGAGGACATTTTAAAACTGCAAGTGTCCTTTCTTGATGAAGGCTCTGTGGGGAGCATGTGGACCCACCATCCTGTCGGGGAGCCACACGCGCATGTGACCCTGAGGGAGCGCCGACTTGTGCCTTTAGGGGAAGGGGCTGGGAGAGAAGGGGCTGCCCAGATAGACAAGGGAGGAGTCCATGGAGCCCATGCAATTTCCCGGCGTGCTGCCAGGGACCAGCTCGGCGTTGGCGCCCCTCCATCCGGGGGGCCGGGAGCGACGTGGTGAAGGGGAGGGGACAGGACGGAGCCCCAGCGAAGGGGGAGCCCAGGACCCCAGCGGGTTCCCTCTCCCTTCGCTGCACGCGAGGACACCGACCAGGAACCCACTCCCCACCTTGCGCTGCACAGGCCGGGAGAACGCGACCCTGACGTTTCTGTGACTCTGTGTCATACAGGCAGACGTTTTGGGGGACAGGAAGTTCCTCTGAATGATTAATGCTGAGGTCTTCAGTTTTATGTAATGAAAATACTTTCTGGTCTCTCCTCTTTTTATAATCTTGGTATGTGCTACAGAACTTAAAATATAGGCATCTTCGTAGTTCCCTTTTTGATATATTGTTCACCACGCTTAAAATAAAATGCTGTGCTGCAAATGAAAGGAAATAACTCGGTGCTTTTCATCTACGAGGGAAGAAAGCTAACTGGCGTGTGTATGTCCCTCCTGCTGGCTTCAGGACCCAGACTTCCGCACGGAGCAGGTGCCGAGTGGAATTTTGGGTGATGGGTGAATGGGTGCCCCCGAAAACCACCGGCCAGCAAGCCTGTCACTGCTATTTTGATCGGATTTTTGCTAGAAATGCGATCAAGGGAGGCGGGGGGGGGGAGCGGGTGGAAGACGGGATCTCAGCTTTCTAAATAAGAGGTTGGCGTGGGTTCCAGATCCCTGCGGAACTGGCTGCCTGAGTGGGGGGGGGGGCTCAAGGCAAAGGCGTGCAGGGCTGGGCCTGGAAGGTGAGACCCTCCCCCCCCCCCCCGAACTCAGGGACCGTCGAGGACCCCTCAGCTTGGCCCGGAGGCTGGTGGTCCGGGTCAAAGTGACAACGCCTGGGGGCATGCGGGGAGCTCAGTCGGTTAAGCGTTCGGGACTCTAGATTTCGGCTCAGGTCATGATCTCAGTTTGTGAGATCAAGCCCCGCGTCGGGCTCTGTGCTCACCGCGCGGAGCCTGCTCGAGAGTCTCTCTCCCGCTCTCTGCCCCTCCCCTGCTCGCGTGCTCACGCTCTCTCCCAAAACTAAACAAAAGCAAACATTTAAAAAGAAAAGTGATCACGCCCGGGCCGAGCGTGTGTCCCCGGGCACGTGGCGTTCAGTCATGGCTGGCGGCTTCCATATGCTGCCCGCTGACCTGTGGCACGTTGGGGGGCGTGTCCGGTGCACAGCTGGACCCTGAGACGTGCACCTGTGCACCGGCTGTCCCGAGTTCCCTGCCCTTGGCCTCCGGCTGCCGCTTGGAGAAGCAGAAGTGGGACGGGCTGCGGGGTGTATGGGGAAACTCCATGTCTTCAACCGCTTTTCTAGAATCTTCCAACCTTGGCTCTGGGTTGTGCATCTGAGGGGGAGTGAAGTCAGTGTCAGCTCCCAGCCGTTCCTGTTCTCCGTGGGAACCGGAAGCCTCAGGGGGGACGCTGCCGGGCCGTGGCCTTGGGGTGGCAGTGGTGCGGCCACCCCACCTGTGCACATTCTTGTGTCCACGCTGGAGGTCTGCGTCGTCCCCTCCTCTGCCCGGGGGTCCCAGAGGAAGGTGGGGCTGTGGAGCCTCCAAAGACCTGTCCCAAGAGAGCTACAGTCCCTACAGATTGACCCCAATCCCCTCAGGGGGACAAAGGACAGCAAGGGGACGGACACCCGGGACTCTCCTGATATGAGCAGGTGTTTACGAGGCCGAGAAGATGTCCCATTTCTTGTTCTGTTAACGAAACCCCAGGAGAGGTTGTGTCATATCCTTCTTGTGAGACCCGGCTTAACCATAACCGCTGGGCCTTGCCTATCGCCCAGAGGCCACGTCCTGGGGACCGTAGAGCCGCTCCTGGGACAGCCTGGCTCAGATCGTCTCAGCTCAGCCCTTGAGAAGGCGGTGAAGGCCGGGTCCCCGGCAAACGGGGGAAGCACCGAGGAGCCGGAGACGTTCAGGGGGACGCGGCGTCCACGGATCGGGTTGGAGATGCGGAAGAGGCAGAGGGGCCTCGGGGATCAAGAGCCGTGCGTCCCCCTCGACGCTGGCTTTGTGCAAACTGGAAAGTCGTTTGTGAGAGAGTGGTACGGCCTTTTTTTTTTTTTTTTCAACGTTTTTTTTTTTATTTTATTTTTGGGACAGAGAGAGACAGAGCATGAACGGGGGAGGGGCAGAGAGAGAGGGAGACACAGAATCGGAAACAGGCTCCAGGCTCCGAGCCATCAGCCCAGAGCCCGACGCAGGGCTCGAACTCACGGACCGCGAGATCGTGACCTGGCTGAAGTCGGACGCTTAACCGACTGCGCCACCCAGGCGCCCCAAGTACGGCCTTTTTTAAACAAAGAAAACCTTTTTTGAAAAGGACACAGCTTGTAGGTACACCCACTACGTGGATGATGAGACATTTGGACCCCAAAATAACAGCTGTAGTAAGACCGAAACACAGCAAGTACGTGGGCATCTATGAGCTCAGAACTCAGCTCAGGAAGGCCATCCCGGTCCTTCTGGACACGCGGGAGCACCGGGGAGAGCCACGCGTCCCTCTGGCCTTTCCTGTGGGGACGGAGCCTCCTGGGGACGGCGCCGGAGGATGACAGCCGTGGCAAAGGGCTCTCGTCAAGACTCGGGTCAGAGGACGTGACAGGGAGGACGGGGACAGAGGTGCCCAAGATGCGGTCGGCACACTCTGGACTGTGGGGGACCCCAGGGGACAAGAGATCCCATTCCTCTGACCCAAGAGAAAGGCGAGAATGCCACCCGGCGTGGGGCGGGGACACCCGCTGGCCGGGGGCGGCCTGAACAGCAGCGTCGGTGCCTCCTCCGGGCCCGCGTCCGCACCTGGAGGACAGTGAGCGAGAGAGCGAGAGAGCGAGCTCTCTGGCGTCTCTTCTCATGAGGGCACGGATCCCGTCACGGGGGCCCTGCCCTCAGGACCTCATCAAACCCAATCACCTCCCAGGGTCCCACCTCCTAACGCCATCACGTCGGGGGCCGGGGCTTCAACATACAAATCGGGTCGGGGGGCACGAACGGTCCGCCTGGAACTCCTGTGGGCTGAAGGAGCCCCCGGGAAACCTGCCGACAAGTGGCAGCTGTGTGGGCTTTGGAGCCTAATTCAAGCGCACGCGCTGCAGAGAAGGTTCGGAAACCACGGGCAACGCGAGCACCGTCAGTCAGATGGCCGTGGGGGTTGGACGCCCGGCCGTGCGCGGAGCCCCTGCGAGCTGGCCCGTCCTGGGTCCCCCCTCCAACGCGGCGGACAGCAGAGGCCCCTTCCCTTTCCAGCAGCTCTGACTCCAAATCCCGACCACTGACCGTTCCGTGGCCTCGAGGGGCGACACCACCTGAGTGTCGAGAGCTCCTCTCCTGCTTCTTGGTGACTTAAGCCTAACAAAGCACCTGGGGCCGTTGCTGGCACAGAGGCGGGCTGGCCGAGGACTACCCTCTGCGACCGTAGCAGAGACCAGGTGCCTGGGCCACGCGTGCGCAGCCCTGACTGCCTCCCGCCCGTCCCCTCCCCGGCCTGGGCCCCCCGGGACCCCAAGCAGGTGCCATCTGCGCAGTGTGGCCTGGGGCGGGGACGAAGCTGGTCAGCAGACCCCTTCTCCCCGCGGCTAGAACCCTGTCCGCAGCGTCCTGCCTCCCGCCCCGTGGGCTTCCCCCGAAGGGGACGCAGCACTTCCCGGGCCCAGGGGTCCATGCACGGACACGACAAGACGTGACGGGAAGCCTTGCGGGGTCTTGTTTCTCGGGGGAGGCGGCAGTCATGTGTCTGGGCCGCCGAAGACTGGCCGGCCTCAGAGGGCGTAGGACCGTCATCCCTGAGGGTTTGAAGGCAGGTGCCACTGGGGCCCAGGGAGGGGATTCAAGACGGCTGTGTGTGTCCGTGCGCAAGGACACGCCTGGATATGTAAGTGTGCGTCTCCCCAGGGACAGAGGAGGGCGTGGGACGCCACTCCGGCCCGAAGCCTTGCTGGCAGTGCAGCCGGGGAGGGGTTGGCTCAGGCGCTGGGATCAGCTTGAGATCCTCTGGCCTCTCTCACCCCATCCTTTCCCGAGGTCGGTGGGACAGACCCCCAGGTGATGCCTGACACTCGGGACGGGTGAACCAAGCTCTTAGCCACAGAGGTTCCCTCCCACCGTCCTTCCCCTGGAAACCGGCCCCCCTCCTGGCAAGTCCCCGGCCAGCTGAGGCTCCTGTGATGAATATTTCGGCCAAGACAGGTTGCCCAACGCGTGTGCCCCAAATGCTCCTTCCTGGGCTGGCCTCCCCCAGACACAGGGGTGCACGCACACGGCTTGGGGGCACACCCCGCGCCAGGGACGGGAGACGTCCCACGGTCCCCCCAGCGACACCTCACCCTGACCCGGGCCGCGAGCAGGCCGGGCGCTGGCCGCGCTGACGAGTTCCGGACACAGCCGCCAGCTCGCGAAGGTAGGCCAGGCGCGGGCAGGCTCAGTGGCTTGCAGATGGAGGTCGGCTAACTCGTTCATTGAGCGGAGAACTGCCTTTCCCTCTCCTTCTCCTCTAAGATCCTTCCCTTTCTTGGCCCTAAAATGTCCACCAGGGTCTCTGGGGAAATGGGTTGCCACGCTGCCCGCTGGCCCTCGCCGACCTGGGGCTCGATCCCCTGGCCTCTGCCCGGGCTCCTCACCCGCCTTGCTGGGGCCTCGATCTGACGGCCTGCAGCCCGGACGCGCGTTCTCGCCCCTCCTCCCCTCTGTCTGCACCCCGCCTTCCCGGGGCTCCACGCCTGAGGGTCCCCCCCCCGAGCCCCCGCCGCCGGCTGTCCCGTCTTATCAGCCTGACCTCCCCCGGGCAGACCCAGGCCACCCTCGGTGGTGGCCACTGACTGGTCCCACACACGCTGTGGTGCTCATTCATCCACGATTCATTCATCTGTTCACGGCCGTGCTCATCGGACAAGACAAGATTGAAGGTGTTCTTGGGGGGAAATTGAAGGGTCCCCGCTGGGCCGGAGGCTGGGGCCTGGCTTGGGGCCCACCGGGAGCTCACTGGCCGCGTGACATGGGACGCTCCTAGCCCCTCTGACCCAAGTGTCCTTGCCCGCAGACGGGACACCTGCCAAAGGGACAATGTCCAGAAGGCCACCTGGGACGGCGGGAGAGCTGTTGTCACACGCACACACAGAGGCAGGAAAAGGAGGTGGCAAGGACCCGGGGCACCTGGCCCGTGCGCTGCAGCCGCTCTGGAGATCAGCACCGGGCTCCCTCAGAGCAGCAGAACTGCCGTCACACGGGCCTGTCATCCCGCGTCCAGGAGTGTCCCCAACTGGGAGTGTCCCCAGCAGAGTCGTGGCAGCGTCACAAGCAGACCCCCAGACGTTCTCAGCCGCAGGGTTCGCAACAGCGAGAAGGTGGACGCCATCCGGTGTCCTGTGGCGGGTGACGCATCAGTCCCACGTCATCCGTCCACGCCACGGCATGTCACTGTGCCACGGAACCACGTGGATGAGCCTTGGGAGGAGGTTCAACACGGCGCTGAGCGAAATAAGTCGGCCTCCATTCCAAACATGTGAAGGACGCGGAGGAGGCGAACCCACAGACACGGGGAGCAGGGGGTGGGGGCCGGGGGTCAGCGTCTCACGGTCCACCTTGGGATGTTCCTCGTCTGCAAGATGAGACAACAGGGGCTCCCCCCCGGCGTGTGTGAGGTTCGGGGAGCCTGTACACGGACGAACCGGACCCCCCTCACCAGCGCTCACCCCGCGGTGGCTCCGCGGAGGCTGCGGGCAGAAGCAGGGCAAGCGTGCGGGACCAGAGCGAGCACTGGGTCTACCGAAACCGCTGGGAGCGGTACGGTCCTTCTCAAGGTCGCCTTTCCCTTGCACGCTTTGTGTGGGCCCAATAGAGGGGCTAACGGGTCATAGCCCAGCTCCCAGGAGGCCCGTCCCCCTTTACAAGGACCTAGCTCCCCGGCAGCTTGGGCGTCACCCCAAGAGGTGACACGAGCGGCCCTCGTCGTCCTCGTCCACTCGCTCGCGGGCTCTGCACCCTGTGCCCACCGCGGGCCTGGCCGTCCCGGGTCACTCCGCGTGGGACGGAAGTCATTGGAGGACGGGGTCCCCCAGGTATCCCTGAGCCTGTGCACAGGGCTGCTCGGCGTCACCATCACTTGCCCTCAGGGCTCCCTGGTCCCCCAGACCCCTCTTCGTTCCGGCAGATGGTTTGCGTCTCGGTGGGCGCCCTGGGTCCCTGCTCAGCCCGCTGCCAGAGGGCTTCAAGCCCACAATTCCGAAGCGCTGTCACCTCCGGGAGGGGAGCCCAGCGCCTTGATCCGTAAGCCTGTGAGGGGACAATAGCAAACTCCTGAGGCTGATGGGGGCGAGGCAAGGAGCTAAAGACACCCCCTGAACGGCACCGGCACTGGCTGTCCCACTCATGCTGAGATGCGGGTGACGCGGATCCTGGTCAAGACCTGACCCCCATCTGGCGGTGGGGGGACAGCCCCACTGGGGCAGGAAGTGTCCCTTTGACGGGGAGCACAGGCTGGAGGTCCTCCGCTGTGGAGGGACGGCGGCGGAGGGGCGGGACCCAGGCCTGGGTGCAGGCAGGACACCTGCCTGTCTCTTGCGCCCTGCGCCCTCCCCGGGGGACGAGCCCACCGATTCCCCAGACAGGATCCGATCGGTCTCCCAGTGATGGACGAATTGGCTGCCTCCAGGTGATGTCCATTCCCGGCCCATTTGGTTTCTGCAGGACGACGTTGGAGAAGAGAATCGGGGACGTAGCACTGTGTCTTCTAGAAGCTTCTGGCAGAACAGTTGAGCTGCTTTGAGTTGCACAAGGAGGCAGATTGGCTCTAATGTCTGACATAAGAGGGTCAGGCACAGGTCCTTGGAGCAAAACCTCCCTGAATTGGGGGACATGCAGGGGACAAGGGGCTCAGGGAGCCCCGGAGCTGGTGCGCCCGCACTCGCGGGCTCGAGGGCCCAGCAGCCACAGACGTTATTCGGGATTCTTCTGTCAATGTGTCTCTTCTTCTCCATTCGTTGATCGACTCCGTCATTTCTTGGGTCAGTGTGGCCTCATGCAGCCGGCCTCGCCCGGGCAGGGCGAGCCAGGGCAAGACTTGCAGTCGGGGGATGGGTCTCCGGACGGACGCCCCCGCCAGCCCCCACAGCTGCAGGTAGCCTGGGCTCCAGCCCCTCTGCGGTCCCCTCTGGCTTCCGCCACCAAGGGGGCGCTTTCCTGCCGGGCCTGTCCCAGGAACGCGCTCTCCCTGGCTCACCCTCAAAGTCGCACCCCTCCCTGCCCCGGCCGCAGAGGCCCCTGCACGAGGCTCTCTGGGACCCTCCAGTCTGCAGCTGCTGGGTAACACGCGTGTTGCCTGCGTGAGCCCGAAGAGGAGACGGGGCGGCACCGATTTGTCAGAAATTCTGGGAGCAGATGCCCTTAGCAGCTCTTTAAAAATGCAAAGCCAGGGTCAGGGAAGGCGGAGCCAGCAGGCGCCACCTCTGTGCTTGCTCTGGAGCATGCAGGCCGATGTTTCCATTTCAGAAAGGCGGCCGCCCGTTTCTGCTGCTATTAAGTGGCGCGTGGAGAGCAGGTCGCAGGCCCCGACCGCGGCCGGCAAGGGGACAGGCGCTCTCTTTGGAAGCGCGGTAACGAACCCCAGGCCCCAGTTAGCAAGAGCAGCCTGGAGGCTCTCTGCAAACAGGAGGGAGGAGGGCAGGTCAGGCTCCGGCCTAGAAAGGGCCCCCGGCTCTGCTTCCTGTGGTGGGACCCCCGGAGGGCTCCACGCGGGCACCGTGCCGGGCGGGGACGGCAGCAAGGCTTCAAGTCGCTTATGGTCCTTCCTGACCTGAAAGGAATACGTAACCCTGACGGAGAATTTAGAAAACACACGCGTCGTGAAGACCAAAATGAGAGCCCGCCATCTCGCCAAGCGGGGATCACGATCGTGGCTGCCGTGGGCTAAGGGTGGGTGAGCCGTGCCGGGTGCCCATCCCCCGACACCCGCAAACCGCACTAGCTTTTCTTACCCTCCCTGGTCTTGTTGTACCGGTGGGGAGGCTCCAAGCTAGGTGAGGTCCCGTGTCCACGACTGGGCACCGGGGAGCACGTCTGGGGGCCTCCACCACCTCGGCCCGGGACGCCTCCCGGGGCGGCTGTGCTCAGACTCAGAGCTCAGCACACCGTGTCCAGTCCTTTCCCTGCCGCGTGTGCGTGCGTGTTACAAAGCCGAGGCTGCCCGGCACATATACCAGCTGTATCTTCTGCTCCCCCCGTGATCCCCCACGACCGCGCGTCCTCGCTGGTGTGGCCGTGCCGGTTGCTTCCGCCTCCTGCCCGGCGCCCGCACTCACTGCGATTCCACAGACCCCGAGGCCTCCTGGCCGTCTTCCTGCCCAGGCGCAGGCGCTCGAGGTGAGTCTGCAGCGGAAAGATGGGGCCGGCCGTTCCCGGGGAACCCCTCGGTGCTCGGGAGCGGCTCCAGGCCCTGAGACCCACGGGCGCTGCGGGAGCGGGTTAGGCTGCTCAGAGGGTCCAGGCCATCCTCCCAGCCTGCAGACAGGGGCGTCTCTGCGGGTCTCCAGAAAGGACATGGGACCACCCTCAGATCAGAGCTGAGTTGATCAGTGTGGAGTTCAGCCAGCTCCGGTGCTAGGAAGACGGTGCCGCCCGCCAGCCCCGGGTAGCCAGGCAGAGAGGGCGTGAGAACCCAGCCATGCCGGCGGGGGCCCAGGTGAGGACCCAGCAGCACCCTGTGGAGGTGTAGACCAGGGCCGGCTTTGTCCTGGGCCGGGGGTGGTGGGGGGGAAGGATCAGGGAACCCTCACCAGCCTCTCTCATGGCCTCAGGGAGGCCCCACCCTCAGTGGAGGAGGGGCCACCCAGCTGCGTGATGGGGGCGGGGCCTTCGGAGCGCAGGTGAACTCTCGTGGGGTGGGGGACCCGCTGGGCCTGAGTAGGAGGAGTCAGAGACGTGGGTGGAGGATGAGAATGACCAAGAGGGGTGCCGGGTGTTGGGGTCCCGGGAGGGGCGGGGGTTGAGGGCGTGGACAGGGATCGGGCGGGGTCCCTGGTACGGTGCAGGCGTCCGAAGGCCAGGGCCACAGCCTGGACGCACCTGAGGCCCTCTCTCTGCCCCCGTGGGTTTCCAGCCGCATCTCTCCGGTGGAAGCTCTCGTGCCTCCCCGTCCGTCTCCAGGGCCTTTTGTGGGGACGAAACGCCACGAGGGATGTGTAAGTGCTTTTGGAAGCCGTCAGGCACTGCACCAACCCAAGCTAATATTATTATTATTGCCATAATTGTTGTTGTTCCAAGTGCACACAGATGACGGACGGCCCGCCGGGAGGGTCCAGTCTGCCAAGACATCCTCGTATTTTAGCACCGAAATGCTCCGAAATCCACGGAGGAAAGAGGCTTATAACCAAAGGCATTTGGTTATCGTTGTGCGTGAGTTAACGCGCGTGAGACCCAACTTCACACGGAGGAGAGTCATCCACAAAAAATGAAGTCGGGTTTTCCCCCAGCCCTCGCTGCCGCCAGACTCCGGGCTCAAGAGGTAAGAGCGCGGAACCCGTCAGGAAGAGGCTTCCTGCAGCTGGCAAACCGCCTTTTCCCCCTAACAGGCTCGGGCTCGGGAGAAGGGAAGAGTGAGTTATCACTAGCACCCTCCCAAGCCCAGGTCCCAGCCAAGGCCGGCCCGATGGCCAGACTGCCCTGGGCTGGTGACCGCAGGTGCCCAGAGCCCAGCGCAGCGGGGTCAAAGCCGGGATCAAAGCCCCGGCTTTGCCAATCACCCAACGCGGAACCTAACTGGATGCTCTCTCCCTGCCGTGTGTGCAGCCCAGCCACGCGGTGAATCCTCCCACGGGCATCTGGGGCCGTAAGACACCCCTTTGGCCCAGGACGGGTTTTCGGGAGCGTCGCCCGCCTCTCAGGAGTTGCACCGAAGGGGTTCTGGGGATCAGGTGGCCACCATGGAGACAGCGTCACACTCTGTTACAATACTGCTCTCAACGTCCCCCATGATCCCAAAGCCCTCGGCCCCAAGGGCCCAGGAGCGGGGCTCTGTCCTGCCCCCTGTGCCCAGCCGCACACTCGGTCACTGGGCTCCCCGAGGTGGGCAGGTCACCGAAGGGTTAGACCAGAGGCAGCACTGTGGCTGCCCAGTGCGGGACACAGGGGCCGAGGGGCACGTGCCCCCCGCCCCGCCCCAGACACCCACCAGGAGGCCCGGCGAACTCCTAGTCCCCACTGCTATCGTTGCCCTCGGGCCGGCTGGCGACGTGGGGCTCCCGGCCCGCAGGGAGGGGGCGGCCGTGCGGAGCTCTGCCCAGACCACAGCTGACGGTGGCCTCAGCCCGGGACCCGGGGTGCAGCGGCTGGCTCGCACTTGGCTTCCAGCCTGCCAAAGCTTTTCTGGGTCTTCTTAAAAAAAATTTTAATGTTTATTTATTTTTGAGAAACGGAGAGAGACAGAGCATGAACGGGGGAGGGGCAGAGAGAGAGGGAGACACAGAATCCGAAACAGGTTCCAGGCTCCGAGCTGTCAGCAAAGAGCCCGACGCGGGGCTCGAACTCAGGAACCGTGAGATCACGACCTAGGCCGAAGTCGGAGGCTTAACCGACTAAGGCCCCCAGGCCTCCGCGGCTTTCTGGGTCTTATTTGAGGAGCCAGCCTCCTCGCTCAGGTGTGTGTCACATTATCCTCTCGATGCCCGGGAAAGGGGCTCCGCAGAGGCCTCAAATGCACGGGACCAGCGGGACCCGGTGGAGAAAACACGAGGTGACACGGATCCCACACCACCCAGGCCAGGGGAGGGGAGGCCGTGGGCAGGCTCGGGGGCGCTGGGCCTGGGCACAGGATGCCGTCTCCGTCAGCTGTCCGGGCCTGTGGTTGGGAAACCCCAGGCCACTGGGACGGGACAGACGTCCACTCGGGGCCCAGAGGCTCCTTCCCCCAGAGCAGCGTGTGCAAAGCCCCTGCAGCTGGGGCTTGAAGGGCCGGGGCTTACTCTCTCCCAACTGTGCAGGCGCGAGTCTGAAATCACAGTGTCGCGGGGCCCAGCTCCCTCTGGAGGCTCAGGGGAGGGTCCCTCCTGCCTCTCCCGGCTCCTGGTGGGCCCAGTGCCCCCGGGCGGTGGCCCTACCTTCCAGCCTCTGCCCCGTCTTCACGCGGCTTCTCCGCTTCCGGGTCCAATGTCCCTCCATCTGTCCCTTGTAAGGCCCCTTGTGACAACAGTGGGGCCCCCTGGATAATCCAGGGCACCCTCCCCATCTCAGGCCCCTCAGTCACATCTCAAAGGGCCAGTTTCCATGCGAGGTGACACTTACAGGCTCCAGGAGCTGGGACCTGCTGTCTTCGGGCGTCACGGGCAGGCTGAGCCGACCCAGGCCAGCCCCACAGAAGTAGATTCCTGACTTGACAGAGCCCCGGTGAGTATTTCTCTGCAACCATTTTTCAGTTTAATTGGTTTGAAATGGATTTGGCTGGAAGGGACGTCCAGGTAATAAATTGATTTAATAACCCCTCACCGTTAGTATATTGCATACCAGCTTCCCGAGGCGCCACACATCTGCTACCTCCGAGGCTCTCCGCACACCCGGGGTGGGGGCTGGGCGTGGAGCGTCCCACCTGCAGGGCCGGCCCCCTGCGCCAGCGGGAGAGGACTCATCCCGGGGCCTGAGAACGGCAGTCTCTGCGGGGACCCAGCAGCCTGCCCTCCCCCCCGCCCCCCCGGCCAGCGTCGTCCACGGGGACCCAGCAGGCTCTCCCGAGCGTGCGGATTTGAACTCCTTCCAGCGACGCCCCACTGGAGCCCTAACAGAGGGGCCCACGGCGCCCACGACAGGGCCGCCCCTCCGGCCCACAGGCCGATCCACAAATGTCCACCTGCAGCCCACACCACCGAGGCTTGGGACCCGGAGATGCAGCTCCCTCTGGACACGTCCTCTTGAGGGTCCTTCTTAAGGGAGCAAGGCCGACCCACAGCGCCTGGCGCCCCAGCCCTCAGGCCAGCCAGGGGCCGCCGCCTTCCCCGGGACAGGCGGGCTTCCGCAGTGCACAGCCCTTGCTGTCTCGCGCCCCTGCACTTTGATGGGCCCCCTGAATCCACTTTCGGGGGACTCGTTCCTCCTGCCGCGAGGAGGGGCCGTGGATCTGAGCTGGAGGCGGTGCTGGTGGGGACGTGCCTCCGAGAGGCTGCTAAGAGGCGGGAAGTGCTCCCCGGGAAAAGGTCACTGGAAAGGGGAGGTTAGGGGCACCGACAGCCCTTCTGCTCCCAGGAGGGTCGCCTGGCCCTGGTGGGGGGGCCTGGGCACACAGACCAC